>NW_028301152.1:4835000-5470000 GCF_049000335.1 Polistes dominula | reverse complement strand
CTCTTTCTCTTTTCTTCTTTTTTTTTTCGTTTGTTTCTCTATCCCTACCTCTCACGTAGATTTACTCTTTTTTTTTCGATGCAACACTTTTCTATCATTTATACAAAACTCACTCGTTTCGTTCAACTCGACACATGGAAATTTTTCTTCGCAGGGGAAAAAGAAAGCCGAGTATAAAAGGGGTAGAAATCGAGTAGACTATTGAGCTGTCAAGACAACGCGTCGGATGGTGAACAACGTGAAACGTAATCGATATTCATTAAGAAACTTTAATTAAGTTCTGTGGAAGTTGCCATGGTGGATGACGTACAAATAAGAAGTACTTGCATTATCACGATCCGAAGAAAAGAACAAAGAGAAATGTTGGAAATATAAACTATGAAAAGACTCTACTAAAGACGAATACGGAATATTTCTATGTGATCGATACTCTTAAAAGTTGTATGGAAACTTTCTGAAGATGTTCAAAGAACTTTTATAAATTTCCTCTTACAGAATAAATGGATAATATCGATAATATTTTGTTCCTCATTTCCTTTCTTCAATTATTAAATAATGTATCTATTAGTTACGTCATTAAATACAAATTTTATTATTCTAAATAAAGTCTATCTGGTACGATCGAAGGTTGAATTTAACTGTTGAAAATATTCGCTTGCTGAAATAATAAATAATATCGACTCTCTTTCTTTTTCTTTTTATTTTCTACAATAGGGTTAAATCTAATTGTAAGAACACGACGGTGAAGAGAAATAATATCTCCCTTGGTCCAGTGACCAATGGTCAAGGGTGTTCTCTTTTACTGATCACATCATTAGCTCAGTATAGTGTCGACTTAACAATGCAACTAAATCTTTCGCGTGCGGTCAGTTGGTCATTAATAAGCAATTATTCTACGCCTCATTACACCGCGAGCGAATGCATAAGATTGTCCTCGACAAAGGTGAGCTGGGGAATGAAAGTTAGAGAGACGTATTGCTCTCTCTCTCTTTCTCTTTCTCTCTTTACACATATTAATGCGTGTGTGTTTTGAGTATGTTAGTATTAAGGCGCCTGTGGTGAAGGTCCACACGATCACCTTCTACGTGCCTTCCTATGACGACTTCCAATGCCTCGAGGTATCCTGACCCCTCTGTCCACTATGCCTTGGTATCGAGCCAAATTGGTTCCTGGTATTCATACCGAGAACTTGACCACACGAGCTATTTTTTTTGTTACATTACTCCGATTCATGTATACTCATTCTTCATGTTAGTATTAAACGATCGATAAAAAATTAGAATATTTTAGTACACCTATAACAATTTGAAATGTTTCTTTATCTTTAACAAAGTATACAAAATGTATATAATAACTGGGCCTAAATATTATTTGTTTCTTTTATTTCTTTTGCAGATACAACATAATTGTAGAAATGATTTTTTAATTATTTGATAATTTGTATCATCAAGCAATGCTAATTTTTGCATGATTTCATTGATGCAACCTATTTGTTATTAAAAAATTTTCGAATAAAAAACTTCTTTATGAATCATACAAAAAAAAATAAATATCTAGAAATTCAAAATATATCTTATTCATACTAGAAAAATATGTCACCAAGAAATAAGTAGGTATAAACATTATGCATATCAAGATTCTTCCTTAATGTCAAAGAGAAAACGTTTTCTCCGTATTTGCTCGCGTCACCGGTTCACTACGAAATTATATTCTTGTAAAGTCGATATAGATGATATTCAAAGAAATCCGAAATTCAAAGGGATCAAAAGGGCTTTCTCCTTCGAGCGAAAGGGTCGCTCCTTGGGATGGGTTCACGACCATGTAGCTGGAGGAGCTTCAGTAAATATCTCTGGTCCGAAAATAGATAATCCATAGACGTAGATCTTCTGTAAAAGACGGAGACACGAGTACATCGTTGTCATCGTCGTCATCATCGTCGTCGTCGTCGTCATCATCGTCGTCATCGTCGTCATCTTCATCTTCTTCTTCGTCGTCGTAGAACGTTGTGGCAAGACAGGTATTGAGAAAGAGTGTGACATAGAAGAGGGTAAAAGGTACGTTACGATGAGGAGGAAGAAGTGGAGAAGGAGGCAGTAGAAATAGAGGAGGAGAAGGAGGAGGAGGAAAAGGAACAGGAGGAGGAGGGGGAGGGAGTGGAAGAGAGCGCATGCGGATGGTATTCGCGAGCATATAAGTAAAGTTTGCTCGCAACTTATAATAGGGACGCCTTGCATATCACGAGAAGGATGAGGTACCAAGGTTTGAAGCTAGGTTACTCCAGTAGACGAACTTGTACGGTAATAGACCATGCAGGTGCAATCTACGACGGCAGGCAAATTGCAAAGAGGACTAGACCGGGCAGAACATGGTTATCGATGCTTTGTGTTTCAGTGTTCCTCTCTCTATCTATCTTCCATCGTTCCTTTTCACCCTCTCTCTCTCTCTCTCTCTCTCTCTCTCTCTGTTTCTTATACGAAAACACATACACACACATCTATTTAATTTTCAAGTCTCTCCTTCGTAACTTAAGATAAAGAATTTTGAACAATCATGGGTAACATTATATTACAGTTAGTTGCTAAGATCTTTGGTTATTGTATCAGTAATTATATAAAAAAATTCCTCACTTTTCTCGCATAATTTTTTCAATCTCCTATAATTCAATTGAATAATGTGGAAATTATATTTTTATTTATATTAGTATATTTAAATACATTATGAAAATGTTTAGTTATACCTAACAAACATAAGATATTTTACTTTTTAAACAACAATATTGTTGCGATAAAATGAATTAAAACTTACAAAACTGAGATATAGGTACCAAATAACTGATAATAAATTCCGAACTTGTAATTTCATGAATAATCAACGAATATTTATTATCTTTTTCTTTTGTAATAATTCACAATATACGTTTAAAATAATTTCATGTACATTTAATACTGGTTAGGACATTGAGAAAGCCTTTTTTAAAATCATTTTTCAGTTTCTCCTCGGTAATGTATTCAAAATAAAAGAATATTTGCTATAAAATTGACTACATAAAAAGAAATTAAGCGTACAAAAAAAAATCTTCTATTAAAAAAACATTACTCCGAAATAATGTACAAATGTTTTGAAAAAGGCTTGTTGTAAAACAATCATTAAGGTGTGTATGTGCACCGTTAAAAACTGAAAATCTTTCCATGTTTATTACATTTAAAAGTGCTTATTTTTAACGTCTTTTGTAAAAAAAAAAATATTTGTTGGTGTAATTAATTATATAAAAGTAATTATTAAATTTTTAAATAATTTTTAAAGTTACAAGCTTTACAGTTATTGCTAATTAGTTTGAACTATTCTGTATATATGTAGTTTGTTTTAAAGTTACATAGCATTTAAAAAAACATGATATCCTAAGGGTTCAATTAATATAAGTTCTACTATATAAATACAATAGGAATATTGTAAAAATATTGTATTATAAAATACAAATATCAACTATTATCGTGTTTCTATTTAAATAAATTATAAAAAATGATATATTTTTAAATACCTACGAAAATAAGATGTTTTGTATTTCTACTCTTACGTGTTCACTAAACGGGTAAAAATTTTTTGCTTCAAGATTGCCTGTCTAGAAGTAGGGTCATATAAAACAGTAAATTTTTTCATCTAGATGATTATCTGAAACGAACTAGTAGGTTCCCCTTCAGAATTTTGCAGTGCCTTCCTATACGAGGCCCATTAAAACCTTAGGCGGGGCCTAGTAAGTCCTTTAACCGTACAATGAACGCTAGCGTATGGTTGACGGTGTGAATGGAAAAGGTGATCGGCCATTTGCATTATTCGAGTCGATTTATAAATATATAGAATAATGTGCATTTTATTAAAAATATGTTTAAAGTATATTCATTTTATTTTTTTGATGTTAAAAAAAAGTGCTCGTCCTTGTAGCATTGATAGAAATATATATATATGTTAGTATTAATTTTTGAAATCTATTAATTCGTGAAATAATTAACTATTATATAAAATAATTAGACTAATTCGTTAAAATATGAAAACAGACAGAATTACATACTTCAACTAGATAGCATTCAAAATACAAAAAAAGAAAACTATGAACATTGCTATAAAAAGAAAAGCAGTCTTTAAAGACGAAACAAATATTTATTTTATATTTGTAAATTCATATATAATCTTGTTATTTCCTAAAATTATTAATTATCGTGTATACTAAAATTCTTTTTTTATGCTTTCCCAAAAACGCCTAGTTATTTCGGGTAAAACTTAGAATTTCCGCGATTTACCTAACTGAATTATATAATTAAACGCTGACATATAAATGTATGCACATATATGTATATCACTCACCTGAAGTACACGTACTCGCACACATATACATATCATTTACATAGCAATAAAACACGAACACATATACGCGAAATAGATTTAATACTAATCTAATATCGTTGTTACATGTTTCTGCGTTCGAATAAGACTAACAATAATGAAAATAGCTATGACATATACTCGACGGACACTTAACGTATACGAAGGTCAATGTGTTTACAAGTTCGATTGACGAGACTCTTAATGGAGTGAAAACAACAGTCGAATGTGAACACCGGCTGAGAAGTGAGGTATATTTATACATATAAAGAAAACATTAAATAACTAAGAAATCTTTCTTTCAATAAGCTTAACCTCTACTCACCCCTTCCCTTCTTAGTAGATATTATACATTCTTTTACCTTATTTATCTTCTTATTTACATTAAACACAATTTTTTAAACCCTCTTTTTAATGATGCTCTAATGAATAATATTTTAATAGTTAATCTAGTTAGACGTATAGTTTGTCTCATATACGATACTCATATATACACATATATACATATAATATGTATATCACTCACCATCAGTAAACAAACTCACCACATATATATGTTATTTACATACCAATAAAACATGAACGAATACACACAAAATAAATGTGATACTTTTTAATGCATTTTTACTTTTTTCAGCATTCGAAGAAAAAGACAACGAATATTAAAACAATGCACTGGACAAACTCCGAACAATCTTTTTGTTGAAAATAGTGATAATCATGATTGATTTAATGATTGATATGTTACTTTTAAAACGCAATATTTCATGAATTAATTGAATTATACCATTTAACGCCAACATATATATATTTATATATAAAGTAATATTAAAATACACGTAGTACATACAATATAATCAATTAAATAAGATAAATTTTTTAATGTTTTAATTTAAATTATAGTAAATTTCTAACTATTTCTAAGTCGATTTAATTTCCTATTGCCTTTCTCTCTCGTAGTTATTATAGTTATTCATATAAATATGCATATGCAATTTTCATCAATAAATGTTTTCGGAAATCTTAATTTTATTACGATGCTTAAAAGATAGTCGACATTAAACGATATTGTTTTAAGCGCACCATTTCATATCGTTGATAAAAAATATGAGTGGGCAATAAAAAATGTTATGAAATTTTTCAGTACATTACGAGTCTTTTATTGGTTTTAAATCTCCTCCTACATCGAATTGAACAGATAATATTTGGATGACGAGATAAGTTGCGAATTTCCTCATAAAATTTCATTCTGCTCACCCTTTTTATCCATGAGAATTATTCTTTCCTCACACGTGTGCATCATGTGTTTGTTTTTTTTTAATTTATCTTATTATATTTAAATTATTATAGTTATTTTATTTCTATTTAAAAATATCTACGAAATCTGTCATTTAATGTAACATCTTTAAGTATCCATTTTTTCATAAAAGAATTGTTCGAAATATTTTTACTTAGTTTTTAATATTTAAATTTATTATAGTAAGGAAAATTAATAACGCAGAATGTTATCATTTTATTAACACAACGATTCAAATGGCTTGGTTGTAAGTAAATTCATACTATTTTTAATTGATGTGAAATAAAAACAAAAATAAAAATTTGGATAACCAGAAAAATATCGTACGCAGTCGATAGGAAAAAATAAAGTGGTTTTTTCTGATATACTATAGATGCCACGGCTGTATAATTCCTGTCGGTATAGTAGAGCGAGTTGCTTCAAAGTTAGTCCGCTGGGTGTCCTTATGATCGTATTTAAGAAAGAAGCAAATAAGTATAAAAAAAAAATGAAACTACCACAAAAAGTCGATAATTTTTTTTAGTTCTTTTTATTTTTAACAAAATAATGAATGATTGTATTTTTTGGAGGTATAAATATTTTCTCAATATTTTCAGTTATAGAATGTGAATAGGAAGAGGATAATTCGCAAATAATTTTGGCAACGTGACCGATAACATTCGCAATCATCGTTACCCTTGTCATCATTATTATTATTATTATTACTCCGGCATCATTGGATCATCGAAACATTCGAGCGATTCGCTGATCGTTGTTTCAACAGGGTGTAAAATACATTCTCCACCCTATCGCAATTATTCTCTACCCTCAACAGCTTCCAAAATTCTTCTCTCTGTTCGAAATTCACCCGTCCGTTCATCCCTCTCCCTACGGAGAATTATTAAAATGCAGATTGAGGCAAGATTATCATCGAGTAAATTTTTGCTTGCGGCTAAGAAACAACACGTACTATCTCTCTCTTTCTTTATCTCTGTTTCTTTTTTGTCTTTTTCTTCCCGTCAGCTTATTTCTTCGAACGTCTGCTCATCATCGATCTTACATTTCTCCTTCGAAGTTTCTTATTCGTTGCTTATTGAAAATTTTTTTCAAGAAATCTAAAAATATTAATTTTGTTCAATCCTTATTAGTTATTTTATAATTTATGTTGTATCGCGATGTTTTGATAATATATAATATATACATGTTTGTGTTTTCATTCGCCGATTTTACTTCTTTATTTAAATTAGACTCATACCAACTCCAAAGTTTATTATTATTCCATTATATTGTATAAAAACGTACTTGTGTTTTTATTCATTAATTTTCCTTCTTTATTTAAGTTAGACGCATATCTTTTCTAAAGTTAATTATTATTATTTCATTATATCATATAATTAATAAATAATTCAATTTATAAATTTTATGCAGTTCAAATGAAAAGGCAATAATAATATGTCATGAGAGTAGCCGCTGTGCTACGTTATAAAACGCTTGGTACTACCACCAATTCTGGGGATGTTTAATAATTACACTGTATTTAGACGGTTGCTAAGAGAGGAGAAAAGAAAAGAATAAAAGAAGAACAGGAATGAGGAGCGAGTAGGTTGGTGATCTGTAAGGTGGTGATGTTGGGAGTGGGAGTGGGAGGGATAAAAGAGGGAGAGAGTTTTCGTAGATGGTGGTTGAAGGTTGCAAAGAAGAAAAGTAAGAAGAGAAGGAAGAAGAAGAAGAAGAAAGAGGTCGAGGGAAGCGAGAGTCATTAGGAAAGCGAGAGAGATAGAGAAAGAAAAAAGGACTACGAGAGAGAGAGAGAGAGAGAGAGAGAGAGAGAGAGAAGCTTAAGAAGAAAAAGAAGAGATTCAGGGCTGTTGCGAGAGAGTTTACGTGAGTAAAAGAGAGAAAGAAATAGAGAGAAAGAAATAGAGAGAAGGATGGAGATAGGAGAGAGGATGGGGTAAGGAAAAAGGGTGGAAAATAAATTGAAAGCAAAATTGTACTCGCACAAGAAAATGGAATTATTTCTCGGCGCTGTTTCACCGAGATACGAAGAAAAAGAGAAGGCAAAGGGAGGTGGTGGCGGTGCTGCTGCTGCTGTTAGTGAAAGAGGAGGAAAGGGGGTGATGGGTTGCAGGCAGGGAGGGTAAGGTTGTCCGAGATGGATTCGGGCTCCATTGTGTTCGCAGGAGAAACCGGAAGGGAGGGAGGTGTAGGGAGATGAGGAGGAGGAGAAGAAGAAGAAGGAGAAGGTGAAGAAGGTGGAGAAGAGGTAGGAGGGGCAGGTGGTGATGAAGAAGGTCGAGTCGGCGGTGGAGTTGTGAAAGGGTGGTGATGGTGGTGGTGGTGGTGACGGCGGCTGCGATGCGCCGCTCCTTCCGGCGTTCTCTCTGCTTCGGCCGGAGATGCTTCTCATGGAGAAAGGGGGACCTGGAGGGAGGAGGAGAGAAGTGTCGAAAAAGTTGCTACGCAGTTTAGAAATGTTTTTTCTGAATCGTGCAATAAAATACGATATTAAGAGAAGATAAGCGTCTTATACAGAACATTTTGTTTTCTTTTATTATTTTTAAAAATATTTTCTCTCTATAACTTTCTCTTTCTTTTTTTTTTCTTTATTAGAACATAAAAGCATGACTATCGTCGCGTGAGTGAAGGACCAAAAAGGAGGCGTAACAGGGTCTTCTACGTACATAGAAGGAATCGATCGACGCTCGTTACGGTCGAATCAAAATCGATCGGTTCAAAGGTGTTGGAGGGTGAGTTAAACACGATAAGAGTAAACGCATAGATCGAAGCAACGATCCACTTTGCGGTCTTCGAACCAAACCAATTACGATGCTTCTACGTAGACGTAGCAGCGACCCTTCTTGACCGTAGGTCCAGTCGTTGCCCATGACACACTGACAACGTCCTTCCACCTTGTGTTGAAAGAGAGAGGGGGAAGCTTTCTCTGTCTGTCTCTCTCTCTCACTCCCTCTTTCATTTTCCTTCACTTGGCCCTCGCAGCCAAGTGTTCGGTCAAAGAGAGAAGGAAATAGAGAGACAGAGAGAGAGAGAGAGAGAGAGAATGTGGATGTTGCATCTCTTCGGTGAGGTTCTTGGGAAGGTCTTCCCGTTCGAAGAACGCGGAGCTCCCTAACTAAGTTCCACCGATAATGGCAATTAACGGAAAACACACGAGCAGGGTAATGACGTTCCCACGCGCGTACCTCGTGCGGCTGGTCGCGTGTCTGCGTGCGCACAGTGACTCTTCTATCTTTCTTGTGGTTTCTCTTCTTCGATGTTGTATAGAAAGAGGACGTGGAAAAGGAGGTGGAGGTGCCAAAGGAGGGGGTGGTGGTATACGCATCCTATGCTCACTACCACTACCATCTTCCAATAAAGGTGCTTACTCTCCCATTTCTTCTCTTTCTATCTCTCTTGTTTAGTCTTTTCAGTGTTACCTGTGTACCGTTGCAATTGACTCGTATGTGTTAGTTATCTACCCATCCATTTATCGGCTGTTAGAGCGAAAAGATGAGATGGGAAAAGAGGTTGAAGAGGAGGAGGAAGTCTGACGGTACTGGGGGAGTCGCTTGTACTCGCGAACCTCGTTGCTTTCTACTCACCTCTTACCAACATCGCTAATTACCCAACGATATCGATACATGCATGTCTATACTCTTTTACTATTTGTATCTCTTTCTTTCTTCTTCTCTCTTTTTCACTTATTTATTTTCTTTATACTTTTTCTTCTTTTTCTTTTTATGCTTCTTCTTCTACTTCTTCTTCTTCTTTTACTTTCTTCACTATGAACGTGTAGAGTACTGCGGTTACGGCTATGTGGAAAATAGAGTCTGGTTCGTTTCCGGGATCTAAAGTTCTGCGGAGAAGTCTTATCGTGGAATGTTTATTCTATGCTTATAAATAGAAAAGAAATGAAATTAATAGGTATGTTGTTTAAAGTTTCTTGTATTCTGTAAGTTAATACTTAATAGATAATTTTCTACTAATTTACTTTTATATAATTACAAATTATGACAATAATATTATACCATATGATTAAACAGACAATATTTGATGTAAAATCTTTTAATGATTAATATCGTAGGCAATATAATAATCAATAAAAATATAAAATAACCATAAATGTTTTAAAGATGCAAATAATATATAAATAATATGATATTTGTCCTAACAAAAAATTCTAATTGAATTGTTAATATTTCTACACATTCGACATAAATATTTTAATTGTTTATACTTTTTGATTTTGTTATACAAAATATATAAGATACAAAAGTGCAGTATACAACAAAGTATATGTATGTTCAAACCTTGCACCAACAAGAACATATATCTAATTAAATTCGAGAAAAATGTTATCTTTTTTTATTGTTGTATAATCGATAAGAATAATCAAAATCACATGGTTTCCTAGCACGCAATGAGCCGTCTCATTAGTAAAATAGTCACAGCAACAATTATTATTCCACACAGTATCTACATTAGGACACTCAAGCGAAGGGTGAATAGACGAACCCTTGTTTTCAGAGGTCTTCTCTGTTACTCTTCATTTGTTTACCTCTCCTTTCTCGCTCTCCTTCATTTTTACCCACGTGTAGCTCAAACTGAAACCATCGTATGATCTGGCTAAGAAAAAATGAAATGATACTTTTTATTACTTAAAACTTAAAGAAAACTTATTTGTTGTTAAATATTTTATTTATTATATCTATGATTTTATAAAAAAGAAACATTTTAGTTTCTTGTAAGATAATTTTAATGAAGTATACGTACAAAGAATCTAACATAATTAAAAAAAAAAAAAAACAAAGAAAATTAACATTGAATCTATTCAATGATGACAAATAATTGTGAAAAGAAACCCGTTATATTTTAGATGAAATTTCTCATCCGGCGGAAAAAGTTCAATAACTTTTTAAAAGTGATCAACGATTAAGTATATATTTTTAATATTATTATATTATATATTATTATTTATAACACAGAAGTCAACGATTGCAAGAGAAGAAACATTTAATACTTACTAATTTTATAGAACTATATAATGCGTACAGAAATGATGACACTGACAAAGAATATTATATACGACACAAAGAAGTATTAATATTTACTTAAAAAGGAAGTTAAGTAATGTTCAGGAGAAAAATAGAATAGTAATATCTATATAATAAAAAGCTATATTTATTCGACCGAAGAAGGAAGTAAGTAAAGGAAGATAAATAAAGAACGAGAGCGAGTGCAAGAGTAAGATAGAGATAGAGAAATAGAGAGAATGAGAAAAAGAGAGAGACAGAGAGAGAGATTAGAGAAACGGAAGGAAAAGCAGTGGATAGAAGCAGCGGACCCTAAAAACATTCGTGCAGCTTCCATCTTGCCGATATTATTGACGTTTTTTGCCACCCCTATTTTTCCACCGTCTCCACCTCCTCCTCCTCCATCATCGCGTTGCTCCGAGGGGGTGCTTCGTGGGGTGGCTGAAGCAGGGACGAGGGTTGAGGGAAGAAGAAGGAAGGAAGGGGCCGAGAGAGACGCTCGGAGGGAGTAAGACGGCTCTTATTCGCGCGGGCTTTTTAGAATACTTTATTGACTGAAGGTTGGTGGGTGCGCGAGGGGGTGTGGAAACGGGCTGCTGCTGCTGGCTCGCTCGACCGAGGGGTGATTGGGGAGGGGGTATACCTTTCTCCGAGGGAAGGATGAGAAACGAGGGAAAAACATTAGGAAACGCTACAAGCAAGACAGAGATATAGAATGGTAGAAAGATAGAGACGAACTCGAGATTGGTAAGGAAAAGAGATGGAAAAAGAGGGAGAAAGAAAAAGGGAGAAAGAAAAAGAGAGAAAGAAAAAGAGAGAAAGAGAGAAAGAGTGAGAACTGGTTTGCTCTCGTTTTTGAATTTAAATACCAGACCGAAGGAGTGGAGCCTTGGGTCCCCAGGAGTCTGCAGCCGGAAAACCCCCGTGACTTTGACACTGTCTTTGCGAGAAATTAATGAAGCGAAGTGGGTACCATGGCCGAGATGCCGAGAGCAGCCTCCTCGAAAGCTCTCCTTCTCTCTTCTCCTCTCTCTCTGTCTTTTTGTCTCTTTTTCTCCCTCTCACTCCTCTACCGTTAAACTGCTTCTCCATCGAGACCTTCCTTTGTGAGAGACGTACGAAGAAAAACGGCGATCCGAGAAATCGAGGGAAATAAGCTCAGCTCTGCTTTTTGCTCCACCGAACTTTCGAGCTGTTGTCCGTTTGAAGGATCGTTATTTGAACTATGATCAGATTGACTGTCTCTACGTGCTCGTTCTTTCGGCGAGTGAAAGAGAAAATTAACGATGCTTGATAATTTAAGAAATGAAAAAGAAAAAACAAAGATAGAAAGAGAGATAATTAGTAAATTATGTTGAGAAATACTTCGCTCAAAAAAAAAAAAAAAAATAAACGAAATCAAAAGAAAATAAATAAAACTTGTTTGACTTTTATCGAACGAACTTTTTCAAATCAAAATTATTCTTTACAATAAAATTGTATTCCTAATGAGCACATTCAATCGAAAGAAACTATGAAAGCGTTATTAAGAATGATGTTCAGACGAGGGTAGAAGAGTCCATTCTTTTCCGTCGCTACTACTAAAGGAGTGGGAGAAGTAGAAAGGGGTGGAAGGTAGGCACGTTTTAAGAATTGTCCGAAATCAAAAGGGGAGATCCGATTCGTGAGGCGTAATGACTAACAGGGTCATAGTTTGGGCCATATGTCATACGATCCTACAAGCTGACCCTGCAACAGAAGCTTACTCAGGAAACGCTCTTCCTATTTCTTTAATGATAAGTTTTCTTTGTAATTTCTTGTATTTATTTTAAAAGCCCCCATTTCAATATTTTTCACGATTGATCATTAAACTTATAAAAACTTCCTTTTTTACCTTTTTCCTAAGAAAAAGGTTAAAGTTAACTTTTACGAATAGTTTTATATAAAGTAAATATAACAAGTCTCGCATTCATTATTGAGAACATATTGATCAGTACTAATTCCAAATTCGATCGACAATGCAGTATATAATGGAGATGAACGAAATCGATCTTTTTCGAAATTCGTTATTTTTTGATAGAAAGAAAAAAAAAGAAAGAAAGAGAAAAAAAGATAATCGAGAGTAAAAGAATTAGATAAAGATCGGGCAAGAGATAAATAAAGAAAAGAGAAGATGAAGAAACAAGACGAAGGAAAGGAAAAAGAAGATGATCCATCCTCTTGCCCTTCGGTCCAAGGTGGAAAACTTTCTAATCGAGAATTATGAAAGTTATTTGCTATGCCGGGGCTTTGGAAGACGGGAGGTTCAGAGAAAGGTAAAGAGGGCTGCAAAGAAGGAGCTGTGAGCTGAAGAGAAGAAAGGAAAAAGAGAAAGAGAGAAAGAGAGAGAAAGGGTGAGTTCGGAGGGAGAGGGTAGAAGTGAACGGACGGCGAGCGTAGAGCTTGGAATCGGAAAAAAGGAAGGAACGCCCAAGGCAAATCGGTAATTTCGTTCTGCGCGTGCGGCTATGATATTTCCAACCGTTTGCCCCTCTCCACCCCACCTCACCCGTTAGACCTCCTGAAACCCTCGTCGACCCGTTCTCGTCGACTCTGCTCGTCTTCCTTCCTTTTCTGGCGCTCCTTCACAGAAAGTAGCTAGACTCTCGGGCTCTGCGAAAGACAAGGGCGGCTCTCCTGGGCCGGACGGGGCGGGGGAAGGGGGATGCAAATTAAAATCCTCGCCGTTTTCCCGTTTCTTATTTTCCGTGGTGGTTCTCAACCGAAGAGACGGACACTAGATCGCGAATCTCCTTAAAACTTAAGAAAATCTACTTTAAATTTCATTAAATATTTCTATTTTTACATATTTTTTATTACCAATGGTTTTTTTTTTAGGGACCTCTTTCACACTTCTTTCACATTTATTATTTTTGAGTTTTAATAAATATGTCAATTAAGATATTTGTAATATATTAATATAATTATATTTCTTTCCTTAGTTATTCATCGTAATTTTTATATCATTGTTATACTTCGAAATAGATCTGAAATTGTCGAATCAAAGGATCTAATGTGCGAAATACTCAATCGTTACCAAAGCGCGCGTCGATTTATTCCAATGTTCTCGAATAATTACCAGTCGTAAGAAAACTTGAATAGAATGATGAGGCAGAGTTTTCGAGTCTTATGATGGGATCAAAAAAGAAAACCGATTAACTTTATTTGTCTCCAAACATCGAAGTTTGTTCTATTTGGACTATTATAAAATGATGTTGAATTAGTCTTAAATACTTTGAAAAACTTCCGCAGTGATTGCGATTACGTCGCGTATGTTTCTCCATTACAAAATTTATTTGAAGATCACAATCGGCGCGTAATATTTAGAATCTATTTAGAATAAATCACGAAATATCAATGGTTTTTACATCATAAAATATAAAACTAGATTGCGAGCCTCTTTAACAAAAGAATATTTATTTTAAATATAATTAAATTTTACCAGTTTAAAAAAATTATTCTTAAAAAATATTTCTTTATCGATTTTTTTTCAAGAAATCTTGTTTTTTTGTATATTGACTACTTATGAGATATAATAGATATGCTATATAAGATATATGTAAGCTTTTCTCATAAATGGTATCACGCTTTTATCGAAATCAAAGTAATAAAGAAGATACTCGAGGCAAGCAGATAAAAAATCAAACAAAATATAAATTTCTTTAGTTGCTTAGTTATTTAGTCTAATAATCAATCTAAGAATACTTCAAAGAAATAAGTTTTGCCGTAAGAAAAAAACTAAGAGAACAGTCGTGACGATCGTCAATGTCGTCTTCGTTGTCATCGTTGGGACAACAGTTGCATTTGACAACCCCACGTAGCCGGGACTAAGACAGATTAAGTATTTTAAATTGAACAGAGGGAAACTGTTCGCGGGTGGGTGGAAGGGAGGAGGGAGATTGTCGGGAGATCGGTAGCCGAGGTGGACGAAGGGAAAACAGGGTGGCTAGGGAGAGTGAAGGGGATGAAAAAGGGGGCCGTGGGGTGGTGTGGGTGGAGGAAATAGAAGAGTGGAAGAAGAGGAAAGGACGGTAGTCGGTAGAGTCTGGGGCTTTTTCCCTCCTTATCTGCTTCTCTTCGTTCCCTCCTGGCCGGAGGGAGTTCAGTTTTTATAATAAAAGACTGTAATTAATGCCGCCCTCCTTCCACCATCACCAGCAGCCACCCTCGAGCGCCTCCTTCGCGCGACACCCCTCGCCACCAGCATCGACCACCACCTCCAACCACCTTCGACCACCTCCGCCAACTTCCTGCGGAGGAAGCCGATCCGAGGACCGCCCAGGGCTCTGCATTTTTCTTATTCCATCCAACGATGAATCGAAGAGTACACTGCTCGGCTGTTTTCAAGTTCTTTTCTAAAGAAACCTTTATCTTTTTCTGATTGATGCAAGTTTTTTTTATGTACATAATATTAGGTCATCTCAAAAGTTCCTTGAGTTTCCTTAGAAAATTTCTCATGTACAATAGTTTGTATTTTATAGAAAAAATTAATAGAGTCAAAGAGATTGTATATAACTCCGTAAAATAACATCAAATAAAAAATATTGTACATGTGCAATTTAGGATTACCTAATATTTTCTTTTATGAGAAAAAGATAAATATAGAAAAAAATAACAATACATGTATCTAATTCGATCAATCAGATATTACGTCGCAACGGTTAGCATACTAGGAAGATATTCAGTCGCGTGTCCGTCGGTGCTCTACTGGGTCATCTTTCATCTCCCTACCCTTTCCTTATTCGCGCTCCTCAAATTCCTCAACTCCGGAACTCGAGTTTCTGACGCCGACATTGAATGCGTTGATGCGTTCAATTTGTCTCAGGAAGGCTTCATCCGTCTCTCGTGTCACACTGTTACAAGTTGTTTTCGAGAAATTCTCTTACGTGCGTTGATAAAAAATACGAACTCTTATCGAAGTTTAGGGCTTTAACGAACCGTCAAGATGCAGCCGTCGCGTCCGTTAAACGTCCGAAAAATCCCCTGTGTTTCTCCGTATGGAAACCGGTTCCGCGATTTTTATGGGGTCATCCGGTCTAGAGGGGAGGTCATCTCATTGAGGTCAGACCGGAGGAACGAAACGGTTCTCTCCCCTCCAAAAGGACCTGGGCATCTGGTCATCGAGAATTAAAAAGTGCGAAAAAACTTACCTGACCAGTTCCGAAGCGAGTTCCCCTCGGCCACGAGCACACGTGGACAGCTCGTAAGGGTTATGCTAATGTGGACAGGGCCGTTGTTCGGTAGCCTTCTATCTCTCTCTTATTCTCTTTCTCTTTCGTTCAACCCTTTCTTCGACCCAGGTAGGGTCAACTTTGGAGAAACGGGTTTCCGGATTTTTTCCTCGTGATCAAAGAGCTCGGCCGAAGGGTGGGGGATGACCACCGAACTATCGAAGGTTATATCGAAACTGAGTCTCGTAACTAACTAAAACCCCAGTACAGTTTTGCTTCGTGTCTATCGTATTATCGTAGAAAATAGTTCATTTGCGTTTTTCTATTCAATTCTTCGCAATATATCAAAAAAGTTATGAATACGTAAGCAACCATACGTGTTATATTACAAGTGTTCAATTTTTTCATTGTTAAATTGTGCTAGAACAGTGATGGAAGAAACAATCTGCACGGCTGTGTAAAGTTTCTTAAATAAAGTTTAGTTTCTTCTAATAATAAGCACGATATTCGGATCGTATCAGGTCCGAACGTAAATTTATTTAAAAACTACTCATTGTTGTGTTTCCGTGTAATGAAATTGTTGATTATTCATTCGGAGGAGGGACGATACCCAACTCACCTTACCTTGCACGCTCGATGTGCCGCGTAAATTCCTTTTTCGCTCGGCAGCACGAAATGACGTTAGGCGAATGAAATTGAAGGCGTGTTTAAATTTCACGGCAAATTCTGCGACCAACTTCTACCCGCGATTGACTTTAAAGTTTCACTTGAGACGCGCAACAGCGCCACTTTAAGTTCACTTTCCTATGCCACGATATAGTATAGGTGTATATATATATGTATGCATCTATATTTATGTATAAGTAGATATACAAGCGTAACCATCGTTAAATCGACTAAACGTCGATGCGAAAAGTTCTTCTGTAAGAAGCGAAACTTTTTCGAGCCGTCATATAGAATTGATTTTTACTTCGTAAGATAAACTTTACGTCGCGTCGGATCAAAACTAGATAAGAGAACATTAGCTAAGATAATTATCGAGCTATGCTTCATTCGTTTTGAAATATATGTGAGAATAAAAATGATTTTTTATTTTCTTTATTATACTTTGAAAGAATTGCATATACACAGGTACAACCATTTTTCTATTATATTAGGATTAATTATTGATTTTAATTCATTCTTATATATGCAATAAAATTTTGATCATATAACTGTGCAAAACTGATACGATGCAAATAAATATATGAATGATTTTTTTAATCAGTAGGCATGACGTTGTTGCATACTTTTAATAAACAGTAGAGCGACCTATATGAAAGAAATAGTTCTATTCTTCTACATTAATCCGGTGGGAGAGGTGAGGAAGGAAGAGTTAGCATTTACTAAAGATAGCGATTAAAACAAAGTTAAAACGTTAAGTTTTGGAAGAAGCCTTTTAATCTTAAAGTAAAACTGAAGTTTACGAAGGTTCGTCCCTCTGGTAAAAGGCCGATCTCGAATCGAGCTACGTAAGTTGACCTCGAGTGAGACGACGATGGTTCCGATGAAAATCGACTTTCTCTATCTGTTTGAACGAAGGGTAACAAAGTTGGTCGGAAAAATCTACCACGGCCATTTTACTTTTCAGCTTCTTTCTCGATACCCCTGGCCACCCCCGAAAGGGGAGAGAGTAGCGGGAGGCATCTGCCAGTTCTAAGTGGGCCGGAATGGTTGAAAATAGATGGAAAGGGGTCGAAGGTGAAGCGGGAGGGAGGATACTTCGATGAATTGGTAGGGGATGCTTTTTCTAACGTCAACCCACTCTCTCTTGAGAACGGAGTATTCCCGTTGCTACTTCACCCTTGCTTTCGAACGGAAAAAAGAAGGATGGAAGACGAATAAAATGGCCGATGGTTCGCTTAATGCTTAAAATATATAAAATTAAGAAATTGGACTGCATCAAATGAATGCGAAATATATACAAATTTATGTCAGGCGACAACTGTGAAACAAGTTTTTTTCTTTAGCTTTAAATGAAAGGAAGAAAAATGTATATAAAGCAATATAAAGCATCTGTATATAAAACTTTCTCTTGCAACAAAAAAAAGGAAAATAAATTGAAGTAAACATTATTATTTAATGTGGCAAATAAAAAATGTCTATAGATACTCTCTTCTCGATCAGAATCAAATTTAACAACCGTTCCGCGAACGGGCTGAGTTCTAAAGCGAATTTCCACATTGAGTTTCCGATTCGAGAGATCCTATCCCAAGCGATTGTCGTATTATAGTTTAATACCGTTATCGCCCGATTTCCTGATCGTCGTCTTGGATAAAGGTCCGGTATGGGAATTCGAGAGTAGAGTATTTTCGTCTTACGATCGAAATACGACGAGGACGCTCATTGCATTAGATACACGATAATGTAGTAACATAAACAAAGGAAAACGTTTACACTGCATAGTTTGACTTGATTTAATAACAATTGCATTTATTGCATTAATGTAACTATAGTAACCTAGCATTGTAATAAATGATTTAATCGTATTATCCTAATGAAAGTTTCGAGAAAGCTTTATCATGATACTTTTTTTATAGCTTAGCAATCTGGAAAGGAATAATGGCAATTAAAGTAGAAGATATCGTTATAAAACCTAAAGATTTCGAAGGTGGTTAGAGTAGGGGGAAATCTTCATTCTCGGAAGGGATGCTTTTTGTCGTTTGAAATATGCCGAGGCGAGGGTGTATTCGTCTGACACGGGAAGCGAGGAATGATAAAATGGCGTCACCAGCACAAAAGACCCCAAGATTTTTACTCTCTTAGCTCTTCTCCCTTTTGTCCTTGTCTTTAATGACGCGGAGTCAACTCGACGTTTTACCTAAGAAAAGAAACGATCGACCATGGAAACACCGTTGGTCGTCGCCGTTAAATATGGTATATACTTTCTTTTAATTCATTTTTCCATCCTTTAAATGTTCATAAAATTACTATGTTATAATTAAAGAAATAAATTATATGATATATTGCATGTGTATTTAAGTATGAGTCAATATAAATACATGTAATATATAAAATTTTATACACTTGGATATATAAAATACATAATAAAGCTCAAGCTGCCAATGGAACTCATTGAAAAAAATGATTTTGTCCTATTAAGAAAATCCCTACTCAAGAGAAAATGATTATCACTGAAAGGGGTAATAAAACAATGCGAAATGGACGAATATCGTTACGTCGTTCTTGAAAGCGACAGCTATTCGTCTTTTAATCGGCTCGGAATTTTCTCATTTTCTCTCCTTTATCTTGACTTTTGTGAATTTTATTTCTTTCTGCCCTTTTCCATCCTTCTGATATTGGTTTTTTAAAGAGAATATTTTTATACCTTTTATATGAATATTAATGTCATTATATCACATAGTATCGTCTGTATCAACATGTATATATGAGCTAATATTAACTGTAAGACTAGGAAATATTTTTATATACAAAGCATACTATTTTGTTTCGATGTACTCGAGTTCAGTGACTCGATTTTAATATTCTGACGCGCCATGGCTTTTTAAATACAGTTGTCCTGTATATTTACTTATAATCGAGTTAAGGAATTTTTGTTTCTTTTTACTAAGTAATAGTACGCTTTTTCTAGTTGTAAGAAACAAAAGTTTCATTTATTTAATTATCATAATTATTTATATATGCTCAACCAAAATGAAATTTATTTAGATATTTTTTATTCAGATTTTTTATTTAGATTTAATGTTGCAAAAATATTCGGATGCACTTTTTCTTTTGCAGCTTGTTCGTTCAAAAAAATTGATTCGACTGCTCAAAAGTTTTATTTGTAAACATAGCCATACTGGAACACCGAACTCAGGATCGTGAATCAGTTTGCATTGAAGATTCAGAGATATTTTACTTATATACATATATACATATATATATATATATATATATATAATTTTTAATCGATTCTCAGGATGATTCGGTGAAGTAGACAAAGTTCCCGCACCAGAGATTTACTCTCCTAATACCGCTACTAATATATAACGTAGCACACGCGTGCATTTCATTGCTAAGACTAGAATATTCGAATTTTAAACGAAAGAGGGAGGGGAAGCTTTAATAAGCCGAGTTCGGTTCTCGTTCCCTACAAAGATAATTTTTCGTAAGCCCCTTTCTAGTATATCTCGGTTGAGTATTCGATAGAAGCATTCTCAACCCCAAGAAAATCTTTTGCGGCACTAATGTAACAAGGAACAAAAGAACGTAGCCTTGGATGATTTGCCAGATCGTAGTAAGAGAGAGAGAGAGAGAGAGAGAGAGAGAGAGAGAGAGAAAGGCGTAGGAGTCTTCGAAAAGAAAAGGAATCGTTGAAGGAACGAAGCAAAGAGCTAGCAGCCTACTCAGGCTGGATAGGGGGTGGTAGAGGATGAGAGTGAAGCCGCAGCGGTAGGGTTGGCAGTCTTCGAAGGGGTTGTATTTTAAGATTCACCCTCGGCGGCTATCTCGCCGGTCCTATCGAGAAGGGGATGGATTTTTCCTCGGTTCGAGACTCAAACTGCGAAAGGGACGATGCACAACACCTCGACGACTTAACGTGACTGAACAAAAGTTATTTACGTGGGCTATAACAAGTTTCTTAATAAATTATGATCTAACGGGAGACGATACTTCTAAGACGTCATTAACGAGAAATTGCACTAAAATTTTTCATGTGTAACAATCATCGATAATAATTATATTTTATATGTTTATATGTAAATATAAATAAATATATTGTATACTTGCACGACATGAATTTTAGATGATGGTCGCATTGTCATTAATAGTCGATAAGCGTACGTTTGCTATTTATGATTGGAGTCCGTGCGAATATAGTTGTAGATATACACTGTGTGTGTACACAGAACGGTTATAGTGGAAGAATGGGGAAGAGGAACTTCGCGTGTTGAGTCGCACGTAGAGAGACAAATATTAGATACCACCTTTTCGGCAAAGTACTTTGACTTCTAAGTATTCTCCACTTGAAAGTACTTTGTGCAAACTTGAAAATGACACGAGGGTGGTCCGAAAAACGCTTGACTTTAAGTGCTGTTTATGTATAACGCGACGCATATGAATAATAGGTTGAACTGAATAGGTTCGAAGAAAAAACAAAATATGAATGAGAGAGAAAAAGAAGAAAAGTGAGAATCGATCAAGTGACTGAACTACGATAAACTCTATTAGTTTATTTTTTTTACTATTATTTCTTATTATTACTTCTCATGCATAAAAGTTTGTATAATTTATATATATATATATATATATATATATATATATATATATATATATATATATATATATATGTATTATAATAAATATGTTCAAATATTTTCATTTTTATTTTTCGACACACAAAAAAAAGAGAAGAATAAATTTTGGTACAGAGAAACGCGCCGAAAGTGCTGAAGAAGAACACTTTAGTATTTTTATTGATTCGCCTTGCGAGGAGTAGTTAAGGGGTGCCAACCGGCGGACTTACCCCCACCGAAGCTTCCAACGTTCTCCTGCTGCCCCTTCGATATGAGGGGCTAAGAGGGTAGGTATTCTCCTTACCCCCTCTCTCCATAGTTTCCTTTCAACCCCACCATACCGAGCGTGGCTCGTTCCACCCTTGGCTTTTCCAACGGACGCTGTTAAAGAAAAGTATCCACCAAAAAGAAGAAGAGGGTGGAGGAGGCCGCGTTTTCCGTCTCCACCTTCCTTCCTTTCGTCTTTTCCTTTCTATCTCCAAAGAGAGAATCACGTCATCCCTATCTTTTTCTCTTCTTTCCTCTTTCTTCTTCTTTCTTTCTCTTCCTCGTGGCCTCATGCTCTCTGTGGTAGATAATTTTACTCGCCAAGCGAATTGCTAGAGGCGAAAAGATTTCGAGGTCTATGGAAAGAAAGACAGAATGAGAGAGAAAGAAACAGAGATAGAAAGATAGAAAGAGAAAGAGGGAAAGAGAGAGAGAGACCACCATCGCGTCCTCCAACCCACGAAGCTAAGCCACCGTGGAAAGTGAAAAGTTTTCTTTCATCTTTCTATCGTGCTATAGAGCGAGCTCGAGCTGGTAAATGAGAGAAAGAGAGAGAACGAGAGAGAGAGAGAAAAAAGAGAGAAAAAAAAAGAAAAAAAAAGAAAGATAAGGAGAGAAAAGAGGAAGATTTTAATGCGAGCTAAACGTAGAAAAAGTTTTACCAAGATTTCATTTGCACTGCGCCTGCAATCCGCCTGTAATATTCTTCTTCTTCTTCTTTCTTCTAACGAGATGAGATCCTTCTGGCGGTCCGACAACGGTTATCTTTTCCGAGAGCGTAATTGGAGGAAAAATATGATAATTTTGTAGGAAAAGTTGCTAAGACCGCGAAAGACTATTTTTGTCTCGTCTCTGGAAAGAAAAACAAAAAATATATATACAAATTTCTTTCCTTAGATACGTGTAGACTTTTAACGTTAATACTTTTGTAGTTTGACAATAATGAATTCTTGCCTAAAATCAAGATAGATAGATAGATAGAAAGAGAGAGAAAGAGTGACATGATTATGCTAAAGTACATTTATAAAAAACCACTCCCTCGTCCTTTTTTTCCCCGGCAACTTTCATGCCTCACCCAGTAATTAGTCTAAAAATCAAAGAAAAAGAGATGGGGTAAGAATAGATTACGTAAAAAAAAAGCTTACGAAGGTTTACTCTCTGTCTTTTTCTTTTTCCCTCTCGGATGCGTATGGTTTCGGCGCTGGTTTATGACCGCTAATTAAGTGAAAAAGCATCGACAAAGTGGCCACTCCACTCTGCTTCTGGTAGCTATATGAATAAGATACCGACGGCAAAACGGAGGCTAATAGGTACACCTGTAAAAAAAATAAAAACTAGGGTCGGCCTGGGATGAGTGAGGAAGAGAATGGAGCGAGAAGAACGAATGGAGAAAAAAGTTGTTTGCGTGTTGCGGGCCACCACCTGTTAGAAAAAGCATCCCTTGGTGAGAGGAAAAACCAGGGAGAAAAAAAGAGAGAAAAAAAGAAAGACGGTCGGCAGTCTGAACAAAAAAACATGAGAGGACGGCCCGGCGCATGTACACACATACATACATGCAATTCAATAACAAGCATACGCGCACAAAGATGACACTCCATCGGAAAGGATTCTGGGGTGGTAAAGCGTGCCACGTGCCGGCAGTCTACGAACGTTCACGAACAAAGTTGTTCGTGTTACGAGGGGAGTGAGTTGGTGAGAGCAGGGGTGTCAAGTGAAGCATCATTTTTTTTTACTACAACTCACCCCGCGCTACTCTCTTGACTGACTTGACTGGAATGCACATAAAAAACGTTTAGGGTCATATGTCTCCCTGTATTATTGATGCCTCCACTATTGTTGAGAGTGCAGCCTCGTATAGCTTTACAGAGTAACAGGTACTACCTATAATTTATATACTTGATTAACTGCTTTTAAACTTCCTGCTGATTGATTTGTTAGTTCGAGTATGTCGATTTTTTACGATAAAATTGCTTTTATATATCAAAGATCAAATGTCAAGAAGTATTATATTTTTGTTTATCACAAAATTTCCTAATTAACATAAAGGAAACGTAGTTTTTTTTTCTGCATAGCATCATTAATAGACAATTAAAATGCCTTCCATTGCTCAATCGTTCTTCACAAAAAGACTATTCAATCGACCTCGTTAAAAAGAAATAAACAGTTTCACGTAGAAAAACTGTAGGGAAAGGTCGGAAGATAGCGGGACGTGGTGGTACACTTGGCTAGTAAAAAGAGGAGAAACACGAGCGCTCGTAAAGCTCCTGAGAATTGGATGATAAATTTAAAACTCTGTTAAAATACTCCAAATGAAAACTGCACGGTAGATAAGCTTCCTTTTTGTCTATGGGAGATACTGTTTGTTAAAAAAAATAAATATAAATAATCCAAACATTGTTTCAATCAAAATGGAAGAATATAATGCTCATATATAATTTTATAAAAAATGTAAAGAATTTATTTTTGGAACAACTTATTCTAGCGAAACATAAAATTTGGTTCGTGTAAAAGCTAAGCATAGACACGAACCAAGTTGGACTAAACCAGTAACGCCATCTGACAGAAAAACGATGAATTAAAATGAAACAAGCGGCGTTCACACGAGTCGACCAATTTATATATTTTAAAATTGGAGATGGATTATAAATAAATTTAGAAATAAAATAAAAATAACGAAAATAACTATTTTTCATATAATTTTATAAAAATATGAAATATCTGAATTAAAGCTAATAAAACAAACAATTCTACCATTATTCCATATTGAAGTTTTAGAATATTCTTATATCAATTGTTTAGATTACTTTTTATACAACTGATCCATGTAAATTATAATTACAAAATGTTTGTCGATGTTAAACATTAAGAAAGACTTAAGAAGTTCGTTATATATTTTCTTTTCCTTCTTCACAAAGTAAAGTATTCGCAACTTTAACGGCGAAAAGAGACGAGACTGTGGCTCGACTTAAGCGAAACAAACGCGCCGACCTTAAATCTTCATGGAAGTCCGGAAGATCGCGTTAATGTTTCGGGTAACCATGTAAAACTGTACTTACTTATCTCAAGGAAAGCAGCCGCTGGTTTGGCGTCGGAGAGAACGTTTCGAGGGAGTAGATATTTCTCTCTGTCTTTCTCTGTCTCCTTCTTCAGAGTACGTTCGCCGCGGCGTTTGGTTTTTAACGAAAATTAACGGCCCCGGTCCGAGATTCTGCAGATGCTCGCTGTAATCTAATAGCCAGTAAAGTTAACCGTAGGGAAGAGCGGCTGGCTCGTGGCTTTTTCTAATTTATTATTTCACTACCCCGCGAAACCCTCGCGAACTGAACCTTTCGTTTGTTGTCTTTCTTTCTCTATTTCTCTCATTCCTTCTCTATTCTCCCCTTTTTAACTCTTATTCTTCTACTTTGTCAGAAAATTGCTTGATCGTTGTTCCTCTGTGTTGTTACCAACGCAAGTATCTATCTCGTATTAAAGAATTTTCTTCGAATTTATTCTCGCTAACTACGTGCTCGTGACAAATGGATATTCTTCGAATCGAATGTATCTGCTACGTGTTTCAAAGTGGGAAAGTGGTTTGCTGATATATATGACTAAAGACTGTTTATACCATTCCGTGTACTGCTAGAATTTCAGAAGATTCGTTTGAAACAAATTCATTTATTCGTTCTTCTCGCAGATCGATGAAATCTTGTTATTCTTCGATTTATAATGAGCTGAATGTTTCTAACGTTAGCCTTGTGAATAATATATTAGAATATTTCTATAAACTTATCCAAATGTAATTTTAAGCTTTTAATGAAATCAGCATAAATTCTTAAGTAATTATAATATTAACGTAGTTTTATTGAGAACAATGAGCATCGATCAGTTTATACCGTATGACATTGCGGTATATGTGTATAAACCTCTAGAAGAATCGAGACCGATCGATTAATTTATGTCATCAGCATTATTAAATTACATAATTAATTATTGTCCGATAGAAGGAAGTACTTCGATTAAACGCATTACATGAGAGAAGAAATATACGATAGGTTACGCTACGTTGGTTGCAACAACAGCAATAGTACAATACTAACTACTGCTTAAGTCGTCCAAAAATTAATATAAATGCTTTGTTTATAATTTATAACGAAGGTTCTTTTACTTCTAATATATTTTCGTTAATTAAATCAAAAGAAATCGCAGCAAGTATATTTTTCTTTTTTTGTCCTCTATAAGTACTATCGTGTCCTTTTAGTTGGATCACCTTTTTTGTCCCATAGTTACCAAGACAGTATGTTTTCACTTAGGAGGACAGTTTAATCGCGATATTCTCAGGACTAGAGGTCGGTCGGTTGGTTGGCCAGTTAGAGAGAGAAAGTCCAAGGCAATTTTTCACTCGTTCTGACCCCGGGACGACGGGACCGGACGTCGGCGACCACTTCATAAAATTACTTTATTACTTGTCCGGCCCTTGCGGTAGCCCCTGGTATCCCTTTTCCGAGGCTATTTTTTACCGCGACATATGTCAAGGAGGGCCAACCTCTTGAAAGTGCGTACGGGTGATCCTTCAAAAGCTTCTATGACTTTTTTTCGCCTTAATATCAACCCTTAGTTATTATTAATCTCAACTTCCGCATGATGTATATCATATATTTTTGCATCTCACTTTTCAATCGTTCATGGATTACGTTCCAGAGAATTTTTTTTCTTTTTTCTCTTTTTTATTCGATTTTTTTTGCTTGAACTAACGAGTACTCGCTTACAAAATTAACTCAACTCATAATTATTGATTTATTTCATATTTTATTACATATCATTTTCAAACTTTCATGAGGAATTATTATATTATTTGTAACTCTCTCTTTCTCTATTACAATAATCTCTTCAATTAAATCGCGTAGATGGCACGTTTCAGCGATTTCTCATCATTCAACTTCTTTCATCGAAATATCGACTGATCAAACGAGTCCTTATCGATTAAATCAACTACGATAGATTATTCTAATTTTAATATATTTTATTTATCATAGTTTTATACAAATGTTTAAATAATTTTTCTAAAATAACAGCAATATAATTTTTTCTATTTAAATCGTATCGATCATGTTTCAATATAATTCTTTTTTACGCATTTATCAGCATAACCATTTAATGACACTCGATTTGTAATATTATATATATATTCTGTAAATGCATCTCTCGGTTCGTCATCCGGAGGGACTTTTCTCGCCTGCGATTCTTGCGACACGGTTAATCGAGCGAGGCAATGTTGTCCGAGCGATGGGCATAATTAAACTTGCTAGCGAAAGCACCATGGTGGTTGAGTACGATGGCTCGATCGATAACAACGCACCCCGACGACGAATGAACGCGGCCCATTGTTGACGAAATTATCAACAAACCGCAGCGTCACGAGTGACTTGACAAATGAACTGCGAGTCCCTGCCTCTTAGAATTCCGATTGAGCGAGTATCATTTCGAGGGAGTAACAAAATTTACCGTTGTTTTTAAAACAATTCGGACGATTACATAAATAAATAAATTTATTCTTATTATTTTTCTTTTTTTTTTCGTATACCTTTGAAATATCGAAATATTTTAATAAAATTTGTCGTGTGCTTGGTTCTTATTCCAAAAAGTTTGTCTTTTGAATTAGTTAATTATTTAATTTATTCAAGTTCACAGTATTTGTGTGTTATTTTTAATTTCTCTCTATATAAATATATATATATTATTTTGTTTCGAATGAAAGCAATCATCAAAAATGATAATAATTGCATAAGGGAAGTAAAAGGTTGCTTTTAAGCATGCGTTATCAACTATCAAACGTTGAAGACGATCTATTCAATAACCTACCTGTGCTTCGAAAGCAAACTCAAGTTGCGATACATTTGCCACGATATACACCAATCTAGTCGACTACCAAGATTCTGCGGAGACGCACCGAGTAATTTCATTGAATTCGATTCAATGACACGCTACCGTAATGGAACCTACATTATACTCGCTGACATCAAACAAGCTATGTATCTCTGATATTGATTTTTTATATATTTCTACAAAATAAATGCAATTTATATCATCAATATCAAGATCATCGAATACTTTTTTTAATCGCAATGAACATTATAAATTTGACTTTTATTTATTATCATAACTGAAAAATTGTATAATAAATATATATATATCTAGATAATCGAGTATAGATTTATGTTAACTTTTAACTGAAGATGACTAGTTAACTCATTAATACAATACATTGAATTCAACAAGAGTCCATTTAGACCCGATGCATCATTTGTTTCTTTTTAATCGAAGAACATATATTTTCTAAACATATAAACTATTTCATAATAAAAGTGTAAATTGTTACTTAAAATATTTGCTTCTATTACATAACACATTCGTATTTTTAGTAAATTAAGTCTGTACAAGGTTAAGAAAGCTATTTCTCTGCTGTAGCAATTCATAAACATATCGTTCAGAAGAAAAATCCAGTTTTGTTGAACCCAGGAAGGAAAAGTTGGACTTTAGCCGAAAAATTTGGAAACGCTAAGAGTAGTTCGCAAGACGGTTGCTAGAAGAGAAAGGAGTATGGGAAGTAAGGGTGGCAAGGGATAGGAAGGAGAGTAACCGGATTCTCACGTTTTAAGCACACCTCGCAGACGAAGTTGGCGACTTAGCTGAACATTTTTCGGGGTTATCTTAATCTCGGTGGGATTAGTCGTTCTCCGTATCCCGAAGGAAGGAAGGTAGGAAGGAAGGAAGGAAGGAAGGAAGGAAAGAGCGAAGAAAAGAGAGAGAAGGAGATGTGTACTCCTAGACGGTCACATGAACGAAGGAGAAAGAGAGGAGAGTTCATGGGAACAAAGCGAGTGTGTCGTAGCTTCACCGATGCCAACGGCACGTGTACGACCGTCGTGCATTCGCTCGATCGCACCGTCGACCTGCGTTCTTCGACCATCAAAATTTATTTCCAGACTTACCGTAGAGAGAAAGCCATCAGGAACGAGACCGATAAGTGGACTGTAAAATAATTTAGGAGACTCTTTATACTCTGTCATTGATCACGTGTGAGTGATCATTATGTGTAGAGAAATAAAATGAAACTTTAATTTTCCAAAATGTATATTTATTTATTTGTCAAAATACAAATCAGGAATGAAATAATTAAGAATAATTTTGATGTTCTTGCTGTTCATAGATTAAATTTTATTCAGAATTTAGAAATATAATACAAAATTGCATTCGCACGCGTCTTATAGTATTCTAAACAGATAAAAGATAACATGATCATTTATAGTTGATTGTGAATTGAAAAAAGGATGCAAGGAAATAAGTAGGAAAAAAAAAATCTATGTAGATACGTCGATCGATCATTTATAGTGAGAACGCAATCAACTAAAATAAAAATGGACAAATTTCTGGTAGGTAGGCTAAAAATGCATGCACGAGTGAGTAGTCACCGCAGACAATCCAATCAGAGAGAAATGGATGGATGGAAAAAAAACTGCTCCATAAAATCCTGTAACATAAACCGTCAAACGGGAGGACCTACCTATGGTGTTGTTGTTTCGGTATGTGAAATGGATACAGAGGGTGAGATAAAACGGGGCGAGATTTTTTTCTGGTTTTTATTTTCATGAGATTCGCGTGCTGATGCGTAAAGCGGAAGCTGAGTTTGGGGTTCAGAGAAGGCTGAGTGCGAAAGATTCGAGAATACGCGGTGGAGTTTCGAATCCTCTCGTTGGCGGCTTGCGGTTTGAAGTAACAACTACTGCCTCCCCTCTCCTTCTGCAACCGTGTGTAACCAGCAAATGGCAGGGATGAGAATGAAAAGAAAGAGAGAGAGGGAGAAGGTGTCATGCGGGTGGCCGCTCGTTATTTTTATTGGACGCGTTTATCGAAGGGCTTGCCATAGCCCGGAAGAAAAGACTGCTAGAGGGTGAGGAATAAAAAAGAGGAAGGTATAGGCGAGAGAAACAGGGCGTCGAGTGTGTCGATCCTCTGATCCTTTCCGCTCTGATTCGCCCTGTTTTTTACGCACGAGAAGAAAAATATGCTATATTTTTTTAACGCCACTCATAATTTATTATTTAGATATTTATTTATGTTTTATTTGAATAAATTATAGATACTCAACATGTTTTTCGTTTACAAAAAGAGAAAATGTTTCTTTTCCTAGGGAAAGAACTGGTTTAGACATTCGGAAACCATTTTGGTTCTTGGACGAGGTATCTCCTGCTTTTTTCCGGTAGTTTTCCCAGCCATTTTCCTTGGACTACACGGAAGCACTAAATAATACGGATGCTCGAGGCATCCCAAAGCGTGTAGGCAAGAAGGAGAACGACTCTATCCATAGTGTTAGCGGAGAGAAGCCACGAACGAGAACGAGAGAAAGGAACGAAGAACGAGGGTGGCTGATTTGCAAGTGGTGGAGAAGGACGAAGGGGAGAGAAAGGAGGAGGAAGAGGAAGAGGTGGAAGTGAAGGAGCAAAGTAGAAGGAGGAAGTAAGGAAAGGAGGTGTGCGGGTGGAGAGAGTCACGAGGAGAAGAGCTCGAGATTTTGTGCGCAGAGTTATAGTGAAACTTTCGAGCATTTATTTCACGAATCTGCATACTACGTCCGCCGCGTCGTAGCTGCCTCGCAAAAGAGGGTACGACGACAACGACTACGACTACGGCGACAACGACGACGACGACGACGACGACGACGACGACGACGACGACGACGACGACGACGGAGAGTGTTCTCCTCCTCGCAGACGTACGTATGTACGTTGCGTTGAGTAAGTACATGCACGACGAACGACCGGGAGAGGGAGGCTCGGAAGAACCCCGTGTTTTGCTACCAACGTCCAGAAAGGGGTTGCGAGAGGCGACCGACTTGGTGGCTCCAGTTACGTCCGACATGTACGAAGGGCCGCACGGAAACCAAGCGTAGAAATAACTAATGATAGAAGAAACAGTGTTTCCTTTAAACGCATGCTCTTCCTTCTTTGCGTTCGTCTACTCTCTTATTTCTGAAGTATTTCTCATTCCTTATACGTACGATAGTAATTTTAAGAAAATAGATAGATAGATAAGTTATTTTCATAATATATAATAATAGAATTAAAGGTATAAGAAAGTCACTTTACTACGAATAGGTATTTCTTACAATAGTCATTCTTCCCTTATTTTTCTTCTTCTTATTCTTTTTTCATTTTTTTACCAAAAGATCAACCAGTGCACTATCGGTCGCACTGGCAAAGTTCGCGGCAAGTTTCACAAGGGGAATTATTGATAGAAGATGGTGGAAAGATATGCGAGCGTAGGCGAACGTTCGCCCGCGGCCCTTAGCCTCCCTTTTCCCGCCTCGCGCCAACCTCGCCGGCAGCGGAGAGAAAATTTACGGCCACGCGAACTACCCTCTTAAACTCCGTGAGACCAGCAGCTCTCCGCCTTCGTCTCATCCTTCGTCTTCTTCTACTCTTCCTCCTGTACCTCCTCCTACTCTTTCCCTTACTACACCACCCATTTCTCCCTCAACCTCTCCACCGTTGCCTCGCGTCGCCATTTCGGAGAACTTTCAAAATTCGGCCCATAAAACTTTTCGAGAAACTGCTGCGACGCGCTCGGCCACACGCCCCGAGGATTACAGCGCCTTCGTGATCGGGTTTTCAACCTTCGACCTCGGTTTCCAGCTAGCTTCGAGCATCCTCGGGATCTATGTTCTTATATCTTCTTCTCATTCTCTCTCTTTCTCTCTTACTCTCTCTTACTCTCTTACTCTCTCTCTCTCTCTCTCTCTCTCTCTCTCTCTGTCTATCTCTACTCTTCTCCCTACTTTAAATCTTCCCTTATACGATATTGATAACGCAAATGGTACTTCTGACTCAGGTTCTACGGTACGAAGCTGGAAAAACCTTAAAATATTTGTCAACGACATTCTAAGCTTTGGAGTTCTTTGTGGATTACGTCGGTAGTGGATGATAAAAGTAAAAGGAAGATATATTTTTAAAGATGTCATTAAGATGCACGCGAGCAGGTTCATGGTTACCTTTTTTGCTATGCCTATCCCTCCTACTTTCCTTCTTTTTGAAGTAGATACGATTACATTACAAACTTGTAGAGATAACCATGAAACGGTGTAACGTGTACGTTCGCATTTCACACAGTAGGATGAACAGAGGAGAGCGAAAAAGGAAATAGGAAGGATAGGGAAGGAAAGAAAGAGAGAAAGAGAGAAAGTGAGAAAACTGGTAACGGAGCAAAGGGTATAGCGGTGAGAGAGCTGCATCCCCATCTGAGCGTATAGAAGGGGTGGGTAAAGAGGGTGTATCACTTGTTTACTACCCAACCACAAACCGCTGACAAAAACATTAATGCCGAACGTTAACAGCGATAATGCAAAAGGCCCGTTACTATCCCTTCTATTCTCATCGTGTAATACCGTCGATGCTTCACTGTATTTTGCTCCAAAACAATCGCTCCAACATCGATCATATTATAGTAAAGTGATTGTATATAAAAACAATGCTCAGAGATATTCATTTTTGTTCATAATTGTCGCCCTTTTTGTATCATGATTGATTTATTTTTCATTATGAATAATTACCTTTAAGCTAAACATGTGTAAATACCTGAAATATATTTATATTTCATTAAAAAAATTATTCGATCCATAAAGAAAGAAATCAGTAAAGCTTCTGCTGCATCGAAGAGAAAGTTCTTCGTTCGATGTTCGGTGGGACATCATTTTGAATAGAATGTCCTCGTTTATCTGAAAATTCTCGCTCGGGTCTGATGTCTGAGGTGGAAGAGGGTTGGTCGAAACTTTAGCCATTTTTGCCACCCCCGTGTACGCCGCGCCGCTGTTACCATCGCGGCCATCGCCGTATCCTCTTGCACCTCCCTCCTCCTTTTCCCCCTTTTACTCTCCCACCTCCTACTTCCCATCACACCCCTTCGGAAGCCCGAACCACTTTACTAGTCTACCAACAGTACCATCTCCAGTAACCGCTAGTAACCGCCCGAAGGCACCGTACTCGTTTTCGAGAAAGAGAAAGATGGAAGAACGAAAACGATAGTCTCTTTTGCGTGAAAGAGAGAAACCCTCAGAAGAACGTGGTAGTTCGTGAGTGACTGGCTACGGCGAATGAGTGTTCCAAAGGGGCAAAAACGGTATGGGGGTAGGAAGGACAAGGGAGGAGAATGGAGAACGGGGCAAGATGATATTTTCTTATCTTCTCATTACTTAATTTTACGATTGCTCCGATACTGCGGGCGTTGCCATGGCTACGTTACTTAAGTGCCTCATAAAAAGATGAATGGCGAGCCAACCATATTTCCCTGCAGCGAGAGACTCCCACTCGACTTCTTCAGTTTGTCGAGCTTACTTGCCGTCGTTCCGTAGACTTATTTGAGTCAATTTCTTCGATGATACTGACAAAATGTTGATCGCTATAATCGGACTAGATCGAGTCCCATTTTAGCGTACTTTAATAATATTTCAAAAACAGTATAATATATAGCACTCATGTATTGGATAGATAAATATAATAAGTAAATATAAGGTTTACATGATCACTTTATTACAATAAAATCGATACTAACTCGTATACAATCACAATATTACAATAATTTTTATATCTTTTAATGTTTTCAAAATAAAAGATCTACTGACATAAACGCTGAGACGAAGAGAAGAAGATGATATTGAAAAATCGATAGTATCTAACAAGAAGGAGGAGAAGTAGGAGATGGAGGAGGAAGAGGAGGAGGAAGTCGGAGGCGAGGGAATATAAGACTAAAGTAAGTATGAACGAGAAAATGAGTTTTGAAAGGTAAGGACAGTAACAAGCAAAGATAGGCCAAATCTTAGAAAGGGCTTCAAATGGAAGGCAAACAGGGAGGCAAACGGGGAGGAAAATGGGGAGGCAAACGGGGAGGAAAATGGGGAGGCAAATGGGGAGGCAAATGGGGAGGCTCGATTCCTCGGAAGAAGGGACGAAATTGATCGCGGTGCGCCGTGGAATGATGCCGCATGATTAAACCGACGTGTTGGAAATCTTCCGCGCGATCAAGCCCTCTTCTAAGCTATTTCTTGCTGATCGCCTAGCCAGCCCAGCCAGGTCTCCCCCTCGATCTACCCCCGGCTTCGTCGCCATCGTCACGGATGCCTTCCTTCGAGCTCCTTTATCCTATAGTATCTATCTTCATTTTCTTAATCGTTCCCAACCCCTAGCACTGCACCCGGCAGCTTCTCTCTCGCTCTCTCTTTCCCTCTCTCGCTTTCTCTTACGCTTACTTTCCTTTTCTCCTCTTTCCTCTTCTTCCGACTTCTCCTTCGTCTTCCTCATCCTCCTCAGCCACTTCTCATTCTGCCCTTTTCCGTGCCCAAGATGGCGGCCGTTGACGAAGACGTATTACCTAGGACGATGGAGCGATGCGGACTGAAAGGGATCGGCTGCGGGTTCCTAAGAGATTGGATACTTACGGAACACCCAGCGTCAATGGATTATTTTTTTTTAGATCCCTTATAGCAACGACGATCTCGTCTTGGCGTCTTTAATCGCGATAAATAACGCGTGGATAACCTCTTACCACTTTCTATGATCACACGTCGATTATACCATATTTATGTTCACAACATGTTTTAATCGAAATGTGATGTCACCTTCTATCGGATGACTATCAAAGATTGTTTTTTTAACACTTTCAAATTTAATTAATCTCTAAAATCTTTTACATTACCGGCTTGCGTTCATAGTATGTAAATTAGCGAATCCATTATACGAAGTCTCGTCGATGTTCCACTTCCCAGGATAATGATCGGAAAAAAATTAAAACATTTTTGCGATAATCATCAATAAAAATAGATATAGAGAGAAAGAGAGAGAGGGGGAGAGTGGAATGTAAACATAGACAAACGAATCGATGGAATTTCACTGGGTAGATTATTTTGCTACCCCATCTGCTTCCGTCGCTTCATCGTGTCAAATTATTAAATGATTTATCGGCAACGGCGTAGGAAAATGTAGTCGCGGAGCGGTTTTTAATTTCGCATAATCTGTTTTTCACGCGCGACAGGTGTTCGAAACGCTCGTACTGATAGTTATAATTCGATCGCTTTAATTAATCTCGGGGATAGAGCGTGTGGTTGGGTTCGCTGCCTCGTGCTCTTACATATACATCACATGTACGTACACGCAAACCAACGTGTATGTAAGCATACAGAGTAAGTGTGCGTGTTCGTGACACGGTAGGACGAGCTCGAGGTAATCCGGAGACGAGTAAACGCACGCACGCACGCACCTACCATGCTCTCGGCAAGGTTTGCTAGATATGTATATATATATTATACACATACATATACACACATTCACACACGAGTACGAAGCCGTCGCCGTATGCCAAGACGCGCGCCTCTCTCTCTCTCTTACCCTTTCCCTCTTTCTCAAAGGAGCCAAATGTGGGACAAACTGACATCCCATTCATACGACTACCCTGTTGACTACGTCAGTGGCTCACCCCGAAGGTGAACGCATCTTCCTACAAGATTTTCCTTACACATTCAAACACGTACGCGTGATCCTATTCTATTGAAAAAGAGATATTCAAAGTTTTATCTATTTCATCAATTTTATAATCCTTTCCCAAATATTTATGTTAATTATTACTGGATTTTTAAATCTTTTATTTTTTCTCACTACGAATTTTTTAAAAGAATAAAACTAATCTTTAATATCGCAAGGGTGAGTAAATTTAAGAGAAACTGAGACAAGAAATATGAGAACGTCGGCAAACAAGGGGTGGGTGAGCGGGTGGTGTTGGAGGACCGAAGAAGACGAAGAAGAAAAGGAAAACGAAGAGAAGGATGAGGCTGAAGGTAAAGCAAGGAAGGAAGTTACCAGCGAGAAAACGAGTTTCTGCCCTGGAAAGTCTAGATTCTTCGGGGAGACAGTACTCCACCCTCCAGAAAGAGAGAGAGAGAGAGAGAGAGAGAGAAAGCTCGACCTCGCGTGGCAGGAAATATCAAAGCCTATGCCCAGCAGTCGGTTCTCGGCAGTGGTGTGTACGCGCTGCGAATACGCGTTGTCCTCCATCGTCGGTGTTAGTCCATACGACGTTCTGAGACGTTGGTGTTACAGTCAAGCAAGCAAGCAAGCAAGCAAGCAAGCAAGCAAGCAAGTAAGCAGGCAGGCAGCAGGAGGTGAAGAAAGAGGTGGTGGAGGAGAAAGAGGAGGGTGCGCGCGCGAGAAGAAGTGAGAGGAAGGGAGGGTTCCTTCCTTAGCTCGCGGGTGGGGGCGGCCATTTTCCCGAGTTCTTAATATTTTCATGATGGCGGCCGGCGCTGGCGGAGCCGCTTGGAAATGGGCTGAGTAGGTGGGGGTGGAAGAGGGTGGGCAAGCGGAACGGAGTAGCAGCAGAGGCGGCTTCAGGACATGGGGCGAGAAACGGGGAGAGAGGGGAGAAATTAGAAAAGGGGAGATTTAAATATCAAGCCCCGAGGGGCGGACCGTAGCGTCCTTTTCTCTTCTCTAGTTCTCTCTTCCTCTCTTTCTCTCTTTCTCTCTCTCGGTTGTTCGTTCGCTCGCTCGCTCTCTTTCTCTCCTTTGCTCTTTACCTTCTCGCTCCTACCCTTTCTTCCACCCCCTCATTCCTCCTCCTCCTCCTCCTTCTCTTACTACCCTTAGCTTCGCCGTTCTTCGCTTATGCACTCACACTAGTTTGGCTGGCCTCACAGGCACTCTCACGCACGGCTACGCTCACGCACACACCTATCGATCCTCGACCAGAGAAAAGGCGTCTTAGAGCCGTTCGACGGCGAAGCCAAAAGGAGGATGTTGCTGAGCCAGTGGTACGTGCTAATTGGACGGCCCCAGCCGACGCTTTTGTTCTTCCTGGGCCGACGCGAGCTTTGTCGATATAATGACGTCTCCGAGTGGATGCGTCTGGACCACGTCCCTTGCCAAGCTTGTAACAAGCATTGCTCTCCTTTCTCTCTTTATCTAACTCGTAACTACCCTTTCCTTATCGCCAAAGAAATTTTTGAATATTACTAAAATTAAGTTGTTATGTTTTATCACAATCAGAGAATTGAATTTATTTAAGAATAGAACTTCAGTTTCGATGACAGCCGATAACTGTAATCGCTCTTTGTGATTTCCTTTATTATTTTATCTGGTTTTTCCTAAAATCGTATTTCAAGAACGTCTTCGTTCCTCGATCGTACATTTACGAAGTTATGTAGAGTTATTTTACGCTTCGAAAACAAAGATTGGAAAGCTCGGACATGAATAAAGGAATGGCTTGCATAAGATATAAAAATTAGCAAAGCTCAGATAAATTTTGAAATGTAAAGAGTAAACGGTGTTAGAGGCAGAAAAGATTTTTTTTCGCGGAGACATGTTATGCAAAATCGAGAATTTGATGGTAGGGCAACTCGGTACGGTAACGAGGCGAACACTTTGCCGGATTCTTATCACGTGTGAGGCATGCCACGTGTGCGCTGTCGCGTGTATATAGGTCAAAGTCTTCGGCAACGTTCGCAATCTCAAAGGAGATGTTATACACGAGATAGCTATTAACGTACACCTATGTAAAAGATTACGTTCTAGTGGTAAATTTAACAACTTATTGTTTGTATTTCTTTTGATGCGACGAGTACAAAAGTACATTACTAATCTTCCAGGACTAAAGATGAAGGATAAGATTTATTTTCGTTTCGATGATTCCAGGTCAACGTATTGTATTAGGTATGTTATATAAAACACGAACCTTTTCCGAAAAAGGTTTTTTTAAACCATACATTTGAAAGTCGTACGAAAATAGAAAATAAGTTTGATGAGTCCAGTCGAGTCCAAGACAAGTCATCCATTTTAGTTACTAGTCCGAATCTTTGTCTCTCTCGGACGACAATATAGTTTTATGCTCGGAGGTAAGATTAGGAAATTATTTACGAGGACATTATTCGCAAGTACTGGCTCGCGAGAAGATCGTCGCGCTAGTAAGAAGTATTATAGTAGAAGAAACTTATGGAAAGCTTCGTAAGGAAAATTCTCAAGAGTGAGATTCTCGATGGAACAAGCAGTGCGAAGAAGCAGCGGTGTTGAAGCTAGGGGTGAGCGGTTGGGAGCTGGGGGTAGAGGGATAGGGTTGAGGAGGATGAAGGGCCGTAGAAGCTTGGGAGGGCGGGGGAGAGAGGGGAAGGGGTCTACAAGGAAAGGCGGAGGAATAGTGAATTCGAATTCGTCCTTTGAGAGGCCGACAGCAGGCACCAGCCGGAGGAAACGGAGTAAAATGTCCTGGAAACAACGAAGTCTTTCGCTACTCTCTCCCACTCTACTTTTGCAGGTATAATCCCCTCCTCTCTCTCCTCTCTCTCACCGTCTTTGCTGCTACCGTCGAGGAACGCTCGCTCGCCCACCCTATATTTTCAGTATCTGGAATAAGTGTGCAGGGGGCTGCAAGACTGTGTTCCGCCCCCTTCTTTAATTACGTTCAGCCACCCCTCGCGAACGACTCTAGACGGTATCCCCTGCCGTCCTTCTCCTACACCCCCTCAGTCAAATTCACTCTTCTCCCCCACCCCCTCCTCCTCCTACGCCTCCCTTTCTCGGCTCTCCACCCCCGAACCACCCCTTTTCTTACCCCTTTCCCCGATCCTCCCGCCATTTCATCCATTCATCCTTCGGGCTCTTCTGTTTTTAGAGAAGAAAATTTTAATTGGAATCCAGAGACGTTCCGCCAGTCCTAACTCCTTCCACCTTCGCTTATCTTTCCTACGACTGTCCTTCTCTTCAACGATTTTCATTCCTTTCTGCGAACGTCGTCTTGATTTTCGACCTCTTTCTAAACCGATAATCCTTTGCTTCCTACTCTTTTACTTCCTTCTTTTTGCAGTGAATGAAATTCTGATAATCACTATTGGTTAACTTTTAAAGAAATGAACATCAATCCTTTTTTAATTTTAAGAAAACTATAGGATTAGAGTTATTGCTATCTATCATTCTTACTGTTAAATGTAAATAATTTTACGTCTTTTACTACGCCAAAAACAATTAGTCGGAAAATATCTTAAAAACTAGAATATCAATTAAAAATATTTTTTAATAATGGTTACTTATTCGAAACTAATAAATTTTAGCACGAAGTAAAAGACAAGGGTAATGCAAGCCGGAAAGTCTAAATATTTTCTCTCTAATTGCGAAATCGATAAAATCATCATAATAAGAAGAGATAGGTGAAAAAGCGAACGATATTGATTGATGATGACAGTCTAATTATGAAATTTAAAAATGATATAGCTCAAAAAATCACTTGTACCAAACAGATCCCTATATGTTTATTGGGCAAAGTACTTTGTTTGCTAGAAAAATAAACGATACTTAATTACTGTATGTTTAAGCTTGATCGATTTTTGAATATTTTTCTCGCTCTTCCTAATGCAAAAAAAAAAATAAAAGAAAAAGAAAGAAAAACTTACTTTTTTTCTAGAACTGTAGGAAAATCTTCTATGAAGTCTTACGGTCAGATGAATTCTTTTCAACGCTCTTTAATCTCGTGTGACTTTAAAATCACTTACCAATATATTGAAATTTTATTTACAAATATAGCTTACATCTTGTTCTATAATTTGTCTTCAATTACCGAATAAAATTCGTTTTAGCGATTATCGATTCTAACTTGAAATACATTAATAAATCTAGAATCTTTAAAAATTCTTAATTAATTATTATTTTATATTTAGAGACAATGCACATAATCACGAGAAGAATTCAATCAATAGAAAGTTAAAGATTGATCCTACGAGCAACGCGAAAAATAAAACTTAATAAATATTTGAATGAAAATTGAGCGATTAAAAAAAGTTTAGTGGGAAAAAAGGACCTTTTATCAGTCCATTAAAACCGATCGAATTAAAAGTATTCGTGACAATTCCTTAGGCAAATCGTTCGGAGTAGACAAAGACGTTAAATGGGCGAACGAACGAGGAAGAGAATTTGTCTTGAAAAGCTCGGAATAGGAGAGAAGGGTGATTGTGCATTTGGTGCGAGGTACGAGAGACGAAAACTGGAGGAAGGAAGATAGAGAGAGAAACGTTCGAGAGAAGGAACAGGCCAGTGATAGAACCGCTCGATTGAGTCCACTGAAACAGTTTGTGTCTGCGGTCCACCGAAATTGATCCGGCAACACCGCGGCAACTGTCTCCAACACTCTCCGTTCCTGCTCTCCTCCGTACCACTCTCTCTCATTCTCTCTCTCTCGCTTTTCCTTTCTCTCTCTCTCTCTCTCCATCTCATTCAAAATCCCTCTTTCACCCTTTCCACGAACTGCACCGCCACCACCACCACCATCAGCAACCGCCACCACATCTTCTCGTTCCCGTTCTGGCCATGCGGACACCTGTGGTACCTCGTCGAAGATCGCAACGATTACGTGATCCAGCTTGATCTCTCTAGAGATCCCGATCGTTAATCATACATAAAGCAACTCAATCTGATTCTATTGAAACGAGTAATTATTAAAAAAGCAAAAGAATCGAGTAAAATTTCATCTGTAAGATCCTATCCTATTTATTTTCATTATCAATGTTATCATTATTAAAAAAGAAATGTTAAACAAAAACTAAAGGCATGTAGTTTTTATCTTTATTTTTTAACTTAAGAAGAAAAGTATGGAGAACGTCGACGGAACAAATCGGGAGAAAAGGGAACAAAGGGAATGGCCGGAAGACGAGTAGCGAACGTAGAAGTCCCGTTGGGAAGGGTGGTGAGAATAAGAAGAGGAGGAAAGATAGGGTTGCAAGGCACTCGTTTCGAAAAGGTCGAGTTTCGATGGTGAGGAGAGGAGAAAGAAGGAGATTAAAGGAGAAAACAGAAGGAGAAGGAAAGAAGAAGTAAGGATGAAAAGAGGAGAGAAAGAGAGAAGTAGGGAGGTGGTTGAAAAGGAGGAGGAGGAGGATAGTGGGTGGGTGGGTGATGGGGTGAGGAGAGAGAGAGCTCGGCAACGCAAGACGGATAGAGGTCGTAGTCAGCAGGAGACGATGGAAGTAAAAGGAGAAGGAGGAGGAGGAGGAGGAGGAGGAGGAGGAGGAGGAGGTTAAGGTGGAGGGTAGGAGAGAAATAAAGATGGCCGCTCCCGCCTCCAGGGCAGGACCACCCTCTCCTTCTCCATCTCCTTCATCTCCTCACGGTAATAAAAGGAAAAAGGAGAGAAAACTGAGGAGCGGAGTCGAAGGTGGTAGCTCGGCCTGCGGAGCTGCTACGGACGATGCCGACGAAGACGACGACGACGACGACTATGACTACGACTACAACTACGACTACGACTACGACGACGGCGACGACGAAAACTACGACTACGACGACTACGACGGCGAAGGCGACGAGGAGGTTGTCTGCGGGGGAAACAGTTCTTATTGATTCAGAGGAGCCACCTCTACGAAGGAGCCCGCCTGGTGGACTTACTCCTGGACCTCTATTTACCCCCTTCGTATATATATCTATCTCTTTCTTTCTCTCTCTCTCTTTCTCTCCATCTCTTTCTATCCTTCTTTCTTTCTCTCTCTTTTCTCTCACGTCTTGCCTCCCGGTACGAACGAGGATCGCGTTTAGCTACCTTCCATTGCCCTCTTCTTTTCTTCCTTCCTTCCTTCCATTCTGCCTCTCTCACTCTTTCTCTCTCCCTCTTTCCTTCCTTGCCTATAGCGAACCTCCGGGAATTTTACACCCTGATGTCCGCTTGACTAAAAAGTAAATTGTACTTTAAATCTAGCACGTTTGTTTTAAGTTTTTTTTTTCTTATTCTTTTTCTTGCTCTTTCTCTTTCCTCTTTTCCTCTTTCTTTTTTTCTGTCTCTCTTTGTTAATTATATATTTAAATTTATTCCAAACACACGGTTCCACTTGTTTATCTCTATTTTAATTTTTTTATTTTGTGATTGATACGTACAATTGAAATCTTCTTATCAACATAGCAACGTTTTTTTCGTTTATGTTTATCTGAGAAGTAACGATAACTTGTGTGTATAATAATTAATAATCTATCATACGTACGCGTTGAAAGATGATTACGTAGGTTGGTGCTATCGAGTAGCACGTTGGTTCAAATTACGTTCAACGTAGCTTAATATATATGTCGAACTATAAATATCCATTCGATTCATTACAACATTCGAAATGACTGAAAGAATAAGAAAAAGAAAGGCAAAAATAGAGCATTTTAGGAAGAATCTTTTTTTGTTTCGTATTTGTGTCATCGTCGTCGTCTACTCTTCCCACAGTTTTCATGTATACCCACCATATAGAGGAATGTAGACGTGGAGAGAGCAAAGCCCAGGGGTCAAATTGACTCCGACTTTCTGGCTCCTGTTACACGTGAGAGCCCTGGGTTCTCCACTTGAGTTTATAGAAGGAAAAGCGATTTCAACGAGTTTTTCCAGAGTGCTTGTTTACCGCTTCCAACGTGAATTCTACCGGTAGGTATATGTATGTGAGCGCCCATACATTCCGTAGCCCTTACACACGGATAAAACATGTGTATATACGAGTATATATGTGGACAAGCACACACCCTAAGTGTATAGCGGTTACCCTTTATACATGTATCGTTATATTATACATACGTAGGTGAACGATATCACGCCCGACATATACTAAAAAGTTGTCCATCTCGGAAATACGAGATCGATCCTCAAGGTAAGTGATACAATTACGTTGATACAATTTCTAATTCTCGTCATGCGTACGTTTAATTTTATATTTATATGTTTTTCTACTCATTATAAATATTATTCATCTTTTTTAGATGTCTTAAAATAAAAAATAAAAAATTCTTAAATTCGCCGTTGAGATTATTCTTGAGCTTAAAACAAGTTCTATGGAATTCTTAAGTGATCCGTTGAAGAAATCTAAAGCGATAAGAAACGCCCGCGAACATATCGATCTCCGTTAGCGTAGCCCATTCAACGTGGGCGTTGTACGAAAGGAGAAATGCAACGTCGTAATTTTGTAGAACTTTTCCAAGCTGCACTAGCAGTCAGTTTTCTCTCTTTCTCTTTCTCTTTCTCTTTCCTTCTACCTTTCCCTCCTACTCTCCTTCTCGACTTCTCCAAAGCGTTTCTCTTCTCCTCCTCGCTCACTCGCACGCTCGCTCGGCTCTCTGGGCAAATTGACTTTTCCTAATAAACCAACTCGCGAGGCAACTTCGGCGAAAATCATTTAAAACTTTGCCAGACTCGAATTCGCATCTCGTTTTAATGCGGAGGCCCGCAGAAAGCTCTCTGTGCGTGTGCATCCTCTTCTCTATATTTTTCCCTCCCTCTCTTTTTCTATATGTGTGTTTCCTTTTTTATTCTTTTGTTCCTTCTCTTAACATCTCGACTTCATCGTTCACTTCTCTTACATCGTTCTTACCTTCAACATTGTCGGCGCCTTTGTACTGTAATAACCGGTGCGTTTAACCAAGACGGCCAACATTCGCTTCTTCGCTTTCTTATATTTCAACAAGTAAAAATAACAAGAACATGAAATTATATGAGATTACGGAGACATAAAATGGCATCGAAGTTACAATGATAGCCCGACTCGTATTCGAAAGATTTGTTTACATACATATGTACGTTAAAATATGTAACATTAAAGTTTTTCGTCAAAAACATAGTTTAGCCATATTCGTTAGTTGTCAGAAGGAAAAAGACAATTGTAAACAATTAACCTCCGATATCTTCTATTGATTTCAATGAAATCTCTATTCCACGTGGTTCATCTCAAATAGCGCTTAATGGTTCGCGAAATCGATGTGGATAAAATCGAAGAATATAATCCTCCGTCGTCCCTTACAGTCCCCCCTTTTACATTAAAGTTGCATACAATTCTCGCTTTAACATTATTTCATTCCCGTGAATAATTCAAAGGGCACTCCGCAATGGCTGCAATGTCCTATAGAGACCGATCTGGTCACAAGTCGAGAGATAGCAAAAGAGAAAGAGAAAGAGAGAGAAAGAGAGAGAAAGAGAGAGGTAGAGTCTGTGAAGAGACGCAGAGGAATGGGAAGAAGAGATGAGAAGAGAAGAGAAATGGGAGAGAAGCTAAAGGATCATTCTTCATTTTCTCTAGTCGTTAAGTCGATTAAGAAACCGTCGATAATAATTGGATTTGACGTCGAATCCAAGCGAACGCCGTAAAATTCCTCATTGTTTCCGGTCTCAAAACTTTTCTGTTCGTTCTTGGATAATAAATATCCTCTGAAAGCAAACAAAATTGCTCGAAGAAGAAAAAAAATTAAAAATAAGAAAATATGAATAAACGAACTTTTTACAAGAAAAAAAAATAAATGAAAATTGTCGACGAAGCTACGAATTTGTATTTTGTACGAAAGTACGGAAAGATCATCCTGTCGAATTTTGTCAGGTATATAAATTTTCCATCCCATTAAATTTACGTATTGTTCTGCTTTCGAGATTTACCCATTATACTCATTTATTAACCATATTTTTGTTCTCTCTTGGTTGACTTTGACTTTTCTTTTTTTCATTTTTGTAAATAAATTTCTAGGCGAGAAATGGGTGTACGTAAGTTCTTGCAATGGTTTGTAAATGGGTAATCATAAATCGTTTTAATTTCGTTCTATAAACTTGTTGCTTTTCGTTATGAAGTGGTATAAAGCAAGCATTTACCAAATAATATCTCAGAGAAAATAGGAAACGTCTGTTACGACGCGGACGATTCGCATTAATTAGACAAGTAAATCGATTAATAAAATCACTTAATTCCGAAGATTTGCTACTAGAAATAAATAATATCATATATACATCTCTTTTTATCACTTTATTTACCTTTATTGTTGGATAACTTTTCATGGATATTCCATGAGGATTCGAAGTCGAATTGAAAGATCTCACGCATATAGTTGAAACTATTTCTCGAAGGTGTAAACGTGAATATCGGGTGTACGCAAGAAGCTCCGGTGGTACTCGTCTCTCGGCTTGTTATTCCTGGTTTATGGGTTCTCACGTCGTGCGGCTGCAATGGTGGTTGTGGCAATACGGCTTTCCTACAGGATTCCGTTACTATTTATTTCATGGCACACGCCCTATGCTAGGTCGCTACAAGAATGAAACGACTATGGCTACTGCTATCGTTAACAAAATCCCACAAACCTCGTAATATTATCTCTGAAAGATTTTTTTCCTTGAAAAATATTTATTTTAATCAATTTTCTTTGCTTTCTTCTAATAAATTAATCTTAACAAATTTCTAAAATGACTGAAAAAATAGCCAAGTACAATATACGATATACTTGTTTTTATTAATAATTTATTTTCATTATCATGTAGATCGATGTAGCATATTAAAAGATGCGTACAATTTCACTCGTACCATTCTTTTAATTACTGACAGAATGTATACTTATATTTATGTCGTTTAATAATCAAAAAAAGAAGCAAAAGAGAACATATATAATTGCGAACCTGAGAATTGTGTCGTTTTTAGTAACATTAAGTTTGGAAAAAATCTTTAAAATTTCTTCAGCAAGATGAAACAGTAAATAAGTAAAGAAGGTACTAAGCTTCTCTCGTAAGCCGAGGATCCCGTTAATATTTATTTAATGCTTCGTACGAAGCCGTCTCGAGATAATTACGACCGGTTCGTTCCTTTCGTTACGCTTCTTCTTTTTCTGACCAGCGATACGCGCGCGCGGAGCTTCGCGGTCTCGAAAAATTAATTATATCTCGAAAGTTAAAATCGAGTTTGGGGGGAGGCATGCGTTTGTTTTTGCTCGGCGTCGTTCCCATCCCTCGGGAACGGTGGAAATTTTAAACGAAAGTTTACTAATGAAGGCGACTTCTCCCCCCCCCCCTCGGTCTCCCTTTCTCCCATCTCCGTTACTCCCTCCTTTCAAACCCTCCTTTCCTCTTCTATGGAGCACCTCGCTCCTACATCCTGCGAGAAGTAAAATCGCATGGTGCTTTTCCGCAAACCGCTTTCGCCCGTTTCATCGTTGCCTACGTTGAATGGCCGAGAGACTCTCGCGTAGAGTTCTCCATTTTTTCCACGTTCGTAATTCCATCGAACCAAGCTTTCTCCAAAAAAGAAAGATGAGAAAAAAAGGGTTGTTTCGCATCGCTGATGTTCTTCCTTCTCAATCAGGGCGCAATGGCAACGAATTATATGTATGCCTATTATTGATGATAATAGTAATAATAATAATGTAAATAAATTAAACTTTCATTTATAGAGTAGGTAAAGATTATCCAAGATTTCATTTTGTTTGAGAAAATTCAAGTATTTCAAAAGCGGCCATCTTTAATGAGCGAGCAAAAGAGTAGAAGAAAATTCTCCACCCTTGATTCTTCGCTAACGAGCGACACATTTTCGAAAGATCGATAAAGGGTGCTCCTCGAAACGCGGAGAAAAGCAGTGTATTGTGGAAGGAGGCATAATAGAAAGAGATCCCTCCATTTTGCCAGCCATCTTTCGCACGGAGCTGCCTAAACCACCCTCTCCCCGCGCTTACTTCGTTCCTTCCATCGTCACGGAAACAAACCACCCCGCTTTTCCTCGTCAGGGGTAAAAGCTAGTGAGAAAGGGCTGTCGCTTAAGAGAAGTAGAAAGAGAAAGAGAAAGAGAAAGAGATAAATAGAGAAAGAGAACGAAGGGTTCCTACCGAAAGTAAGGGCTTAAAAATGCCCCTCCTTGCCATCCTTCGCCGACCGTCGCGAGAAAGGGTGCCTTTCCAGGCAACCCCCAAAAATCATTAAAACCATCCCTCGCTGAACGTTTAAGGACTCTGTTCTAGAGAAAGATGAGAGAAAGAGAAAAAGAGAAGAATGCCACCCTCCGAGGAGGTCTAGGACGCTTGAGGAAATTCTTTTCTCTGATGAAACTTGTATATTCTACCAACGAGAAAATTAAATTTGAAATTATTTCTTTTCCAGATTTCAGGAATACTATATCTCTCTCGAGAAACAAATCTCATTTGATTCAATGTAAATATGTATATCTTTTAACGAACGTGGGAGGATAAAAAAAGACCGAGTGAAACAGAAAGAAGAAAAACTTAATATTCAGCATATGCGAGTGAGCGTGGGAATCGTCAATTTTTCATCTATTCCTTGTATCCTAAAGGTTGTGAAGGAGACGAAGGAAGAGGAGAAGGAGCGAAAGTAGGTGGAGAAGCAGCAGGTGGCGCGTTAGACATCGAGACGCAGTCTCTCCTTTTCGACTTAACATAAAAATCATGACCGAGAAGGAAGGAAGCGTATAATTCGATGGGATTGCGTAACGAGTCCAACGAGTTTCTATTTCAACGAGAAAGATAGATATATATCTTTATAGATGTCTGTAAAGAATGAAAAAGAGAGAGAGCGGATAGGAGGGAGAAAGAAAGAAAGAGAGAAAAGAACAAACTACCTGGTTACACCTGCCGCCCTTCGTTCTCTTTTTAAGTCGAACGAAGGTAACCCTTCTCGAAGGACGTAGCAATTTTACATAATTCCTGTATTTTCATTATCGTTTCACTTCATTGGTACGAGAAACGCGAAAGAGTTGAATGAGGATGACAACGTGAAAGGGTGGTCTTTTTCAAACGACCCCGATAAACATTACAAAGGATTGTTACGACTAACCTTGAGTGGCACCCTTTCATTTCCAAAAAGAAAAAAATTCCGTAAAAACTCCTCTTCTTCCTTGCTTATTAACGATAGGAACGATATAATGCAACCGAATAAGAGGAAGGCGGGGGTAAAGGAAAGAAGGTAGGCCTTCACAAGTTCTTGATTGTCAGAAGGACCGGAAGACTGTCAGCGGTTAGCAAGAAAAATCCAGGAATGTAGGTGAAAAAATCCGATGGATCGAAAGCCTTGCCAGATGTTATGCGTCATGTGGACGAATGCATACGTTACGTCCCTCTTGAAGACGAAAAAATGTGACGCCTGGTGTGTGCAAGGGCATGTACTCGTTATCACGAAGAGAATACCGGTAATCGCAACAACGTAAACTACCACTTTCCTTGACCTTAGACGCACAAGCTATATACGTTTGCATTCTAATTATCCTTAATTCAAAAACGGAAGTAAATTTTTTTCCCTCTCTAAATGGAACGCATGTTTCTTTAGATATAATCGTATAAGAAAGAATAGAAATAGCTTGAGAAGTAATCGTTTTAAAAGAAAATTTAAAACATCAAAGGAGATATAATTATAATATATTAATATATATAAGTATTATTAATTATAGTAACGAAATTTGTAACGAAGAAATAAATTCAACGTACCCGGGAATAATACGTACCTACAATATTTAAAACGTTTCAATGAAAGTGATTTGGAAGATAGAAATATTTTTCAAGGGAAAATAAATTGAAGGGTAGGTCGATAGCGAGAGAGTCAATTTTCGGATCTAGCGATATAAATTCGTTTAATCTAAACCAAGATAGCTTCCATTTCAAATCTCCTCGAGATCAACCTCCTTCTATTCCACCTTCACTTCTCCTTCCTCTTACACGCTCGACCTCTTTCAAGCCCGGCAATCCTTTGCTCACGGCTGTACCCACCTCCCTTATATTCTGTTCGCTTCTTCCTTCATCCTCGTGCTCTTACTCGCGAGGAAGAGAATCAAAGAGAGAAAGAGAAAGAGAAAGAGAGAAAGAGAGAAAGAGAGAAAGAGAGAAAGAGAGAAAGAGAGAAAGAGAGAAAGAGAGAAAGAGAGGAAGATATATATATATATAAAGAGAGAGAGAGAGAGAGAGAGAAAGAAAGAGCCTTGCTATTCCTGGATTCCAGTTGCCTAAGACGCCTCCACCGACCGCAGAGTAAAGTATGGGCCCATACTTCACCCGCGCGAAGCTTCGCTCTACCCCTCGCGTACACCTCCTTCTCTTCCATCGAGCGCGTCTAATGAAACTTTGAAAAATCACCGGAATTAACCGAATTTGAATTACATCGAGAGTTCCCTCGAATAGCGTCAAAGAAAGTAGGAGAAAGACGACGAGGAGTGAACTTACCAGAATAGAACTAAAGAGGCAAAGGAAGAAATTATGCGATATACCAGTGAGTACTGCCTCGAAACAGAGTAGAATAGAAGTATAAAGCATTAATGTAGACTAGTTCAAATGTTTTATTGTTTTTTTTTCGTTCCATTAAATGTAATGATATATTTTTAAAGTGAATATAAAAATTCCTACGAATTTGTTATAAAGATCCTCATCTGTGGACTTGGAGAACGTCAAAGGTAGAATTGGGAGGAGCGGGCCAACATCATTTGCCCGTATACTGTCCCGTGGATTTTCTTCTCGGCATACCACTGTAATACTGTGTGCCGTTCGAGAGAAAACTAGAAAGAATGTGAATCTAATTGACTGGAATGGCTAATCATTGTTCCACTTTGGCTAACGTAACCGTATGTTACATTTTCCTTATTAGCAGAAAGAATCAAATTTATTAATTCAATATATGATCAAGAGAGAAAACACAATAAAATGACCTAAACATTCAAGTGGTTTTTTTTATCAGCAATTAACTGAGAAATATAAATGTGTTTTTCATGAATATGGAAATCATAACACTATGTCAACAAGATTATTTTCTGTAAATTTCAAAAGCGTCAAAAGTGGGTGTAAGTGGAACGAACGAACATCTTTTTTTACCCTTGTGCCGTCCCACAAGTTTACTATCGAATTTAAAACAGTACTGCGACCTTTGCAAATCCCTTCTTTATATTTTAAAAAAACACCATTATGGATTCCTGCAACTATAATAGGATAATTTGTTGCTTTTAATCAATAATAGATGTATGTACACCATCACAACGATTGTGACATTTTTCGTCAATCAGATGTTTAAGTTTGATAAAAGTAGCACGTTTTCACAATTTAGAGAGCTTTCATGGGACGTTCGTGTCACTTCACAGCAAACCAGTTTCAAAATACCTTTTACAATCTTTTTCTTCCTAACACGGAAAATTTTAAAAACTTATTAATCGCGATCACAGATCGAGGATAAGAAGAACTATTGCGGAAAATGAAAGAGAACCGTTCGTAACGTTGCAAGTTCAATGGACACTGACCGAGAGAGTGGTCTCGATTCGAAAAATGACCGTCGCATTTGCTCCCCCTTTCCTAGCCCTCCCCCTTCTCCCAAAGGTAGGTCCAGTTAACCCCACTGGCCCCGTTCAAGTTGCGAAGAAGGAAGAAACGGGTGGACGTAGCTAAAGGAGAGCGGATAAAGGTGGAAACTGGACAAACCAGTTTACCGTTTTCAAAATTAGGCTCCCCGGTCGTCGTATAGGTCCGCACACTGCCCGATGTCCACTGTCCACCAGGGGTTGCGTTCAAGTACCCAACACAAGCGTAGATACGTGCGTGAATGCATGTAAAACTTGAGTATGTAACTAGTGAGACCCGGTGCAATGGGCCTGAGACCAGTCTTTCATGATATAACACTGATTCTTTCCTTTCCCCATTGTGAAGCCTCGAAATAAAAGGACCCGAAATTTATGTACAGTTCGAACAACGTGCGTTTCAATGTCTTGCTTCCGACTAAGCTCAAGATTACCGATCTACCTTGTTTTTTTCCATTGAATCGATTGTTCGAATACATTATAGAAGATTTTTTATATTCAAGATACGAACATTTATTCTTGGTATTTATGTAGATTGTTTGAATTTTTTCTATTTTAACAGATTTCTTACGAACGATCGAACTTACATACACATTTTAAATACTTTGAATAAATTTTTCCTTTTATATTATTGAAATTAGATATTTTTTTAAATAATACTTGTTATATATAAAGATTACTTTTCTATTTTTTTTCTTAATAATTCCAAGAAAGTTAATTCTTCCCTACATTACTTACTAATCTACTTCTTTATTTTCATAGAACCAAGTAAGTAGTACCAATGCGATGTATCGCTAAGGTTTCCAGGGGATTTACAAAAGTATGATAGAGAATGAGAAAAAAAAGGAGAGAAAGAAAGATAGAGAGATAAAGCGAGCGAGAAAAGAAGGGATGGTAATATGGAGGAAGGAAGGAAGGAAGAAAGGAACGACGAAGAAGAACGAGGTGGATAAGTGGGGGATGGTCGACAAAAGATGAGAAGGTAGTAGGTGGGTGGTGCTGGTGGTGGAGCTGATGTTGATGCTGCTGTTGCTGGTAGTGGATAAGGGTGAGAACCGTTGAAAGGTGCAAAAAGGGGGCCACAACATCCAGGAGCCTCGGCCGGGGCTCGTAAACATGGCGACAGAGTCTCTTGTTTTCTTATCTATGACGGCAACAATGGGCCCCAAGAAACAAAGACGAAAGACGGGCTATTTATTTCGAGCCATTGTTTCGGAGTCGAGGAGAACAGCGGTAGGTTGCTCGGATCGTAGGAAGGAGAGAAAGAAAGAGAGAGAACGAGAGAGAAAGAGAATGAGAAAGATAGAGATAGAAAGAGAGAGAAAATGCTCTGCTGCGCGGCTCGCAGCGAAGCCGCTATGCCATAAAGACTAAACGCTATGAAACGCTCCGTTTCGCTAGTCCTTCGTAGGAGTCGTACCTTTACTCCCTTCCTAACAAGCACGCGTCTCTTTACCTATCCACGAGATAACGAGTTTTCGTCGACCTATTTAGTCGATTAGATCGGTTCCCGAAAGTCATCTCTACTCACAATGTTTATCCTTTAATCCTAAACTTTTATTCATGCGATCTTTAATGGTTTCCTATTTTTATCATCTATTTCATTACTTTCAAATAATCGATATTTATAAATACCACATTATCATAATACTCTTTAGAATAAATGTCTAAATAATTCATAACTTAGGAATACTCAGGCATTTAAAATTTTTCGAAATTCTCAGTTCCTTTTTCTCTGAAGGTAGTATAGTAACTTTTTCATTTTTTTCTCTCTCTCTCTCTCTCTTTCTCTCTGTCTTATGACGAGCTCGGCTGGCGGTGAATTAATTAAAATTTTCGCAGTCACGGGCGTGGGGCCAATTTTCTAGCAAGAAAATTCTGATTCTAATTTCATGCAAATGGCCGCCTCTTGGAGGGTACAAGGCTGGAAGGGTAAGGAGAGCCGCCCAACGAAGGAGAGTGGAGCGAGGGTGGTTCCTGACTCGCCGCCGACGTCGCCGCTCCCGGTGGCCCTGAATGAGCCAAAGGAAACGAGGGAGAGAAATGCATAGCGGCAAAGGGGTGGTTGGGGTGTTGGTGCTGTAGGGTTGGGTGGAAGTGGGAGGGGGTAAGAAGAGCGACAAAACAATGGAACGAAATTTAAATTATGCTCCCCCCAAAATGGCGATCGTATGCAAAGCGATGCTTAGCCAGCGAAGAAGAAAGAGAAGAGACGCGCCGTCGACTTTGCAAACAACTGCGAGCTCTCCTTCTCTTCATCTCTTTTTTCCCTGCATCTTCTTCCTTCTTTCTCACTCTTTTCTCCTTTTACCTTCTTGCGTTACCCAAAAGTCCGTGTCTTAATTTCGTCTCCGACTCGCATTATCTGACCAACAACATGCTTTTTTTTGTCGTACATATATTTGCCTTCTTTTTTTCATAGCACGGCTTCTTTTTATATCCTTATCGTTACAATTTAAATCTTGTTCAGAAAGTAACGTAAAATCGGGTTCTTTTGCTATATTAAAATGGAACCCACGACTACATGTATACATGAGTTACTTGATACTGTTTCTGTTTCGAGAACATGAAAGTGTATTTGGTATATCGTTCAGTTTTACGTTCGCAATATCGTTTTATTACACGTTGCTGTATGACCGTTAAGTAGTTTTAATGAATTATTTACAATTCCCTCATAAATATATAAAGTCAATGATGTATCAAGGAAACTATAATTGGAGTACTTGTATTATGTAATATAATTGTTAAAAGTTCATTTTTATATCTATATATGTTAAGTTTATCGATATTTTATATGTATTTTATATTCTTTCCTGTAAAGATAAAATTAATATTATAATTTATAATTTATGAGAATAATATACTTATTTATGCTTATATCATCGAAAAATTAACTAGAATTAAAAGTAATGTTTCTTCTTTAGTAGTTAATTGATTTAGTTAAAGTCTCATAAATATTGCGTTTTGCATCCATACTATAATATTAGAACAAAAGAATATTATAAAAGTTTTGTTAGAGAAAAGATAACGTGATACTATTACTTCTAATATTATACTTTTCGTAGATGCTGGGATTTCCTTCTCTTCTCGCGAACGCGGCTTCTTAGGAATAAGGGATGTAAGAGGGCCGCCTTTGCTGCGAGGGCCACGCGAGAATGGCGAGGGGCTGAAACGATGGCGGCGTCGGCGGTGGCGGCGGCGACGGGGACAAGAAGATGGATTCATTTATCTTTCCTGTAGATCTAGCTTATATTTCACCGCCCCCCGAGGCAGATACTAAGACGAATGGTCTCTCGAGCAGATCTTGCAAAACATCAGCCTTCTCCTCCTTCTACCTACCTCCACCACCTCCACCTCCGCCTTCTCCTCCTCCTATTCATCCTTCTTTACCTATCTCTGTCCCCCAACCCCCCACCTTATGCCTCACCCCACCACCGTTTTACCATCGAATGCAAATGTAAAACATTGAAGAGGAAAGCTAACCTCTTCAATGTCTTGTTAATCGAACTCGACCGTATTTATTCTTACGACAAAAGATGCCGCGTCTTAAATTATGACCAAAGAGATTGAGATAAATCGCCAAAATTGGTAACTTTTCTTGGTAAACATCAAGAACACCTTTCCCATATATTGTTAAATTCTTATGAATGTTTTGGCTTTGATATTTTCTACAATTCCACCTAGTCGAATTGATTCAAATGTATTACAATAAATCGTTCGATTATTTCAAAGAAAAGTTCGAATTCTTTACTTTATTTGAAATTTTATAGGATAATATAATATCCATCACCACAGCCAATTTTAACAGTATCTATATGTACTCAATTAGAAATGGTTATGTAAACTTTAATTTCGATATGAAAACTACGAGAAAAGTATGGACGTAAATGTGAGTATAAATGAGTGTCAGACCATGTTCCGTTTCATTAATCCTCGACGGCAAAACATTGAATAAAATTAAGATTTTATAATGCTCTTTATTTAGTCCCGTTTAATATTTGATTTAACCCACCCGAACCGCGTTTATTTAACTTATTACTCGTTTATGGATAATTCCGCTGACCGAACGAGCTAATTACTAAATATTGCGCCTATGGATAGTGTCGCTACGCTGCAATACTAACGGCCACTGTCGTTACCGCCGTAACTAGCAATAACGTCATACTCTCTCTCGACCGATCTTCTACCTCTTTCACTCTATCTCTCTCCATCCATTCATCCCCTCTTCTAGTTTTCCTCATCCACTAACACCAAGGACGACTTTATCTGTCTCCGCAAACGACCAGTCCCATAATCTATTGTAGTAGTATTCACGAAGAAAGGTCGAACAATTCGCTAGCTTACTAACTGGTATGCCAACCATCGTTATCGCCCGTCAAATGTGAATTGATAAATAAACATTAATTATATATATATATTATTTGCTCTTCTTTTATAGTTTTTTATTCCTTCTTTTTTCTTTTCAAATGATCATTAAATTTTGAATCGACTACGAATCAGTGAAGTTTTCAAATAGCGTGTTCGTGTCATCGAATTAAATAGCATCAACCGTCCGATTAGATGAATACAAGAAAAGGGCCATGGATACAGATTTAAGACTACTAAAGTGGGGAGAAGCGAAAATGACCCGAACTGGGGTGGCCAGGAAATGACCACCTGGACACGCGCGTTCGGCTGACCGGTCAAACGGGTTCGCGATAAAAATTCTCGGGAAAAATTCCATACGTTTAAGACCTCCGAAAAACCGGTTCCCATAAAGCCGTAACTAGGGTCCGCTGACCGTTGGTCGACCCTGAAGGGTTGATCACGGCAAAGAGGGTCACCCTAAGAAAAAGTTAGTCGATAATAAATAATAGTTGCATAAGAATTCGAATGTTTTCTCACGACGTCATAAGATGTAGAAATTAATAACAATAACGTTAATCATTAATCAATATTTTTGTGCGATAAGTAAAATATGAATCGTAGATATTGAAGTTCATCTGTCCTTTATGATTCTAGATACCAAATTTTAAGGTAACATAGGAGTGGAAAATGTTACATGGGGTGACTAATGGCGTAGCTACAGTACGAAATCCAGAATAACCAATCAAGGAAAACAGAGCGTTAAAAGAACTGTAAATATATATATATATATAGAGAGAGAGAGAGAGAGAGAGAGAAAGAGAAAGAGAGAGAGAGAGAACGGTATATCAATAAACTAGTGTTTCGGTTTGTGGCATAAATTAATGCAAATTCTATATTCAATTCTATTATATACTCGTCGATGAAGATTGGTTTACGTTTCATTTTCATCTAATACATAATTAAGAGAAATATAATTCATTCGGTCGTTAACATAAACATATCCAACCATACGGAAAATATTCTAAGGGTTGATCTATTTTAATCAACTTAATAGTGAGAAAATTCGAGCTGAATGAGGCAAATGATGAAAATTGTTGGATACGCAAGATATATATAAAGCTATGACGGGTAAGAAAGAGAGAAAGAGAGAGAGAGACAGATAAAAAGATAGAAAAGAAAAGAAGGAATGAGTGAGTAAAGTGAAAGAAAGAGAGAGAAAGAGAGAAGGAGAAATGAGGAACCAGTAGCGGCTTCAAATTTGTAACTTTAGAAGATCAAGATGAAAAACGAGCCATCCACCCCCACCACGACTACTTCTCCGTAGTCCTTCCATCCCCCGCCCCCATCTCTGCGTCTACCTTGAGAGAACCGTGCACAGCCTGGAACACACCACCCTCTTTGAAACAGCCCTCGCGAGGCTACGCTCCCGTTTTAATATTAATGGAAAGGCTGATGGGAAACCTGAAAGGAAGGAAATTGAAGGAAAATAAAAGGAGTAGTACACCCCCTGATGATGTTGTACTCGGTAAACTGTAAGAGTTCCCAAGTCCATTAGTTTTATTTTTATTTTTTTTTTATTCTTCTTTATTTCCTTGTTACGAAAAAAAAAAAAATAAATTCGTTTTAAAGTATGAAACACACTCGATAGATGTAAGTATATCATAATAAAACTAGTACTGTTATTTTAGCGTTGTCATAATTTTTATGCTTTTCATAGCGCATTAATAATTTGTCAGCTTAAAAAAAATTTAATAATTTATGAAAAACGGTGAAAGAATAATCTCAGATCATTTATAACACCGAATTTATCGTGAGAAAATACGACGTCCAAGCTGTCGGCCAGGAAGTGACTGGCAGTAGTTTTTTTAAGAAAGGGTCTTGTTATGCCAGAAAGAAAATATTAGACTTCATCCTTAACAGTGAAATCGATTCGATCGCATTTAATGTATTAAAAATATATTTATTTAAAAATCCAAGGTGTAAATAATTTTTCTTTACAAATGAATTTTTTTTTATCATTAATTAATTTTAAAAACGCTCATCTTACAATTAAATCAAATCTTCTTTTTGTTTAATTTTTCATTTTTTTTTTTTTAAATATTTATAGAAACAGATAGATGTCCGTGTTATCCATAAGATTCTAAAAGAGAAATAAGTAAATAAAAGAATCAAAGTTAAGTTTTTAAAATCATTTTAAAAGGGCATCGAAAATAAAATGGAGAAAATTAGATGACCAAAAGAACAATCTCATTGGCGATGTTCGATGGATGGATGTCCTTTTCTCTCTCGCTCTCTTTCTCTCTGTCTTTCTTTTTCTCTCCTTCTGGCATAATGTCTTGACAGAGAAAAGACGTAAAGGCGGAAAGAGTCGCGGCTCGTCTCCAGGAGAGAGCTGCTTTCGTCCTTTTATCTGAAAGTGCGGGGCCGCTCTCTCGCTTGCCGGGCTTGCCCGGCGTCTTGGAGCGGGCGTCTCCTGGACGACGCCTCGGATCAATACCGACGCCCAGCGTCTCATTGGCCCCTTCTCTTAGGTGCTGTGGAAAATCGCCCCGGAGATGACGGCTAGGAAGAGGGAGGAAGTGTGGGAGAGCAGCCGAGGAAGAGGAAGAGTAGGAAGAGAAGGAGAACGAGGAGGAAGAGAGAAAGAGGTGGAAAAGGAGTAAGGGAGAGGCTGAATGGGTGGGTGTGCGAAAGAGGGTGAACCGAGCGGACTTTTCTTCCTTCCTCCATCCTTTCTCCGTCCTTCCACAGCCTCCAGCCATTCTTTGCACTATCATCCTCCTCCTCCTCCTCCTTCTTCTTCTCTTCCACTACCTTTTCAACCTCCTCTCTCATTTACCACCCTCCTGTTCCGTCTCCTTCCTACAACCCCACGTCCTTCTTTTCTCCCCGTGGCTATTCTTTTGCCTCGCAACGTCTACGTGGTGCCAATGAACGCTCTCCGACGAGCATCATTGACGATTTCATATGAATATTCTACAATGTGGGTATACTTCAGACCCTGTCCTCGTCCTTCTTTTAATCCACAACCACGTCTATTATCTTCTCTTTCTTTCTTTCTTTTTGTCTTTCTCTTTCTCTCCTTTTAATGAAATCGATTCTCTATCCATTTCCAACAAAGGAAAGTATTTTTATCTGAACGCTTGCAATGTTATTCGAGCCTTCTTGACACGTCCGTGTAATTGGAAAATCGTTCTGTCGAGAAAATTCTCTTGAACCTCACTCTCTTTTACCGGTTAGTTAGAAATACTTTTTTTTTCTCATTCTATAATGGCACGCGTACGACGTTTTTATTAGAACGGTATTTAAAAGGTATGGGATTTTTCATTTTACGATTCTTTTATGGATTTTTTTGCTCACGTCTATCAAGTGTTTTTCATTGTAAAGAAAATAGAAGGTATGGTAGGAGACATAGACAAAAAAAAAACAGATTTTCTTTTTCCTTTTCTCTACCGAAGATTGAAAAATCAAATTGAAGGGAACACTTTAATGGCAATGGTTTTTAGTCCACCGAGAACTTCTTTTTTCTCTTTTTCAAGCATCCTAACTACTAAAAGGGTAACGAGCCTCGATAAAGAGGGAACGCGTGCCGGAGAGATTTTTTGCTTCCTTCGTGTCCCACCTCTTTTTTCCTTTCTCTCTTTCTCTCTATTTTCAATTTTTTTTTTCCTTTGCACCGACGGCTCTTTTACTCACCCTCTCTCATCGCCCTTCTCAACTTTCTCTTCTCCTTCCCTTCTTTCTGCCACGCATTTCACCGCACCGTAGTTTTTTTTTCACTTTCTTTTTTTCTCTTTTTTCCAATCCTCTCTCTTTTCCTTCCTTCTTTCGTGAGTTCTAGCTCGGTACCGTAAGGTACGCGCACGGCACGCGGCACGGGACACATTATTAGCTTAATAACTCCGGAGGACCTTTTTTAATCCTGCTACCGTTCCGGGAGAAGCTGTGCCCGCGGAAGACTTTAATTAAAAAATAAACAAGCGAGCCGAGCCGGTAAACGTGCGAGAGATTTAAAGAGACCTCCGGGGGGCCTCCGGGCATTAGCATTTCGATTTTCTGACAAGTACTGGACCGAAGACCGGACCCTTGCATTTCTTTACCTTCGGTCAACCGCTACTATCGAGGAAATTCTCCTATCAAGATACTAAAAAATGCTCTATACAAATTGTAAGTGATATCTTTTTTTATTTTTTAAATATAAAATCTTACATTTTTCTATACGATATTATTTATATTAACAATTAATTTTTTCTTTATCTTTTTATTCTTACCTTTTATGCTCTGTAAGAGAAAATCAATAAGATTATTTAGAACTTGTCATCAACTTAAGAATTAATTGGTGTTTATCTAATACATAACACGAGAACAACATTTACGAAATGGTAAACATTTTGTATATTTTGTTATTCGTCGATAGAAATGATCAAGAGACGTAGGTATACGTATATCGATGTATAATTAGCACTTAATAAATCTCCACCCTATCCATACTTCCTGTCCCATATGGTTCGCAAACCAAGCTAATAAACGTATAAATATTCCAACTCGTTGATTGGCCGTTGAATAACGACATTCTCTGATTAATCTGCTCGATTAAACGGTCAATTAACCTCTTTATTAGTGCATTTCTTTTAACCTTCGTTTTCAAATTATTCTACTCATTTACATCAGCCGCGACTCGTAACCATACGTACAGAAATCGTGCACGATTCGTTACATCAACAATGTCTCCAAACGTGCGTGTAAATCATCCGATACTCTGGCCATTCCATAAAACTTTCCGGCATACTTCCGATTTATTTTTGTGTATTACGATATCTATTAATAAATCTTTCACGATTATTGGAAAACTAAGTAGATTTAAACATCACGAATCGATTACATTAATCGAATTAGCGGTTGATAATTATCGAGCCGTCATATTTATGTATGTGTTTAACGATGAGAATTGACCGAAGAGTGATTCATCAAATTTGAATAATATACGCCCGAAAAAAAGTGCAATATTATACGAGGAAATATCTAAGCTCGAGAGATACACGCAGTGTACAAGAAATATTTTTCAACAAAAAGAAAACAGAACGAGCTCGAAGATCGAGCTACCATTTTGAAAATCGAATTTTCAGTATCCTGCCTGCAGTTTGAAGACGACCAATCCTGTGCTAGCTGAGAGACTCGGTAAGGTGTCCAACGGCTTATTTTTCTGGGAGGGTGAATCTCGTCGTAGGTGGGGATAAGTCGTGGGGGGCACGTAGGATAGGTAGGATGGCCAGCCTTTGGCAAAAGAGGGGAAAAGATGGAAAAGTGGGGTAAAATAGGCCGCTGGGTGGGGAACGAAAAAGGGCGACGCTTAGATGATAAATCATGCTGAGACTCGGTGGGAGGTGCAAGGAGTACGGAAAAGGAGCTGGTTGGGGGTGTCTTGATAAGAGTCCGAGCGACACAATCTACACTTCGTTAACCCATTGCGATGTTATTTAATTTACAAAGACCGTATATTCCGCGATAATTTCAATATTTTGTAAGGTGGACCTGATTAAACAAAAAAAATAAGCTCTCTTTTTATCGATAACTAATTGTAAATATACATATTTTTTTCTTGGAGAAAAATTTACGATTCATTACTTTTGAATAAACAATCGACTCGGATAATTTTTTTTATATATGATGATTCATGTTAAACGGTATAATGATACGTAAACAGAAAAAAATACGGAACACCACAGAATTTGACTCCCGCTTGTTTTTATAGCAGGTTATAGGGAAATAGAAACGTGGGGACAAATCGGATCCTCCCTATAGCGACCCTCGTTTGGGTATCCCCTTTTTTGCATAGCTTCTACCTTACGACGATACAACCCACAATACTTTTTACTTTGAAGTTTTTTTACTGCACCCCGACACTTTTTTAGAGGGGACGATGAGTGTATTATAGAACACAGGTAGACGAAAGAAACATCACACTCAAACAAGTAATAAAAACTCTCACCCCTAGGAAAGCGATGCGACAGGTTTGTCTTTAAGTGCATTAGTATGGACTGTGGTTTAAGTTATGTTGTGTTATCATTCATATCACGTTTCTGTTATCATTCATATATCATTCCTTTAGGTTGGACAGAATATTTAATGTTCTTATAAATATATATTTAATTAGAGATTTTATAATTTACAGTAAGAACAAGAATATAATTTATATATATATTTTTTTTTAATATAAATAGCATTATTATTATGAATTGCAAGAGTGGATAGTTTAGAAACGAACCACAAGAATCGCGAAACTTACAATCGAAAATGTCTACCGTCGGTAGCGATGGCGCCACCGGTTATCAGGAAACGAAAACTCCGTCGGTAACGCAAGCTCTTTGTAATTCTTATTCGGCAAATGCGCGCCATTCGATTTTGCTTCTAATCTGCCTATGTATACATTCATATGTATATATAAGCATACATATATACATACATACATACATGTATACACCCACTCACCTTTCACCAGAAGTAAGCCTTTTCACATATATCTTACAATATTTTCTCTTTGCCATATACTTTTACATAGAAAATTTAGGTCGTAACACAAGCTCTTTCTTTGTTCCATGATTCGATTCATAGTAAAATAAAAGTTAAAACAAACTTTTTGGTTGATTATAAAATATGATGTATAAATAAACTATTGTTTTTTTACTTTTTCTTTTCAAAAAATTAATAGTAGATATGTTCAAATATTATCCCTTCTTTACGATTTACGTGTCGATCTATCTATTTCCGATCGAGATAATGAATAAATCTAGAACGTGCGTGTTGCTTTATCCGCGGAAAGATTTATTTCATTAAGAAACACGGGAGGAATAGAGGAAAATGAGAAGAAGAAGGAAAGCAGAAGGGAAGAAGAAGAAAAAGAAGAAGAAGAAGACGAAGAAGAAGAAGAAGAAGAAGAAGAAGAAAAAGAAGAAGAAGAAGAAGAAAAAGTAGAAGAAGAAGGAGAAGAAGAAGAAGAAGAAGAAGAAGAAGAAAAAGAAGACGAAGAAGAAAAAGTAGAAGAAGAAGGAGAAGAAGAAGAAGAAGAAGAAGAAGAAAAAGAAGACGAAGAAGAAAAAGAAGGAGAAGAAGACGAAGAAGAAGAGACGAAACCAGGAGAGAGAGAGGAAAGGAAAAAGAAAGAGAAAGAGATACTTTTTAACTTCATGTACGAGAGGTATGGTCAGTTCGAAGAGCTATTCTCATCAAGGTCGACGATCTCTCCCTTCTCTCTCCTTGTCTCTCGTACCTACTCTCTTTTCTTTCTCAATATTGCAGCCTTCCTTCCCTCTCTTCTGCACTCTTTTAGATGCAAGGTCCACGGTCTTGAAATCACAGAAGAAAAACTCCTTTCGCCATCCCTTTTATCGTCTTACGAACAACATTTTATATTTATAACATTCGAAATTTTTTAACTTTTCTATGGGATTATCATTTTCATATATATATAGATGTATTTTAATATAGATTATATTGCACATTATATGTATTATATAATGTTATTATATTATAATTAAACATACTATAAAATTATATACACGTATAGAATTAATAAATGTTTTATAATATAGTGTTTAATATAATATATTTTGTGTGTGTATATATACATTATATACGTGTGTATATAATATATCAAATTATTTATTTGAATACTTTCGACTCGTTTCAATTAAAAAAACATTTCTCTCAAAAAAGGGAAACATGACGTGCGCTGATTTCCAACACCATTTCCACCGCCGATAATATTATGGTTATTTTTACAAATACGTTAACTTTTGCCACTATTATTTCTATCAAAGGAAATAATTATCTCGTTAAAGGTAATTATTTTGCATTCAAATTTGTTTGTTCGTTTATTATACAAAACGACAAAGTATACTTTGTTGCCAATTTAATTCGAAAATTTAACTTTAGAATGCAATAATTTGGTCAATAGCCACACTCTCTTGGCAATTCCGACCTACGTACCTTTCATTCTTACAAATTGTATACTTATTGTTTTAGTGGAAGTAAATACAAATGCTTAATACTAATGCATGATAAGAATTGATGCTAGTTTTTCATTTGAAATCCTAAATAAAATAACGTTGACATAATGAATAAAACGATAATTACTTTTTAACCTATATACTTTACAGAAATATAAATATATGTAAATATGATTTCATAAGATTATTAAAACGGCACTTGAAAATCTATCGTGCCGATAAGATCGTTAACGAAGTGGTAACCTTTAAATACTCTCACAGTATAATCTTCTATAAAAGCCATCGAACGTGGTGTTTCCTGCGGGCTAGAACTTGCATATGCTACTCGAAGGTTTGCTCCGTGAACGCAGGAGTCTGTCTGTCTGTTTCTCTCTTAGTCCATCTCTTTCTCTCCCTATCTTTCTCTCTCTCTTACTCTCTTTTTATCTATCTATTTCTCTTATTCTCGATTTCTCGCGGCGGGGAATACATTCTCAAGCTCTTCTTTTTCTCTCTTCTTATTTCTAGTTTCATCATGCTGTAAGCTAAGCACCCAGTCCTAGCAATACACTCGCTTCTCTTTATTCCAGACTTTTACACACGAGGACCCGCCATCATAGTTAGTTGGCTGTATTGGCAAAGCCAGTACCGCCAATTTTAGATGCTTTGCCTTACGTTTTTTTTGCTTTTCTTTTCACTCTTACCCCCGTCTATTCCTTCGCCGTTTCTCTTCTTCTTCTTCTTCTTCTTCTTCACCACGCGTGCTGCCATTTTATTTTCGAGAGTGTGCAACGCTATTTTTAGGCGTTCTAGAAAACCCGCCTCTCCTTTTTCCGGGTCTTGGCAAGTACGAGACTCACGACGGGATAGCCGATTGCCATGAACGCAATGCAAAATTATTCTTATGCGCCGACAACGAAAAATATTAGAAATCTGTCGGTAACAAAATGGTGCGATTGAAAGACACCGCCAAGAGAGTCGAAATTTTTGACGGCGGTCGTCATCGAAATCGTTCGTAAGAAACAATGTAAAACTAATGTTTGCCAAATTTTATTATTTTTCACGAGAGATAGTCAAACTTGCTACTTTGTTGTAAGACATTGTAGATAACAATGTTGCGCAATTAGCGCATGCCGAAAACACATGCTTACGTCTGTTTACCGTTGTTTTGCGAATTTTCGAAATTTACGAAAGAATTGCAAGTTTTTACGCACTCTTATAAAATCTTTTTTTTACAATCTTATAATTGTTCTCATTGTTGTCATTGTATAGCAATAATTTATGCGACATTGACTTTCATAAATTTGCTCAATGGATTATGTTGATCCTACGCCGATCTTAATCAAAAGAAAAAAATCTGATTTCAGATCAGGAATAAAAGCAATTCGGAAAGAGAAGAAGATGAAAACAGAAGGGGTTGCGTTTCGAACGGGTGGAAATTCAATTGGCACGAGTTATAAACGAACGTGGCTGCGGGGTGCGAACGCGCGCAACGACGATAATGTTGAGTTCCATCAGAGTTGTGAGTATTGATCGTTTGGTCGTAAATATGTATATAGTTTGAACTAGCGCATCCTAGTGCATTCTAGTGTCGATAAATATGGCGGTGTCCATCGATGCCGTGGATGACCAAACGGACGCTTTTCGTTTCTTCTCAGTTTGCTAGCAAAGGGGAGCGAAAGGAGGGTCGTTGACCTCGCGTGTGTAAAATCGATCGACGAGAGATCAGAAAGGACGTGGGTCTGCCTATAAATTGTAATGCCCGAAACAACAATTCGAAGGGAAGCGTTTGCAAATAAATTACAACTGAGTGCTGTTTGGTTATCGAACTGAAAGATCGCGCGGAAAATAGGGAGAACAAATTTTTTCCCGTTTACGCTTCTGCGCACGCTTGCCTATTCGTTTCTCTACCCCGTATACATATATAAATTCGTTGTATAAAATGAAAATACGATCGAATTTTACACATTTTAATCGTATATATAATGTTTTTTTCTTTTTAATGGAAAAGGAAAAAATTAAAAAATAAAAGGATTATCAAATATTTATATATTTATCACGCTTGCAGATTAGACTTCAAAAAAAACCGAGAAGCTGAAAAAGAAAGGGAAACGAATAACATTTTTTTTTTAAACCAGATTAATGCAGAGACAATGTTTAGTTTGTAATTACATGTATATCTTTAATTTTTTTTAAATGTTATTGTATTATACTTGAACCCTTTCCTTTTTCAGGCACTCAATTAAGTCCATGTATAATACGTAATCAAATTTCAAGGGGTTTAATTAACTAAAATCATGAAAATAGGTATCTCCGAACAGAAAGATTAAAAAAATTATAATACATAATTTGTAACAAGTATTATAAATAGTATTAAATCTAAAAGATAAATAAAGAAAATCGTTTATAGTAATCTTCTCGATATTCATTAAACGGTTGAAAGTTTTTCCGTTATTAGGTAGCACGCGGTGCAATGGTGTATGTATATCGGCCATGCACGTTTCGTATCTGCGTATTTTCGGACGATTTTCTCCTCGGAGCAATGGTAGAGAGTTCTGCCCTCTCTCGCTATCCCTCTTCCTCCTCCTCCTCCTCCACCTCCTCCCTCTACTCCCTCGCACTCACACCTTTCTATGGAGCGGAAGGGAACGGGCCGGCGTTTAATGTAAATCGCCACGCACGGTTCTCTCGTACGCGTTGGAAGGATGAAGGGGAAAGGGAGCAAGCAAGCGGGTAGTGGAAACCAAAGAGCAAGAGAGAGAGAAAGAGAAAGGGAGAGAGAGAGAGGGAGTGGGTTTTAGAGGGAGGAGACGAAGCAAGTGAGAAGGACGGAAACAGATAGAGGGAGAAACATACATATGTATGTGTAAATGTGTACTTACTCCCGCATCCCACACTCCGACCCATCCTCTGTTTCTCTCTATCTCTATCTCTCTCACACTTGCATACACATATACTGTACCCCTTCCCTCTTTACTGCCTCCCACACCTCCTCTTTCACTCGGTGTTTCCCTCTTCATCGTTCTCTCACTCTCTCTCACTCTCCCTATCTCCCTCTTTCTCTATATCTCTGTTTCATTCTATTTCTCTCTCGTACCATATACCTATCCTACTCTCTCGTTCTCTAGGGACGACAAGCGTTCTTCGTGGCATGCCACGGCACTCTCGTATACTTTTTTTCCTTTTTTTCATCCTCCTCCTTCTTTACCCTCTTTTTCCACGAGCACGGCCCCCCCGGGCAGTCGAGTGATTTTTATAATCTGCTACTTGTTGCGCCGCACTCCACCGACCACCACATCAACAGCACACAGCAGCGGTAGCAACAGCAACGTGTGTCCGAGTATGCGGCCCGCCCGGAAAAACCGGAAAATAGAGGAAAACAAAAGCGCGGCGCATCGGCCAGTAGCTGTGCAAGCGACCAAGAGAACGACCGAGAGAAAGGGGTGCAGAGACGAAAAGAGGGGTGGGTTACTGGCGATGTCGGGGGTTGCACGAGTATCAGAGATCCTCGCTGGAGGGGATGAAAAAAGAAAAAGGCATCGCGGGACCGGCCAACGGATCATTCGCCGTTGCTCCCCTCTTTTCCTCTATGTGTTACGTGTGTATGTGTGTGCATTTGTATGTGTGATACTTGAAAACGAGCGCGCGTGCATGCAAGCCTGCTCCAGCGCACGATACACTATGCAGTTGCAATCACAAGGAGAGTCCATCGGCTCTCTCACAAATTATTCTTTCTAGATATTCTTATTTCCTTTTTTTATTTTCTCTTATGTTATTTTCTCTTACTTTACATTTTTTCAACTCGAAAAATAGTTACGTGCTGGAATCTTTTTAGCAATCATTTATCATTACATTTTTTCTTTTATTTAATTATTGCCTTTTGATGAACATTAGTAGAAATCTGATTACATACTATTATTATTCTTTTTGTAATTGCTATAAATAATTTATAGCGAATTATGCATTATTTAAATTTTCATTCTGCGAAAAATATGTCTGAGTAATCGAATAAATGATGAATATAGATTTTTCAAATAATCGTGGCTACACATTAAGTATTTTCTAAGCAAAAGAATATTTTTTTTAATAAGTAAGATAAAAATACCAATATCATCAGAGAGAAGAAAGCAATGTATCTCACGACAAACTCAGCACATCGAAACTTTATTTATTTTCGTTAAAAAAAAAAATAATAAACGATGCAACAAAAAAAATTTCGTTAGAATAGGTACCGAGAGTTAGACGGTAGGATCAAAGTTCTGATCCGTATAAGTGAACCGTGGCTAAATGGCTTCTCCCTTTTCAGGAATTATCGTGATGTCGGAAGTCTTGGGAGCGCAGAAGGGCGAGGTGAGAGAGAAAGAGAGAAAGGAAGAAATAAAGAGAGGGAAAGAGAAAGAAAAAAGAGAGAAAGAGATACGCGGTGGGTCGGAGAGGCGGCACGCTCGCCGGCTGTTGGCCGAAAGTTTAAAATAGAATATCTCTCGCGAGTAACTTTCATCGGTCGTCAAAAAATCGCACAGTGTCGTATCTAGCGGGGGGTCTTCTATTCCTCTTCTAGCGCTTTCCTTTCTTCTGCTCTTAAACATAATGCCATGAAAGACTAATGAATGAAAAGAGACGCGGAGTCTGAGACGATAAGAAAGAAAGCAAGATACAGATAGAGAAATAGATGTGTGTGCGAAAGAGAGAGAGAGAGAGAGAGAAAGAGACAGGAAGAGAGACAGAGATAGATAAGTAGAGTAAAGGAGGAGGGAGGGGATCCCTCCTTTTCGCGTAGACTCAGCACAGAGCTACGGGATAGGCTGATCTCCAACTCGACGTGAAACACACGGGTAAGAGCTTACATAGGAGAGACGACGCGTGCATGATGTGCATCGTCGCCGCACAGGCTTGAGGCAGAGCAAGAATCCAACGGTGACATGGCCAGGAAGTTCTCTCTACGTTTACTTTCCTACGAAAGAGAGAAGAGAGAGAGAGAGAGAGAGAAAGAGAGTAAAGCGAGAGAAATACAGAGAGGAAAAGAAAAAAATAAAGAAAGAGAAAAAGGAAGAAAAAGGGAGAAAGAGAGAGAGAGAGGGAGAGAGAGAGAGAGGGAGAGAGAAACAGAGGTTCTCGTCGAGATATTTTAGCGCTTTTCCAGAGCGCGCTGCGCTTCGCATTTGGAATTACTCGTGTGGGTGGGAGAAGAACGTCCGGAGGGATCGAAACGAACATACCCGGCGTTTTGGAATTTGCCATCGTTGAATCGCTCGCCATTTTTCCGGTTCGCGCGAATGCCCGAATCTCTGCTGCAATATAGCATACGTATATACCTTCTACTACGTATAACTACGTGCGTTGGTTACGGAGAGAACGATGCGTTTCCCTGATAATATCGCGGCATCGCGCCACCTACGCATAATTTTACCGAACAATTCGAGAATGCCGTAATACCGATGATATCGAATTTGGAAAAAGGGGAATCGACGAATGGATTGATTAGCTGATTGGCGTGCAAATTCGCCGGTATGCGAGACGAGATATTTGGGAAACTTAAAAAATGGAAGATTTTGCGAAAAAATCGAACTCGTTGCATAAACTGATCGATATCAATACGTTGCATCAATTATGTATCGAAGGAAGAGAGATGAACGGGATAAAGATAAAATGAATAAGTAGATAGAAGAATAAAGATAACATAGGCTATTGTATTAAAAGAAATCTGAAAATGAGAAATGGAAATAAGATACAATAGAATAGAATAGAATAGAATAGAATAGAATAGAAGAGAATAGAATAGGATAGAATTTAATCATATTCAGGTATATACGTATACATGATGGACAACATAACAGTAAGAAGAGTAGATGAAGTAAAATAAGATAAGAAAGAAAAGAAAGAAAGAGAGTAAGAGAATAAGAGAGTAAGAACGCATCGACGCCAATGAAGTGACGTAGAGAACGAACGTGCCCTCCGCTCTCATATTCGCTCTAGCTCGCGAGCGCGCGCGTTAACCTAGGACGCGGATCCCGCGCGAGTAGAGTGCACACGCTCTCGCATCGTCGTCGGCGGCGGCGCATGCGCGACTTTGGTTGCGCGCTCTAGACCTACCGACGAGGAGAAAGAGAGTAAGAAAGATCGAGCAAGATCGAGCGAGGGAGAAAAACGTACGTAAGAGAGCAAGATATAGAGAGAGAAAGAGAAAAAGAGGAAAAGAGAAAAAGTGAGTCGACTCGAGTCGGTTCCTTGGCTCTTCTCCCCGCCAAGGTGCCGCTGCATGCATGCATTCTATGCGGCGTGCACCGCATTAGATGCATTTCTAAGTCGCGCCGCAATAAATCGCAGAAATATCGAAGTCGAGCACCGCCATCGAACTCGAGAGCGTTGTGCGTTTCGTGTGGGTGTGGGTGGGTGGGTGGTTGCGTGCCTGCGTGTGTGAGTGTATTGAGACACGTTTCATCTCTTTCTCTCTCTTGTTCACCGCCACCGACGCCGCCATCGCAGCCGCATCTGCCGCAGCGCGAACAAAGAGAGAGAGAAAGGGGGGTGGGCAGTAGGGTGAGAGCGAGGGAGAGAGAAAGCAAGTGGAAGAGAAAGAGAAAGAGAGAGAAAGAGAGATAGAACGAGAGAGACTATCACGACCGGACGAAGAGGATATATCGATCGATCGTTCGCAAACTCCTGCGAGCGAAGAAGTTCCTCTTTCTTCGTTCGAAGAAGACTTCTTCGCCGGTTCCCTAGGCCTCGAAGGGACGAACGGTTTGCAGAACCGTCTTCAGGATCGCGAGGATTCTTCCGTTTATTAGCGAGGATTCGCGTAGTATTCGTCGCGTACGAGCGTAACCCTCTTTCTCCTACTCCTCCCTCTTCTTTTTTCTTTTCTTTTTTCGTCTATTACCCCCTCCCTTTGTAAAACTTTGCCACCCTTCCACCCACCAAGCGTCGTGATTTCGTCGGAAAAATCGAAAGGAGAGGACGGAAGAGAGTAATGTGCGACCCGGCGAAAATCGATGCTCCACCTCTGAACCTTCTTCGTTTTGGAGAAGCGCGGGAACGCGAGGAAGACGGAAATATCGCGCGTTACTTTCGCGGCTTTCTTCGAAGAAGGAGGAACGTTACCGTATCGGGACCTCGCCGAAACTAGCTCGCTAATCGCCAAAAAATCGATTGATTTTTGTGAAGAAGAATGGAAATAGAGAAAGAGTAATAATCGATTCTATCCTAATAAACGTATATTTGATCCTGTCGTTCCTGCCAATAAAACATATTGTTTTTATTCAGAACGCACGTTTTTCCACACGCGTTACTGAGAGGAAAAGAAATAAAGAGAGAAAGAGAGAGAGAGAAAGAAAATAAGTGAGGAAGAAGAGGAGACAAGAAGAGAAGAAGAGAGGAGAGGTGAGAGAGATTATTCGATCGTAGCAGACCCGTCATCATCAGTAGTGTCGTCCACGGCGCGGAGTTTAGAGTGTTACCGTAAAGAGCGAAATCACGGGAGATGATATTCGCGATCTTTCCCGCGATCCTATTCCCGTAAATTGCGAACGTGTACTACTTACGAAAACCGAGCACGTAGTGGAACGTCATACGCGATTGATGTTTCTCTTTTTCAAAAAGCTACTTCTCTCTTGTTTCATTCTTAAATTTATATAAATCTTCTTTTTGTTTGTTCACTATATCTCAAATCTCTATCATTTACCACAGAGAAGTGTCATGTGTAACGGTGTAGCTATAACGGTGCGGTAACGCTCTTATTATTTCGAGGTGATAAGTGAGAAAAAAATAAATAAGAGAAAAAAAACGAAAGAAAATAGGAAGGGGAAGAGATAAAGTTAGCGAAGCTACCTTAGCGGGAGTCAAAGTGGAGAGAGAAAGAAGACTCTGGGAAAATCATCGAATGAACCCAACCAAACACAGGCTCGTCGAGTTTGAGGATAACAAAGATGAGGAGGAGGATGATGATGACGACGATGATGATGATGATGATGATAGTGACGATAATGATGACAATGATGACAACGGTAACAGCATTGATAATGATGACAACGACGATTATTAGGAGAAGTACAGGGATAGATGCAAACGTTTGAATAACGACGAGCCAACGAGTTGGGACGACGCTCTTAACTTCCGAGGTGAGATTAGAGAGAAAATGACACTTCATAACCTTGCGACTACTTCTAATTCCCGCGCTATTGCTTTCCTGCCGTTCCGGAATAGATACGCCGTTGAAAATAAATGTAAAAGAAGTTTGTTTGATCGTTGAAATCAATGATCAATCGACAGATCGATCGATCTGTAGGTCGATTAATTGATCTTTCGGAATTCTCGTATCTATCCCGAACAAAGTCTTCCTCTAATTTCAAATCTAACAAACTATTATCTGATCTAACAAACTATTAATATTCCTTGCTTGCAGAACGAGTTCGCTTTTTGCTACGCAAAACTAACTACTCCGAGCAAAAACCGTGTGGATTGGAGGAATATGGCTGCGACGACGGTATACTCGGTCAACGAAAGCCGAAAATTTTCCTTTTCTTTTATTCTTCTTTTTTCTTTTGTATTTTCTTTTCATTACTCTTATTTGTTCATTTCTTATTTTTCCGTCCCGCCTCTTCCTGTCTTTTCTTTTTTCTTCACTTTTCGCTTACCAGAGAAACCGTCCTACGAAGCAGACTGCTTTTTCTTCATTAATACCTTCACATTGCTTCGTCTTGCCGGCCGTCTTGTTGCAACCGTAGATCTCCCTCCTGGAATGCGTCGGAGTGTCGTCGTTACTAACTCGAAAACCGACATGAGATGTCGAGGATCGACCAATAGGCACGACCCATGGCAGGGTCCTACGGAACGATCGATCGAATAGGTGCCAGAAAGATGGCTGGCGGGGAGGGAAGCTACTGGCTCCGAGAAAGAGAGAGAGAGAGAGAGGTAGAGAGTTAGTGAGAGAGAGCGTGAGAGAAAGAAAGGGAGAGAGACAGAGGGAGAGAATGTGTTTGAGAGCAGAACTACTGAGGAACGTTGCACTGCAACGGAAATTGGTGTAATCCTCCTCTCTCCTCACACTGACGAGTTTCTTCAAAACAATATGTATTTTCGCGATGCTACATAACGATGATAAAGGACGGACAGCGAATGAACAAGTACCTACGCGTTTTCGTGAAAATAACTACTTATTTATAGATCTATCCATATCTATTGTATATTTCAGTCGTCTTACAAAATATATTTATTCAATGTTTGAGAAGATCAACGTACTACTTCGAGTGAAATGACATCGCTCGATCACTCAATCTATCAAACTATTTAATTAAAAATTCTTATTGTATTTCATAATGTACTTACAATACAAGTAATATAATATAATTAAAATGATAATTATATTTTAAAACTGAATTATAAAATAGAATCTATCTACCCATCCTTTCATGGATACTATTCGCGAGCAACCCTTAAATACGATCCCCAAAACAAGTCTAGCCTACCTGAGTTTCACAATGCGTCCTGCAGATCGTTGGAAAGGGAAAACAGGACAGGCAATATGTTGACGTGTGGATTAACAGGATGAGAAGAAAGAAAGAGAGAGAGAGAGAAAGAAAAAAAGAAAAAGTAACAAGAAAAAAGGAGATAATAGAATGGTGGACATCAAGGTTCTCGCCCCTTTCTCTAGCCCCCCACCACCAAGCTTCGTGTCCTGGTGGTCCCCGTGCTATACCTTTCCCTCTCTTAAAATTCTTACACCCCCTTTTTAAGGAGACCAGCTGCAGGGTCAGTTTTCGACGGACGCGCGCAGTATTAAGATGTTACGCTCAAAATTTCTCATCGATCGATCACCATCTTTCCGTAATTTTCGTGATCGTCGTGATTGTAAGTTGTATCGTGTTTTAAAAGTAGAAAATAAGGATCTTAACTGAAAACATTCAATGGACGAAGAGGAACGATACGCGTGGGTTAGAGAGAGAGAGAAAGAGAGAAGGAAGCTAAAAGGAAAGAGAGAAAGAGTGCGAAGACACATCGTTGGATCGTTTCTGCAGTGATGAACGCGTGATGGATATTAAATGGACGCACGGTACGCATCGACAGATTAATTTCATTTACGAAAACCCCGTCGCTTTCAAACTAGACTTTAATAAATAGGTATGGACGACCACCAGTGTAAAATCGGTAGCATAGCTTCCTCTATCAATCCATATTCCCTTTTCTTATTCTTCTATAATTTTCCATTATAATTAAATTTTGCAAAATGATTCTCAAAATTAATTTTGATAGAAAGTAAATTTTGATAGAAAAACATGTGAATGAACTTTGACTTTCGTTTAATAATTATTTTACTTAAGCATCATCATCATCATCATCATCATCATCATCATCATCATCATCATCATCATCTTCATCATCTATGAGTACATAAGACTGCTTGAATTGTTTGTTTTACCTAAATATAATAAAAATGAAAAATTTGGGGAAAAAACGACGTACTCTTTGATAGCTCGATAAAACCTTCTTCTGTAAGATTCACCCTCGTTTATCTTTCCGGTTTTCTTTTACTGTTCGAATAATTAATCACAAATAGTCCATTCTGTTTTTCAGGACGAAGTAAGAGAAAGGGGAATATTCTTCAGCCCTTCTTTTCGAATCGGTCGAACTGCGTGGTGCGTCGTTTAATTTCGCTAATTTCTTTTCTCCCGTTCGACGTTACGCGAGAGACTCGATCTCGCATAAGGGTGAATTCTCCTGGAGCCACCCTTATATCTGGCTAGCTTCTTTTCGATGTCGTTCTTACAAGAAAGACAGAAGAAAGAGAAAAGTACGAAGGGCTTGTAGGGACGTTAAAAACCTCTAAAGGGTTCTCCGAAAAGCGAAGGACGAGAGGGAGGAACGGTAAAAAGATCGGGAATGAGGGGCTGGAAAAATAATTACTTCGTAAACCACGGCTGCTGCGAAACGACACCCAGAGTCAGTCCAGTAAAATGATTTTTTTTGTTTTTTTGGAATATCAACCAAAGAAATTTATTTTTATTCTGAATTACTCGACTTGTACTTTTCTTTTTTTTCATTTACTATTTTATTTTTGGTTATCGGATGAAAAGAAATAGTTAGATATCGATGCTTTTATTATCGGATACGGTAACTCTGTTATCTCTCTCTTTTTCTCTATTTCCTTCTCTCCATACTTCGCGTTTGCTTGTTTAATCATCACAACGAGCAATATTTTCACGCAACAACGGGCATAAGTACACAGAGAGGGCTTGAAAATTTCATAAAAGGAGGTAGAAGGCAACAGATTAATTAGAGGTGTAGCGAAATAATTGATCGCCTTTCAGATAATACATTCATTCGAAATTCAATACGAATAAATCGAACAAGTGCGCGTGTAAGTTGTAACGTTTATGCACGTAAACAGATATTTTACTACTATTATTATTAACGTTATCACTATTGTTATTATTAATACTATTACTATTACTATTAGTATTACTATTATTATTATTATTATTATTATTATTATTATTATTATTATTATTATTATAAATATAATCAGAAAAGATAGCTTAGCTTATATATCGGTTAGTAAAATATCTATTCAAAAGAAAATACATTTCCTCAATGTATAAGTAAAAAGAAATGATCGTATAATTCTTATTCTATTATCGTAAAATAAAAGATAAAATTAATTAAATTACTAACACCACTCAAAATATTCGCCCTTTTTATTTCCTATAAAAAGATAAGAATTACTAATCCCAGGATTATCTTAAAAAAAAAAATTATTTTTATATTATTTCTACAAAATTTCATATCATCTAAGGGACATTAAAAAATAAATGATCAAAGATAAAAAGTCAATGGTTGGAATCGAGACTATTTCGATCGTTTGTATTGATCAAAACAAACGAGAAGAATACTGTGACGGACGAAGATGAAACGCGAGATGGATAGAGAAGGGAAGGTTAGGAGACAGGAGAATGCGAGAAACAGAGTAGAGAGAGAGAGAAGAGAGAGAGTGAGAATGAGAGGAGTAGAGAGAGAGGGAAAGGGAGAGAATTTGGAGGGGATGAGAAACAGGGAAAAGGGAGACGCTTCCAAAAGGACGGACAACGAATGAGACAAAGACAAACTAACTGAAAGTGTGTGAGAGAGAAAAAGATAAAAAGAGAGAGGGTGGATTGGGTAGCGGAGTGAAAGATGGCGTAAAAATGGAGGGTGAAAAATATGGCGTGAGAGTGAGATTTCTTTCTTTCTTTGTTTCTTTCACGTTCGTATTTCTTCTCCCTCGGTGCTACTCCTTCTGTTTCAAAATCTTACAGGAGATCCTGCGGGAATACTTTTGCCGAAATACGCCGTAAGATTTCAAGATTTTTGTACGATGTCTCTCTTCCCTCGGGCATGGGCCAACTTTTTAAGATGATTTCCATTAGCAAACCTAAAAGAGAAAGAAAAAGAGAAACAGAGAGATAGATAGATAGACAGAGAGAAAGAGAGAGAGGGAGAGAGAGCTGAGAATAGAGTAATGCGCGTTGTTTAGTCCCACGATTCGTAAATGGAAACGATCTTAAAAGCATCGTGACTGTTCATTAACAGAAAGATACGAAACATTTTCGTCATTCTTCTTCTTATTTATCATATTTTTCCTTTTTAACTTTATTAAGAAATAAATAAACAATAATGTATTGTCAATAATAATTTCCATTTGTAGGGAAAGTAATAACGTGTAAGGGAAAGAGAGGAGGAAATACTAATTAGTTAAGAAAAAAATATTAAAATTTAATTTTTGTCCTATACTTTGGTCATTCAAAAAGAAAATTAACGTAAACGGTTTTTTTTATATGTGTAGAAAGCTTATCATCTAGAAATAAGTTGTACGAAGTTTCAAGATAATTTTTATTGCTTTTTTTATCTACAAAATTCTGCTAAAAATATTTAAAATAATAGATTTTGGTGTATTCGCATATACCTGTTCTCTAGGTCTGATTTTATTATTACAATTATTATTAAGAAAAATTATTATTAATACGAAAAAATCTGTATCGAGACAATACTCAAAATTTTTTAGTCTTTTTTCTTGAAATAGTTGGAATGATTACAAAATTAAAATAGTTTAAAAGGGCTTATCAAATAAGAACTACTTCTCCTTAAATTAGAAATGTTAAGCCTGAAATGCTTAAAGGTAAGAGAGTCTTCAGTTAAGTGAGTTAGCACACGCATAAACACAATCCTGATGCGATTAGACTAATACCTCAATTTCCAATGACTATTAATCTGCTTTACATTTATGATAGCATTCGTGGTATTGCGAAAAAGAAAAATTTCGAATTGAGATCAATTCCACAGTTTCTTTAGAAACTTTTCCACTCGTAAGAGAACGAAAGAAGAAAGGGGAGGGGATCAGCGGAAGCTTTAACTTTACAAATTTTCTAACATTCTGACTAATTCAAGGTTAGGTAACAGAATGAATAGAATGAGTGAGAAAAAGACAGATATTTTCTAGGTAGAAAGAGAGAAAAATAGCGAGGGGGAGATGGGAAAGGGAGAGGTAGAGGAGGAAGGCGGCGGCACCAGAGTTAAAACAAACATTTTTGCGCGTGCGAGCTTCGGCCATAAAGCTTTGCCCGGCCAAATGCATCGGTTGGTTGTTGCATAAGACTCTAGAATAGCTTCGGAAAATGGTGGACCTTCTCTCTCCTATCCTTTTTCTTTTTTAGATCGGCGCCGGCCGTACCAGCGTACTTTGGATTTTGCGTTTCGTAAGCAATTTTCTTACACGATTTTGTGTGTGTTCATCGATCTCGCGACTCGCGTGTCAACCGAAGATTCTTTTTACGAGAACTTTGACTGTAGTTCGAATAATGACAAAAAGTACATCTATTTAGGAAAATTCAATTCGTGCAAATGATTCGAAGTAACCAACGATAGATATGAGAGTTAGAAAGAATAGTAAATAGTTTTATTTTTGTCGAATAAATAAAACGTTCATCCTTGAAAGAATTATTTGTTAGTATTCTTAAATTAACGCATAGGCGACCCTGGTTTTAGTCATCGATGGAAATCCGTTTTATAGCGGAACAGAAATGATCTCGATGTTTAGAACATTGCATCGACGACCCACGTCAATGCCTCCTTGTTGCACAATTCGGTAACCGTGCAAGAATAAACTTTTCAAATGGAGGATGAAGCTTTTTTCGTGAAAATGAGGAGAGAGAAATACAACTAAGAGAGATGGATGATTAAAATTCGAACTTTTGCCAAGTAACGATGTCTCTCGTGTATCGAGAATTACGCATGAAGAATCGTCGTCTAATGATTATTATTATTATTTTTATTTTAACTATTGTTATTATTATCATCTTTTTCTATTCTATCCTATCTATTCTTTCCATTCTATCATTTCTATCCTATCTATTTTTTTTGTATTTGTATGATTCGTTTCATTTAAATTGAATCGCACACAATTTCGAAACAATTCTTATTGTTTTTGGTTGATTGATTAGTTTGAGCTCCACATCTATAGAATAATGAATTTCTATATTTTTATATTTGACATGTATTCGGACTCTAGTATTTGATTATTGTAATAAATATCAAGGAACTATTAAAAGGAAGAATTTAGTTTAAGATTGAAGAATAAAAACAAATAACACGCAATTGTCAAAGTAATTCTTCAAAGTAAGATCGATGTATTGTAGATGGACGTATCGACGAGTAGCCGTTAATTGACGCTCGATATCGGTAGGAGTTAGAGCAATTAAAATTATTTATTAAAACTAGCTGGCCGGAAATAAATGTGGAAGGAGTGAAAAATGGAGCCGGCACAGAGAAAGAGGTGCGATCCGATTAAAATCTAATTTTTCACGGATACTCTCTTAATTAAAACATTAAATTGATTGCGGCATGAGGTCGAGCATCGAAGTGAGAGGAAGTGGGAGAGGGGGAGGGGATGGGGGTTTGGAGGTGAGGAGGTAATGTCTTCTCAAGGCACCAACGAAGGGCTCGAAGGGTGGAGGGTGAGAGGTACGAGAGGCAGGCATGGGGGTTCGTGTTAAAATAAATGAAAATGAAATCAATTATAAAACTGTTTGAGGAGCCTCTGAGAAGCAGGCAGTACTCGATAGATGGATGGTTAAATGGATGGCCGGGCCGCTGTAGGTTGATCTTGAATTTTCTTAATTAAAAATCCACAGACTTTGCTTTCAATTAAAAACACGAGCGTCGCGGTACTCCTTCGTTATGTCTGTCGACATCGGAAACGAGAATACGTACGTAGATATGTAAATCAAACCGGTCGTCCGAAGAATTCGTACGTTCCGTGGGGTTTATTGTATTTTTAATCGAACTTTTACTTTCGATGACGATAATGTACCTACAAAGAACGAAAACATTTTTCTTGACAATAACGTTAACTTAAAAATTAAATGAAACTATAGATAAAAGTAAAAAATAAAGAAACGATTCCTTGTCACAAAGTTGATCTTAAAAAGAGAAACCAAAAGAAAGAAAGAGAGAGTAAGAGAGAGGAAAATAAAGAGAGAGAAGAGAGAGAAACAGAGATTCAGAATTACGTATCTAATCTCTTCAAGATCCTCCTGCCGCTGGAACATCGTCCCAATTTATGAGCCTCCTAAATCTTGTCCGCTCTGCCGGCCTTCTCGGCTTACCCCGCTGTACCTCTTTTGTCCTCACATACTTTTGCACTTTTAAAACTTTCTTCGTCGCGAAAATTTCATTATAAGTAGCTTCGTCGCTATGGCGTTTGCGATAAGAGGAGGGAACTTGGACCGCAGCACTGTTTACACCGCGAAATGTGAAATATTACCGGATTTTCAGTAACTCTTCCTCACGAACCTTACCTTTAAAGGTAAAGATTTTTTATCTCGACAAAAAATATTGAAACAAATATTAATTCGTACGTCTTTCAGTTGTTCTCTTTAGAAAAATCGTTCAGTCTAGTATTCTTCATAAACGTTTCGCGGACAATACCGCCCCTTAAGTCCTCTAGCTCTCTTTTTTTCACCACTACGGCCCTTTTGTTTCGCTTCGCAAAACAGAACAGACACGTGGGGACAAAAGGAAGAGGCTCGAACAATAAGCTTCGTAGTTGACGACCTCGAGTCGAAATGGGGCCAGCAAACCGCAATCGACGGAAAAGACTAAAAATCACATTTCGAGTCGGCAGCACGCAAATTTTAAACTCTAATGCGATCATTAAGGATATCCGTTGAAAACATACATTAAGGACATCCTTTTATATTTCGCAAACGATTAAAAGATATCAAAATTTATTCTATACGAATTTGATAAGGAAAAAAGTTTTCATTGTGTTTTCTTTCTTTTCTCTTAAATCGTTCAACAAAATTTCCCTCTTGCTTTCTCCAAATAATTTCTATGTAAAAGTATTTTTGATCTTATGTTATTTTATCGAGTTATATATGATCCCATTATGTTCTACAAAAAAGGTAATAAAGATAATACTATGAAATGGAACATGTTATACATGTAAAACATCTTGAAAGAAAAAAAAAAGACAATTTTTAGAAGAACATAATATTTTTGTTTACATTCATCGAACGTATTGACTTTTTCTTGGCCGTTTCAAGAAATGAGAAAGAGAAGAACACCTTGCGTGTAGTTAGTCACGATATCTCGGGTATGAAGCTGCAGCTGCTCTCGAGCAGTCGGGAGGTCATAGCATATGCCACGGTGGTCGACGGTTCCCCGGCTCTTCCGATTGTTCACGTGTTATGTACATGGAGTGCACGGACGTTCGCTTTAGACGCGGTACGGTCACGCGGATAATCCTCGATCTATTATTCTCAAATATCAACATACGCACAGGAAAAATTGGTAAAAAGTTAATTCAAATTATCAATTCTATCTTTTTTTTAATCTTTCGAAAATCAATAAAAATGTAGGTCATCCTTGTTGGTCAGCGATGATCGTAAGGATCGATGAGACCGCATCGCGTGCTAAGAATACAGCAGTTACTCTATATCTCGTTTGACTTGCTTCTTCCTCAAGAACACTAACTAAAAAGAATTATTAAAATTGATAGACGAAAGGAGTAATTAGATATGGAAAAATGTTTTAATCAAATAAACGTATTCGCTCGGAATTGAAGTATATTTTTTCTTGAGGAAAGAAATATCAGAGTGAGAAGTGTGGCCACGAGGTTGATACTTCTAAGATAATTCTTACTTTTCGCGAGAAAAGGGATTGAGGGTAAAAAGTATCTCGAGGAAGAAGTCGGAGTAGAAGATGAATCGTCCGCAAATTGCGGAGAAAAAGGTAAAACTTGGCTGTGGTAAGTTTCTTATTCTACTTCTTCTACTTCTCTACCAACCGTGAGAGGTCGGCCGACTCGATTTTTGTTTTCATTTGATTACTTTGCCGGCGTATTCTTTGACGAGAAGGGTGTGAGAAAACTCGAAACGGAGTAAGTTCGCACGAGGGAGGAAGTCGGAATCGTGAGAATCCAGTTATTATAGTATATTCTCTTTGCCTCGGGATCGATAGCAGGTAAACCTAGACTTGCCAAAATAAATGGGGTAGGTAAACGCGATGTCGGGGGTGTAATTTGCGTGCGTGTGGCCTCGTGTGCTCGATAGGTGTTGAGTAAGGTTAGTCAAAGTTCAAACCTGCTACGGTTTATGCGTCAGGATCAAACAGCCATTTGCTTACCAACGACGAATGTCTCTGACGAATGCATACTTCAACGTTTAAAGTCATCAGAGTATCCTTTCTCACGACTCGGTCTCTTTTCTCTTTCTTCTATTTTCTTCATTTTCGTTTTCCTTCTAGTCGACTCTTTCCCGGACTTCTTCTCTTCTCCGTGTCACCATCCGAGGGATTACTTTCTCATTTAGATTTTATCTCGACGCTCGGCGTTGTCCCATCCTCTCTCTTTCTCTCTTTTGCTTTTAGTCCGTCTCTCATGTTCCTCTCAAACGGCCATTTCCCACTTCCTCCTCTCCCGACTCCTACTGTGGCCAGATCCTTTGTTTTTACTAATTACCCAGGACATCAGCTATTGACCTCTTCCACCTTTACCCACCTCCCGTCTCGATCTTCTCTCTTTCCTTTCTACTCCGCCAAGCGATCATTAGGCGACTAGCCAAGTGTCCCCCTCACACCACCTCATGGTATTCTACCTCATTTTACTGCTTCTCTTCCTTTTCCTTCTCGTTTTGAGAAAACTTTTCTTTTTCTTCCTTTTTTTTCTTATCGAAAAAAATAACACTAGAGTAAAAGTTTTGATTCGTTTATTTCACGAATGGTAATAGTCATCCAGAAAGGGTTGGTAAGGGCTAGCATAAATTCATCGCCTATCGACAACCTCGAGGTCGAGAACTATGTAGATGATCGCACACGCAGCTGTCAGGACAAAAAATCAGACTCGATTGTTTTATCCCTTCTTGGGTCGCCCGATGGTCAACCGGTCGTTCTCTTATTATTATAATTATCTGAATAGGTAGGGTAGCCGAAAATGCAGGGAGATAGACGAACGAGAGAAGAAACGGTTTCATCCCCCTTGTCCAGACTTGATGCCGTCCTACCTACCAAGTTTTCGTACTCTTCTTTCCCCTTATCCTTTTCCTCGCTCTCTTCCTTTTTCATTGAGAAGAAGAAGAAGAGAAAAAACGAACGAAAGACACAACCCTTCGTCGAGTCGGATGAAATCTAATTTTCTTTCTTCTTCCTTTATTTGGTATCTCCTTCTTTGGAGGTCTTAGAGTCGAACAGAAGCCCTGTAAATAACAGAAGTGACCTTCGAATGCGCCACATGCTACACGTTGGACGTCCACATATGCAAATCACGACGAGATCATTGTGCGCTTACCGGTACCCCTTAACCCCCTTTCACCTCGTACCTCCTCTCTACCTACCCCTCTTCATTTTCTTCAACAAAAAGATTCAGGTCAAACTCTCATCCGGTTAGAAATTTTTATTTTTCGATCAGCCGAGTAACAAAAGGGGTCACCCTGATGTCGTGTTCTGCAAGAAGGGCTAGAAAAAGAGAGAGAGAGAAAGAAAGATAGGTACGAAGGGAGGAGAAGAAAAAAGGGAGAATTGAGACAAGACCATTCACTTTTCTCGATATATAACGGTCGAGAGATAAACTCGAAAAGGGAGAAAGAAAGGGAAGGAGAGAAGCTCGTAAGACAATTGATACAATTATGAAGTAGTTGAAGTGGGGTCGTACAAAAGATGTCTGCGAGTTCTTGAAACAATTTCTTTTTCTCTTCATAAATACTTGAATTACCTTCCAACACCATTATTAAAGATGTTTGAAAAAAAGGGTTTAAACGAAGTATAAAAACCTAGCGTGTTTTACTCATATGCACTTTTTTGCGCGTAAAAACGATTAAGCGTTAAACGACCAATGAATTGTTTCGGAATCCCTAGGACCGTTATAGAGACATTTACAATATGAGACGCTTTCGTTGATCCAACTGTCATGGTGGTAGTCGTCGTCGTAATCGTAGTTGTAGTCTCTCGTACAAGGGCAAAATTGTGTGAGCGCGTATCTCTGCAGGTAGTAATAAGATCTAGTCGCCCTATCGACGAAAGGCTCGCGCGAGGGAATGCCGCTGGAGAATTTCCAGAGGCGAGGCACGCCGTTCTGGGGGTGGCCTACCATCCCTCGTGGAAGCGCGATGGAACGAGCTGCGGTCAACGCCAGGATTCGAAATACGATGGTGTACGTATTCGGTTAGGTTGCGTACGCAACGTTCGTGTGTTAACCTTACTGTCACGCCGGCGACCGAAGCACGTGAAGCCGCATCGGCTCCTCGAAATTGTTATTGAACGTCGAGGGCGAATTCGTATTCCTTCCAAATCGACTGAATCGTTTCACTCTCCAACCCTTTTTCGAACATCTTCATTTTCCATCCTAGATTGACTTTAGTAAAAGAATCTTTTGATTTTGCCTAACATTTGAATATTGTTTTTTGGTTTTTTTTTGTTTTTTTTGTTAAGTTTTGCCAATATTTTATCTATAAATGATAGATCATATATGACGATAGCAACAAAGGAAAAATCAAAAGATCACTCGATTATTATAGCTATCTTCGATCAAAGTCTCATAAAGCAGAGAAGCAGAGGCTGCGGTCAACAGCAGGATTTGGAATACACGGTGAACGTGAAGTCCATTCTGCCGTGCGGGTAACAACGCCGTGCTAACCTTACTGTCACGCCGAAGCCAAAGGGATGTAAAGCAACGATAACGCCTCCGAATCGTTATTGTGTACGACAGAGAAACCACCCCTCGGTCGTTCATCGAGCCACCTCGAAAACAAAGTGTCGGTTTTAAGTTATCGAAAAATGCCACCTAATCTAGCGTAGATCTTATTTTCATAAGAGGAGGAATAAACAAATTACAATATTTTTTCGTAAATTATTTTATTAAACATAATTCATAGAAAATATAAGAGATCATAATGTTGCTATAACTATCAATTAATCCAACTTAAAGTAGAATCAGTTAATCTCAGCTGGAACAGTTCGATTGTATCCCACTAGAGTCGGTCTACGATTCGGTCTCCTTTAAGTATAGAACATTATAACGACATAGGTATACTTAATAGGTGGTCTAGATCTTCTAGTCAAGAATCGAATAGTTAAATTCGTCATTGGGTTGCAGTTGATGTGAACCAGGGAAAATTCGTGTACGCAAGTAAGCGTCGCCGTGGAGCCGAGACTCAGTTCATGACTCTCGGGTAGAGGGTAGAAGAGGAGGATGAGGATGTGGATGAAGAGAGGGAGGATGGTGGGTGAAGAGGGTAGTGGTAGCGATGGTGGTAGTGTGGTAGTGGTTGTGGTGGTGACTATGTAGGAGGGTGGTGGTGACGAAGGGGTCGACGAGGGGTGGAGGCGGAGGGCTAGCCAGCGAGAACGTCCGAGAGAGGGTTGGTGGCTCGCTACACGGCATCGGCATACGGAGGTTTGGCCGGTGGTGTTGGGGGGGTCGGTGTATGGCGGCCGATAGAAGCGGCGAAGAGGTGAGGTGGGGGTGCTCAGCACGGGGCCACGGCGCAGTTGCTACTCAGACACGGGGATGCTCGCAATGCCTCTATCAAAGGTTACCGAAATTTAGCGGAAATATCCGTTGTTTAAGCGCGCGTCTCGCGTTTATTCGCGAAAAAAGAAAGGAAAGAAGTCGTGTCTTTTCTCGCGAGGTGTTTTTACTGGAGCGCGAAATTCCGTTTTCGTTCGATAATTATCGCTCCTTTGCGTCGCGGAGAGCGTTTTGGAGAAAAAGGGGGACCGAGAAAGGGTGGGTGGGTGGTTGGGTTGGTTTCGGTTTTTGTCATTAGAAGGGTAAAAAAAAAAGAAATGAAAATAGAAAAAGAAGCGGAAAGAAAAGTATCATTTGGAAGTAGTTGCAAAGAAGTGTGCGAACGAAAGATGACGAAGAACGGAGAGACAAGGGAGAAGGAAAGAAGGAAGAAAGAGGGAAAGGATGAAAGGAATGAAAGAGGAAAGGAAAGGAAGGAAGGAAGGAAGGAATGAAGGAAGAGGAAGTCGCCTTGTGGCTCCTTAGGAAGATCGCACCGCGACGTGCCAGCAGACACCGCCGCGCCGCGAGAAACACGTGGGGGAGAAAAGTCCGGGAAAGCGCGACGAGATAGGGAGTGAGCGAGGGAGAAAGAGAGAAGGAGAAGGACGGAGGGAGCGTCCCGACGCGTCTTATCACGACGCGCAAGGAGCGACGCTGCGCGCCTCCTCTTTAGAAGGGGAATGAGATGAAGGTGGAGGGGACGCTCTTTCCTTCTCTCACACTCTCTCTCTCTCTCGGTCTCTTGCTCTCGAGAAGTACGGAAGGAGAAGGGCAGGGGGTGGCAAAGACGCTCATTCGTTCCTCGAGTCACGTGGCCCCCTTCTTATTCCGTGCTTTTTTCTTAGAGGAGCGCGCGGGAGCTTTGAACGTAGACTCAAGGCCGACGCCTGAGATGTGACCAACGCTGGTCACAGCCCACCCAAGCCCACTTGAACTTCTCTGGGGAATCATCATTTCCGATCGACCATTTGTTTTTCTTTTTCTTCTTCTTCTCTTCCTTTTTTTCTTTTTCTTTTTCTCTTCGATTGATCGTTTATCTTCTTTTCTCTCATCTAATTTTTTTTTATTTCTTCTTTTTTTATCTCAAATTGTTTACCAATCTATTGTTCAGAACGATTAAATTATTGGACCTAACATGTACTTACCTGATCAATTTCTTGCGAATGTTCTCTGATTTCATTTATTTTATTTATACCGTTTACTCTTTTTTTTTTGGTCTTTTCGGAAAAAGATAATCTATGCTTCCATCTATTAAAATTGAAGAGATCGAAATTTCAATTTCGAATTTAAAAGAAATCTAAATGGTACTGGATTTGTAATGGGTTAGAAATATTCCTCGGTCCCCCTTGGCGACAATCGCTCATTGATTTACATTTATCGGGATAAGCAAATTTGCGAAAAAAAACTTGATAATTCGCCCCGTATACGGTGATAGAGATTTATTCACCGCATACGGGGCGACTAATGGAAAAAAAAGAACCGGAAATTCGACGTCCCTTTTCTCTTTTATCTGTTTCAGACGCGTCGCACTGTGTTGTTATGTGTTGTCATAGTTATTTCATTGAAAAATTAATTTCACCGTTTTCGAAACTTGCACCGATTTCTGTCTGTGAAACACAAAGTCTGAACAACTCCTCTTAAGTTTTGCCGAATCCAAAAATAGAAAAAAGAAAAAAAGAACAAAAAAAAGAAAAAGATTAAGCAAAAAAAAAAAGAAAAAGAGAATAGACTCGATTATTTAGAAAACTTACTTTCGAACGTGATTCGTTTCAAAATTACGACGAATAAGAAGACGACGAGGAAGAAAAAAAGAAGAAATAGGAAACCAAGAAAAAATATTAAAAAAGCACAAAAAAAAGAGAAGAAACGAAATTTAAAACAAAAGCATTGCCTTAAGGAAGAAGGAGAGTAATTAATACCTACACCGTCGAAGGAGCAAACGAGAGACAAAGGGGGGATAAAAAAAGGAAACAAAAAAAAACACTTTAGACGTCTACAAAGTAAATTGTAAAGAAATGACTAAAGTATATTTTTAACAAGTTTTGAGAAAACTTTAGATTTTAAACGTAAATTTTAAAAGCGAAAAATGAAAAAAAATCATAAAATTCTTAATAATTAAAAATGTGATCTAAAAGTCGTTGCTACCAAGAGAAGCCTTATGTCCTTGTTTCAATTAGTTCGGTTCCAAACGTAAGTACTAGTCAAGTTCATCATTATCATTACCATTTATTAATTTTACCTTATTGCACGATATAACTTTTCTTTTACGTAGTTTTTAATATATATATACATATTGGCGTACATTTACATATATACATATATTGATAGATTTGAGCTCGATTCGACATATTAAATAACGAGAACGAAAGGGCCCTCCACTATTTCGACTACGAGGATACACATATGCTTATGTACTTGTATTATACATATAAATGTATTATATAATAGTAGAGTCGTCGAAAAGTCTATTGAAAGGAATCGATCGATGAATGAAAGATAAGATTCATCGTTCGCGCGAGCAACTCGATAAATCTTCTACAAAATTCTATGCTCTTCTATTCTATCTCGCGTATAGGTAGAATCATAGTCGCGTAAAGCGATCATTTTACAAGTCGTGCTTTGTAATAACTACTCTCTATCGGCCTTTATCATCGTCGGGGTGGTAACGCCTGTGTAACGGTTATTGTAAAACTCTGAGGTAGCTAAAGTATACTTTCGTACACGTCTGACTATCTACCGTGACTCTATCTTTCTATCTCTCTCCCACTTTCTGTCTCTTTCTTTCTCTGTTTCTCTCTAGTTCTCAATGGTCTTCCTCGATGGTGCTTATTATATAGTAGAACGGTTAAGCGCGAAAATGTCCATAATAATGGCAAGCACTATAATCAGCGGTGTTAGCTCGTGGTAACGCCATTAGGCGTATTATTCTTATGACTCCCGGATTATTAAGTAGTATGCAAAGACGCGTCTATCCATCAAAGCGACGATGTAACGGCATTGCCGCGAGTTATCATTCTATAGTTATCGATTCAGGCGTATTCCTTAAGAGAACTTCTAAAACGTTCCTATTAACATGTTGAAAGAATATAGATACATAAGAGATTTCGATAAATAATAAAGTAATGAACGATTCGTTCGTAACTCGTTCCATTTGATTTATGAGAAAAATATTAATAAAGCTTTTCGTAGTATAGCCGATAAGAATCGTGATTTTTTCGAGTTTCAATATTCACCAAAAGAATGAAAGAGAAAAAGAGAAAGAAAGAAATAGTATAGAGAATAGCGATAGTATAATAATACGAATGGGAAAAGAGCAACGTAGTTAAATAGAATGAAATAAAGGCAGAGGGAAACGCGATGACTCCTTTTTTGATCTGACCAATAGCTAAAAAAGAATAGAAAAAAAACTGAATGGAAAATTTAAAAAAAAACGCCAACACACACATTCATATACAAAGTGAACGATCACCGGAAACAAAGAGCTGGCTTTAGCGTCGAAATCATTCCATTCGACAAGCGAACGATGACGCACCCCTGTTCGGACGGCCCGGGCTGTTGCAACGCGATGATTGCGGGAGGAGTGTGGGTGGTAAAATGGGGGAGAGGTTGGAAGGGTGAGTCGCGAAGAAAGGCTGCGAGGGGTGTTGGTGAGGTGTGGGTGGGTGCGCTGGGCTTCGATTTGAAATTTCCTATTTCCCAACTGGAGGCTCGCTTTCAAAATGAAACGTTGCATGCATCGAATGACGGGAGAAGGGGGTAGAAAGAAAGAGTACGAAGAGTAACGTATACACATATATTTTAAACATACACACATACAAAGACCATAGATAGTCGTGCCATATAGAAACGTTTGTCGTAAAAGGATCGTGTTCGAATCGTGTTCAGCCATACGAGAGCGAGTATTTTTTCGATGATTTCGTAGCACTGGTAGGTATGTGTGCGAAAATATGTACATACGTACGAGTAACGCAATCATCCCCTTTAGTTACGTTCGAAACGGCAAGAGGGTGGCTAAGGGGAGGAGGACGGTGATCGAGGGCGGAAAGGCGTTAGGGAGCCCCCGCCCTCCTCGATCCTCGAAAGAGGAGGTAGTATGCGTTGTACTAGTAGATAGTACGAACGTCGCCGTCCGTAAAGTGCTATGTATGTGTGGGAGAGAGAGAAGGAAGGGGGGAGAATGTAGGAGAAGGATAGAGTGAAGAGAGGAGAGGAGAAGAGAGAGAGGATGCTGGTGAGGGCGGCGCGCCGGCGGCCGCTCTCGCATGCATTTTTTTTCCGCACCTCGCGTATTGATCCCGGAGTCATTCAAAATGGCGGCCAGGGCCGAGTCAGCCAATGACTGCCTGAATCGATGACTGCAGCGAGCCACCCTCGGACCGGCCAATGGGAGCCCGCCGTACGGCGCTCTCTGCGGGAACCACCACCCCGATTATGCGAGACACTGGCCTAAGCCACGTGCATGTGTGCGAACGGGCCGTTTATACGTACACACAAACCTTTAACTGTGTACGTTTCCGGCCCGCTACCGCGCGCGAGCCTGGGCTCGAGAGCTCGTCGATGACCCGGGCCACGTCGATGATTTCCACGGAAAATTCCTCCTTCCCTCTCTTCCTACCGCACCTCGCACTCTCCTCTTCTCATCTCACCTCCTCCCCCTTTCCCTTCTCACCCGCCTCGTTCTCCTCTCGACACCACCCTTCGCGAAAAAGGCAAAACTTCCAATTGTTACCCAAGCTTCACATATATACAAACTTGAATGCACGTTTTTACTTTTCTATTTTTTCTTTTTTTTTACTACACTGAAAAAAAAGCTCATTCGATTGGTCCTTTATTTGAAAAATAAATAAAACTTTTGTAATCTTTTTTTTCTTGATACATTATACTAGATTATTTCAAATAATAATCTTTTAATAAATAAGAATTAAATGAAATGATTTTTTTATATGTTTTCATATTTAAGAAAATTTTTATAAATTTATATCGAGCGAGTACGTATTTCAATGATTGCATTTAGATATTAGAGGCTTAACGATTGTTAAACCCTTTGTAACAATATTCTCCTGTTCATGATGAAATATCCGGTGCAAATGTCTGTACCTTCTGTCAATCATCGATTACTTTCCGTTCGAATTCAATTTACTGACAATCATTCTTTTTATTCACAATTGTCTGTTTTTGCATTACGATAATTGTACATTTTATTGTACATTGTTATTGAAACGACAAATCATTGAAGTAATTTTTCTAGTCAAACTCCCTCGTACCCCTGTTAAGGCATTTTCTTAGAAAAATTTACTTCAAGGCCACGCAAATGTTATTCGAATTTTTCAATCGTTATCTTGGTCACCTTGATCCTGGATGCGCGAAGAGCTTATCTTATCTTTTCGGTCGCACCTAGCCTATAAAAACGAAGATATTAGATACATACAAATCTTTCCGAAGTAAATTATTGTCTTACAAAATACGTCATTCGATAACAACGGAATATTTCTATCTTTTGTCTTAAAAAATAGAAACAAATAAATACAATGTCATTTCAATTCGTCCAGATTTTCTTAAATATAAAAATCAAAATAAAGATTATTAAATATTTTATAAAATGAGACGCAAATATAAAAAACCAAAAAAAATGAACATCCCTTTCATCTAAGGGTAGAAATATTTGGAAATTGATGATTTTCCTCTTTGATGATCGTTCTGTTGCTCTTTGTGAACGGTGCAAAGCAAAGAGAATGTCGAAACTCGCGCGAAGCATGAGGTACGATTGCATCATGGTCCCGCCACAACGTGCTGCTGCATCGTGCGCTCTCTCGTGTTGCATTTGTGTGTGCATATGTACTTAGATTAGCTCCTATTGACACAGCCACAAACGACGACGGTGATGGTACAGTCGGGAAAAACGCGAGCAACGCGTTCTACGTACTAGTCACTTCTCGTCTATCAACTTGCGAGTCGTTCTCTCATCGAATAACAATCTGTTTAATTCTACGAGTAGAGTAGCCAACTCAACCTTTGAACTTGGTGAAACTTGCCAAAGGATTTTCATTGTACTTGACCATCGAATTCGTTCATCTCTTCTTCCTTCCTACTTTGCTCTTTTTTCATTCATAAAATCAACATAAATTATTTTTTTTCCTTCTGATTATATGTAAATTAATTCGTATTAAAAATCAAACTTTACGGTCTTGTCATCGATAAGCTAAAAGAAGACTTTTCTCTCGACTCATTTCGCAAATTAGCACTTCATTTGACTACAATTAAATTTGCAATCGAGATCAGTATCCATTAACGCGAAATATTTAATGCAACTAAATTTGGAATAGAAACGAACTCTACTAATCATCAAAGAGTGGAGCTCAGCTCACGTTCGCTAGCTACTCCCCAATCGTCATTAATACCACCGACCGTCCAAACGAACGTAACAAATTCATGAAGTGTCTCGTTGACTCGCGTCGAGTTTTGCGGATCGCTGACTTTCCCGGCGACAATTAAGCACTTCGATGATTCCCCTTCCTGTCGTCTAATATTCAATGATTAAAGAACGACACACCGAGTAATATCTTACTCTTTCTTTATTTCTCTCCTAATCTCTCTCTCAGCAATAGCACGTTCGATGATAAATTCAAAATTTTACAAAATGTTATTACAGGTACAAGCTTCCTTGATTAAAATCACCATCTTTTTTTTATATAATCACATTTCAATAAAATCATAATTTAATAGTATCCCGTGCAAAAAAAAAGAAATCAATAATTACGATTAAATTAATAATCACTTAATTGCTTTTTTTTTCTTCACGGAAAACCTTCGAGAGATAGATCTTTAGAAAAAAGTAAAGAGGAAAGAGGGGTGGGTGGGTAAATATCAGTAGAGAGACTTTCTGACTCAACTGTACTAAGTCCACGACAGAGCGGTTTTTCTAGCGCGAGCAGTTTTTCTATTAAGCTTCATTTGTTTCTTTCATTGCGTAATGCGCCGGACGCGTCGCTCATTTCATCCTACTACCAACGTCGACTACTCCTACCGTTAGAATTCTTAATCCAGGCCGCAGTTTCGATGGCTTGCGTGCTTCTCGGCCTTCCGATTCGTCGATTCGTTCTAGATCGTTGATAACGGTCTCAACAAGGAAATCTCAACATACAAAATAGTGGATTCGAGAACGGACATGACACCACGCGTTGTTATTTTTCCAACAAGTTTTATAGGGATACTACGTGATAATTCAATGACGAAACATTGGGACAACCGGACGATTTGAGAACGCAGGTATTGGAGATAAATTAATTCATTATTTCGAATGAATTCGCGTTAAATGTTCAAAAACAAATTCGACAGCGCTAAAAGTTCGTTGTAGAGTTTCCTACATAATCGATATCGCGTCAAGTTTAGCATGGACAGAAACCTAAGAACGAGTCACCCTTTTCTGTAGTCGTTTGTTCTTTCGTTCCTTAATCCTCCACCAGGCGTCACCTCGACTCGGGGTAGTATTTCTTAAATGCAGGGATTGAAAGAAAGGTGCTTTCACACACAGGTCAGCGGACTAAACGATATTTGTTTTAAAATTTAGAACTTTGTCATGTTGTTTTAGAATATTAACACTACGATACAAGACTTGAATCTTTTGAATGAGAACTTAAAACAATTGATATAAAAAATTATATATATATATATATATATATATATATATATATATATTAATATGTAATATATAAATAAAATATTATATAATTGATATATAATATTTAATATATAAATAAAATATTATATTATTGATATATAAATTATATATATATACGTTAATCTCATGTGAAGAAATGAATAATGAGAAGATTCGTTTAAGATAAATGTGTTCCAGTAGGCCTAGCAAAAATTTGGTAAAAAAAGAAAATGAAAGAAATATTCGAAGACGTTATCGTTATTGCACCAGGTGACTTTCGAGGCAGAGACCACCCCGCGTTCTTAAGGACAAAACGTCTTTGGGGCGAAACGTTTCTAAAAGTATCGTCGGTAGGTTTGCGAATAAAGGAAAAAGAGGACGATCGAAAGTAGGCAGGATCGGGGCAAGAAGACAAACTTCTTCCTACGCAAAGAGCACATAGTCGTTATCGGAGGATTCGATCGAGTCGATTCAAGCGGCACACGTTGCAACTGGCCGTCAGCCGAATCGCAAGCAAGTGCACGTGCGCGTACACGTCGTACAGTGCCTCTCCCCGTCTACGTTTACGTCCTTCTCTTCTTGCTTGTTATTAGCTCTCACTCGCGTGGAGAGAGTCCGTTGTGTTTCCTTCCTTTTCGTCCAGCTGCCGATCGGGATCGAGGGTCGGAATCGGGATCGGGATTGGGATCTCGAAGGATAACGCCTGACGTCCGATCCACCCACCCCTTTCCTTCACGAGACACACGATTCTCACCTGTTTTTATCCAAACCAACGTACGTAAGATGTAAATATGTGTATACCTACCTACGTGTACATACGTATAGGTATAGTAGGTACCGTATACCAGAGCGGCTTCATTTGTAATTTAAAGCGAGCCTCGATTATCCAATACCCTCTCTCCTCAAAAAGCAACCTCTATGTATGTACGTACTTATTTTCGTGGCTCGAGAAAGAATGGTGCTCACTCCACCCACGACTAGCAAAGGAACACAGTACCGAATCCTTACTTCATGGGCAGCCTGCCGCGACCGGAAGTTCGATCGCGATCACGCTATACTACGCGGCTGGATACTTTCTTTACGCGTATTAACCTGTACTACTCAACCGTAATAGGGAGAATCTTACCAACGAGCCTCTTTTCCTTCCTCGCAGCTCCTTCCCGCCTGCGGCGTTTTCGATGCACGTTGTCGACTCACCCTCCATCGATCGAAAACGTTTTCGCGATAGGCACGATCGTCCGGAAGAGATATCAAAATGACTTGTGTACATACAAAATAGGAGATTCTTTTTTTTTTTAAATCTTCATAACAATCAGGATATTTTCCCTTTTTTTTTATTCAAAACTTTCTTTTTTTAAAGTAAGAGCGTAGAAAAAAAATAGCTCATTCATAAAAGAGGTAACAGGTAAATGAGGTGGTAGTCACAAAGTTACATCATTTTACCGGAAAGAGAACGGCTATTCGTTCGGAAGAGACCCAGCAGGTCAGTGGATTTTTCCTTCCATCTTTCCGAGCTGCTACCTCATTGGTTGACTTTTTCCATACGACGAACCACCCTACGTTCCATATAAAGCAAGGCGAGGCTAAAAGAAAAAGATAAAAAAAGGAATAAAAGAGATAAAGAGAGAGAGAGAGATAATGGAATAGTAGGGAGGAATCGAGTAGATCGTCGATGTTACTTTTATTCTTTTCTCTTTCTTCTCTTGAAATCTTCCAACGTCACATTTTCTACGGGATGGACAAAAGGTGTAGAATGAGTACGAGGGAGAGTAAAATGCAACGTGCGTGTTGGCGTGCGTTGGTAAATAAAAGGAAGTAAAAAAGAGGAGAGCGAAAGAGAAAGAGCAACGGAGATAGAAAAAGAGGAAAAAAATTGGGAGAGAGAGGTTCGTTCAGGCAATCCACAATTCCACGTGGCGGACACGTGGAAAAAAGACAAGACCAGCGTAAAAATGCGGCGCGTGGGGGTTGCTCGTTCGGTGGGGATGAAACGTGTCGAAAGAAGGGAGAGAGAGAAAGAGAGGGTGGCCCGCGCTCGGTGGGAGAAAAAGTGAGAATGAGAGAGATAGAGAGATGGTAGAACAGAAGTAGATAGAGAGAGAAACAAAAGAAAGACTGAGCGGAAGAGTAGCGAGGAAGGGAGAGACGTTCGGTAGGAAGTGGAAGGGATGGAAAGCTCACTCGATAGGGAAGAGGCCACCGCGCACGTTAGACGAATACAAGGAGAGATTCTCACGGCGGGAGGTGGGTGGCAAACGGGGGTGAGGAAGGTAAAGAGAGGGTTGTGGAGAGGGGCGCGTAAGACGACATAGCTAACCATCGACCACCCTCTACACCACAAAATGAACATCGACTCGACTCTACCTACAAAGTCGACGTCCTTTACCATTTCAAGGCTGGACACGAACCTTCTTTTTTCCCAACCGATGAGATTCGCTGAAAGAAAATATTTCTTCCCCTGTCTGTCACGAGGGAACCAATGAAAAAAAAGTCTTTCTAGAACAAGGGGGTCCGCACGGAGTAGGGTGCTCAATTGGAAGGGGAAAAAAGGCTATTTTTTCTTCTTCTCGTTCACCCCACTCCCCCGCGGTACGATTAGTCATGCTCGTCTTGCCATACGGGGCACGGCGCGGTGTACTGAGGGAGGAGACCATTTTTATACGGTGTTTCTCCCTTCTTTTTATTTCCACCTCGGACCTTCATTACGCACACCCCCTTTTCTAAGAGCTCCCACACAATTTTTCAGTCAGTCGAACAGCTTGCCTCGTGACGTTCGCACGTTGCTTGAAGTAGCTTACTTTGAAGTTAGATCGCGACATATAAGAAGAAATTTTGTACACATGCATATATACATAGCTTTATACATACATATATGTATCTAGGAGAATTCTCGGAGTAAGTCAAAGCATCCGTGAATTAACATATAAAAGAGAAACGACGCGAAAAAGGAGGACTCCTTAGCAGTTTTCTTCCCCTGCGAAAGTAACTCGGTGTGTCGGAGAAAGAAAGTAAAACGGATGGATAGATAGATAGATAGAAAGATAGATAGATAGATAGGTAGATAAATAGAGAGTGCGAAAGTGCGATAGAGAGGGAGTGAGAAAGAGAGAGAAAGTGGAAAAACGAAGGGGGAGGAAGGTAAGCGCGAGTGGGGTAGGCGAAAAGAAAGGCACGGAGCAGGAAAGGAGAAGAAATGAGAAAAGGAGAGATCTCCCACTCTTTCTCACCCCTTATACGACGTTTACCCCCGTTTGAGGCGTCGACGGAGTCTCCGGCTCCCACCCGGCGACTAAGGGTAGTTTGCGTACGGCGGGGGAGGACGGCGGTGGCGTCGTCGGCGGCGGCGGTGGCGGCGGCGGCAAAGGTAAGGGAGAGAAAGGTCTGAGGAAAGGGGAGACAGAGCGCGCGCCACGCTCCTACGTCGTTTGGTGGGGGCAAAGGAAAAGAGGGGTGGCTTGAAAACTCCTGTCCTACGACGTATTCTGCTTTTTCCTTCTCGGCTAGGTGTATTTTCGACCCGGAAGGATTCGTACGAGGCTTAAGCACGGTCCAGGGTAGCCTGGGCCCTCGCCCAGGCCCCGTGGACCCGTCTCCTACAATCTTCCTATTAAGGAAACGGAGTATAAGGGAGTCGAAGGGAGGCGAAGAAAGACGAGCAAAGGCGAGCGAGGCGGCCAGAAATTTCGCGACCGCGCACCACCTAAGACAACGCCCCTACCCGAACACGCGTTCTTTAAGGCACGAGGGGGTGGCTTTTAGTCAGACGCACGCGGTCTGAGAAGCGCGCCACCACCGACCCCCGACTCGGAGAAGGACTTAGCGTTTCTCGCGAGCCACAGACCTGAGTCAGTTTCGGTTCCTCCTCCGTCAAGGACTCGAACGCGGAAGAGGAGAGACCTTTTTCCACCGTCGTCGTCGTACGTCGTCGGGAATCGCGTCGTTACCGTTGTAGTAGTCGTCTTCGTCTTCGTCGTCGTCGTCGTCGTTGTCGTTGCCGTCATCGTCGTCGTCGTCGTCGTCGTCGTCGTCGTCGTCGTTGTCGTTATCGTCGTCTTCGTCTTCGTCTTCGTCTTCGTCTTCGTCTCCGTCTTCGTCTTCATCTTCATCTTCGTCTTCGTCCTCGTCTTCGTCTTCGTCTTCGTCGTCGTCTTCGTCGTCGTCTTCGGCAACGTCTTTACCAAGGAAGAACAGTGTCTTGGCTGATACCGAACGTGAAAGAGGTGTTTGCCATTCTAAGCCCTGATAGGAGAGAACTGCCACGCGAGAGTTACATCGCTTATATGCACCGACACTATTTACCTTCGTCGATCCACGGACCCACTGATCTCTAGTAAGAGATCACATTCTTGGATTCTTTCTACTTCTTCGACGAACTCTGCGACTTTCCACGACGATTTTATCGCGCGTTTACACTTTCTTCAAAGCTTCTTCTTCTTCAACTTCTTCTTCTTAAACTTCTTCTTCTTCTTCTACTTCTACTTCTACTTCTTCTTCTGATTTCTGTGATCGTTCTTAGTGCGCGAAACCAAGCTGAAGGAAATCCGTGCGACGCTACCCGCAGTGTTATAACTTCCTCTGTTTCTTTTTCTTCTTCTTCTTCTTCTTCTTCATCTTCTTCATTTTCCTCCTTTCTTTTTCGCACGAATTTAGTAGGTTTTCCCCTCTTTCGAGCGAACGTACCACCGATCCACCCCCTCTCCATCCCTTTACTCACGGAGCCTCTCTGACATGCCCGGTACGTCAGCGTACTAGCTTGCAGTGTTCCGTCGCGATCGCGAACAACTTGATCCTTTCTTCATTCAACAAGATCGGACGTATACAAGTGCCTTTATAAGAATAATGGGGTGCAGAGTGTGCAGGGAAAAGACGTTCGAGAAAAACATTTTATGCGTGGTCGAAAAGCTAAGTGACGAGATCACCGATCGTGATTGATAGGAATCTTCCAAAGAAAGAGAAAGAAGTAGATAGAAATACAAAGAAAAATCAAATAAAGAGTATGAGAGAGGGAAACTAACATAAGACTGCAAAGTGCGTGTCATTTTTTCCTCGTCGTAAGCCGAGAAAAGGACGATCGACAAGTTGTTACTTTGTGCCGCCGGAAAAATCTTCTCTTCTTTCAAAATTTTGTTATTCTGTTTAACGAGATTCGACGATCGTCGTTTTTGTTTTTGTTTTTGTTTTTGTTAATATATCAGCGTATAGTGTTAGTAGTATCGTCGAACGAGGGTGCAAGCATAAGTGTCGAAATTGTGACATCCGTTCTTTATCGTTCGCGCTAAAAAAAATAAAAGTGAAACGTCAGCGTCATTCTTACAATTTCTAAGGATTCTCTCTCGTGTTTATCTTTTTCTTTTTTTAATTTTTCAAAATTCTTAATAACTATTTATTCCGAGTACTTGTGTGCGCTAATGTAGAAGCTTTTTCTTAGTCATTGTTTATAGTTTTAAAAAATTATTCGGTGTTCGTCTATTAAATTTCGTGTGTTATGATGATGAAAATTTGACGATGACAAGAACATTTCGTGAATTTGAAATACATATCTACATCTTAGAAAATGATATTTTCTTCAATTGTTTTATTTACGGAGATGTGTATATTTGAAATATAAGAAGGACGTTGAAGATACCTTGATCGGTTGAAAATTTCTATAAAAATCTTACACTTCATTAAAAATAAAAACGATTTTTCCGACAAAATTTTTAACAAGATTTCGACAAAAATTTATCTGTCACATTTCGATCTTTCGCGTGTCTCCTGTCACGAATCCATAAAAGAAGTTTCTCAATTGGAAATAATTTACAAGTGTTTAGTTTAAACTTCTTCAATGAAACGTTACTAAATAGCGTGACGGTTTGTCCATAAATAAAAGTTTCTTGAAAAACGACGTGCAATTAATATTCAACAAAATTATGACATTAGATCAAAACAAAATGTGTTTGCTGTGCGTCGTCCTTTCCTCCGTCAACAAGAAACTGATCCTTTTTCACGTAGGATAATCCTAGTGTCGAAAGTGCAATGATGCTCGTCGGATCTTGGTGTATCGGCTTTTATTAAGATATTTGTTTTCACATTTTGGATTTTTTTGTTTCCGAAATCCCGTTGAAATCGCGGAAGTTCGTCGTTACGAGTGACGCGACGTATATACGTGCTCACGAAAATAATCTTATATTGAATAGGTTATTAATCGGTGACAGATCAGTGATCGTGTATACACTTGCCGGTGAGAATAAATGCGACGTAAGTCACTTGAAATTAGTTTTAAAAACGAACGAAACATTTGCATTATCGTTCCACATGTTCATCCCGTTAACTTAATCATAAATCTTATGAGTTGATTTTATGTATGTAAAGTCAGTTGTTCATGTTGTTGTTGTTAATGTTGTTGTTCCTTCTCTTTCTCTTTCTCTCTCTCTCTCTCTCTCTCGCTTTCTTTTTCTTTTACTTTTCATCGAGAAAGAAAGCAGATAGAAAAAACATTCTTGCAAATTATTCGTATCTTCTGATTTTTCCATGAAATGGGATGAACATGAATAAGTGTATACCTATCTATTCTCGGCGGCTTGTGTATAATTTAGGTGTTTTATCGTCGAATCGAGCTACATCTATTTTAATAGATACAGTGAAAGCGTCGTTTAAGAGAACGCAAGTGATCATTGATATTTTTTGTTAGTTCTTTTAAAAAAATTCTTTTGATCCTTGATAACTGAGAGACGCGAATTGATAGTTATTTTTCGTAGGACATTCGAAATAAATAACGCAAGTTAGTTGCTCGTTAGTTATGCTTGATAAGGAGAATAAACGATTCGCATGCTACGCGTCTATTGATTGATTGATTGATTTATTTATTAAATACGTGTATAAGATACATCGTCGATAGGCCGATAAAAACGAATGACGTTTCTCTTTCTTCTGATTTGCAGCTTCGAGCGGGAGACGCGTTACAGCGAGAAATTCCCGCGCAGGAGAGGAAGACTGGACAAAGCGGAAGAAGCAGAATAGGACGAGCAAAGCAGAAGAAGCAGAGGAGTGCGAGTGCGGAAAAAGAAGAAGAGCAAAAGAGAAGAGGAGCGATCATAAGCGGGGTTTGGAGTTGTAGTGATCGGCAACGAATATCGAAATAAAGAAAGAGAAAGAGAAAAATTTGAAGAACATACAGAAATAGAAGAAGAAGAAGAAGGTGTTAAAAAAATCGAGAAGAACGATATAGAAACAACGGGAAAAAGAGAAAGAGTAAGAGAAAGAGAGAAAGAAGATTACGGAAGAAAGAACGTGAAAAGATATCGACAGGAAGCTCCAATGTAAAAACCCCGCGCCGCATACATATATATTTCAGTGTGTTCAAAAAACGAGTGTACCTAAGTGCAATATTAATTAAACCTAAACGATAATAAGAAGCAACCACAACTACCATCGACGATATCGGTAACTACAAGCGGTTAATCGATTATCGAAATAGAATTCCTTTTAAAGAGTTAAAGAGAAACGCTAGAGTCGCATTTCGAGGAGGAGTCGTCGACGCGCGCGAGCCAAACTGGCAAAAGAGGAAGAGGCTCGAAAGTTTCGACCGCACAACCGAATAACGAAAAGCGGCGAAAAGCGCTTTTAAATAAAGAAAGAAAAAAAAGTAAAGAAGAAAAAGAAGAAGAATTTGAAGAATCCGAAGACAGTGCACTCAAAGAAACGCACAGAAACACGGAGTGACAGAAATCCAAAGAGGACAAAGTTTCCCTCTCGTCCCGATTACAACTAAAAAAAAGACTCACACGAAAAATTATACACGCACACACGCACACACACATCTAACATTCAACGGGGCTAATACTCAGGGCAAAACGGGACGAGCAGTGACTTTATCCATCAGTGCGATTTCTTACACACCAGTGTAACGAATTAAAAGCGAAGAAACCTTCGACCGAATCCTAATCGCGTAACAGCGTGGACTATACTTCCTCGCTTACACCGTCCGGGCTGGGCAATCCTGAATTTTAACCTGAACTTAAGTGTACGCTAGACTTTAAGTTAGATAGAAAAGAAAAACTAGGCTGTTCTCCTTACTTGGAGTGCATCCATTCGCGCGCGCATCAAAGAAGTTAAAAGAGACAGAGAGATACAAGTAGTACATGCACAACAGAAACACACATTCACATAGAAAAACACACGAACACGGGAGAACACGACACCCTCCTACACACAACGTTAAACAGACACAAAGTAAAAGAAGAAAAGAGAGAGTAAAGAAGAGAGATCAAGTGAACCGACAGACGGGCATCTGTCGACGAGAAAGTAAAAGTATAATATCAACGTAAACACGTATCGACGAATCAGACCTAACTCACGAAGTGACTGAAGCGAATTCGTATCACGGCTACGAGAGAATTGAGAAGAAGCAGCAACAGAAAAAGAAGAAGAAGAAGAAGAAGACGAAAGGAAACAGAGAACAAAATTGTACAACCGAAATCGAGGTAATTGCGTATAGGGGCCGCTCAAGGAAAACTATCACCATCGGAATAAGAATAGGAAGCAGAAAAAGGGGAAGAAGAAGAAGAGAAGTAAAAAGAAAGAACGGAGCGGATTACATGAGCGCAGCAGCGGCCACTAAAGGGCTCGGGAAGTCGCAGCAGGTGGCGAGTAACTGACATTGCCCGCCGCCCACGTCGAAGCCCGAAAAGCCGAGGATCGTTATCGTTCTTACGAGGACGATCCTGGGCTGAAGGAGGAGACGGAGGAGGAGGAGGCAACGCGAAGAGCCAAAGCAATAACGAGGGAACGAACTAGCTAGCCTCGAGCGTACCACGAGCGAGGCAAGGAACGGCGCCAAGAGCGGAGGAGTGTCGGCCGTCGAGCTGCTTACCTCAAGGGGTGCGAAAAAGCGGGCAAGCTGCGCCGGAAGGGGGTAGCCCGGGCTTCTCGCGAAGGCCTCAAGATTTCGGACGCGACGGCGGCCCTGGACCTACGCGCCCAGACGCAAGCCCAATCGGAATTTGGCTTGGACCATCAACAGCAGCAACAACAACATCACCACCAGCATCAGCAGCAACAGCAGCACCATCACCATCAACAGGCACAACAACAGTTGCAGTCACAGCAACAGCCGCAGCAACATCCTCAGCAGCAGCAGCAACAACAACCGCCACCGCCGCAGCAGCAGCAACAGCAGCAGCAGCAACAACAGCAACAGCAACAACAACAGCAGCAGCAACAAACTCAAAACCAAGACAACCGTCCCCACCATCCTCTCCTTCAACAACAGCCACAACAACATCACCCCCTTCATCACCACCATCATCATCATCAACACCACCCGGGGAATCATCTCCACCCTGGCGATTCGGGGGGTGGGATAGGTGGTGCTGGCGGAGGAGGCGGAGGAGGAGGAGGTGGAGGTGTTGGCGGTGCAGGCGGAGGAAACGCTGGAAGTGGAGGCGACACTGGAGGAGGTGCTGGCGGCGGTGGTGGTGTTGCTGGTGTTGCTGGAGGACTACCAACATCAGCCGAGCAAGAAATAGCCGCTAGGATAAAGGACGAGGAAGACGAGGATATTACCGAGAGAGAAGACGAGGAGGAGGACGAGGATCCTTGCAGCTCACCAGAATCCGATCTCGAAAACGACCACGAATCCATGGAAGTCCAAGCCTCGGCCGTCACAGCGGCGGCCGCAAATTTGCACGCTCTGCGACAGCACGTCTTCAAAATGTCTGACTATTGGCAGCAGCCGCAAAGAGGCCCGCCTCAGCATTCGCCGGGGATACAGCATAGTCCGATATCGAATTCTACACAGCAGCAACAGCATCAGCAAGTTTCGCAGATGCATAGCCCACTTGGTCAGCAGCAACAGCAACAACAACAGCAAGCTGCGGTGTCTCAGGTGCAGCAAAATGCCAATTCTGGCTTAGGACAAACAACGAGTCCTCAGCAGCAACTGCAACAACAGCAGCAGCAGCAACAACAACAACATGCGATGTCAATGAATCAGCAAACTGCTCAGGGTGCGCAACATCAATCTTCGCCGGCACCCACGACACCATCACCTCATGCGGATCACCAAGGTGCCATCGCATCAAGCATGGCCCAAAGCCTCCACACGCTGGCGGCACAGACCCAACAAAGTATGTCCCAAACGTCAAGTCCATCGCTGGGAGTTCAAGCTGCCCAAGCTCTTAGCCAAAACCTAGGACAAGCATTGACGCAGGCGCTTACTCAGAACATGCAACAAAACCTCGGTCAAACGTTGCAACACAATTTGGCGCAAAGTTTGACGCCGAATCTGTCGCCACAGCAACAACAACAGCTGCTGAACCAACCGCAGAACTTAAGTCAAGCTAATCAAAGCCTACAGAATATTCAAAATCAGGCACAAAACCTTTCGCAAACGTTGCAACAGCAGGCGCAAAATCTAACGCAAAATCTTAGTCTGAGTCAACAACAGGCGCTTCAGCAGCAGGCACAGAATCTATCACAAAATCTTCAACAACAAGCGCAAAACTTGACGCAAAATTTGCAACAGCAGGCACTTAATATGGCCGGTACGATTGGGCAAAATGGTGCGTTAACTGGTATGAACATGTCGGGTAATCAACAACAAAATTCGCAAAACTCAATGCTAAGTCCTGGCGCAACCAGCCAAGACTCCCACGATGCTACGCTCACGGAGAAGCTTGTCAACGAGTTACAGGTGAGAAAACTAAGCGTATATTTTTAATCTAAAAATTTGCATTTAAACATGAATATATTTTTCCGCATAATGTCACATTTCCTCGCAACGGCATTACATCTTCTTTTTTCTGATCTTTTTTTCTTTCGTTGGTTTTTTTTCTTCTTTACGATACGGATTTTATTATTTTTCCTTTTTTTTCGTTTTTTTCTTTTATCCGCTCTATCACGTCAGCCTCCCTCGACCATACTCACCGAGAGAAGAGATAAATAACTGGGACGAAGCAACCGCGATAAAAATACATAACGCATCGATAAATGAGGTCGTTCACTCAGGCAAACCGACATCGGACAATACTTTCAAGCAGCTTCCACACAAACTGACCGAAGAAAAATATTTGTTCGGATCGTGGCCGACGCGTTAACTTCTCGGTGTCGAGACCGTTAAAATCTCATTACAGACGACTCATTCTCTAACGTTCGCGTGACAGAACCGAAAACGATATTATTTTTCTCCTTACTTCCTAATCAAATTAACAATGAGAGTCTCTAATAGACTCCAAAGAGAAACGTATGTTCTTATTCGCAAGATTTAATTCATTGTCCTTCTATTGTAGGTGACAAGAAAAGAAATAATAACAAATAGAATGAGATATGTACGTTCTGTAAACAATTATCTCGTCTCGTAAATCGAGCCAGACAACGTTGGCAATTTTGACGACAGTTAAAAACCACGACTGTACCCAGAGATACACTTATGTTGCGGCCAACACGCACATGAACACACACACATAAATACACACTTACACACCGAAATAAGCTGAAGTACAATATCGCGTAAAGCTGAGCACGCAGCGAACGGCAGCATTACCATCTAACACAACGAAGACACGCGGAAACACGCTCGATCTCTGCATGTATGTATACATGTATGTATATGCATATGTTACTGTATATATATATAAACTTACACACGTGCTCTCCACGAGGGAGAGCGGGCGCGGGCGTTGGAGCTCTCGTGTACGCGTACATAGAAAGCCGCGATGCCGCAAATGCGAACGCGGCCCACGCACACCAACGCGGGGATGCAGATACGCCGTCTCTCGGGGTTCTTGACCCGCGCAACACAGATAATACCATACGCATACGTCATACGGTACACCGAGAAGATGTTCCCAAGAAAATATCGTGCTGCGTTTCTCCGCTGGCACGATGCAACGCCGATACACTTCTTCGTCACCACGACGGCGACGGCGACGACGACGACGACGACGACGACGACGACACGACAACAACAACGACAACAAAGACAATAACGACTATGATGAATTTCCATTCCACCAAAAATTTTCATTTTTTCTATTTATTATTTTCTGGTTTTTTCCTTATCAATTTTATGTTATAATCTTCCATAAAAAATTTTCAATAATATTATTACTTATTTATGAACGTATTCTTACAAATATAATATCTTTAAAACAATCTTCATCGTTTCTTCGTAATTTTCAATAATATATTTATTTATTTGTGAATATATTCTAATATATGCAATATATATGAAAACATCGTTTCTATAAAAAATTTAAAAAGTCTTCAATAGGTATTATTGATACGTATATGTCGTATAAAGAGCTAGTCGTAGAACAAGCTACCTTATAACGCCAGTCTTAGAGTTTTACTCTAAAAGAATGATAACAATTGATGAAGAATTGGAACCGGACTAATACGAGCCTCCTGTCTTGCCCGATAGTCTCGTGCCTCTGCGGCGGGGCTTGGTGGTGCGGGAGGTGCTGGCGGAGGCGGAGGAATGGGCAACATCAGCGAACGCACCCTCGAGGAATGCTGGTCCACCCTGCAGCGAGTGAGTTGAACACTCAGCCTGTTCACGAACCCCTTTTAAATAATTCTTCTTCGAGTCCCTCTTACGTGCATTCATTCATTTTTATCGCTTTTCCTATTTTTGTTTCGAAACATTGCATATATCTCTTTTTCAATTATTATATTTTCAATTCGACATACATAGATCCATGTTTTTCTTCCATAATTCATACACTCACGCACACACACACATACACATACAAACATTCGTTCTTGCACGTTTTCTCGAAGATCCAATTGGACAGTTTCGTCCACTTTTATTTTGTGCCCTTTACAAAATCACGCTCCGCCACCTCCCTATCATTTTGAGCTTGCTCGTTTATTTTTGCACATCGTTCGAATACAAACAATTATTATTTTCTTTAATAGATTTTCGTAAACAACCCATTTCGTCTTAGTTCGCATGTTATCGATGTATTTTGTATGCTTGTTTCTTCGAATTTACATACCTAACATAAATGTTAATTTTATAAATGAATGAGAAACAAATGATTCGTTCGATCTGACATATTTGCAAAAATCATTCAAAAAAGCGATTTATTAAACATAGAAGTAAAGAAAACATACCAAGTAGAAGGTGTCAAAGTTAATAATACATTTTTACCGTATTTTCGATCGAGAAGTCGCGAGAAAAGTCGAAGAATGAAGAAATAAGGCGACGTTAACGAGCCTTGAATCGCGTCGAAGCATCGCTGCGATGAAAATGGGGTGGGTTTGTTAATGGGAAATAAAGGGGCTGGTGGACAAGAGAGGAGAGGATAGAATAAAGAGAAAAAAGAAAAATAAGAGAGAAAAAGAAAAGAGAAGAAAAAAGAAAAAGAAAAGAACGAAGGAGAAAAGGAGGAAGTAGGTACATTGTAGGTAGGAAGTGAAAAGTGGGAGGAGTGCTACGGTAACGGTTGGAAAACTTTTAAATTCTCGTCCGCGCTACGAAGCAACAATTTGTTTCGTTAAGTAGCCGCTCGGTCTTTTGTTTTTGCGGCTTCTTTTATTTTTCAAAGGGATGGGGTTGGAGAAGTAGATGGAGAAGGGTAGGTAGGGTAAATACCGGTGGTCTCGGTTTTGTTCCTATCTCTCTTTTTTTCTCTTTCCTTCTCTCTCTTTCACTCTCTTAAACTCGGCTCCCATCTCTCTACATCTCTCTCTCTTTCGGCACCTTAAAAGCCCACCTAGCACATAGTACGGCGCACGTTGAGCGAAAACTTGTAAGAAAATTGCAAAAACGGTCGGCACGATGGCGAAGTTTTCACGTTTCTGAGGGATTTAATTAAAAGATTCGGTTCCTTTGTACTCCTGGAGTGATACTAGGACGACGCGTCACTCGCATCAAGAACGGACGCCAAAGACGGCGAAAAAATATGAACTTTTTTGGCTAAACGATAGAGAGAGAGAAAGAGAGAGAGAGAATGTCGGTTCGTCGGCTCTCATGCGAGAACCTTGACTACGACGTCCTTAAGCCTTTGGCCTCCACGTTTAAAGATTCGGGCTTTTCGGGGGAAAAGTGGACCATCTATAATCGGCTTTGTCGTCCACGCGCGTACAAGCCCTGACCCCTTAGACATCAAACGAACGGACGCGACATAATATTTCGCACCCTCCTCACGCACGACTAATCTTTCAAGAAGACGTCCTCTCCCACCTTTCGGCAGGGCAGACGATGCTCAGACGCCGACACCTATACCGACGGAAGTTCTGGAAAAGAACGATACTTCAAAAATTCATTGGATCATATCGTAGTAGAGAAAAAGAAAGAGAAAGAATAAGTGTTACGTGAGAGTGGTAGACTGAGAGAGAAAGAGTTAGTGGGGTGTGAAAAGACTACTTTAAAGCAAACACTCGACAGTTTAGTTCTCATGAACGAGACAAACGCCCTTACGATCGTTTTCTTCCGCTTGCACGTCACCGCCAAAAATTAAAATCCAATTACTTCAACGCCTCGCAACCGTACCCAATAATTCAAATGAATTTTTTGCTTAAGTTCCTCTTTTAACCCTTGCTAGAAACCGGTTCGCTGCTACCGTCCCTGACTAGCAATACAGTCTTCACCGATTCGGGACTCCGATCTCGGATCGGTGACAGCTGCCAGAAAAACCGGAACGTTCACGGGAAGGATAAACGAAGAAGGTGAGAGGAAGAGAAAAAGTACAACTTAAGGAATCTCCGATTACTTTTTGCCTTGAAAGAAATCAACTTGGAATATATGTATTATTTTGTACTTTTCTTTTTGTCGTACGAGTAAAATATGTTTTTTTAAATCGAATATGATGATCTCTTTTCCCTCTTCTTTCTCTCTCATTTAAAAAATTGATTAATTTCATGAAACAAAAAGTAAAGAAAATTAATAAATACAATATCATATCGCTTATCGTTCAGCAGCTATATAAAATTTTCTTATTTAATGGTGTTAACCTTAATATTAATAAAATGAATATTTTTTAAATGTAAAAATTGAAGCATCAATTAAGTGTGTTAACATTAAAATTAACAAAATATTATAAAAGTAGTGTTAATCACTTGGACCTATGACTCTGATATATAACAGTACGAAAATTTGTGAGAACGGATTTTATTCTTACGAATGAAAATCATGCTGCATCTCTTTCTCGCGTGTTTGAACCCCAAAAAAGGTTTTTTTCTGAACTCAACCCCAAAGATCGTTCCTTCCTACTATTTAAATAACGGTTCTTGCACGCGTGCCATTGTTTCACAATTCTCTTTTCTCTTTCCTTTCTTTCTATTTGAAACGGAGTAACCCTTTTAGCAAGGATGCAAAAGGGGGAAAAGGTCCTCTTAGTTTCGAACCGCAAGGCAAAAAGATAAAAGTGCGGCGAAAGGGATTGAACAACTGATGGGAAGTAAAAGAAAACAAAAAAGAAAAAGAAAAAGTAAAAGAAGAAGAAAGAGATAGAGATATGAAAGAAGAATAAGTAAGAGTTCCGTGCCTCGTAGCCGTTACAACAAACGAAGATAAAATTACGACGTCTCAAGAGCAACTTGCTCGCTTCCATCCCGGGCGAATCGCACGGGCCCGTCTTCGCGGCTTTTCTGTAATTTTCTGTGATTTTCAGATTGCATGATAACCGACGATAAGACAACCTTTGCAACTTTTCCTGGTGCTCCCTTTTACCTACACGAGTTAATCGAATATAATTCGATCGTTCATATTGGAGCTCAAATTTGAAGGTGATAATGATCGAATAATATTCCGATCGACAACACTAACCGAGAAATAGAGATGGAAAAAGAGAGAGAAAAAGAAAAATAGAAAAGTTTCTTTTTCTTGCTATAATGAAACAATAATGAGGACTATAATTTGATTGTATCACGATAGAACTTTCCACGAATAAATATAATATCTAACGAAATATTCAATTGACTTCTAATAATTCTCTCTTTCTCTTTCTCTCTTTATCTCACTTTATCTCTATCTGTATTTCTTCTTTTTTGTTTTTGTTATCTTTCTCCTCTATAAAATGACGTCTAAACAGTCGATCGAAACATATAACTCGGTAAACAAATCGAGACATACGTTTTTAACGTATCTAAAGGAAATTCAAATAAAGTAGCAATCAAAGAAGGCAACGTAAAATAATCCTGTAAAACAAAGCGAAATTCGTTCGAATTTAAAAGTAAAGGGAAGGAAAGGGCGAAGAAAGTAAAGAAAAGAAACTCAGCTCTCTCGGCTCCGAGCGGAACGGCACGCAGATACGTGGCAGCCCCGCCGGCTACAGTTCTCTTTCTTCTTCTTTTTCTTTTTCTTTCTTCGTCTCACTCTCTCTCTCTTTCTCTCTCTCTTTCGCTCTCTCGTTCTCTCTTTTTCTTGCTTACTTTCCCACTCTTTCTTTTCCTGTCTCCCTTTCGAGCAGTTTCGCCGTGACCTACCCCAAGAAGATCGCGAAAAAGAGAAAAAGAAGTTAGTCGACGCGATGGAAGGAGGAACGCCGGAGAGTGAGCGAGCCAGTAAGAATAAAAGAGAAAAAAAGAAACAGAAAGAAAGAAAGAACGAGAGGAAGAGAGTAAGGGGCGGAGGAGGTGGGGGTGAACGGGAGGGAGGGAAAGCGCCCACACACGCCTTCGAAGTGCAGTAACAACGCGGAGGGAGAAAGAAGGAGAAGTCGCTGAGGGGCCGAGAGGGGAGACCACTCTGAGCAGAGTTTATTCTTTGTGTCGCGCGTGTGGCTGAGCGTTTTTTTTTATCGTTCGTTGACTCCATCTTTTCTCTCTCTTTCTCTCTCTCTTTCTTTATTTTCTCTCTTTTTCTTTTTTCTCCCTTCTTTCCTTCTCTTTTTCCTTCTCTCTTATGCACTCGCGAGCATTCGTGCAGCCTCGGCGATCTGAGCCGACCAACGCCACGCACGATAAGATTGCGCTCGCAGGGACGAACCCAAAGATCTATACCTCTCGTCGAAATTTGCTTCTTGGTATTCGTTCTCTTCGGGCTGCAAATTTCTCTATCTCTTTCTCTATCTCTATGTCATTCCTCAAGGTCGATTGATGTTATTTTTCAACCTTTTTTTCTTTTTTTAACACCCTCTCATTTTTTCTTAGCGCACTTATGTGTTTATGCGAATAATAGGCATATTACAAGGCAAATCATTGAAATAGCCGAACTGTTTAGTCTCTCAGTAGTTCGGTTACGATTGTCGAAAATGAAGGGAATCGTAGATACGACCAGCAGCGTATTGAGTATAGTTAGCGAATAAGCAAATACGACAGCCGGCATTATGCCGATTAACGGCACGTTCCCGCGCGATCAACGGAATTCATTATCGAACGTAGAACGAAAGACTCGCGGGTCCCGCGAACGTATCGAGTACGACGAAACGCACGACTTCGTTGCAAGGTTATTGACCTCTCTCTCTCTCTCTTTATTTCTCTCTCTTTCCCCGGCGTTCCCATAATGCATGTGCAATTACGGTTGGAGCGCCGGAAAGAGATTCAATGTTTTGCATCTCTGGATAAAATTAAACTCGTAACAGTTTTACGTAGGAACGCTCCTATATGCCTGAATGTACGCGTATTTACGCGTTTATGTGTACGAGTATCTGTTTGTATCACTGATAGAAGCCATGCGTTCAGAACGCGTGTCTGCTGTTTAGTTGGTACTTCAAAAAATATAATTTTTAACGTTCGCCAGAAAATATCATCGATCTTTCATACAAGGTCGATTACCTCGAGACGATCTTAAATGTATCGATGAAAGCTATCAATACGACGACCAACGTTTATAAAGATTTACTCAAGATATAAGAAAGAGAGAGAAAAATGGTTAAATATCTGGTATTAATTCCTGTTTAGGAAAGAGATAAATAGAGAAAGAAAGAGAGAGATAGGGGAAGGGGGAGAAAGAGAAAACGGTTTATAATCCGCGAATGTCCTATATTTAAGCTAGCCTATATTTAAAAGCCGTCGCTAAAGCGACCAAAGTCTACGAAAGTCGATACCAAGTTTCATCGCGATTCTCTCTTTCTCTTTTCTCCCTTTTTACGCCAAGACCTTATTTCTCTTTTTCAGAGGTAACGTTTCGATAAACTTCCACGGCCACTTTTCTCGTAATCGCATTTCCCCCTTTTCCAAACTTTCACGCTCGTCGAATTTTTATTTCCATTACTAGATAATGGATGGGTGAGAGGAAAGAATCAGAAGAAAGTCTCCAGTTAATTTGAAAATAGTAGAAATACGAAGAAAAAATAAAATGGATTAGAGAAACGTAAGGATAAAAGTTCGAAGAAAATAATTTATTTATTCGGCTATTGAAATCTTAAGTATCAAATTAAAATGATGTAACGATATATATGTAAGGTTTAGCAACATTTTTCAAACTCCTTCACGGTTATGAATTCTTCAAGAAAAACGTATAAATAATATCAACGGACGCGATGAAGATGGATTGAATATACGGAGAAAGAAAATATAAGGAAATAAAGAAAAAGAGAAGGAATAGAAAAGGCTTGGAAGACGAAAGCCGTCTTTTCGCTCCCGTTCGAGTCAAGAAATCTCAGAGTCCGCGTCCGCGAAAGAGAGTCCGCGCATATCCGAGAGTCCTCCCCACAACCCTCCTCTCCTCTCTCATCACCGGCTCACGGAGTTGCGGCGGCAAAAGATCGTTGCCCTTCTAAATATAAGTTTGCAAAATCGAAGAACAAAACTGCAGAGTTTTGCCGCGGTCTACGCGGCTCTCCTCTCCGTGTGTATATTGCCGGTGGATCAGCCCCTTCTTTCTTTTTCCTTTTCTTTTTCTCCTCTTTCTTCTTTTTCTCCATCTTCTTCTTCTTCTTCTTCTTCTTCTTCTTCTTCTTCTTCTTCTTCTTCTTCTTCTTCTTCTTCTTCTTCTTCTTCTTCTTCTTCTTCTTCTTCTTCTTCTTCTTCTTCTTCTTCTTCTTCTTCTTCTTCTTCTTCTTCTTCTATACTACTACTTCTACTTCTACTTCTACTTCTACTACTCGTTCGTCCTCTCGCCTTTCCAGCCGACCGCCCGATCCTCCTCCCCCACCTTCTCCACCATCTCTCATTCTCGTTCTCCACCTCCACCTCCAACATCTTCGTTCCTTTCCATCCCTGAGATCCATCCCCACTGTAGCTCCATCATTCCGAGGATTCACGAAACCACTTTATTCGTCTATCGAACGACTTTCGCTCGAAATTCGTGTGTTTCCTTTTGAAGCGTTGTCCTAGGTCATGTTATTTCTTTATTTTGATGTTTCTTTTTTTTTTCTTTTTTTTTTTTAAAGAAAATTCAACACCAAAAAATACCATATTTAATCGTCAAATTGATAGAGTGACCTAAATTGATAACCAGTCGGAAGTTTCGAACATGATTTTTAATGTAAGGAGTAAAAGTGAGCGATAAAAGTATTTTCGCGAATACGTAGCTTAAATACTCGCCTAAATATAAACGCATAAATATATCGTAAAAACTCGGTTAGATTACGAGTGAAAAGAACGAGAATATAGAAATTATAAATAAAATAATATCGCGTAGAAATAAAAGAGAAGAATGATAAGAAGCTTTAGAAGAAGATGGCTAACAGTATCGTACGAAATTCGCGCGCTCGCCCGAACGTAGTCGTAGGTCAGGAACCGGCCGAGTATACAAGAGGGAGGAGAAAGAGGAGAGTGAGAGGAAACGAGGGAGACCGATGGAGTGAGGGAGAAGGTAGGAGTGAAAGAGCGGGGATCCCTCTCACGCTGTAAAAAGAAAGAAAGAGATAACGTGCTCGACATGGAAAGGGTAAGAGAGAGAGAGAGAGAGAGAAAGAAAGAAAGAAGGAGAGAGAAAAAGAAAAAGAGAAAAAGAGGAGAGAGAGAAAGATATGAATACAAGCAAAGTCTCGGTTGCAAAGAAAAACGAAGAAGAAAAGACGACGCGGGAGGAGAGATCTTCCGTTGGATAAGAAAGAGAAAGAGTAAAAGAAAAAAAAGAAAGAATGTGTGGGCGTGGATGGGGTAAAGAGAAGGTGGAGAAGAAAGAGGTAAAAAAGATTGTGCCGAAAGGAAAAAATAGCCGATTCGGAATCTGGGTTAACGGGGCCGAGACGATGCACAATGACAACGCTCCAATGCCATTCGCTGAGAAAGAGAGAGAGAGAGAGAGGGAAAAAAGAAAAATCATCAATACACAACAGTGACACGTAAGCGGGGATATCTCCTCTTCTTTGTTCGATCGATCGCCGTAAGGAAAAAAAAGAGTTAATATAATATCCTTGACAAACGTTCTTCGTTGTTTTTTCTTTAATAAAAATCTTTCAAATTGTAAGAGGATGTCCTAGAAAGTGGACTTTATTGAAAGAAATAAAGAATTAATGCGTTTTGAAAGAGCAGTAGCGTTCTCGGCGTTATCGTCATCGTCATCTCTGCGTGCGTGGGTGAATAGCCTGACCGTTTGGGAGAGGTAGGAGTGGGTGAGGGAGAGGGAAGAAAGAAAGGAAAGAAGAAAGATGGGACTTAAGTACGGGAAAGAGAGAGAGATCGTAAGGTGTGAGACAGAGAGGTATGGTACACGCAATGTATTGGAGAGAAAAAGAAAAAAAGAGAAAAAGAGTGGAAGAGAGAGAGAGGGTGCGAGAGGCGGGCACAAAAAAAACTAAAAAAGATGGAAAAGATCTTTCCAACTCCGTGAGTTTCTCAACGTAAAGAATATTACAAACGAATTTGGGTTTAGGGCCTTCCTTAAGTAGCACCTTCTACCCCCACTCTAATCTTTCCTTTTTTTTTCTTTTTTTTTCTTCCCCCACCATAATTTTCTCACGAAAGGAGCAGCCGAATTTGAAGAAAGACCATTGGCCCGATGTTTCCTACTTCCCGATTAGGAACTGCCCTCCGACAAGGTGCTATTTTCGGGCAGTGTTTAGCCGTCAGCATGCAGCGAGGCATAGGGAAGGTCACGCGGCTTCGGTAAACTTACGGATCAATCGGACGATCTTGACCGTCGCGATCAAGTTCATCGATTCTCCCGAAGCGACACTGCGACTACCGTCATTGTCGTTCATCTCGTATTCTCGTTAATTTTAATGAATCCTCGAGAGTCATGTGTTCGTAATGAAGTCAATGTGCTTACAAGTCTAAAATCGATGTCAAATCTTCTTCTTTACGGAAAGTAGATTGACGAAAGAACGAGGGAGATTAGAAATTTTCTTATTTTTCGCTCGACTAGCTCGATTAGATATATACTCTCGTTGAAAGCCCTTCGAACTCCTAGATGATGATAATAATGATGATGATGACAATAATGATGATGATGATCATCATAAAGAAGAAGATGAAGAAGAAGAAAGCAAGAAGAAAAAAGAAAAGAAAAGAAAAAGGAGAAGCTAATCGAGTCGAAAGAGGACCCACGATCGGTGTCGAGCAAATCGGCGAGCGGCGAGGAGCCGCGATCTTGCTCGCGAGCTAGCAACCCCACTCCTCCATAGCTCCCCTGGATCCGCTCTGACGACTCCTCGAGGCGAGTACTCTACCTTCGGACCTTCGCGCCAGTAACCCCCTCCAATGTGCGCTCAACCAATCGCAACCGAGGACGCCGGCGTGAAGCCTACGCGACGGCGGCCAAACCGATTCTCGCCGGCGCCCCAGCATTTTATACGGAAAAGACTCTTTAACGAAGCACAAGGTGCGCACGCACGATCAACTTCACGCGACACCACGCGCGCATCGTGTCACACGCACACGGGGAGAGGTGAGAGTGTGACCGACGACGACTTTGACGAAGACTATGACGAAGACTGTGACGAAGACGAAGACGAAGACTAAGACGACTAAAAAACGACGAAACGACGAGTTCTCCCTTTCCTACTATTCCTTCCCTTTTTTCTTTCTCCCACCCTTTTCTCATCTTGAGCATCACTAAGAAGATACCACCTACGACTAATCGCGAGTGCCGCCGAATTTAAAAACCAACAAGTGAAGGAACGAACCTCTTTGGTAGCGCCAGAACTCGATCAGTAACGCAAGTAAACGAAGAAAAAAAAGAAGAAAAAGATAACCAACTATTAAGAAAGTTAAGAGATAAAATGAAAAAACTACGGAAAGAAATAACTGGACTACATCAAGACTTTTGACACTATCTATCCTTTTCCTTTCTCTCTCTCTCTCTCTCTTTCTCTATCTCACTCCTTCCCTCCCTCCTACCCTCTCATTCTACCGAGAAGAAAAGGAAGCCAACAAGAACGATAACACAGTATTCCGCTACACGCGAGAGTTCGCGCGCCAAAGACGCGTGCCGAAGACGTGCGGTTCGCGTTGACAGCTGAGAGTGCGTGAGAATTCCTCCCTCTCTCAGCATCTTCCCTCTTCTTCTTTTTCTTCTTCTTCTTCTTCCTTCTCTTCTCCTTCTCCTCCTCCTCCTTTTTCTCCTCATTCTAATTCTTTCTCTTCTTCTTCCTCTTCCATTTCCTCTTCCTTTAGATCTTCGGTCCTTCAGCTAATCCACCACCCCCACCAACGCTCGTCTGACCGTGCCGCGAAGTGCCGAACAATGAACTCGGGCAACGGTGTGCCATATTTTGTGATCTTTTTACCCAGCATCTACTACCACTACAATTTAACTGTGATCCATCCACTCTAAAGAAAGAGTCTTGTGCAGCACGAGAGAAAAATAAAACAAAACAAAAATAAAGAAAGAAAGTAACAAACAAACAAAATAAAGTGAGAGGGAGAAAGAAAGAAAGAGAGAGAGAGAGGTAAGATGAAAAAAAAAACACATATATGACACTCTTCACACTAACGATTCGTAAATTCTTCTCTTACAATTCTTCTCGAGATGTTCGAATTCGAATTCGTCCCTTTGAAATTGATAAACCTTTTCATAATAACCCCTTTCTGTTGCTTATCTATCCGTATCGTAATACGCCTGTTTTCGTCTCTCTCTCTCTCTCTCTCTCTCTCTCTCTCTCTCTCTCTCTCTCTCTCTCTCTCCCTATCTATCTATATATCCATATATCTATCTATCTATCTATGTATCTTCTTCTCGTAAGGAACTCGGTCGCGATTTTTGTTTCTTTTTATAAAAAGGGGGCTATGTCGTACACTCCGATCAGCAACACTCGGCTCCACGAAGCGAGCAACAACCACGACCTGCAGCAACCACGGGCTGCTGCGCCCAACCGGCGACGCCTCGCCGATTCGAAGACGGTTCTCAAGAGAGAGTACGCGGCTCGGCTATATACGTTCTCTCGACGCCGCCCGTCGCCGTCTCCGTATTTTTCGCAGGACCGATCCTCTAAGCGGATCGAGCGAGGCTAAGGAAGAGAGAGAGAGAGAAAGAGAGAGGGGTAAAATTTTATTACATTATGAGAAACAACCTCGAGATACGTGAGATAACGTTAGAAGAGAAACTACGAATCGTATCTACTAATATCGTCCTATCTTTAAGAATTATCTTTTTTGACGAAGTCGAAACGCTGATTACCAGAGTCGATGATTTTTAACCCCTTCTCCCGAAACTTCCTTCCAAAAAAAAAAACAAAAGAAAGGAACGGAAGGGGAAGATTGTAGGGATGCATGTATGTAAATTGCAACAGAGCTCGATAAAAACGATCGTGAGAACGAGACTTGAGCCACTGATAGAGATACATTTTTTTCTATTTGACAAAAACATGAGAAAAAAAAGGAAATATTTTCCATTCAATAAGAATGAAGGAGTAAAAAAAAAATGACAAATTACCATTACATAACGTAACAAAGTAACGCGGATAAGAATGGCCTCGGTTGAGAAGGAACTGTGTTCTTTATTCATAATGAAAAATATCTACATATTTTTCTTCAGTGAAAGTACCATCTTGCAACGAGAGACTTCTTTTTCTATTCTTTTTTTTCGTGAATCTGAAAAGGAAGTATAGCATTTGGACGCGGAAAATTGTCGCTAAAGTTTAAAACGCAACGCCGATGACTGGTTAGGTGATGACGACGACGGTCGCGATGCGTTTTGCATTCAGCTCACGTAGAAAAGAACGTCAGTAATTCCTTTTTCTCCCTTCGTCTTCTTCTTCTCCTTTTTTTTTCATTACTAACGTTAAGTATTCCCTTTTCTCTGTTTTTGTCCTCGATGCATTTTCTCGCGCTCGCGCGCACACGATCGAGGATCATTGTTATTTATCTACTCATGGGATCTATAAATCATTGGACGTATTATAATGCCGGCCTTTATATCTCCGCTCCCCTCCTTCTTTTTACGTGGACCTCGCTATTTGTTTTTTCGAGTTCAACGACTCGTTCGAAGACGAGAGGTGGCGCACACGTTCATGGCTTTGAGAAATGTCAAGAAGCGTAGGCAATGGGTACTCGCTCGCGCAAAAGTCTTAGGAGAAGGGAAGAAAACTGGTGAGAGAGAAAGAGCCGGAAAAGAAAGAGCAAAATATAGGATATAGAGAAGTCCGATGTTGAGAAGGGGATGAGCGGGAGGAAGGGGAGAGAGAAAGAGGATAGGGAGAGAAAAAGAGAGTAAAAGAGAGAAAGAGAGAGGCAGCGGACGTGGCAACGGCGCAAATGCAGAATGCACGCTGACATAAAACATACATATATGCAAGATGCAGCGGGCAGCATCCAACGTTCTCTTCTAGGAGCGCTGCAAGCGCTCGATCTTGTAGTTCGAGCTCTCTTTAACGTAAATATATACTTCTTCTTCTCTCCTCCAACGCTTATAGCTGCTTCTCATCGATCTTCGTTTAAGTTAAAAAAGAAAAAAAAGAAAAAGGGAATTTTGTACAGGCAAATTCGATCGAAAGACTTTCTAACATGACTTTTCATATTTCATTTTACTCAGAGAAATGATTAGTAAGAATGATTTTTAATTCATTTGAGCTGCGCTGTCTCATTGAATAGTTAATTAAAAAAAAAAAAAAACGAAACAAAATGCGTACAATATGCGGGCGTAAGAGTGCGCGAATAAGGATGAGAAAAGCAAGAGAAAAAAAGGAAGAGATAAAGCGAGAGAGAAGGAGAGAGAGAGAGAGAAAGAAAACGCATCGTAGTTGGTGAACCTGACCTCCGACAACGCAGCGGCGTCGACGGCATTCCCCTGAAGCCTCGACGAACTTCTCCCCCTTTCTCTCTTTCTCTCTTCCTCTCTTTCCCTCTTTCCATTTTTCTTTCTACCTCCCCTTTTGCTCAACGAGTCATGCTCGATCGTCGTTAAAATAAATGAAACATTTTATCAAAGAGGACGTTCTTCTACTCCGGGTCGAGTTCATTTCTTTTTTTTCTTTTCATTTTTTCTTATTCTGCTTTCTTACAATATATCTTGACTTTTTGAAAACTTTCCGTTTCGTATAGGTATTCTAATAATATTAACTGTACACGTTCATTTCATTCGAAACAACTTTCGAATATCTCGTAAAACGAGGCTTGATAAAAATACAAAAAAATGAAATAAACGAAGGGAAGAAAGAAAAAATGGAAAGTGCTATAGAAGAAACTCCTTTCGATCGTTTGGGTTTGGGTCTCAGTACGCAGTGATTTCAGGGTCGTCAGCAGGGTCGCCGATTCAGCAATCGGTCGTGCACACTCGGTCAAGGTTGCGTGCCTATCGAGAGACACCGATCCTATCTCTTTGATACACCCGCCGACTACTCAACGTTTCTCGATGATCTTTTCCCTCAAATCTTTTATTTTTCTTCGAAAATATACAAATCAGAAGATATAATTCTAATGATAATCATCGAGCTTTTTAAATAGAATAAATAATACTCTTTTTATTATATCAGTCTGTATATACGTATTTAAATACTTTGATCATCATGATTGAAAAAAAAAGCATATTTAAGGTCGTTTACAAAGTTCGATTGAAATGAATAATAATAGTAATAATATAATAATAATAATAATAATAATAATAATAATAATAATATTAATAATACAAAAATGCCATAAGTAACTCTAGGAATAAAAAAGAAAGTACGAAGGTGATCTTCAGGCGTTTCAAATTTGGTGATGTAAAAAAGTAAAATTAATAACGAGTCGCGAATATATCAAAGTCATGGTAGTAGGGATATTATTTTCCATGGACTGTACTTGGCAAGACTGACCACCGACAAACCCGTTCATATTGTCTTACCTTGCTACAACCATGGCCAAGCTCGTGCTACTCTCGTTGCTACTCTCATGTGTACATAAAGCATACGCACGGATAGTGTGAGCGCGCGCGAGTTCGAAATCACGCGTCGGCGTACCGGCTGTTAGCATACGTTTGATATGATAAAAAATACGGTGACGCGACGCAAGGTTACTGCCACAAGACACGGTGCGATACTAGCTCCACTTTGATTGTTTGTCTATCTCTTTTTTATTATCATTCTTCTTTTGTTTTCTCTCTTTCTTTCTTTTTTTATCATATGATTTCGTAATTCTATCTTTTTCTATTTTACTAATAAAAAAAGCTTATCTTGTTCTGCATCTCAAATAGTAACATTGTAATATCAGTCGCTATTATTTTTTGCAAGAATTCATTTGAAATCGCATTGTAATTCTTTTATTGAGATGAATAAAAAATATCATATTCATTGAATGAAAAATTTGATTTCGTGATGATATTAATACGTGTTTTTAATCAATGTAAGATTTCAAAGGAATATTTACCTATATATATATATATATATAAGTATGTTTACAATTACATAATAGAATAGTTACATATACATATACATATACATATACGTATATATACTCATAATTACATAATAGAATAGTTACCTATATCATATATGTATATATTTACAATTAGATACGCAAATACTTACAGTTTCAATATATAAGTTGAGAATGGTTGCGTATACCGTTATATTATTATTAGATCGAAGCGCGTGGATTATTCCTAAAGAAAAACGAAGTGTCGGAGTTATTTGTAAAGAGAGGGGCATTTGCAAAGAACTCTGTTTTACGCCGACTTAATTAATATCGAAGTCCATTTATTGCAGCTCGTTTAGTTGCCAAGTCCACAGTACTGCGGTTATAAGGTACGTAGACTCCGGCAACAGAGTTGGAAAGAGTAAGCGAACGAGTAGGAACGAAAAGGAGATATAGAGATAGATAGATAGAGAAAAAGAGAGAGAGAAAGAGAGAGAGAGAGAAAGAGAGAGAGAGAAAGAGAGAGAGAAGGGGAGAATCACGTCGAAAGAAAAAGACGTGAAAGGGAGGGATGGGAATGAGCCCGTAATCCAACACGTTCTTGCGCGGATGCAGCTGGATCTTAAATCCAGTATTATTTACTTTTTTTTCTGTTACCGCGACAGCGTAATGATTTCTCTCCTTCGAAACTTTACTGCGAGGTGCAGTGATAAGAGAGAAAAACGATATAATAGAATAAAAACGACACCAATTCGATTAACTTTAATTAATAGCAATTACGTATCGTCAATCTGTTTTATTTACTTTTTTCATGATATTTCTTCATTAATTTTTATTCAATTTGTTATCGAATAACAATCAAGATCGAAGAATGTTAGAAGGTTTTTGTTCGCAAACGCAACGGTTCGCATGACTTGAAAACCCGTTAGCGCGTCGAGAGATGTTTTAATAATAACCGTTAATCGAGACGACGATTAGTTTCGTCGGAAAGCCTTTAACCTTGCGAAACGGATCGTCCGAGGCATAAACTTCGCTTTTCTCTCTCTCTCTCTCTCTTCTTTCTTTAGATGACACGCGCGAGTCCTCGCGAGCTTCATCATTCTTTGTAATTCTGTAGAATGCGGAAACCGTAGGTCATCCGCACGAATAGTTCCGCGTGCGAGAACTTCAAAGTTATTGGCTCGTCGCGTGCTGACGATTCACGACGCTTACGTATATCTATATATATATATATATGTGTGTGTGTGTGTGTATGTGTGTGTTTATGAATGTGGATGCGTGGGTTGAGAAAGAGAGTAAAGCTACAAAGAGCAAAGGGCGTCCTCGTGGAGGACGCTCGATCGAGGGTTACCAAAGACAGCCGAAGAAGAAGGAGCTTAGCGTGATTCTCGCGCGTGCACTCACGCGATCCTCTGTAAACAAATCGGCATAGCTGGAAGAAGCGAACACGATAAACGTGCCAACGTCGAGCTACCGAAGCTAAAGCGGTGATCCCACGAACGACTTTGCTCACCCTCATTCGCTCTCTCTCTCTTTCTTTTTTTCTTTTTCATTCTCTGTACTCCCTTTCCTTCGATCTTCTTGAGGATTACGAAAAGATCGGCACGCTGCGCTCGAACTTTCAATGCCACACGCGAGGACGTCGCGAAAAAAGGAGAAAGGAAACTTCCTTTTGCTTATCCTTCTCTTTTTTCTCTTTTTTTTTTTCTTCACTACGTAGTTGTCGACGTCTTTTACGTAGGTACAAGAGAGGATATATCCGCGAGCTTTTGCCTTGGTAAGATGCGCACGAGTATAAAGCGAGGAATGGAAGAATTTCTAGGCGAATTTCCTAATCGGTTGTATGCCACCCACCGCGACGACAAACGTATTCGCATGCAAACGTTTGTAAAGTCGCGTACGAACGAGAAGAGAGTTAAAGCCAAGAAAGAGTAAGAAAGAGAAAGAACTCGAATGAAGTAAAGAGAGAGAGAGAGAGAGAGAGAGAGAGAGAAAGGGAGAGTGAGAGAGAGAGAAAGATAAAGAGAGAATGTACAACGAACGACGTCGGGCACGCACAACGCACGTGTATACATATTTATACATTCGCGGTGTGTAAAGTACGCGCTCGCAAGAGCGCTAGTGCATGCACGCACGCACGATGACTCAGAAACGAGTCGGAATCGAGTCGCCACGCGTTGAGAGAACCCGAGGTAGCCCGTACCTACCGGAGACGAAATCTTAAACGAGATTACTTATTTCCAACTCGTTTTTCTCTTCAAATTAAAACCAATTAATTATTAATTACTTTTAATGTTTATTTTTTTCTTTATTCATGAATTTATCAATTTGACGAATACTACTCGCACGTACATATATACGAAGAGTCCAAGGAAACAAGAATGACAGTGGCACCGATCCTTATCATTGCCATTGCCGACTTGCCCGACTTCAAACAATGCGATCGCGATCTAAACTTCGACGATTTTAAATTATCTGAGATATGTGAAGCGCATGCTCTAGCACGCTAGTCGATTTCCCCGCGTTTTCTGCATAGTTCTATCTTATCGGAAATTTATCAAGTCCTAATGCTAAGGACTTTACGAACAAGGTCACTTCTATTAGATTTTTTTTTACTTTTCTACTTGTAATCGAATTAGGATAGGATTAAGAGTATAAGACTATAAGAATAATGTAATCGTTCAATGTTTGAAACGAGAACGTTCAAGTTCTCTTTTCCTCTCTCGATGAAACGATCAAACGTTTCTCCGTTAACTCTTCTTGTAGTAGGAACAGTTGCCAAGTTCAATGGAATCGTTTTACGCTCTGCCATCCTTCGTCAATGTTGCGTTTAATGAATAGCACACATTTATGATTAAATACTGCGTTGATGCATTACCGAGAAGAAGGAAAAAAGAGAAAAAAGACAAAATTAGTCAAAGTTAATTGAATTTTACGAATTGAGAAAGAACATATGAGTTGTTGTGCTATTCGTAAGAGAAACAATTGCAAATTTTGGGTGGTAAATTTAAAAAGGTTGACTACGTTAATGTCATTTTAATAAATGTTAAGCATCGTCGACACGCAAACAAGTCGCTAAGTTTATTGTCGTCCTTTATCACCTTTTCCGATCCATGTATGCGTGCAAATATGTATACCGGAGAGTCACATTTTGTTCGACTCATTTTTTATATTTTATCTTTTTATTTAAAATCAAGTCAGACTACACAGGCCGACGAACTATGATAAACAAATGAGACTTGGCAACGCGGCTGGACGACCGCAGCAGCCAAGGCCTGCCGGACTTTTATTTCTCTCTCTGTCTCTCTTGTGTCTTCTCTTTCTCTCTCTCTCTCTTTCTCTCCCGCACTTCTCGCGTTCACTCTGTCGGCCCCTCCCCCGCCAACTCGCCTTCTTGTACATTGCCTTTCCCCTCCAACGGTATCTTGGAGAATGAGAAGGCGTTCTATGTCGGTGGTGGGGAAATAAAATGAGAGAGAGAGAGAAAAAGAGAGAGAGAAAGAGAGACAGTGAAAGAGTACAGAGAAACTCTTATTTGTTTCTTTCATTATTCTCCTTATTTTAGCTATCTCTTTTTCTCCCAGTTCTTCTTTTTCCTTCTTCTTCTTCTTCTATTCCTTCTTTTTCTACTTTCTATTCTTCTTGCCATTGGAAGTACACCCCTTCGTTTGTATCCTGCTTCCACAGCCTTTCAACCCTTGCTAGAACAGTTTATTTTTATTGCTCTGTTTTACAACTACCATTTCATCACTTTTCCCTTCAACTTTTTCATTACTTTTCTCTGTCTTTCTTCTTGATTCTTTTTTTTATATCATTATTGCCGAGGTCAGTAATGCGAAATAACACGAAGAGGGTTAGACATCGATGATAATAATTCTTTTTCTCCAACAATCGTCTTTCTTACTCATTATTTTGAAAACATTGTCTTCTTCTTGCATTCTATTTTCAATAGTTTCATAATAAAACATATTTTATGATACCTATAAGATTAGGGCATAGAAATGGAAAACGTATCGACTATGTTACGCGTGAAAAATGAATTACCATTAATGAGTTTAATAAATATTCGATATGCGTTAGAGACGATAACGTTAATCGTTAAAATTACCTATGTCTATCTAATCATAATATCTTTAGGGAAAAACATATTGTCGATTATGAGAATATATTCCTAAGAATAAATCAAAGAAAAAAGATATCTTTCGAAAGTCTTGCAATGGAAAATAAGTTGTCTCTTTTAGAAAAGAGATGTAATATTATCGAACACGGTAAAAGAGAGAAAAAGGAAGAAATCTCTTAGCTCTAACGTTATCTCTTCTATGATATCGACTTACTCTCGTGTGCAAGTTTCGCGTATTAGACGCACTAGGATTTATCGTCGTGCATCGTTAGAGGCCAAATAAGAGGCCAAGTCTCTCCGAAACGTAGGTATATGTATATGCCTATGTACATATAAGTACTATACATAAGTCGATTGACGATACGAATATACGATAACGCTCGTTACTCTACGACACCGACTTGACGAAATTTATTGGCTTAATTGATTCGTCTTGTTACCCTATTTTTAAGTAAACCACTTTTACTTCCCGTATATCGTTCTTCTCGTTTCAACGAGCATTGAGTCATATACAACAAAGTAAATAAATAAATAAATAAAGAAGGATAGATAAAGAAAGAGAGAGAAGGAGAGAGAACGATAGCATCAAACGATTAAGAAATAATCCTTTTTAAAAAAAACAAACAAATTCGACGTACATGATTCGTTGATAAAATAAACTGGAAAATAAAAGGAAGCTTTATTTTTTTATAACTTTTCGTATTAACGGTAAATAAAATGGACGGTGGACTTTGAATGCAGTATATCACGATTGTCCTGCATTGCTCGATATCACTCGATACACTTTCTCCGTGTTACCGTAGAGTTCTACACCAAGAACATGTTCTCTTCAAATGCGGTCGTTGCTCGAGTTGTCTGCTTACTTCTCTTCTATGTTTTGCATCTCTTGTCTTTGGACGGTTAACGATAATTCAACTGCTCTGTATGGATTGACTCTTTTCCGAAAGTTGGAACATCGTTTACCGGTGTTACCGATCATGTTTAAACTCGATAACGAGTTAGTTTGATTTTTACGTTTGATCGAGAAAGTTTTTAAAGTAGATATATATTGCTTTCTCATAGAAAAAAAAAGAAAATATCGTTAAGAACTAAACGTTACGTTGATGTTCACCATTGGCTATAATTCGTGCCTTCATCATTATCTCTCTCTCTCTCTCTCTCTCTCTCTTACTGCGAAAGCGGATTTTACTCGGGACGACAAAAGAGATCACTCTTTCTCTCTTTTGGTCGCGAATAAATCCGACTAAAAAGTTTCGTCGGGGCGAGGGGCCGAGGAACTTGTGGGATTTCGAGCGTCCCTTTTTTTTTGTCTCAATGAAAGAATCCTAAAAAAGAGGAAGAAAAAGAAAATGAGAAAGAATAAAAAAGGATAAAAAGAGAAGAAAAAGGTATGAGAGACGTAGGATTCGTACATAGGGTAAAACCGAACGGAACGGAACCTAACTGAACCGAAGAAGCAGCGTTTGACTTCGGCGCCGTTACTTTTCCCAGATCGAAGAATCTTTCACGGACGTTTGTGCATCGGTGCATGAAAGTCTTATCGTGACGTCACTGATAAAGCGGCCATGATGGATAGGCAACGAGCGAGCGTCTCTCTTTTTCGCTCTTTTCCTATCTTTCTCTCTCTCTCATTTTCTCTCTCTCTTTCTCTTTTTTCTATTTTTCTTTCTCTCTCTAAGTGCGATCAGACTCCGCCCCGCATGCTCTTCTTCTTTTTTTTATCTCTTTTCCTCTAACGGCACACTCACACTTTCGGTCGAACACTTTTCCAAGCGGCTGACTAACCTTCGCGGTCCCACGCCCAAAATAAATTCGATGAGAGACGTCGAAAAAGAGCATGGCGTCTCCTTCGATAGGTAGGCTCCTCTTTAGAGGGAGAAATTTCTACTCTCGAACGACTCGGAAAAGGAAACTTTTTTACGTGGAAAATGTATATACATATATATTCATGCTAAAAAGAAGATTTTATCGAAAATCTTTGCAAAGTCTTCGTGAGATGAAAGCTCGTGTTGGATTTTAATTTTTTCGACTTGATACGCGAAACTATTGATACTTCCTGTAATTTACTTTTAGACATTAGTCATATTTTTATCAAATCTAATAGATATATTTATTTCGTGTTATGCGATAAAATAAATATTGATTATAGGATAAAAAATCTTTTTATGCCAATAAACATCATGAACGATGATATTTTACATGAAAAAAAAAATTATATCCTCGTCGTTCCAAAATCGAAAGGATGACCAATTAGAATGAAATAAGAAAATAGACAAAAGAAAAGAAAGAGAAAAAGAGATAGAAAGAAAGAAAAGAAGGAAAACATTAATGCGATAAGAGAAGATGGGACGAAATGTCATCGAAGCCGAGGATGGTTCCTCGATCAGTTGAATACTTCCTGAATCACGTGGCTCTCTCTTTCTATTTCTTTCATTCTTCATCATATTCTCAATCTCCCTTTCTCTTTGGTGAAGCAAGAAGGAAAGGGTAAAGGGAAAGAAGCAACGGGTAGCCGCGACTACGTAGAAGTAAAACGAGGAGATATAGAGAGAAGGAGAAAAAGAGGTAGGAGTAGGAGAATACTGCGCTAAGGAGTAGGAAAACGGGGTGGAGGAGGAGGAGGTGGAGGAAGAGAATGAGTATGAGGAGTGGAAGGAACGAGGGAGGTTACGAAAGAGAGATAGCCGTAAAGGCGAAAGCAGGCAGGATTGGCGGCTTCCGCCGTGTCGCGAATACCGATTGGCCAGACCTTCCCCGGAATCGTGTTATTTCAATCGATATCTCGACGAGTAGCCAGCGATTTTTTCTTCCGTCTTCTTATCAGTTCGCCTTTCCAATCTTTTTTCTTATCTCTCTCTCTTTCTTTGTATCCTTCTCACTCTTTCTCTCTCTCTCTCTCTCTCTCTCTCTCTCCCTACCTATTTATCTCTCTATCTATCTATCCATCTAGCTATCTCTTTCTCTCACTCTTTCTCTTACTCATACTCGATCTAATGTTCTAACACTCTGGTACTACTACTATATACTCTCTCTTCCTTCCCCCGCGATAGCACACGCACGCGGCTAGCAGGCTTGCAGGAATCGCGCGCGAGAGAGCGAGAAATCGGCTGACGTCCCCCCCCATTTTCGAAGAGGCTTAGTTCGCGAGAGACGCCACGCGTTGCCGCACAGCGCTGCGTCCGCGAATTCGCTCTTTTCTGCTTCCGGTACGGCGCGCACGGCCCTATATACCCCCACCCCATTTCTAAACTCGGACATCCACCACCTCGATCTATATATGTACATACCAGTTATCCAAAGAAAAAGAAGAGTACATTTCGACGATAAAAAGTGATAGTTAGTAGTAGTTCCCTATCGTTCGGCCACTTACTCACACATCATCCTAGTTACGTTAAATTTCTTTGTGCAACCCCTCCGTTCAAGAGTAAAAAATTCTTTTTTTCATTCGTTAGTTTCGATTACCTCGATCAGAGTGTGTCAACAGTTGGAACATTTGATTCTAAGGAACTTTTGTGTTTCAATTACGTGGATATCCATAATGGAACCACGAGGGTCCGTTCACGTTCAAGAAGTGGTAGAAGGCCGATCTTGAACGCGTTCGTATGATTCATTGATCTTTAGATCCTCCTTGAAATCTTCTTTAGTCAAGATAGAGAGGATCTTTCGTGAAAATTGATCTCGAAGTGGAACTTTGATACGAGAGTGCATGAGTACGTATTTACGCAACGGGTTTCCAATCAACAAAATATATCGAATGGTTGCACTCATTGATCACGAGATTCTTCGTAATGAAAAATATGCGGGAATTTATCGACAAGAAAAAAATATTTTTACCGTCGGCGATTGTCGCCTATTCGAATGAAGGTGACCACGCAGAGTGCATGCGGAAAAATTCCGTAATCGCGGTGGGTTATGAAAGACGGAGGCTAAAGTCTTAACGAATGTCGAGATTTCAAAACCAAGTGTCCTGAATGATCGTCGTCGAGGGATCAAAACAATATTCACTAATTTTCTGTAGTGTTTGTTATAATTTTTCTTTTCCCGCCTTTTCAATTCATGTGCTTATAGTAACTTTATTAGTGAAACGTAGCAAAAAACATAGAGAAAACATTTAACCCCTTACAAGGATTATTTACGAAAATCACCGTTTGTGTTCATCGATTTGTTTCTAAGAAAAATTCTAGTAGAAAAAACGTTATTTAATTAGTCGATTACGACTTGTCGCTAATTTCTTCCCAATTTCCACTTTCCTCAACGATAATCGCGACACGGCTAGAAACGGACGTTCATCGGGGATCGTGCAAGTGATAGGAGACTCGGAGATCGGCCACATCGAAAGTAGTACGATCGTGCCAAGGACCGGTTCTTACCTCTCCCGGTAGAGTTATCTTTCCAAATGAAAATATAGAAGGACAATCTACGCGATTACGAAGTAGATCTAAAGATCGTATCGTAGCATATCGAAGTTTCATATTCTCCCTCGTAGACGTCAGTTGGTAATAGCATCAAGTAGAAAAACGCGATAATAAAGAAGAAATAATAAAAGAAGAAGAAAAGAAAAAGAAAAAGAAAAAGAAGAAGAAGTAAGGAAGAAGATAAAGAAGGAAAAGGAAAAAGAAGTAAAAAATAAGAAACAAATACAAAAAAAAGAACCAAAATTTGTCCATCCAAAGACATATTCTGGCCAGAGTCCAAAAGGAAATTAAGTTTCCAAGGCGAGACTTAGGGTCGAATCAGAGTTAGGGTAGCGATGTCACTATCCGAGTCTTTCATATCGTCTTGCGTGGAGGGTGGGTGGTACTCTTTAGGTCGCGTGCTCAGGATTCTTCCGTGAAGATGTATGGCACCAATGAAAGCCACGGGCCGAGCCACGGGCCTTGGACACCGCCTCCCCCGGGCCAGCCACCCCAGCCACCACCCCCACCGCAAGTTCAGCATCAAAATCATCCTCGAACTCACCCCCACAACCATTCGGCTTACGTACCGTCGCCGTATCAGCATCCGCATCACCATTTACCGCCGCAGGTAATTATTCTCGATATACAGAGGAATCAACGGGATGTCTTTTCGATTCTCACTCTCCTCGATTGGTGTTCAATGAAAGGCGCGATAAATTGATTATGCTTTCCCTGTCCCTCCACAACATTTATCTTCTTAATTTTTTCTCAACGTTTTCTTCCCCCCCCTTCCCCCCACCTCACTACCTTTTCTATCTATCTACAATCTCACGCAACTTCGACACACACTCCGATCAAATTCACTGTCGCAGATTTAACGCTTGCGTGCTAGAATTCATCGCGAAGAACTAGGACGCGCATAGTCTCAGACTTCGTGATAACCCATCGTCGACACTTATTATCTGAATAGAAACGCTCAAACGATACGCGTGCTATACATCGACACGAACACAACGACAACGAAGTAGAGCCGTTTGAAAAGCAAAGCGCTCTTCTTTCATTAGTCTGCTATAATATAAATGAGGTGAAAACAAAATACGAAATGTTCGTCGGTAGGTTGGTGCTTTTTAGCCGTTACTATATTATTTTCATAGCTGAATCTTAATTTGAACTAGAATTCTTTTTTACAATATATAAATTTTCTCCTATTAGAAATTTAATAATTTAGTAACAATATTTTGTAAATCTTGAATAAATATATACAATATGAAATTCATACTTAAATCAGATCTGGTAAATGATCGGCAAACCGGAAACGTTTGAAGTACATTAAAGTTAAAAGGAAAGGAGTAAAAAGGGAAGGAGCCAGTCGGATTAAAGCCGACAATTATGGGCCACAAATTGGCTCACGGCCCGTGTTTCTTCTTCCTCTTTGTATTACATTGCTATTCGTCGCGAGTCGGTGGTACTGGAGATGGATATATGGTATAAGGTAGTAAAGAAGGGAAGAAAGTAAAGGGAAGGGCCGGTGGGCCGAAGGCGTACTCGCGCTTGCTGACTTATACTCGAACTGTTCCACGGCATATGCGAGTCGCGTGGGTGGACGATTTCACGTGAGTATGCGCGTGCGTGTGTGTGCCACCTCCACCATCTCCTCCTTCTTCTCTTCCTCCTCTTCTATAGCGGAGAGGAGGCATATGGTCAGCAGGTGAGAGCTTCGCTTTGTGTATTCCAAGTGTATAAAGTAGCCCAGTTCGAGTGGCCGATGTTACACTCGGACATAACTCACGGTAGAATGGTAGAGAGAGAGAAGGAGAGAGAGAAAAGGGTTGGGAGTCGGCTTCTCCTGAAATGCTAACGATCCCTTCGAGCAGAAGCAGCATCAGGAGGAGGCGGCAGTGATGGTGGCCGCCTTGGCGAGACGGGACGAAACGGGACGGGACGGGACGGAACGGAACGGAACAGTGCGGGATGCCGCGGGACGGAACGGGACGTGGAGGGCGAACCGGTGGTTAAGCCACGCGGAATGTTCTGGATACCGTGCGAGAACGTGGTATCGTGTACATGAGTGCGTGCGTGCATGCGTGCATGCCCACTTGCGCACACGTGCACTCAGTACTGCTCACGAACATCGTAAGAGAGAAAGAGTAATCAGGATTAGAGGGTGGAGTATGTAAAAACGAATCGTAATTGTTCGTTAAAACGGAAACTTTTGATTCCGAAATAAGGAAAAAAGAAAAAAGTAAGAAAAAGAAAAAAAAAGGGTAAAAAAATGAGAGAAAAGGGTTGGGATTGTTGGGGTGAGATTTCTAGGTGAGAGATGGCCTTTAGGAAATACACTGGGTGTCGCTTGATATATTTTTCCATTATTAAGGACATTAAGCCGACGGCCCGCGGCCAGGCGACTCTTTCCGTTTTCTTATTTTTCTCCTTCCTCTTTTCATTTCTCTTCGCGGACCTTGCCTTCCTCTCCTCCTCCTCCTCCTCCTTATTCTACTTCCATCTCCTTTTTTCACCGCAGCGACGACTATAAATCAGAAAAAAAGATTCAAACCAGCAGTATGGTCGGAACGTCGGGACGCAATTTTCCGTCTGCCAAGAGATAAAAATTTGATTAATGGATACGTTGCTTGGTAATTCGAGAAAGGCGAAAATTCTTCTTTTAAGCCTTTTCTTTCTCTACAACAACTAGACCAAGAAACTTTGAGATTCATGAAAGAACTACTTGCTCATTGATGAATCGCTAAATGACAGCAACGACTGTCGTTTGCGATTGTTTATGATATAATTAGAAAACGTTCTATTATGACATGTATTAAAACATATGGTTTAATACGTGTAACTCTTTGAATTAATTGTTCTGGATATACATATGGTTCAATTTGTGTAATTCTTTGAATTAATTGTTCTGGATACATCCTCCTAAGTTAGGTATATCCTCGTAACTATAAAAAATCTAAAATATACACATTATACGATACAGTAATTAAAACTTTTAAAATATTATGGATTATAATGTCTCTCCTGGAAGCGTACGATTTAATTTATTTCGCAAAGAAAAAATAAATTTAGCAAAGGTTGGCTGTCGAACGAACTTCGATAAGAAGAAACAAATTACACGAACACAATACCGATTGTTTTGGTACTCTAGTGTCGCGAAACGAGACCAATTTCATTCAAATCAGCGAATAACACAACTACCCTACCCGCTATGTCCAGGTTTGGAATGAAAGTAGGTACACCGAGTCGAAAGAGGGAGTTGAGGAGATAGTAGAAAAAGCTGAGGAAAAAGACGAGAAGTAAAATCGGCTGACAGTCTCTCCTTCTCTCACGGGGATTAAAAGTCACAGGGATGCCCAGTGTCGATCGTAGGCAGTCAAGCATCGGCTGTTACCTTGAATGCTAAGGAAAGGGTTGAAACTCGAAGAAACTTGAGAACCCCCGGTGACAATTTCAATTCTCTCTATCTTTCTTTTTTTCGTTCTTTCTTTTTCTCTTGATACTCTCTTTCACCTTTTCTCGATCTTCCTTGTTGCACTCATAAGAAGAAGAAGAAGAAGGGTGCCGTGAGATTCTTAAAACTTCTCACGAGATTTTTCGATTTTAATTACAGTTTTAACATATTTTAATAAAATCCTCTGGCGTCTTCCCATACCATTTCGTTCTACCGCCCATCGCTATTCTGATTCTTTCTCTCTCTTTCTCTTTTCTTCGCTTTAATTCCGTTCAAGTTTCAAGCTGTTTTTCTCACTTTCTTTCTTTCTCTCTCTCTCTCTTTTTTCCCTCTTTTTTCTCGGTTAACAGGAACAAAATTCAAAGCAACTTTTATTCTGGACTGTATTCTGCCGGTGTATATAACGTTAACCCTTTCGTTCGTTCACCCACACCCACACTCGCTGATGGAGCAACACCTGTTCTTCCAGGACGTAGCCTAAACCGAACGTTCTTCTTTCTCAGGGTTTCGGTCCTTCCAACAGTTTCGTTCTCCTACGCGCCGTGAAGGAAAGAATGCGAAAGAACTCTAATGTTTAATACGCGTACTCTTTCAATTATCTTAATATTTTGTTTCTATAAGTGTAGAATATATATTCTATTGCAGATTATTATTTTGCGTCAAGACCAAAATTTTTCCTACATGAGTTATATACTCAATGCTATTATAAACATAATATTAGACATAAATTAAGATATTTTCATAAAACGTTCGTTACGTAATTTTTACTGCGATAACAAAACGATTCGATATCGTACAACAGAATGAAAAACAGAATCTATGCGATGACCTCCGACTTCGATGCCGTTGCCGGCGGCATTGAACTTCCGCCGCCACGTAAGTAAAATTCCTATTAAAGTTCCCAATAACGAGAAATATTCTATATATATATAATTATAATCTGAAAAGCTCATTAACTCTTTCTCTCTTCCTTTTTCTCACTTCTCGTAGTACTATACTTAAACTATTGAAAGACTCTTCGTTTAAGGGTTCAGAATTGACATGTATTCAAGTAAGCTTTCGAAGCTCTTTATAATCCTTGACAATAAATATAGAAATACTAACATACCATAGGAATGGTAAACGACTAGTCATCGGATCGAGCGAATCAACGAATTATGCATGCTACCATAATATATTATTTCTGTTAATAGAAATTATCTTTTTGAATTAAAAAAAGTGGTCAAATAGAAATAAAACAAGTAAAGATGATGATCGAAAATTATTATCATGTCCCAAATACATTGTACCTATTTATAATAAATGATAAATCGTGTTAGGGCCGATTTACCATTCTGCGTTGCTCGAAAAAAAGTACAGCGTACCAACTAACCCCGGCAGTTCTTCTCGCAGATCTTCATGCACAAGAGCGCGATGCAGATGCACGCGAGGGAGCTGGGTGCTGGCGCACTGACGGCAAGACCCGGGGGTGGCGTCGCGGGAGGCCTCGCGGGTCTCAGCGTCGGTGTTGGCGTTGGCGTCGGACCCGGGGGCATGATCACCGGTAACGAGGTCAAACCACACCAGTGCCAGCAATGTCTCAAGTCCTTCTCGAGCAATCATCAGCTCGTGCAGCATATCAGGGTTCATACCGGCGAGAAGCCCTATAAATGCAGCTATTGTGACCGCAGGTTCAAACAACTGAGCCATGTACAACAACATACGAGGCTACACACGGGTAAGCTTTTATTTATTTATTTATTTATTTACATAATAGCTTTTATTTGCGTCATTTTTTATTTTCCTTTTTATCGGTTCGAGCCCCTTCTCTACAAACATTTTATCACACTTATCCAATACTATCAAAAAATTCGCATCTTTTTATGACCTCTTTTTAGAGTCAACAGCACATAGTTTTAGTTTCTTCCCGAACGGGTTATCTATTTATTTTACTAACTGTGCCTGTGTTTGTTTGACTTTAACGATCTAACGGTAACTATTTAATCCAACGTAGTTTGATCGTTGCTTATAATAGCTTTTATTTAAATATTTTAAATCATAGGAATATTTTAATATATACGAGAAAGATTTTCAAACAACGAATTGTTGTTTGATAATAGCCATAATAAAAAATCTCTTCTGAAGCAATCTCGTTAGAAGCTAGTTAAGACTACCGATGTATCGATCATTTTAAAGGATTCGCAATAATGCTATAAGAAGGAGAAAAACTGATAGCGGAGCGGTAACCGATTGCTCGCGCCGAGATAGAAAGAATTTCATTAAGGGATGAGCGTAGTCAGTTGGAAGGTATTAGCCTTGGAGCGAACGTTCGTTGCCGTATACGAATCGACCCTTGGAAAAATTTCCCCGATCTCAACTAAGATTTGCTTTAGTACTAAAGAATAAAAAAAAAAATACGGAGTCTTCGTTGGCATGCTAACTATTTAATCGGGACTCTTTTCAAAATAACGACGAAAAAGCGAATTAGAAAACCGCATCTAATCGTAATGTCTAAGAAATCATTTGAGATTCCGTTACATTGTTATTAACTCTTATATTAAAATTGATAAATTTTAAATATCACAACTATTTTACTTGTTTTTAAATCTCATTAATAAGTCTAACCTTTAAATATTCAATTTGATTAATTCATTTCATTAAAAATGTTTAAATAATTACTAAATGTTGTGTACTATTTTTAAGAAAATAAAAGCAGTTACTTTTTTGAAAGAAACGTAAAAGTAAAAATGCTCGATTCTTCGTCGTCGTATGCATACATGTGATGGGAACGCGCTCGTACGAAGGCTTTGCTCGAAAGTTCGTCTTTCTTGGCCGTAGCTCAGGATAAAAGAAGGGCTCGCATTGATTTTAGCCCACCTCCCAACCCAACCGCCCACTTCTCGACTTAGACCTTCTCTTTCGCGACCACCCATGGCCAAATAACTACTGCTCAGCCACCCCTTACATTAATAACCACCCTGACTACGTATCTCCGCCCTCCCGCACCACCTCAGATATACTCGGTGCTCAAAACGGACTGCGTACAACAACGTATATGCGAGAACGTTACTGCCGCATATGCGACTTTGACTTTTCACCTTTTTATCGATGAAACGTCACTGTCTTTTGCAAGCATACATTTGCCCACACATTTTCAAAATAGGAACAATATTCAAATAATGTATTTATTAAGAGTCCTATCGGAGTTTCAACGATCTCGTATATATGTGTATAATCCCTATTCTAATTTATTTTTAATACTATTACATGATAAATTCTATATAGATCGATTTAATCTCTGCAAGGTTAAATTTTTATTTATTTATTTTTTTGATAGTCAATAAAAATACCAAAAATTTACGTTGGAAATTTTCTAAAAATTATCTGAAAAAAACTGTATATAATTGTGACTATCGTTCATTGAAGTCTAACGAATTTATGAACATGTTTTATACAATTAAATAGCTATTCAAATATATTTTTGTATGCATTTATTTTTTTACTACTTAATAGTTTTAACATTTATGGTAAAATAAATGCATAAATTGACTAAAAAGAAATATAGCACTACTATTTAAATTATATTAATATTCGAAAATATACATAAGAAATGCTGTTATTCACCGTATGATAATTGATGTCTATTTTCAAGCTACATAATTTAATAAATACTATATATTTATCTTTATAAAAGATTAATTTTTATTTATGAGATTTAAACTAAATGTATTCATATGCGGTAGAGGCTTTAAAGACTTAAATCGAAACCAAATTTCAATGAACATTAGCTTAATCCATTTAGAGCCTATTATATTTTAGTGAAAAATACCAAACCAAATTGATGTAATTTGAGAAAGTTTAAGAAAAAATAGTTTTAATTTGTAACAATATTCGTGATCATTTATGAAATTTCCATTAATGACATATCGTTATACATATATATATATATATATATATGCACTATAAGGGTTAATTTGGATGAATGCATTTTGCAAAGATATGGAATAACAGTATCGATTTAATAATGCTCTCAAATATAAAACGAAGAAAAAACGAGAAAAACGATAGAAGAAAAGACCAATGAGAATATCTTAGGTCCGATCGAACACACAGCTTCCCTCTTTAATATCTCCCTGTGTCATTCGGAATATCTGTCGGCACGGATTCAAAAATTGGCGGGCGGTTCGTGCCTCGTTACCCACCAACCACCATTTTCCCGACAACTCGAATTCCGACAAACGGCTGCTTGCAAACCGCGCATACCGCTTTCCTTCCGATATAGTCCCGATACGGCATTTACGCGGCGTATTGATCTCTCGTTTCGACGAGATTCTGGCGTGGTGCTATTGGTCGATCGAATTCAAAAAACGGCGGGAATTTACTGCTCCGCTGCGACCGACTGCTGTTTCTCTCTCATTCTCTCTCGGCAGTTATCCTCTATCCCCGGGCCTTCGTGTTTATATATATATATATATATATATATTATATGTATAGATTTAATATATATATATATATATATATATATATATATATATAGATTTAGATATAGATATAGATATGGATATAGATATATACACATACCTATATCTATCTACATATATATATGGCACATATATAATTCATTAACCGAAATTTAACAGAATGCGTGTGAGAAGTGAAATGGGAAGGGGGTGGTGCAAAAGAGGGAGGAAGTTTTGGAAGAGAAGGGGTGGGTCGTACAAGCAGGAGGGGAGGAAGGAACGAAGAGAATAGAAGGAATGACGAATATAATATCGAGTGTCGACGATATCGATACCCGGTCAATAGCTGCAGACTAGACAAATACGAACAGAGGGTATAGAGGGAGAGAGAAAGAGAGAGAGAGAGGGAGAGAGAGAGAGAGAACGAGAACATCTTCTCAAGCATCCCCTCCTGGCGACCGTGCGAGGGTGACTGCGCTTCGGCATCCAATGGGAAAGCCGATAGCCCCACCGAACTTGGATCACGCAAAAAAGCGCGGGAGTTTTTCGATCGCCCGATCGTTCAATAATGGAAGCGAAGTTACGCGTGTCGCCACTGTCGAATAAGCGCGTGCGCGCGCGCGCGTTCATTCGTTCGTTCGTTCATTCGGTCGAACGTTGCACATGCACTCACGTAGTTTGTATATGTGAATATTCTATACCTATAGTGTGGCCAGCGTTAAACACAGTTACATCTACTAGGGTTGCTACTGCCTGGCAAAGATTATCCCTTCGGCAACAAGCAAAACTCAATTTCGACAGCAAAATCTAATGATCGCTCTATTCCACGCTCACGATCGAACGCATGTTTCTAATCAGTTTTCAAGTAGCTTAACTCGGTAAAAAGATCGACCAAAATTCATCTAAATAGTGTCGATGTGATTTAGAAACAGGAAAATCAGAAAATACGTTTTGTCTTTGTTCTTTTTTATCGTCATATAATTTTCGAAACGATCGAGGACGATCGATCGAACTTGTTCTGTTCTTTGCGTTCTTCTAAGAATAGAAAATGCGGATTTACTTTTCTATCTCTATATTTTCTCGATCGTAGATCCTATTAAAGATTTAATCTTAGCTACTTTAGAAACTCCAAATTTACATCCGTTTCGTATTGAAGAGGATCGAAGCTCACTTCTGTTCATCGACAATTTGCAGCTATCATCGGAGCTTCACGATCACACAAAATACACCCCTTTTCGATTGTGAAGCTGACGGCTAAAGTATCGTTTGAAAAAAGGATCACGTACTCGCGACGAAATTGACCGGACAATTTTAAAGCCCACTTAATGCCGCGAAAAATTACCGTTTCGCCTGTGCATGAATAAAAATTAAGGTTCTTTCGCTATGGGGATTGTTCTCATTCTCTCTCTCTTTCTTTTTCCTTCTATCTATCTATCTATCTATCTATCTATCTAGCTATCTAGCTATCTATCTATCTATCTATCTATCTATCTATCTATCTATTTATCTGTCTGTCTGTCTATCTATCTCTCTCCCTTTCCACTCTGGCAAACGACTCGCACTCTCATAACAAGTCTGCATATTCGTATTTACAAGATGCTGCCATAAAGCAAAGTAAAAAGGACGAACGATCTAGAATTCAGACATCGAATTTCTTCTTTTTGAACCCCTTCATTCGCTCCGTCTCTCTTTTTCACTCTTCTTCTTCCCTCTATATCTCTCTGTCTTTCAAATCTTGCCATCAACCAACAGCGAAAGCGACTCGACCTTCTCTGTGACGAGCCGTCACCCTCGCGAGCTTCCTTTTTCTCTCTACCTCGCACTTTTAATTCGCTAATTTTGCCCGTTTAAGAATTCATGCGACGGAATGCTTCGCCAGACGTCTCGAGAAAAATCAAAGCAACGAAAATGTTCCTTCGTTTTCTTTCTTTATCTCACTCTTACTCGTGAACTCGACAAAGTCAACGCAAAAAAAAAGAACAACGGCCATTACCTTTTTCAAGAATCCGATGAAAGATTAAAAAAAGACGGTAATCGCGAGCAAGGAGAATTTTCCTCTTATATTCTTTTTTTTATATAATATTTTATCTCTCTCTCTCTCTCTCTCTCTCTTTTTCTTTTTCGTTTTAATACAATTCAAAAGTCATGGGCTGATTAGAATTTATCATTTTCGATATACGGTTGATTGGCGATGATAGAATGAAGATAGAAGGATGAAGAAGTAATTAAGCGATACATCGTCTGTGAAGAGTAAATATTTAGTTCGATAATATTAGTTCTAACGTTTACTCTTACTGGCCAAACATTAATCCAATTTCCGAATTTGCGTCGAATTCTGACGGGTGCGTTTGTACATAATCTATATCGAATCAGTAGTCGTAGCGTGCTTTGCTGCCATCAGCTTTTTGTTTAATTTATTTTTTTTTTTGTATTTTTTAGTTTTTATTTATTTTTATTTTTTTATTTTTCATTTTTATTTTTATATTTATTATTTTTATTTTTATTATTTTTATTATTTTTATTTTTTTTTTATTTTTTTTCTTTGATTTTTTTATAATATCGAGTCAACCTGTAATCGATCGAAAAAGGTTGACGTTTTATATTTCGTTTTCTTTTTTTATTCATCATCGAATAGAAAAAAATAAACCGTCATAGATTAAAGTAGTTTAAGCCAATCATCGAGTTAATTAATGCATCGTTTATTTGAAAAGCAACAAGAGGAAAAGAAATTAGATAGATCGTCCAACATGGTCTTATAACGAAAAGAAAAAAAAGAAAATTAACGTAGTCATGGCGCATATGCATAGGCGAGGACTATCAACGGGTCTATTCTAATTTTGGTCTGGCAACCCTTCCGCGGCTCTACATTTTTTCCATGAGGGTTAATTTGAATAGAGCCATGGTATAGTATATTCGTTTTCTATACCATGCTTAGACGAAGGGAGGGGACGGTAAGGGACGTTAACGTCGATAATACGCCTACGCTTTTTTTTCACCAGCTTTTCTTCTTATACCCCTGCTCCCTCCACTTTTTATTCATCTTTATCTTTATCTTTTCTTTTTTTTTCTTATCGAAACGAATCGTAGCTTCCCCTCGTAAAATGATTTTCTTTCTATTGCTCTTCTTCATCGGCTGTTTCATTATGGAAACGATCCTATGAACAGTTGTATCAAGCTGACAGTCGCCACGTCAGCATTTTTTAAGGTCACCTCCGAGCAATCGCACGCCATTGTCACTGTACGCGCACTAAAAGATTGCGTGCGTATTGCGATAAGAAATCTCGATGCACACTGTTTACTTGATTCGTCTTTGCATTGATAGCACCACCGAGAGTATATATCAATAAATTCTTCCAAAGTTGTCTTCCGATGTCGATTGATTTATCTTTTTTATAACATTTTTTGTCCCTAATGTAAGTTTCTTCCTGTTGTAAGAAAAAGTACATTTGCATATAATTATATTATTCTTTCAGAGATATCGCGATAATTTTCTTTCTTTTATAAAAAAAAAAAGAAAATATCTTTTTCGTTTCATTTCGTATAATTTAAATTCTGGCAAAAGCATTTTTTAATGTAATGTTTACGTAGAAAAATTTTCTCACGCTTGTTATCTTACTGGTCCGTTTAACACCTTTCCATTGATATTAATGATCGATGAAACCAATTACGAGATGATACAAGATGGACCATGGAATGCATATTATGAACTATTCTAACGCTTTCATTTACTTCTTTTTTGACCACTCTTCTCTTTTTTGTTATTTCTCTCTCGCTTTCTCTCTGCACGGTTAATTAAAATTTAATGGATCCTGCATACCCGGGCAAATCACGTGACCGAAACGGACGCCTTGTAATATAACTATGAAGGAAGTCGAGATAATCCGAAACTAAATTCCGCATACTTCCGATACCCTTACTTTACTAAAATAATAGATATTTTAAAATAAAGCTTAACAAGTGTATTATTTCTTTTCTATTTTTCCGAAGTAGCAAAAAGACGATAATATTTCTTGAGGAATTTCTTGCATTTAAAATGTACGGATCTACGCCTTTTTCTAAATGTTTTTCAACGAACGACGATAACTTTTTCCATATCTCGCAAATCGAGAGTGTATTTTCAGATTGTTGCTATGAGATTTACATTTTTACAACGGCTATCTTATCGTTCCTGTTACTGATATAGAATAGTTCAAGATGCAGTTAGAAGTAATAAATGTGCATACATATATACATATATATATTCTTATATATATATTAGGTATATATATGTAAATATACATAATATAACATAAACATACATAAATATACATGTAAATATATCTATATTTTTACATCGCTGAAAAAAAGCAAGGTCGATTTACTTTTCAATCGAGTATTCGAAGATGATAAACTCATGTAACTTTCGTTATGTTGATATCGAACTAATTAGAAATTTTATTATTGATAGAAACATATATGTATGTCAGATATACAATGTATACGTCATTGAAACGATTACGTGGATCGTTCTTTAAAATACTTAAAGAGGATGCTTACGTTTTTGTCTCAAAAATCGACAGAAGACTTACCCTCGCATTACTGACTTACTTTCGTAACCCTTTTCTCGAAGGAAAATGTCGCAACCTCCTCACCCTCCATCTCTTCTTCCTTCTCCTCTTCCTCCTCTCTTGTTTAATTAGAAGAAAAATTTTCATATAACGTGGAATGATTAAGTATTGTAGTAAAAAAGTCAGATAGTTTTTTTCTTACTTCTTTCACATATATACACACACATACGTACACGTTTATCTACCAAGTTGCTTAGGAAAATTCATTCTACAGTCGTTAACATTAAATATTCATTAATTCGAATCAAGTAGAAAGAAAAAAAAGAATATCTGATCTCCATCGATTAAACACTTTACAAACTTTATAAAGAATAACCTTATAACCTAAGTAGCGTACAAATTATATGCTCTTGACTCATGTTCCTAAGTCTATTATTTATATAATGGACTATATAACAAACGAACGTACATAAAAACTTCTACATTTCGAATATTCGTATATCATGTTTATGAACACTTACGATCATTATAAAAGTATTCGCAAATGAGTTTGATTAGTTATAGCAATATCGATGTTATAAAGTTCTTTCAAAGGTATTGGACGAAACTGTTGCGTTTAAAACGTCAACGAACATAGCAAAGCGTACCGGTTTAGTCAAAAGTAGATTAACTTTCTAATCCTTAAACGAAAGGGATTTTTTAAAACAAAATAAGGTACTATCTTCAATGCGCGTCGTCGAATCACGTTTTAGTAAGGTTGAGCAGCACGGAACCGGTCAGTAGGTTAAGGATACTTAATACTCCTTAGCCTCGAATGCAATAATTTCGCCTCGACAAATGCCACGACGTAGTGAACGCCGATAAACGCATTTTTTTTATATAAATGGGCAAGCATACATGTATATATATACGCATACATTCGAGAGAGTGCGAGCGCGAGCGCGAGCGCTTATAAACGGTTATTAGTACATTATAGCGGGAGCGTTAAATCCGCTACGAATCAACGGCGCGTATCCGTCGCATTTGCAATTACTCCACGTTTCTTATTACGCGTTACTATTGACATACACGCACACGGAAAATCATTGAACGTTTCAGGGTGTGCCAAAGAAGAAGAAAAAGAAGAAATTGACCGTATACTTCGATTATCAATATCTTTTCGATTAAATTACAATGCAAAGAAAAGTTAGAAAAATAATGGAAAATAAAGAGATAAAAACAAATAATTCGACGAAATTTAGTGTTAAAATAATGAAAAAATAAAAGAAAAAGAACTAACTTATAATTAACTTGAAATTAAAAGAAATACAGAAAGAGGAAATAGAAAAGGACTAAAAAATAAAAAATAAAACTAACAATTTATACTAGAAATTAAAGACTCCTTTTATTTCTCAAGAACGTGAAAACTTTCTTCGATTCGTCAGGGTCGATATCCAAGATACGAGTTTATTCCTCGTCCTTATCATTAACATCGAGCTATGTCGAATCTCTGGCGGGAAGCTTGGTTGAGAAGATTTACGCGGGGGCCATTTTCTAACGGATCGAGCATAGTATAGTCGAGTCGCCGGAGGCGGTGCGGTGCAGTGCTCCGCGCGGGGTCAAGAATATTGGGTACGGTCGACCGTAAAATAAGATATAGATTTCCATCTAGTAAACTTTCTATGTGCGGCATGTGTGGGAGGCAAGGAGGCAAGAGGCAAAGAGATGACGCCATACGGTATACGGCCGTACCTACAAGAAAACGAGTCGGGCGTGCATCTCGCGTTGGAAACTTTGTAAGCGTTGTTTTTTTGTTAGTGTGTAAGAGAAAGAGGTTCGCGTTACGCTCTACCTCCGTGTATGAACATATATATGTATATAAATTTATATACATATATATATATATATACATACTAGCCTAAACTCGCGTATACACACCTTTTCAAACTCTCCAGCTGCGTATGAGGAAACGCATGCACGGCAAACAACTAATCGCGTAATTACCTGTATAGTTAGGAACACACTACCGGAAAAATAATTACACGCATTCAAATCGCCGCATCGAAGAAGCGTTAGGCGATTATTTAACGTCGATCTTTTTAACCGACTTGATTAATACGAGCTCTTTAATTAAGAAATACATTTTTGTTTTCAAACTTGCTCAAGGATACGATCTAATTCGATGAAAACCTATAGAAAATATCGAAGGCGAACAATTTTATAGATTATTTTGTATAATAGTTAAGGATATTGCATTTCTCGTAGGTCACTTGGAACAATACAATTTCTTTTTTGAAATAAATCTATCAAGGATGATATATATCTTTTTTCTTGTTTTTCTTTTAATTATCAAGTATTTTCAAATCTGTACTACTGAGAATACAGAAGATAATCCAACTTCGTTCATAAATAGTTAAAGGTGTATCCTGAACTAGAATGTTCTAAAATAGCTTTCTTTTGTGAGTTTTTTTTAGAATGGAAAGAAAGAAATTAAGTTATTAATTTGTAGTTATGGTTTTATATATAAATACTTAACAAATAAAAGATAATTTTTTTTTTAATTTAAAAGAAAAAATTATAATAAATTTCTAAGCTTATTTTATGGGTGTCTAGTTTCTATAATCTTCAATCAGCGAAAAAATTTTGGCGATTTTAAGAAAAAATGTATTTTAAAAAAAATAAACTTTGAGGTACTATAATATTTACTTAAATAAACTTGTTGACAAAATTTTTGAGTTTACTTAGAAGAGAATTCAATACTGAAGAAATCAAATAAGTCGTTTAGTTTTTAGCTATCATGCCCACCAATTTAGAAAAATCGTGAAACTAATAATTGAAGAAAACGTGTTTCAATGTTTTCAATAGAAGGCACACGTGCTCGACACTCGTTTGCTTTTGGCTTGATATTTTTTTAAATATATAGAATTGGCCTCTGTCACTTTGTAAACATATTCTTAGATAGTTTTTATCTATCGATTTAATTAATATAAAAGAAAGATTTTTTTGATATTTTAATTCAGGACACCCTCTTAAATTAGTCTCTGCTTATCTTGGACCGTAAGATAGAACTTTAAAAATTGTGAAATGTATCAACGCCTATGATTTATATGAAGACATTACAATATCTTTTTTGCGACAACATAAAAAGAACTTCAAATGGACGGTTCTTAAAAGATATCAGGTCGTTCAACTAACAGCGACTATGCTGTTAACGCGTACACTAGAGTCCTCCCTTCCTCTCTTTTGGCTTCTTCGAGAGAATCTTTTCGAACAAATGGCTCGCGATGAAAAATCGTAAAGACGCGAGGAGGGCCATCAGAACTTCGACCGGATCCACTCGACGTTTCAGGCCGAACGTTCGTTCTGAGACATTAATTTTTACCCCTTTTCCTCGGCCTCTCTCTCTCTTTTCTCTAGAGCCCCTGGTCTATCGCCATCGAGTCGAGCGAGGCTCTGCCTAATGACCCAAACGTTGTCGTCTTCTTCGTTTCTCCGAGACGAAGTGAAAGAGAAAAAGGGATAGAGATGGAAAGAGAAAAAAAGATCTCGACGAAATGCCCGTTAAGTGGCGAGAAGCGTCGTTGAGAAAAGGGTTGAAGATCTTGTTCTGCATCCAGAAACGATCGTTACCGCTCGGACGGATGCTCGGTAAGAAGAAGGAGAAGAAAAAGGGGGAGGAGAAAATACGAAAAGCCGCGTATACTCTTTCCGGTATCTTATATAATTTCTCCTTTCGTTTTTTTTCTTTTTCTTTTTATTTACTTTCTTTTCTTATCTTTATCTATCCACCTTTTTCTATTTTTTCCCCTCTCACTTACCCAGAGACAAATTCGATTCATCCCTCTCTACTCTCAAGTTTAAAACATTTCCTTTTATTCTCTTTTTCCAAGAGGACATGGTATATTACAACAATAGTTCTCATCAGGAATCAAGAATAAATTATGCTTTGGTTAAATTTGTATCGTTGAAAGTTAAGTAGGTTCTTATTATACGAAATTCCAATGATTGAAAATGTCTTTGACACATCCTCGAAATATTTCGTTTAATGAAGAAAGATATCGGCTTAATAGAATTCATTAATTAAGAAAAAAGGGAAAGGGAAGGGGATGATTGAAAAAAGAATATAGAATGATCAGATATAAAGATCGATGACTCCAAAAGGGAAAATAAAATACACGAGGAAGGTATATAGTAAGGTTTTATAAGAGTTAAAGGATCGATAACCCCTGTCGTTTCGGAAGGAGAGGGCATCGGTCGAAAAAAAGGAACAAGAAATAAAGTAAAAAAAAAAAACAAAAATGTGCAGAGAAGAAGACGATACAAAGAGTTTCGAACGAGGCAGGTGAAACGGCTCTTTCGGTGGGTGAACGTGCGAGAGAAAGAGAGGTCGCCATATGCCCGAATAATGTTCCACCCGCGCAACTCAACCAACCGGCCAAAAAAGAGAAGTTCGTTGGCATCATCGTCATCACGGAGAAAATGTTCGAAAATATCCTATCTGATCAAGCAAGACATATTTGGCTAATATGATTATTCATATCTTTCTGAAAATACTTAAAACATTTTAAATCTGTAGAAAAATTAAAACGTCTATTTAAATTTACATCAGCTGCTTCCTGATAAACCTTCAAATTATACAAATAAAATAATAGAAAGTATTTAGTGGTTAAAAGGTTTCCTTAAGGGATAAAAAAAGAACAATAAGAAGGTTTTTTTTTTACATTTTGATATTACAAAAAATAACGGTGTTCTACGTTAACTCAATGACGATGACTACGAAAGCGTAGGTTTGGAAAGAGGCTGTACTTGGGCGATTTTAACTAGACTACCGATGATGACTGTACACTACGTATACGGGGGGATACACACTTGCACATACATTCACACGCATACATCCGCAAATTTTCGCACGTACGTACATGCGGCACATTCGCCAGGGGGTAGAAATCATTAAAGGGGCGTGGCATAGCCGTGGTTGCCCGGATGACGGTCACGTGAACCAAGATGGCCGCCACTGCCGAGAGTGCTCCCCTCTTTGCAACAGTCATTTGTTATCGGCCATTTTATTTTAATGATTTCCATGCATGCGTGAAACGCTTCGCTACATCGCTTGGGAAAGGGATGCATTCTCTCGCACCCTCTCTCTCTCTCTCTTTCTCTCTCTCACTCTCTTTCTCTATTTCTCTCTCTCACTGACTCTCTCTCTCTCTCTCTTTCTCTCCTCCCTCCACGCATCTCTATCTTTCTCTCACGTTCTCGTTCTACATGCGCTTGGTATCGCGTTCTCCTAGCGCAATGCACACACTATATTGCATCGAACGTAGCTCTAACGCCGATTTCATGGTAATTTCGTACCCTGTAAATTTCAGTTGCATCCACGATAATGCATTCTGTTCTTTCGATAAATTTAATCGAATATTGGGATAATGATTTGTATGAAATTACTTCGTGACCATGCTTTTGGTAAAGTCATTGCGTTTGCGAGAGAATCATTGTTATAAATTTCACGACGAATCTATTCGATAAAGCCGGAACACGTTTTTTCTTCAAATTGTTCACGAATACTCTCGAAAGTTGTCAAATGATATAAAATATTATTATACTCTATGCTTTTCGAGAGTTTTCAAAGATTCAGGAAAAAGTTAAAAATAAGACGCATGATTGCAATGTAATAATAAGCATAAATGCCGTTGCGACGCATCGATCGAAGTTATTGAACTGCAGCAACGTATATTTGATTAATAATAACTACCACGGGAATAATAATCATCAAAACACAATGATTCAATTGGTCGGACGGTTTTCGCTTTACCAATCCGAAAATAATTAATATAACGGGGTAGAAACGCATGAAGTACCCCGTATATTATCGACCGTATTGGTTCCCAAAATTGCATTCTTTTTTAGACTTTAACAGCGTTCAACGAATTACTAAATAGTCGAACATATCGTAAAACGAAACGAAGAAATCGGAAATCTTTTTATATTTTATTCACTCGATTGTTATTTCTTTTTCTCTTCATCTATCTATCTATCTATCTATCTATCTATCTATCTATCTATCTATCTATCTATCTATCTATCTATCTATCTTCTACTCCCATAGCACTCCCCCAATTGCATCAATAATTTTGGACTTTGTAAGAAAATTAATAGAACCTGTCAAATTACTGTCTTACTTTTAAGCTAAATTTAAAGTTAAATTGCTCTTAAACTCCGGGTTTAGCAAGACCGCGGATAAGTGCGCTTTAATTAGCTTCGAACTAGATGCTATATCACCTTCTGAAAATACTTTTTCATCGAAGCCCAAGGTTAACGTAATCTACTCTTCGTACCTCTTCCTCCATCTCTACCCAAACTATTCAATTTTTCCATCGATGATGTACCTAACGTAATCGTATCGAATGAAATCCATTCAATCGACCATTTTAAAATACATAGGTACCTGTAATTTTTTATAAAGTATAAACTTCCACGTGCTATCAAATTTTCAAACTGAAATAAATATCAAATTTTAACGTTTAAATGTTAATGAACGATTGCACAGTTCATAAGAACGTTTGTAAAAACGAAATACGTTTTCCACGAAATTTACCCTTCAGCATCGCTCGTTCGAAATTAGTAGACGCGATCGGCTTTTCGATTATTTACTTATTCATTCGTTCGATCGTTTGTGTTTCGCTTTCTCTCTCTTTCTCATTCTCTCTCCCTCTTTCGCGAGGAATAGTTAATAAACAATACAAATAGCAAGAAAACGTGCAAACAGAAAATTTATACAATAAGTATATAGTCTCGTCACTCTACATACATTATTTCGGAATGATGAAGAGGATAAATAGATGAACTATAGGTTAAATGAATTTCAACCCTTATAGATCTAATCATTGTCTGTCGTTTTTTTATAGAAAAAAGACAGTACAAAGGATTATAAAAATCTCGAAGAACAAAAAAACAAGTAAAATTCGAAACAAATTTTTGTCTGAAGCAGATCTTTTTCGTTTTGTCGATTGGCATTGATTTGCCGTTGAATATTGTAGACTTATGCTCACTTCCGCTTTTATCATTCGAACATTCGAATAGTTTCATGAATATTATGGAGTCATCAGAAATGACAGAAGAGGAGAAGAGAGGAGAAGAGAGTAAGCGGGGTGGGGCACAGTTGGGAGAAAGAGAGTAAAAGAGAAAGAGAGAGAAAGAGAAAATGAAACGAACGTAAAGAGGCAAAGGGTGTGCTGGGTATTCATATATATACATATACTTATAACGAAAAGCGTCAGTATGTATGACGCAGGTGCATGTGAGCGCATTCAGTTTAATGATTTTCAGTCGGTATTTCAATGACGGTGGGTCGATAGTGGGTGGCCAAACGGCAGACTGAGAAACGCACAGTGAGAGCGAAAGAGATACAATATACAAGGGTTTCAAGTTGGGGGCGATCAGCCTAACGCGCATACGCGCACAATTTTATATACGTATGTATATGCATGTATGGTCTCGTCGTCGACTGGTTGGATGAACGGGCAAAATAACGTAAAACAGATCGAGAAAAAGCGACATGAGAATCGTGAGTTATCAATACAGATAGGATTTAAAAAAAATAACAGAAAAAACAAAATATATATATATATATATATATATATATATATATATATAGAGAGAGAGAGAGAGAGAAATAGAGAAAGTAATTGAAATTTATTCTTTTTGTCATAACGCTTGTAAATAAAGAAAAAACTAGTTTTCCGAAATTCTAACAAATTTTCACGAATACTAGTTTGAGTAATAGCGATGAAAAATGATCGTCCATTAAAAGTACGACTATATCCAGTCATTTTATTAGCAAAAAAGTCCAAGTCCAAAACTAGGGAACAATAATCAAATAAAAGTAGTATAGTAGGATAGAGAGAAACAGAGAGAGAGAGAGAGAGAGAGAGAGAGGCTAACGAAGAAAGCAAGAAAGCAAGAAAGACAAAAAGAGAGTAGAGAGAGAAAGAGAGAGAGAGAAAGGGACGATGTAAATTTTCTAGCGGTGCGTTCATTTGTTCGTTGAACGAAATGCGAATGCATTATACATGGATTGCAGGGGACATTAATTTTCTGGCGTGGACGTGTAGTGGGCCGTGGAGGGCCGCTCGGTGGGTGAGCGTGTGTGAAGGCAGAGGGGGTGGTTGTTTCCACGGACGAAGTGGGGAGTCGAACGAAGGAAAGAGATGGCGAGAGAGTAGGAGGCAAAGGAGGACGAGGGACAGGGCGGCGAGTGGGGAGAGTGCATGGAAGTACGGTGGAGGGTGGCGAATCCAGCCTGTTTCCTCTACTCACACGTCCAACCACGTGCCAGCTTTCCGTGCTTTCTACCTACTTTTTGCAATCCCGGTGATTTTGACGAGTGGTTGGAGAGGTGACGAGAGAAAAAGTGGCTAAATTTTCTTCTACCAGGGGAGGGGGAAGAAAAAAATCTCAATTCGAGTTTAACTTTAGTGACGACCATTTTGACGCCTCTCGTTGTTTTCGGGTTTCTCTCTATTTTAATATAACGTGTCAAATACGATACGAAAACGTGAATGATACGGGAGAGTAAAAATACAAAATTAATTAAATATGTTTGTAAAAAAAAAGTCTCTTATCTTTATCGAGTAGTTGATTGAGAATTAGCTCAACGAAACAAATCGAAATATATGTATATGTATATGTACATATATATCTTATCTGAACGAAAAGCAATGAAACATCCTGTCAGAACCAATTTAATGTCCTGTTAATAATCCAAGAGACGTTCGGAAATACGAACTGTTACGTAGAAAAGTACGAACGAGGAATGCATATCGTAACGAAATGAAATGTGAAAATTAGGTAACGCTAGTCATTCGATATTTCAAATTGACGTAATAATATATAAAATGATTAAAAATAATATTTATCTCACGTATTATTTTGTCTATTGCATTTATAACAATATTATATTATTTAAATTTAAATGTTCTCTCTCTCTATCTTCACGAGGAAAAACAATACGATAGATTAGAAAGATTTCTTGTATCATCGCTATCATTACAAACGTATTGTTGTAGTCTTTGTCCGTGCTTTCGCGTGCGTGAAAATTGAAAGATGGTCGAAAAGGTAGGCGAGCAAGTAAAAGCTACAGGGCGAACGTGAGGGCGAGTGTCCGGTCGAGTGCACCGATTCATCAAAACTTCTTTACAATTCGTAATTCTTACTCCTCGACAAAGGGTCTCAAAGGGTTGGGATAGACCCTTTTACATGGCAACATCGGCGCCACCTACTTTCCCTCACCCCCCCCCCCTTTAGTCTCGTCCTTCCGGTTGGCACGCAAGATTTTAAATTTCATCATAATTCTTCGTATCCCTCTCCTCCCGCATGCGGCAACGCCAATTATTATCAGAAGGAAGGCATTATTAAAGAAAGGGAATTATTTCCTTTCCCCGCCCGGAGAAAAGAAGTATATCTCCTTGAAAAAAAAAGTAAGATAGAAATAAAGAATAAAAGTGTTTGGATTTTGTTTTTTCTTATGTAACTAATTGTAAACACCTAACGTGAATTTTATTTCATTTCTAATAACTGGCTAATCATAATAAGATAATTAAAAGAAAAACATAAATTATTCTATTTGTCATCTCCGTAAAATGATGAATAACAAAATAATTATTATTTCATTGACGTTAATTAGGTTGTCAGCTGTAGTACTTTATGAATTATTAATAAGAAATGAAGTAAAAAGTTACTGTTAAAAGAGAAAATCATATAAATTTCCTGCCAAACCGTTAAATGTGTATGCATTATAAAAGTTCGATGAACGATAAAAAAAAATAAAAAGAAAAAAAAAAGAATGGTGAACGTTACGCGGCGTCAGGTACTATTGATAATTAATCGTTTACTTTAAAACGGCAATCATTACTCGAACGGTAATATCGATTAAAAAAAAGAAAAAGCAAACAGATTAAAAATTTTATTCAGTGATTTGAAATTTTCCCTATACGCTGATCACTAGTTCTTTTCCATCGTATTTAACAAAACTGATCATATGCCGCGTACACAATATTTTATTCTTAAAGTTGCTTTACGAGTAGACAGATAGATGTTCGACAACTAATAACGGGTGTTGTAGCGTTTCTTACTCATCAGAAAAAAATGTGAAAGTACGGAATGAAAAATGTTGAGTAGTTCGTTTTACACGATTCTCTTATGAGATATTTATTTCTAACGTGTTTTCCGGTGAAAAAAAAAGAAACGAAAACAGAAGAAAAAGAGAAATATAGATAAAGGGAGACACGCACAGTAGAAAGAAAAAAGAGTCAAATATTATTATACACATATTCGAGTGTAGACATGTGGACGCACTTAATGCTTTATAAATAAATGTTTCAACTGATAATTAGCGGGTAACAATAAGAAACCACCCACTTTCCCCCTATCGCTACTGGCCACATATTAATTCGATTTTAATTGCATCGGGAAAGAAAACATACGGCCTTGAAAGAAAGAACAGGCAATAAAACGAACGTCCGTGTAAAAGAACGTAGCTATAGAAGCGTATAACACGGTATCTTTCCTTTTCCTTCGATATCGTTCTTTGAATTCCGCGAATAAAATACAATTACACTCAGGCAACGCTGCTAAACGGGCAGCACATAAAAAGGGAGAAGAACGTAAGAACGAAACATGTTGGAATTCTACGCGTTGTGTAGGCGAATGAAAATGAAAGGGTCATTTTTTAGTACCTGTTCTAAACCGAATATACATCATTTTTACTCGCGTTATACTTCGTACACGTTTAAGCAGATGAAAGGAAGAAATAAAGAAGAAAAAAAATTAAAAGCAACAACGACTAAACGTTTTCTTACAAACAGAAAAAAAATAAGAACCAAAAGTAAATAGTAAGCATTCAACCACAACTTTATTACATCTTACTATATACTTATTATAGTTTTATACAAAAGAAAGAGAGAGAGAGAAAGAGAGTGCATTGCCCCATAAGAGTCGTTTTAGACAAAAGGAACAATTACGTACGACCATCTGCTTCTTCCGTTAGTTACGAGAAAGCATCAACTTTTTCGATACATTTGAAATAGAATATGTCAAGAATGATTGTCCTGTAAGAAAATCAAACGATTGAATAATCTATTGATCTCTAATTACATGCGATTACGAATAACGGAAGCTCTCTGTAGTTATAAAATGAACAGATTATTAAATGAATCGTAAAAATTGTCGATAAAGTAGTATATACATTCATACGCATTTCTATTTCGTGTAAAGCGTAAATCATTCGTTATCATTTTCTACATCATTTATATAGCTTATATTTCCGGATATAATATATTTGAATTTAAACATTTGTATATAGGTAGGTAAAACACGGTGAGCCAAATTACGTGTTATGTTTGAACAAGCGAAATTCTCATCATGCAAGGCAATCTTTGTAATATGATGAAATACATATTGAAAAGTGAAATATGTTAATTCGTGAAATAACTGAACTAACTAGTTAGAGTATGAAAGAAGAAAAAATTACATTCTATTCGCGAAAGGCGAATAATTAAAGTATGAAATTGAAATTTGATCAAGTATATAAAAAATATTCTTCGATTGCGTTTCAATATCTGTCTATACTGCACTGTTGCGAATTCGGAGTCAGAAAATATGTGTTTTTAGTGCGAAAATTATATTTTCTTCGAAAACTATGAAAACGAAAATAAATTAAATACAAATAAACATATTCGTATATACGTATTCTTTTTCTGTTCTTTAAAAACATTCTTTTATTGACTTTGAACGAAACACGTTACAACGTGCAAATAATTCTAAACCTACCCTTTTCACCTATTATTTTTTACATTCTAAACTAATAAAATTTATATGTATTGTATTACATCATTACTTTAAAAAATACGATGATAATATATTTCTAAACTGAAACTTGATATCACTTCATTTTTAAACGTTTGATTTTTTCTATTAAATTCTCGCATTGTCGATTTTATTGACATACAGCATTGGTTTATGAAACAATTGAGGGAGAGAGAGAGATGAAAACACACTGAGTAACTAAACACTATATCATTACACTACACGATAAATTTCAATTTGATTATCTGTACCTTTACTATTGTTCACACGTATGTAGATTCCTGAAAACTTTGACGCTTAGAGGGTTAATTAAAGTTGATATAACAGCACAACTAGCAGAAAATCTGTTTTCACTGTGATGAGATCATTTCAAAAACTCTCTCTCCAGCAAGAAATACATTTTGATAATAATGAAACACATCAACTAACTGAGGTTCTTACTAAAAGTATATAAACGATCAGTCTTTTTCGGGAAAATTTTCTTATTGTCAATAATTCGAAAATGCAACTTATGAATAGATACCAAGTGTATATAAAATGACTTATTGTTAGAATTTGTATAGGTACCGGTGAGCGATAGAAGTAAGAATAGTTATGTATATGTAAATGACTGCAGTCATTAATATATAATCGTAAAATATAATTACACAGGAACAGAAGAGAGTGACTTTTGAAGTAGTTCATCTTAAAGCACAAAATAATATACTTGATATGCATGATAATCGATCACTGCTTTTAGATTGTTCTCGCATTTAATTTTCATTGATTTACATCGATCGTGATTATCACTATTTCCAACAAAAAGGTTGTTCAACATCCGTCCATTCATTGTACTGATTTCATACTCATTGTCAGTTTTCATAGAACGTAGAGAGATATATAAATGATATTAGAAAAATATAAAATTTACTTAGAGTATACTTATGCGTTTTATTGCTATATAAATAACATGCATATGGATATGATTATATGTACTGCTTGCGAGTGATATACACATATATGCATATATATTTTTATATGAACATCGTATAAATTACGAAATAAATCTAACGCGATTAGTTATCGAAATATTATTCATTAGAAGATCGTTAAAAAAGAGAATATAAAAAAATTGTATCTAATGTTAATGAGAAGATAAATGAGGTAGAAAAATGTATAATACTTACGTAATACAGGAACACTCCTAAACACGTCTCGTTGAAAGCAGAGAAGAATGATGACTAAGAAGAGAAGGGATGAGTAAAGGTTAAGCTTATCGAAAGAACGGTTTCTCGGTCATTTAATGTTTTGTTTATATGTATAAATATATCTCACTTCTCAGCCGGTGTGTTTACATTCGACTATTGTCGTTTTCACTCTAAAATCTTCTCATCGAATTTTAAAATACATTGACCTTCGTGTACATTCGGAGTCCGTCGAATATATTTCGTAGCTGTTTGCGTATTTATTTTATTAGTCTTATTTTTATTTATATTAAACATTTATTTAGCATTTACGGATGGGTGTTTTATTGCTATGCAAATGATATATGATAATGTGCGATAATGTGATTATATGTGCGAATGTATGTACTGTTGGCGAGTGATATACATATATGTGTTAGGAGTATATGCCTAGTATTAAATTATTTAATTTAGTTAAATCGTGGAATCACTAAGTCTTATCCTAAATAAATAGAGGTTTTTGGGAAAACATATCAAAAAAATCTTATTATTTACTAATACTTGTAGTTTTAGAAAGTGACGAAGTTATATATGTATACTCACAAGTAGTTAAAGTATGAGATTGAAATTTGATCTGTTTTAAAGGTCTCTTTATCTTTTTACTCGTAATTATTCGTTCTTATTTCTTTTTGTACCATAAAAACTAATGTGGTGTTAATCGCGTTGTTCTATTAAATCTAATCTACAGATCAAATTTCAATTCCATACCTAACAGTATAATAATTTCATAAATTAACGATTTTTACAATTTAATTTATATATATATATATATATATATATATATATATATATATATATATATATATATATAAAATTAAGAGAGATTTACATCTCTCTTTTTTTCTCTCTATCTCTCTTCGAAAAATGTTTAAAAGGTCTGGACGAAAAAAAAAAGAAATAAAGATTAAAATTAAAAAGATGAAAAAATCGAACAAGTATCTCCCTGCGCCTTTACTACGGTTATTTTTATTAAATTAGATATAATGGAATTCTTCGATGAATCACGCGACTGAATAAAAGATGAATCCTCGCTGTAAAAGCGCGCACGTGTCAGACAGAGACAGAGTGATGAACGATGAGGAGAGATGATAGCGAGTGAAGAGCAAAAACGATCGAGTGCCTGGGGTGAAAAAGCTCGGAGAAGAATGTCGATATTAATAAAAGTTCAATTCAGCCAATTGTTCGTGGGAATTAGAATAAAGGCTTTTCGAAAGAAAATAAGAGAAAAATTGGCTAGCCAAAATAAAACTAACTTTTTAATGTCAACTGATTGACAGATGATAAAATTATCAAGATTTTCTATATATATATATATATATTTTTTTTTTTTAATTGAAAATATTTAAATGCAAAACCAATGAACTAAAAAAGTTGTGTTCACATTTAAATATATATTACTTATTTATTTAAAAGAAATAAAAAACACAAGGCGTATGTTTCGTATAAAAGTAGTTCAATGTTTTACATTTTTGATATATAGAACTGCAATTTTTCTCACTAACGCATTTTGCTTTAGAAATAAATGTGAAGGAATTTAATCGATGAAAAAAAAAATGAAGCAGAAATTAAGTCGATCACGCTTATTCGCTTCATCGATCACGAATGCGCGATAATGCCGTTTTATGAAAGAATGGTAACGAAAGCGTAACAAATGATTTTTTTCGATAAGATATATCGTCGTTTGTAACGATCATACGAAAGAATGACAAAAAAAAAACACGAATCGTTCAATGTACGAGAAATGAGAGAAAAAAAATCACAGGCACTCGATTTAAACGGTGGAATGCCAAACGGGAGACAAAACTTTTCCTTTCCTCGCCGATAGACGTGGATGCTGATACCTGTTGCATGCTGGTGGAAAAAAAACAGGAGGTGTACTGATAGGACGATTTAATGTCTGAATTTATTTTCACGGTTTACTATTCCGTACACACACACCCATATTTACACGTGTCTTTTTTTTTTGCTCGGCGTAAATTACGAGCACACATTATAACACCCTCATCGAGATGGTACTTTATCGCAATATATAAATTGCGTTGCTAAAGCTTAATGAATAAAAATATGAGAAATAAAAATATAGGTGAGATTGTCTCTCTCCCTTTCTCTCTATTTATCGATCTCTATCTCTCTCCATCTTTCTGCATTAATTAAGTGAACGAAGAAACGTGATATGTCTTTTTATTTCGGATATACATTATCTGAATTAATTGAATTATACACTTTAATGATAACTAATATTAGGTGTAGCAATTAATTCAGTGCGTTAATATTAAATTTATTGTATCAAAATTGCAATATTTTTTTATCAAGTAATTTAACAGTTAACTGAACGATAGACCAAAGTCATTGAAAATAATGAAGACTATTTCGAAGGTTAATAGATGTATGATTACTTTACAAATAAATGCTATGTTTGTTAAAAATGCATCAAATTATTTGCTACACTTTATATATCTATTAGGAACATATACGTAAAGTCTATTTAATCGACGATACGATGCGTGAAAAGCGCTCATCGACGAGCTGTCTATCGCATGTATCATCTATCCCATGCAATCTCATCGAAATTCGTTCTCTCGAACGTGACTACTATCGATAAGCAAATACCCGAAACATTTTCGATTCGGTCGGTCTGTCGCGAGCTTAAATTCGACCTACAGCTCGTTACGTCAAATGCTTAGATGATTCGCTCGAGTGCTTTCAATCCCTTCTCGCATGGCACATCAACGATTCACTTTCTTCTTTCCTTTGCTAATCGCCCGTAGGATGATAATTTCGAGGCACATGTTTTAAGCCATCCAATTTTAGCACATTATATATATTTAAAGATTCCTTTTTTAAGGTTTTACTAATAAACAATTAATTTCTCAAATGAAATATTTCAAAATGATATCTAAGTATGAAACTTTTTTAGAACATTTTAAAATAAATTTATCAATGTTAATACGATTCAACGCGATTAATTTCTAGGATAAAATGTTTGTAAATGATACCAAAATACTATCATTCTCTAGAGAATATATAAAAATTTATCAATGTCAATACGATTCAAAAAGATTCTTTAGATAAGATATTAAATCATGATATCTAAATAACTAAAGTTTTTCAGAGAACTATCAAACTATATCGACATCAATTCAATGCAACAAAAACAATAAAATACTCGATATAATAAAATGAATGAAATAGAAAAGAATAAATATTTAAAGTAGAAATTCAAATTTGTTTTACAGGTGAACGACCGTACAAGTGCCATTTACCGGACTGTGGACGGGCTTTCATCCAACTATCGAACCTTCAACAACATCTTCGGAATCACGATGCCCAGGTGGAAAGGGCGAAGAACCGACCGTTCCACTGCAACATCTGCGGCAAGGGCTTCGCCACGGAGTCCAGCCTCCGTACCCATACGTCGAAGGTCAGTCATGTATGTACCAAATCCGACGTCCAACACACGCATTATCGCTATGTTAAAGAGATAATGGGCTGGGGCCGCTGCCCATGGATTCGAGAAAGACGAAGGTCGATCGTTATACGCGTGAACTCGTAACGAACGATGATCTCTTCTCTTTACCTATATTTCGTCTAACTCTATCTTATTCGATCAATCTGATTTTTTAACATTTCTTCTATCTGCCATAGTCTTTTCTATTATTTGAGAAAACTAGTTACGCACGCACGCATATTACGCATACACGGTGGTGGGTCACGCTTGCATTGAATTTTCACGTGATTATAGGGTCTTTTCTTAGATCGAATAATTAGTCCCTTTATCATAATTACAATTGGATGAAAATAGATTCGATCACCTTACATCGATCTTTACAATCTCGACTATTATTTAGGCATCTGTCCGCTGATATAGAAATCTCTTCTGTAGCTTTGAATAGTTCTCGCTTTTACTGTATCTAAAGATGCTTCGCTTCGCTTTGATACCGGTATCTTACATAAAGCTTCAAATATAATTCAAATAAATTTATAATAAATATATTCATCGGGAAAAATGCTTAAACAGTTTAGAATGAATCTTCTTATCCAGTATAATATAAGTTATTTATTAGCCTGTTAATGGTAAAACGTTTGAAATTATAACGGTTACATCGCCGAAGGGTCTGTGTACTATCGAAAGAGAAAGAAAAAGAGAGAGAAAGAGAGGAAGAGAAAAGAGACGAGATAAGGAAAAAAAATAGGAAACAAAAAACCACATCAAGTTTCTACCCTTCGACGCCCTTTCGCGAAAGGGTTGGATGAAATGCATCGTAAAGACGGTGAAGGGAGTTCTCGTTCTTTTCGTAAGGAGGAAGAAGGAACGTTCAATTTACCCTAACCGTTGGATCAGTCTTTATTTGTATCCGTCTTTTTCTCCCTCTTCCTCCCTCCTTCTGTCTCTTTCTCTCTCTCTTATACGGGAAATGTGTTCGCGAACACGATCGATCGAATAGAGCCCTTTCGCAAGGATTCCTAATAAAAAACGCGAGGCCGATCTCTCTTTCACTTGAAAGAGAGAACCACAACGAACGGACTAGCAAGTAAGCAAGCAACCAAGCAACTTTCTCAACCCTTTGAACGCGCGCGTCGGGCACATGTCTCGTCGAAAAAACGTGGGAAGGCATCTGTTGAGAATACGCGAGGAAGAGTTTAGGGGGAGGGAAGTCTATGCCTTCTCTTCTTCTCTTCATCTTCCGTCACGAAGAGGAGTAGTGCTGTTCTACGGTGAAGCTTTTTGCCGATACCAATTACATCGGGGCTCCTAACAGTCTATCTCTCTTTCTCTCATTCTATTTATAGACGACGCGTTCACAACCGGATCGTTATTGCTACCACCAAGATAAGACCACTTTTCCTACGTTGATCGAATCCTGTTGTTCGACAAATCCTGTTTTTCTTTTTTCTCTCTTTGTTATTATTCATCATTCTTCAGATAAGAAAACACGACCAAGAGCGATACGAGAGAGTTTAGATCAAATACGTGCTTATCGTTTAGTTTACATGTATCTAATTTTCTTGATATTTTTTATGATTTTTATTCGAAACTATAAAACATCTTAATTTTAGCAAAAAATGGTACGCGTCAGACTCCAGTAGTATTAAACGAATTTTCCTAGACTTTAATCCTCTCGTACGTCGGGTCTTCCCACGCCAATAAATATTCTTCTTTTAACGCCCAGCTCTCATCGGGATGCTCTAATTGAAAGCTAATCCACGGTTAAGGCTCGAGTGGTGATCCCACCTAGTCCCTTCAGGCACGGCCTCGATAAATCTCCGGTAACGTCGCGTCAGCGAACCCACCCATCCGCCTATCCTGTTTTCCTTTTTTTCTTTCATTCTTTCATTCCTTTTTTTACCCTGAAAAAAGGGTAAAACAGGAAAGTATACGAGAAGGAAAATAAAGCTATACGAAAGTATCCCCCTATTAAAGGGCTATTACAAGCTGCTTATTTTTTTATATCTGTCTCTTTTTTTATTATCCGTTGTTGTGCACAATATAGATAGAAAACTCTAGTATAAGACGACGAGTTCTCGTTCTTCCTGGTAAGGTCTTCTCGGTAGGATTACTTCGACGTGTAGCGCGAACGAACAGTATCTAAACGTGTTTCTTGTGATCCTGTTCATTGACACGATGTTCCGTCATTGTTCGAGTAGGATGCTCGCAGCGTGATGCGCGTAAAATATAATTCCACTTTTTCCCTTCTCTTTCCAACATCAATTTCTTTCTTTTTCTTATTTTTTGTTTTTGTTTTTCTTTTCACGATCAAGCTAGACGGCTTTATCGTTTTCTTCCTTCTTCTGAAGATAATACATACCTATTCGTGGTACTGTTAGTATGTCAAAGACAAGAAAACGTACAAAAAGTGTGCCATCTAAAAGTAGTTAAACGTTTTCGTCGATGAAATAAAAAGAAAAGATTTCAGATGAGGAAAAAGAATATAAGAATAAGAATAAGAAGTAGAAGAAGAAGAAAAAGTAGGAATGGACGAACGAACGAACGAACGAACGTAGAAGATCTTGCAAGAGTACGGAGGAGTAATTAAAAGCCGCCAACGCAACAGAAACAGAGAATTCACCCGTTGGAAATAAAACGAAAGGAAAGGAAACGAAACGAAACAAATGGAGAGCTCGAGCCCATCTTCCGCGGCTAATCGAATTTTCGCCGGGGCAGATTTCTTGAAATTGTTTTCGTTATTTCGAGTCACTTCGTTCCGTCGGACGAGGATTCTGATATCTAATGGCTCACGTTGTTTAAAAAAAGAGAAACGGAAAGTTTCAAAAAGAAAGAAACGGAGAAATGAAGTAAGAAAGAGAGAACGAGAGAGAGAGAGAGAAAAAAGAAAGTATACGAACTAAAAAGAAGGGTAATGAAAGAAGAAGCGAAGAAAATCGTAACGAAAGACCTGTCTGAACATAAATTGCAAGTTGAATCCTTTGAAAAAGAAAAAAATTACAAGTAGACTTTTTTTGAATTAGGTGCTGAAAGTAATTATTACATGTACGTAATTAAAAGAAATATATAATCTCGACAAAAAACATGTAATATTAAATAAAATTAACAAAAAAGGGTAATCTATTACCTATCATAATTATCACATATAAAAGAAAAATATTAATCAATGGAGAACACATTTCATTTTTTATGAACTCTATAGATATACAATAATGACTTTATATCAGAAACAATTTCAGTTACCTAAAACACCTCTAACCACATTAGAAATATACTCGATTATACTTTCTCATTATACATAAACCTATATCGAGCGTTAAGCAAGATTGTGTTTCGTTTCCCGCAATCTCGTTGAGTGTCAGTGAAATCGAAGCAGAGCTAACGTTTTGAAAATAAAACGAAATAAAAGTATCGACTAGGGAGAAAGAAACAGAAAACGGCGGGTTGTTGTGAGGGATGGCAGGAAGAGGAAGAGAAGGAGGAGGAAAAGGAGAAGGTTGGTGGAGGAGGTTAAGGAAAAGAAGAGGGGAGAGGGATGATCGTGGAAAGAGAAACGAAAGAGTTACGTTGGTAGCTCGAAACTTGGCGTGTCGGTGAAACATTATCCCTAGAAAAGGAAAGACAATACACTCCGAGCATAATATTATAATAGGTCGAAGCGTAAATGTATTATAGAGAGTACGGATCGGTACTACTCGGGCATGAAAGTCCTCGTCTACGGTACCTCATCCCCCCTCTGCACACCCTTCTTCCCCATCCTTCAGCACTTTCTTTTTACTTTTCTTCCTCCTTCCTCTGTTCTCTTCGATACTCACCCCTTTTCCTCCAACTCTCCATCGGACAAGGGCGGATCTTAGAAAATGCGTAGTCATCCGAGCGTTTCTTTCATTGCAATCATTGTTTCTCCATTTGCACGTATATGGACTTATGTAAGTTAATAGGCATTTATGTAGATGTATACGTACGCCGTCATGGATCGATGATCTCCTCCTTCGAAATGAACCTCGTGATTGGATCGATTTATAACTGTATTAATATATTTAGAAAATGTGTTTTTGTTTCTTTTTCGATCGTCCGTTGTATTATATTGTTTTCTTTAAATTCACTCTTATGTGTATACATATATTCGAAAGTTATCGAAGCGATTACGCGAAAGAAGAACGCCGACGAGCGTATCCGTTAACGCTCGAAGAACCAGGACGAGATCAAAATAAACTCAACGACGTGCATTTTTGTTGTTATTTTTACATTGCGGGCAAGTATCCAATAGGGTACTAAGTGTGCCGGACGAAGACATATTGCAAAATATCTATCGAGAAACGGCATAAAAGACGATGTCTGAAAATAAGATAAAAATTTAAGAACTCAATAGAAACGACGATACAACATTTCTTTCGTGAAGAAACATGTTAACTTTTTTGCGCATGCGAGATACTACGACAAAAAACTTATCGACGGAATAATAAAAAATAACAAGAAAAAAGATTAAAAAAAAAAAAGTAAGTCATCCCTTTGTTCGGTCCAATAGCTGTTTTATTTCTTTTTCCACGATTCTCGTCTACTGTCACGGAACCTTCGTATTTATCCGTAGTTTAGCAGTACAAAGGTTGAATGTCGTGTAACACGGTATATTCTCCCTGTTCCTTGGGAAAACACGGACAAACAGAAAAAGAGAGAAAGAGAAAAAAAATGAGACCCTTCTTCTCTGACTCACGTAACTCGCCCTACTCTACCTCCTTTTCTTAATTGCCCTCAACGCGTAGCTTGGTAAAAACTCGTTAGCCATTAGATTTATTTTCTTTCGCGACGAGTACTAGTACCACTGCTCGCAAACTCACCGAAAATCTCTCAAAGCTCGTAATCGTTTAGTCTCGTTTTTTTCATATTTTTTTTTGCAATTTTTTCTTTTTTTTCTTTGTTCTTTCCGTCTTCGTCGTTGTTCAATTCGCGTTTTCTTTCTTTCCAAATCTTTTTAGTTAGATGCTCGCAGAATAGTATTAAAGAAAAATATTGTATGTATAGATACACCCTGAATGCAAATATGCTCGTATTAACCTCAATCCAAATTATTCGCCATTAGTTTCGGCTTTTCCTTTGTCTCTTATAGTCGAAATACCCTGTAATGATGATTAAAGGTAAAACGATCTCATTGATGGAAATACCCATGGGAATCATACCTTTTGAACTGTAATTTAAAACCTTTCAATCTACACGCTTTGACCACGCTTATCGAGTTCGTATATATGGTTCATACTTCGCCGTTTATTTTTTATTATTATCAACAAGTTAGACTTATTTTTACCTATCATTCATGATAAATATTTTAAATGAAAGCCGATCAATCATTAATACCGACGAATGTAGCAACAGGTGAATTAATTCGAACGAGGGAGGGGAGAAAAAATGTACTTACGCGCGAGTCTGGAAAAACGTTGCATAAATTGATTAACCTATCCGGCCATTTAAACGATTTGCATAGCATGTAAATTATCGGTTTAACCTTGATACCGACTACTAGAGATTGGAGGTACCTTTTTATGATTGTGTTTTTTTTATTTATCATTTCCCATCAAATACGCAGATAAGATATTATTACCGTAGATCTAAAATTTGAAAAAGAAAAGAAAAAAAAACAAATATAAGGATTATTCATATTTATTGGGTTCCCCAGAAATATCCGATATACCAACATCTTCGACACTTCGATAAGGGTAGTTAATCGTCGGTCCTTAACGTCCGCTCGGTTTTCCAATTAAGCAAGCAAGCTCGAAACTCACCTCTTCAGAGCAGCACTTCAGCCTTCTTCGGCGGTAAACATCGTTGCCTGGCGAATCTCCAGAAGGAGATCTTTTCTTTTTCTTTCTTTTTTCTAGCATTAAAATAGAAAAGTGAGCCGGTCTTTCGTGATAAAATGCCTTTGTCGACCCTTTCTTTAAATAATTCTTTTTCGTAAAGAAAAAAAATATTCGTCACCATAAAAAATGGTTCGCTGACTTCTTTTTCCGACTTATAATTAAAACTTATCGAAATAAACAAAATTTAACGAAATGAAATAAGAATAAAAGCATATAATACGATGATAATACAAATAGTATAAAGAAAGAATAAATAATAAAACACGTTGTAAAAATTATCTCTCCTTATGTGCAATGCTTTTTTCATCGAGAATAAATAAAAAAAAAAAAAAAATAAATAAAAGAAAAAGAAAAAAACGTAAGAAGAAATCCGGGTGTTAAAATCACTGAGATTCTCGCGTTTGCAATTCAACGGATTAAGATCGAGTGTGAAAGAAAAGGAAGAAGAAAAAAAACACAAGAGAAAAAGGAATCAGAGGAGAAGTAAAAAACCGTGTAGTACGAGTTAATAATTAAGTCCCGAGCGGGGACATTTTTTTTTCCTCATCGTTAAACCGCGTTCAACCCCTATGGTATTAATTTTTTTGACCCCGCCTCTGTAGCTCGACGAGCTTTTTTTCTCTCCCACTTTTCTTCTCTCTCTTTCTCTTTCTCGTTCTTTCTTTCTTCGTCCTCATCGTTGTCGTACGTGTTCGGGTAGGAACGAGCCCCTAATGAAATCATTCCCGCGCCGATTCGAAAGCGGACCAGGATATTTCTACTACCCATTGTCCGTGACAACCCCTCTGTACTACGTGTTCTTTATATTTCTTTCTATACGTTTCTTTTTCACTCTCCGTCTCTCTCCTTCTCACTTTTTCTCACTCTCTTTCGGGGGTTCGCCTTTTCCAGAACTGCCATTGGCACAACTCTCCAACCCTTTTTTCACCTTCCAAACTCCTTCTTCATCCTCGATGGTGATCACGCGACACGTGTTGAAAATGCGCGACAACGTTGCTTTACGATAGAAACAACGTTGCTCGAAAGTGGATTAAAATTAAAATGGGAAGGAATAAAGAGGACGTCGTCGTCGTCGTCGTCGTCGTCATCGACGTCGTCAATAAGCTGGGGTGAGACTGTTCGTTCTTTGGGTGGGGATTATCGAACAGCAAACAATATATTTTTTGCATAGATTAATAATACCGTCTTTGTCACTCGCGTTAGTCTTGAATTTAATACATACGAACTGAAATTAAATTCTTTTTCTTTTTTTTATGAATTTGTTTTTACCGTTTTTTTTCCTTATATTCTTTCGAGATAAAACAAATTCGATATTTTAATCGAAACGTATCATTTTCGATTTGAATTAATCTCGTCTGAAAACGTGATCATACATGATATATGTGAAATAGATAAAAGCGTTATTTATATGTAAGTGTATGTTTATAATGTCGATATAGATGTAGATACATGGTTAGAGAGATAGGAAATTCAGTAATATAGCTAGAAACTTGAGTTCGGTGGAAACGTATTTTATTGCTTCTACTATATTATTCCATCGCTTACGATATCAATGTTTAATTAGATAACTATATAAAATGACCCCAGAATTGCAATGGAAACTGCGATCATTAGTCGATATAATTTTCATCGTCCTACTTTATCGTTATTCTCAAAATAAGTGTTATGCGTGTAATCGAAACGAACGTGTACTATCGATAACCTTAAAATATGTAGATTTCTCAATTTCATGCCATTTCCGTTATATTCCCCAAATCTGTTATATATGTTTGATGAAACTGCAAAGTTTGGCAGAAATATTTATCGATGCAATCGCACGCAGCACATGTCAAACGTGTTCGGTAACAAAGTGAAAAGAAGAAGGAGGGAGAGAGAGAGAGAGAGAGAGAGAGAGACAAATAAATTATTGAAAAGATGATGAATAAAATTTAATTACGATTTGTTCGATGACATGTTTCGAATTATTCATAATTCCATAAAAGAGAAAGAAAGGAAAAATTCGAAATATTTGTTTCATTGTATTGATTGTGAAATTTATTTAAAAAGAACTCAATGGACAAATGTTACAAAAGAGAGTAAGAGGAAGAGTTGGAAAAAAAAAACAAAAAAAAAGAAATATAGAAAGAAGAATAAACATTGATAAGACGAAATAAAAAAAGAAGGGCGAAGAAGAAAAGAGATGCGATCGAAAGAATATCATTCGCAGGCTCTGTTCGAGCGCAGCGGAGTCGAAGAATCGTGCGAAGGTTGTCTGCTGGCGAGGCTCGCGACCTCGCGAGTGCGACTAAAAAAGCCAAGGAAAGGAGACAGAGAAAAAGAAGGAACAACAACGAGAAAAGAATTGCGCGCCGCGAGAACGGCCTTGGCTCTTTATCGGCGCGTCCAATGAAAAGAGAATCGCCGCGAATTGCTTTCCTTTGATTTTTGATTTATCTTCTTTACATTACTTTTTTTCAATTATTTATATTATAATATCTATTTATGTTAAATTTAATCAAGAGGTTTGATTATTTTATCCGATTTATATTAAAATAAAGGCTTACCCAGGAAAAATTAATCTCTGCTCTTAATGGTTTAACCGTTCGTCTATCAGAAGTCTTTAAACAAATCTTTTCGAAAAGAAGCACCATTTTTTCTTGTAATTGATTCGTCTAGAAAGATACAATAAACCCAAATGCATCAATTGCACAACATAACTTAATGTTCTGATTTTTTCCTATATGAAATGTGAACAACGCAACTACGCTGTAAAAATACTCAAACAATTTCATTTACATAATTTAAACATTTATTCATGCATTTTTCGATACTTATTATTTATGGATTAAAATAAGTAACCAAAGTTACGGAAGTAACACTTGTTAAAACAAATATATGATTGATCAATTGAGGAAGAAAAAAAGAATAACAGAAAAAAAGAATCTAGTGAAACTCGAATAACCAAACAGATGCCTTGTTCTTGTCAGCGATAAGAAGAAATAGAGGTTTTATCTTTTTTCGGTAATCCGAAGGTGTCACAGCGATTAAATAAAAAAATCTAACCGGTTGATCAAAGACGGTCCCTTCTCTGCGAACACAAAATGGCTACATAGAACTCGGCGTCACGCACCGCTACGCGTGTGCTCACACCCACTTCCTTTTTATGCCACTCCCTGGCCCAGACCCCTAGGCATTGGGCCTCAAAGAATTCGAAACGATAATTTTTTAGCGAAATCTTTCTCGTCAAAATTCTCCAACGGAAATTCGATAATTCGAAAAGAATAATTGAAAGAAAAAGAGAGAGAGAGAGAGAGAGAGAAAGGAAAAAGAGATAAAGAGAGAGAGAAAAAACCAAGGATAAATTATTACCGAGCAAAATTGTCGAGTTGGAAGCTGAAAACTTTCGTCGAGTTTTATGACACGGTCGCTGTGAAATTTATATTAAAGGTTAGGAGGAAATGGTGGAAGACGAGAAGAGAGAAAAAAATTTAATTTCATCGATTCCAAAACGGGAGAAAACGTGTGCGCGCGTTAACTATTGAATTAGAGATAGTAGTTTCGGTGTAACAGACTCGGCCACAGCCAAGAAACTGCCCGAAGAGAAAAATGGAGAAAGAGAAAGATGAATCTGGTCACGGCGAATCATAAACTTCTTCGGAGTATTCGCCCACGCTACGCTTAGCTCAGTCTGATGCTGGAAAAGAACGATGAAGCGAGATCTCGCGAGAGGAGGAGAGGAAGGAGGAAGAGGATAAGAAAAAGAAAAAGAAAAAGAAGAGAAGAAAAAGAAAAAAAGCATTTGAGAAGGAGGTGTGGGAAGAAGGATGAAGTGGAATCGAAAGAAAAGGACGAAGAGAGGCGAGATACTGTGTGCCAGGAACGAAGAAGTAGAAGAATAAGAAGAAGAAACAGCAAGAAAGAGAAAGAGAGAGAGAGAGAGAAAAAAGATATAAGTCGAAGCACTCGAGAGCGGCGCAAAAAGCGAGGATGCAGGCAAAAAAGGAAGAGCACGAGCGAAGAAACCGGTTTTTTCCAGTTGGGCCAGGTCGGGGCGTCGAACCTACGGACCGCAGCCTCCCTCCGAGAATAACTTGCATGCGGCAGCTCCAGCGTCGGCGGCAGCAACGGCGGCGACGGTGGCCAGCGTCGCAGTAGTCCTCCTCCTCCTCCTCCTCCTCCGCCACTCTTTTTTCTTCTTTTTCTTCTTCTTCTTCTTCTTCTTCGTCATCCTCTTCTTTCTCTCTTTCTCTCGACTCAAGAAGATAAAAGTTGCCTTAGGTCCGGGAAAAAAAGAAGGAAACGAGAAGACTCGCCAAAGAACGCACTGAAGAAGGATTAAACTTCAGAAGAAAGAAAAGTGGTGGAGGAGAAAGGTGGCGGGGTAGTGGAGGAAGTTGAGAAGAAGGAAAAGAGCATAAAAATACATTGAAAAGAATGAAGAGAAAGAGTAGGGGGTAAGAGGAGTGGTAAAAAAAGAATATCTTCGAGAGATAAAAAAGAAAGGAGGCCCCCGAAACATTAAGGTCATTGCCGTTCAGTCCCGTTTTAGATGCTCCTGGCGACGACCTCTTACTTCTTTTCTTCTCATCCACTTGTTCGTTCGGGTTTAGCCTAGGTCCGGGATCGAAAACACGGGCCGACGGATAACACGTTTCTTTCGGCTCACATTTTAAACTAATTCTTCGACCATACCATTTCTCTTTATCTGCATCCTATTACCTATCTTTCTACTTCCTTCGAATTAGCGATAATTAGAATCACGATCGAACAAATCTTCTTAATCGAGAGAAGCCGAGTGAAACATTATCGTTGAATTATCGAATTAGCATTAGATAGAGGAATAATTGCATTTTCTCACCTAACTCTCATACTCTCCTGACGAATCATTTAGAATTTTTTAATCTAATCGATGACAAAAGATTTCTTCCATCTTTAAATTCGCTTGATTAGCATATGCAACATTTATTTTATGAAAATAACGAGAAGATACGATAGAATTTTTTTTTTTAATTCTTCTTTTAATTGGAGAAAAAAGCAATGAAGAATACAAAGTTAAAAGAAAGAAGGGTGGAAGGAAGGGAGGAAAGAAAGGAAAAAATAAGAAACAAGATGGAGTGACTGCACCAAAAGTTTCGGGTCATTGCCGTCTTGTCTCGTTTTAGCCTTTCCTGTCCGCCTCCTCCTTTAGCTGCGTTATTCTTCTTCTTCTTTCTCTTTTCTCCTCCGCTTTAAGCAGTCTTTCGTACAAGGTTGGCCGCCATGTTTTTCCTCGGGCGCATACCCCTCTTTTACCGCCTCATGTGAGTGTAACTGACCTTCGTATATGCAAGAGAAAGAAAGATGGAAAGAGATGAGATACAAGGGGAAAAATAAGAATCATACGACCGCGAAACTGTTTTTTTTAAATATAAGACAGCGTAAAAGAAATGCATTAGCTGATAGCGAGGACGTCGAATTTTCATTCACTTTTGTCATTATTAATGTTATTAATAATAGATTAATAACATGGCCCATCGTGAGAAGGCAAAATAAAAGAGTTGACGATTAGATGAAAACAATATACTCGAATAGATTCGTTCTTTCAGGAGAAATTGTTTCTTACAACATTCTGACGATGGTCATGTTGGTAGATAATTATCGATATATCGTAGATGCTACACGTTTTAGTCGATTTTTACGCTTTTTTCCATCATACCGTTCATTGGTGAGGTTCAGTGAGGTCGATCGGAGGAACGTCACCGTTGTCAAGAGGTAGTTCCTTTGTTTTGACAATTTTAGTATTGATTACTATATACTTATATTACACATGCGCGTGGAATTCGAAGATGAATAATAGCAAAGAGATTAGATAATAGTTCTGATTTACGAATGGAGCCATACTCCGATCGTTCTCCAAGCCCCACGCTTTGTTAACGTTCGACTGTCCGATTTCGCGGTGGTAATCTTCGTACAATGCTTTAGTAATTCTTTTCTTTTCTTTTCCTAACTTCGAGAATCGCGCGTTCTTTTCCCTTTGCGAGAAATAATCGTAGTAGAAATTACACTGCATAGGTATATCGTAAAAAGAAAAAAAAGGAAAAAAGAAATGCCATTGTGTAACGCTATCTTAGCACCAAGAAACAAATTATTTTATCCTAAAAAATTACCATGAAATCAACTTTACGAATGCCACGTAATTACGATCACTCGGAAGGTAGAAAATCTTCCTCAAGGCAAGTAAATACTACGCATAACAGTAAATCGTTGTCCGGCGATTATTCGTTCCGTACGTTCTCCTTATATACACTCATAGGACGACCTTTATCAAAAGAGAAAGATCTCTATGATCTATATATAAAATACACAACAAAATAATACTCATGCTCAGATACTCGAATATTCTCGCAAAGGCGTAGATTTCGCGATGGTGGTGGTGGTGCGACTATTGTGGTGATGGGGTGGTGGCGGTGGTTAATTGGTGCCTTAACTCTTACCGGTAATCGTTCTGTTCTGTGCCCTGCCTGTCCTGCGCTTCTGGTTCGCAACTCTGTGGTGGTATTCTCTGGGTCGGCTCTCTACCGGGTGCGCCGCGTGTGCCTGCTTCCGGTTCTTCTTCTTCCGGCCCCCAAAAAAGGAGTTGCAACAGCGTGTTGTGTTCCAGCAACACGCCGCCTTGATCGGCGGCCCGAATGCAACCAGCTGTCCTGTCTGCCACAAACTCTTCCTCGGTGGCGAAGCTTTGATGGAGCACATGAAGCACACCCACAAGGATCCTAATGCCTCCGGCGTTGCCAGTAAGTATCGAAACGACGCGACAGACCAATGTCGAGATTATAGCGTCTCACTTTACGTCTCTCACTTTCTCTCTCAAAATTACTCATTTATGTCCTCCTAGTTGTTCTTCTGTCTCTCTCTCTCTCTTCGGGTTCCACCCTAATTATATTAGACCTGTTTATAATTCCATGTCTTTTTTTACAAGCACGACTCTTCACTATATTTTCCTCGTACACACGTACAATGTTCTTCTATCTATTCTATCATTTCGCACTGACCACGATAGGAACGAATTCTTGTTTTTTTCTTTCTTCTTTAAATTAAATGAATTTTATATTATAAATTCTTTTCAAATTTTACAAGATTCGTTCCTTCGTTTACATTGCGATTAATTCGGCTGGGTATTTAAAGGGATGCTTCTAACCTCATCTTTCGCGATTTCGGGGTGGAAAACTGTCAAAAGGTAGAATAAGAGAGAAAGAGAGAGAAAGAGAAAGATAGAGATAAAGATGGAAATAAAAGTGGAGGAGAAGCGAGAAAAAGAGAGACTAAAGTGAATATATACGCGTAAAGAAGTCATAAAACCGTAAGTAAGGCTAAGAGAGGTGGAGCAACCACTCGTCGAGACACGAGGGGTGGTTCGTCTTTAGTCTTTAAGTACGCCTCATATATCCCCCACCCACTGAAAAAAATTGCTTTTGGCGCGGGCAAATTATGCATACGTTGTCCTGTCATTTCTTCGTAATATTTCGCTGGGCAGAAGAGGGGTGTAGCACTTGGCACACTCACCAACTAATATTTGGGTTCTTAACTAATATACAAACACATATGTCTTCTTTCGGTGCTTCGAGGGTGTCTCGTTCGACCTCTGTGCGCGCCTTTTTTGTGTGCTCGTTAGTGCTTTGTACATCGCGAACGCGCATGGAAACTAAATCCAGAAATGAAAAGAAAATCATCGAAAAGAAATTCCCCAAATTTTGGACTTTATTTGAAAGAAATAGAAAAAGGAAGAAAAACTAAAGAAAAGAAAGAAAAATATAGAAAAAAGAAAGGAAAAAGAAAAAGAAAAAGATGGGAATCTTCGTGAGGATTATCTCTGCGCGTTCGCGTCGTTTGATCGGAGCGCATGCGCGTTCGCGTGCGCGCGCGCGTCCGCGTTTCTTGGATTTTGGTCCGACGACCTCGCTCGTGAAAGGGATTCTTAACGGGTAGGCAGCGAGCAACGTGTCCGAGGTCAGTGCTCTCCTGATCCTTGGACATTCGCGTCTGCAAGGACTATCCCTTCGCCTTCGAGGTCGCCCGGAACGCGTACGTAAGCGCCGTGCGTACACGCGCGTGCACGTGAGTGCGTGAGGATGAGATGAGATGAAGGAGAGAGAAGAAGGAACAAAGTCAACCGCGGCCTCGTTGACCGATGCTAGCGAACTATCGAAAGATCGTGATGTCAAAATGAACGATAAGAGAAGACACAGAAAGAGATATGTATGTAAATACGCGTAATGATTCATAATGATGTCAATGATGACGACGACGACACAATGAGTTGATACGGTGATGCCGATGATATTGATCATGACGATCATGAGATAATGGTGATGATAATTATGGTGATGATTATGATATGGTGGTGATGATGATCATGATGCTTTCGTTCCTTGGGACGCTTTATCCTGCTTGGCATTGACCTTGAAATTGTCTCGCCCTATTGTTCCCTCCGCTGACTGCACAACCTCCGTTGCCGGGGTTTACCTAGCGAAGCGACGGACGGCCAACCACCCTTGCCCGGTGTGCGGAAAGCACTACGTCAACGAGGGTAGCCTTAGGAAGCATCTAGCCTGCCATCCTGAGACCAGTCAACTAAGCACGAGCCTCAGAATGTGGCCGTGCTCGGTGTGTCAAGCAGTCTTCACTCATGAGAGCGGTAAGTGCATCTCCATTTAACAGAAAAAACTTACTCGGTATCTCCGTTAGCGTTGATAAGTGTTCCCGAGAGCCTAATCGATTTCACTATAAGTAACTACATTCTTTTCCTTCGATTTCTTCTTTTCTTTCAACTTAAGGGTTTTCGGATACAACCTTGGCGCTAACGGATCTACGTTGATGAATCTTCTTATTTATATTCATTTACAAAAATTATTCGTCTCAAAGCAAATGAACAAAGCGCAGTCTAACAATTAGTTCATATTTGATCGCAGGTTTATTGAGTCATATGGAACACATGAGGATGGATCCTAAACATCAGTTCGCAGCGCAATACGTGTTGAGTCGCGCGGCGGCCGATAGGAGAGAAAGGGAAATTCTCGCGAGTTCGAGTCTAGGTATAACAACGTGAATCGAATTTTCTTTAAATATGAAATTGTAATGATTATTAAGCGAGGGACGATGTACACGATGCATTCTCATTGATCGAATACCGTTCAGGTGCGGGGCTAGGTGTTTTGGGAGGTCAATCTGGAGGACCACAAAATTTGCAGCAACCACCGATGTGCCAATCGCCTTCGGCCCACTCCGATAGCAGCAGTGGAAACGGACGGCTATCTTCGGCCGGAAGTGAACCTGGTACGCTCCGACTATTGGTTTTGCGCCCTGAAGGAATCGATCATTGCTCGGTGCCGTATCCGTGTATTGCAATTTTCGTATTTCTGATTTGATTGATTAGAATTAACTTATAAAATTGTCTGTAACAATATATATATATACTGTGTACATATATGTACATATATATATATATATAATATGTAGACTCCATGAAACTTTTTTATTATACTTGTCAAATGAATTTGAATGAACGTCAATAGATATGTAATCGTTCATAAATAATATTATCTAATGCAAGACACACGGCTACGGTCCCATCGTTGTACGTCGAATTAATATCCGTCAAAGAGCTCGATCGCTTCGTTTATTTATAAAGTGAACAAATAATTAGCGATGTAAGAGCCAAGCGGTCTCGCACGAGCATACTAACGAGAGTAGATTTCTGCGCAGGCACTGGTCTACTGAACAACAACAACAATAACAACAACAACAACATGGCATCGCCAGGACCCAGCGGTAACAAGCTGAGTGAAATGTTGAGAGCGGGCAGTCAGCCGGGTTCCGCGCAACAGTATCACGACGAGATGCAATCGCAACAACAACGCATGGCCGTCATGGCCGCCGCCGTGTCAGCGGGTGAGAAAACAACTCCAAGAAACGGACAGGATTTCGCTTTTCGAATCGAAACGTTCTTTTATTGCTGAACGAGCGAAAGCACATATACATATTACATATTATACATATACGTATAGCGTTGAAACGCAATAGTTTTGCGTTGTCTTCAAGGACGTCGACGGCGTTATTATACTTTATCGGACAACGCGAGACAACGCCATCCGGGAGAGGAGAAACGATAGCTCCGTTCCAATTATACCGATAAAGATTTATTTACGATGATGTTTTCCCGCGTCACTGTCGTCGTGTCGGCGTTACTGACTCTTATGCCACCGAACATAATTAATTATAACGACGTTTAATAACACTAACCTATGCCTAAGCGGTATCGCTTCGCCCATTCATAGACATACCGATTACAACCGACACATATCAACAAATCTTCGTATCGTATATCTCATTTTATTCGGTTAACGCGTCAAGTTCTCGCTTACCTGCTCAATTTTTCCGCAAAAAGGAGTCTGCGATTTGATCGACTCAAACTTGCTATATGACGTAACGTAGTCGATCGGATCGCGGTGTTTCCTACTACCGAAAACTTCGTTGTATACGGCGAGTACAGGAACGTATCTATGTAAAATATAAAATTCTGAAATTCTACCGCTGTCTTCTTCGTAAAAATATTATTTTCGACGCCGAGAATCATACATAACAAGTCCGATTATTACTCTTCCGAATAAATAAAACTTTCACTGGCCTACTTATTCACGAATGACGAAGAAAATACATATATATTTATATATATACCTCTCTATATATATATTTAATAAATACTTAAGTAAATGTTTCGAATTGTAATACTACGAAATCTTAAGACGACACTTTTTAACCTTTTTACGAGACGTGTTTAAAAAGAATAAGACTGCATACAATCTTTCTGTCCCCCTTCTTCTGCCCGCGATTTTAATGTGGTCACACTTCGTACATATTATATTATAAAAGATATCGTTCTAAAATTCGACAATATCTTTTTCATTCGTAGGTTTGCAAAACTCGGTGTCGCCGAATTTGTCGCCCGTAGATATGGCGTCGCTAGCGGCAGCCATGAGAATGGGCAACAACGGAGACATGAGCGGCAGTGCTCAAGGATCGGCTGGGTCTCAACAACAAGGTGTCCAGGCAACCGGACCTGAACAAGCACTGAGAATGCATCAAGCGGAAGCTTTGTTACGTTCCCAAGCTGAAGCCGCCCTTCGGCTAGCGGTAAATTTTTCTTTGATTAATTATCTAATTATATTACGAAAAAATATCTAATTCTAAAAGCTATTTATCAAATTAAAATATTTTATAGTAACTTTATCTACTTATGAATTATGTTTGAAGACATATTAGTTTAGACAGATATACACAGATTGTGGTTACATTGATAAACACCTTTAATCACACAACAATAACTTTATTATCGATTTGAATTAGGTGTCGCAGGCAGCAGCCGCAGCGGCAAGTTCAGCGGTTGGGGGAGATGTGAGACATCATCTAACTCAACATAATGGCGGCGGATCTTCCGGTATACCAGGACATCATGCGAATCAACAAATGTCTCAACAAGACAGCTTGTCACCGGAGTTTGGTAAGTTACCACATACAATAAAAATAATAACAAAAACATAAGAAATAAATTAAATTTGATTTTTTTCAAATTGTTTCCAAGAACGAGGATCTTTTTTAAATTCAATTCTACTCTCCAATTACACATGTCTGTTAAAATTTCATTAGCATTTTTACATCTGTTTGAACAGGGGAAGCTCTACGTCTACAGGAGCAACGATTAGAGCAAGCCCTGAGGCTTCACGGTGACCCACGCGCCCTGAGCTTTACCATCCAGCAGGTGGTCAACCAACAGAACAACCAGCAACCATGAAAGTTCAGTTACTACTGAGACGAGTGGACCCCTTGGACGCAAGATCAGACGGCTTTGCAGCAAGTCGAACGTATGAATCAACAACAGCAGCAACATCATCAACAACAACAGGCTGCAGAACGTTTGACACCTTTAAATAATCATCAGCAGCAAAGCTCGTCTGGTATGGGCCATCACCAGCATCAGCATCAGCATCAGCATCAGCATCAGCATCAGCATCAGCATCAGCATCAGCATCAACATCAGCATCAACAGCAGCAGCAACAACATCATCAAGAGGATCGAGGTGTAAAGAGGAAAGTAGAAGATATGCTCGATAATGCTGAAAACGCGTAAGCGGTGCGTCCAAGTGCGGTCATCAACGAATTTACTCAACGTCTCAGGAGTATGAAAAAGCAAATGAAAAAATGAAAGAAGCGCGTAGAAGTTTAAAATCAAAGACTTCGTTAACGGACCGGACAATGTTTTTCAATAAACATCAGTCCAAGTCCGTTAGTTTTCGCGAAATCTTCGCGAAATCAACGAAATGAACTTGTTAGCCGTATCGAACCTCGAAACTTCACGTTGGTTTATCAAAGCCTTCGTACGATTTTAAGAGACGTACGGCTAATCCGTTGCACGGTGTCGATTGGACGTAACAGTGGCGACGCTTGCCTTCGACTTTACGATGTTCCTTGCGTCGTACACGCTGTTCCTATTTCGGTCCTAAAAATGTATTGATCTCGATCGAGAACGTCGTGTACGCGACACCAGAAAAGAAGAGACAGGGAAAATAAAATTAGACAGTGCTGTGTTATTATTGGTGTATTCGCGTGTAAATGGACGTTCTCGGGTCGTCTTCCGACCCCCCTTTTATCTCTAATCGCGAATGCTGATTTTCTCCTGCAACTAGGAGAGATTCTGTCCTCTTCATCTTTAAGATCCTCTGGGATCACTGGTACGCGTCGCCACCGTTACGACCATTTCCTCACCCGAAACGTGCCATAATGAATGATGAGTGGAAGACCGTCGTCGTTCGATTTGTCCTTCTTGTAGTGTACTAATACGACCACTTGTCAAGTCGGTCGTGTTTGTATCGCCTTGAGGACGCGAGACGCGGTACTATATGACTTTTTTAGTACAAGAGCCATAACGGCGGACAGGAAAAATCTATGAGCAGTGATTCTTCAGTCTGATTCGTGGTTCAACAAACCGAGCTATATGTATATTTATATGTATACATATATAAGGTCCGCACGATATCGGTCATTATATATATATATATATACATATGTATGTACATGTAATCTATGTATGTATGTATACATACAAGCCAGTCTCAAGGTTCCCTTAATCTTAATCTCCCGTAACGTTTAAGAAGACGAATCACATGCAATACACATATAGAAACACGATGAAAAATAGAAAGAGATGGATAGAGTTGGAGTGAAACCATACACGTATACTATGTGCGTCAACTGAACGATAAGGAAAGATCAATCGTTCTCTCGACGAGAGAGAGAGAATAAGAGTATATACTTTTCCTCGATCATAATTCGTACGCGTATGGTTACATGAAAGACACATACACAAATAAACACACTCCGTGGAGAGAGAAGAAAGAAAATAGGAGGGTCGAACGTGTTTCTCAACGAGCGTGTCGCGTTCCCAAAAAACAATGCTGACGAGTGTGAAAGAACGTTAATGATAACACACCCGCAGATAATCATACACATATACACATACACAAATGACATGCTAATATATAGCGTGAACGGGAACGCGTCACACATATATAATCACACACGCACTTATAGACATTTGGTAGGATACACTTGTACACATTAAGCACATACTGAAAATACACTTAACTGGTAAGATACACACAAACACACATACGTACTGTGTAAACTTTTGAAGAAAAAAATGCGCGCAACTTGTGCTCGTGATAGCACGGAAACTATTAGCTCGTAAGCGGACAAACAAAATATAATTATTATAAACAGTTATATTATATATATTATATATACATACAGAGTATGAAGAGTATGACGGAATAAGCGAAGAGAAAAAAAAGAAAAAAAAAAGATAAGAATAGTGCACGGGTGCGAAGAAAAAAAAAAGAGAAAAAGTCACCCGAGAAAATAAGCACGCGAAAAAACACACATTTTAAAATGAAATTGAGCGTGAATGCGAACGAACGTTTTTCGTGAGCGAGCACGCTCGAGATGATGATGAAGAAGAAGAAAAGATAAATAAAAAAAAAACTAAATGATAAATATTATATATATATTATATATATAAATATTATAAATAATGAATATAGGGTCTATGAGACTAGGATAGTTAGGCGAAAGAGAAATTTCGTGCAAGTGAGGCGTACGCGTTTGTGCGATTTTACGCGATTCCAAGTATCTTAAGCCGAGAAAATGAACAGCGAATGAGTGATAAAAAATGCGAGAAAAAAGTGAATACACGAGAAGCGCATGCGTGTGTGAGAGAATGAGAAAGAAAGAGTGAGTGAAGAAACCGAGGACAGAAGCAATAACGAAAGAAAGAACGAGTGAAAGACATCGATGAATGGGAAGGCTAGGAGATTGGAAACGACGCGTAAACGCACGGATGCGCACGTGGTGCGAATGTTAGAATCGAGTAAATGAGAATGCTTCGTGAGCATCAAGGAAGAACGAATGAGTGAAAATAATAATAATAATAAAAAAAAAAATGCGGAGCGTTTGAGATTTTAGAATGACGTGCTTCAGGTAATCTGAGGTCCTGTGATCGTTATAAGCGAAATATTTTTTTATTTCCGGGTAATATATCTGAACGCGTAAAGCACTTGCGTCGTTTCGAACTTTTACTTGCAATATACCGTTACGTTCTCGCAATACTTAGGAAGAAAGGAGATTGAACAAAAATGAAAAACGAATAAAATAAAGACGAATAAGAATAGAAGTGGATGAGAAAAATACGAAAATGAGGATGACGAGAATAAGATAAAGTTTATCGAAGAAAGTCCGTAGGTTTGAAACGTGGAGCGAACTTTAGAAAACTCGAGCCAACCCTTCGCCCTTTTTCAAAAAACCATCATATTTGAGAATCATTCCATTCATGTTTCTTCACTTACCCTTTTTCCTCTTAAAATGAACAAATGTTTCCATCTAATTTTCTTATATTTAAACAAACATGAATGAAAACAAAGATAATAACTAATTCGTGGATCGTTCGTACTTTCGATGGGGTTTCTTTCGACGAGAACTAAACAAAGATTTAAAAACGAAATGTTGGCTGTTTGTAGTTAACACCAAATCAAACTGACAAAACTGAATTTTCGATACAAACCATTCGCGGATGTAACAATGATCGAAGCGGGAGATGATAATAAGAGAAGAGATAAAAGCAAACCAAAACCCTCTCTCGGACAAAACGGAAACGTAGGCTATTCGGAAAAAAAAGAAGAAATGAGAGACAAGAGGGTGTTGTTAACAAAATTAAGACGGATCGGAAAGACATTGACGCGCGATAAAATTCGACTCATTGTCAGGAGACGTTCGACTTCTTCGTTTCTTTGACTGATGATCGCGAAACGAGTAGAGTGCGGAAACGAATGGTATAGCGTGCCGAATATAATAATCATTTCCCCCCCGTGACATACGTCGAACCGCGTTGTTGTTGTTATTGTTATTGTTGTTGTTGGCCCCCATTCGGAGACTCTCGACGAGACTTTTCGTTCTTTACCGGCTCGTATTTTACTACCTATTTTATCTCCCGCTTCCACAATGTTTCTTCCATGATTTGGAAACGGAAATGTTAGATATTCTCGGTTTTCTTTGACAGAGTAATTAATATTTACAAAACAATTTTGAGATACAATTTCGCTTAACAAATCTTTATTACTAAAAACAAAGAAATATTATAAAAAGTCAAAGAAGACAGAAAAAAAGCCCATCCAAAGAAAGAAATCGATCGATTTTATTTTGTGATAAATCTAGAAACGAAATTAAATCGTTTTAATGTGTTTATTATTTTCCTTTTTCAAGGAACTTGTCCCATCAAGTCCCCTTGTTCGCCAATTACGAAAGTATAACCTAACGTCGTCATCTTCGTTGAACGTAAAAAGACACACGCCGAGAAGCCGCCGGGTAAACAGGCTTTTTCACCATCCGGGACGAGAAAAGAAAAGATCACTAAAGGATTCATCGTCAAAGCTACATTTTACAATCGAACCCGTCTCGTACGCAAGACTCCGGAGGAAGTCGAACCTTTCGATGATCTCGTACCGCAACCATAAAATTTTGAGTCTCGTTAAAAAAAAAGAAAATATTGAAACAAAATAGAACACAATATTCGACCAAACATTGCCAAAAATTATATGATGGACCAAAACGCGTATAACGAGAACAACAAAAAGTATTAAAAAAAAAAAGACAAAAATAATAATAGAACGCACAAAATGGAGTAAAAAGAATTTTAGAAAAAAAAGCGGGCAAAAAAACAAAACTCTTGGTTCGTTCCCCGAGTCTCGCGCTGAACGATCGCGGGTCGATCATTGGTCGTTCTTATTATAAAGAATTTTTACGTTACAGGGCGTTATTTCCTCGGATTAAGTAGTATGTAAATACACCTTGATATCACAAGCATAAACTGAGAATTTACTGGTAAACTTAAAGGAAGTACATAATGCGAAATAGGGTTAGTTTCTATGTAAATACCTAAAGCTGGACGAGTGCATACCCCTCGTTCACGCAACCAACGATAATCGTTTTTATCGAACCAGAGCTTCTGTTCGTCGTCGGTGTACGCCTGGACGTCGACGAGCGTTCTTACTCGGATTATCATTTTACGCTCGTCTTAGAACGATTAGTGAAAATCTTAGAAAGAACGCTCTGCGAGCCGAGCGTCGCTGATCGGGAAATTCTTTTTTTTTCTCGACACCAATACTCTCACACATGATACGCGATGAACACGATAATTACACGTATACTAACACAATTACATACATACAAACATACACAGTTAGCTTGCGATGGATTGTACAGCTATGATAAAACAACATTACCAACTCGGACAACTATTTTTGGCATTATGATAATTACTCTTGCACAACCGGCACCGATGAGAATTATCTTGGTTTTTTTTTTGACTTCGGGCTAGGGACCAACATTTGGTTTTACTCGCCATCAATAAAGATAATCCGGATCGACCGTTTAGATAAGAGACAGACGAAAGAAAACACTAATGCAGTTTTATATTGAAACAAAGCGAAGATCGCGAATTACTTTGTTAAACCTCCCTTGTCATGCACGTGTCGTAACAAAACATAAACTTATTAGTAATGATAGAAAATAAAAATTAGGGAGAAATAGAGAGATGGGTTTTGATCAGAATAAAAGATTTTTGTGGATGTCTATCGAACTGCGAAGTTATGCTTCGTTCGAACATAACTTACGGTTGCGAAATTGTTGAAAGGGTGAAACGAATGTGCATGAACGAGAGTGCGAACGAACTTAGCTTCGAGGGCACAAAGTTGAGGTTTAGGAAAATAAAGCAGGACTAAAGCTAATAAAAAAGAAAAATATGATTCTTCGTTCGGAAATTTTCAATGACTTCGCTTTCATACGAAAAAAAATATCTATAATGATAATTAAATCTAAAAAAGACAAAATAAAAAAAAACAATCAAACAAATCATTGACCGAAAAATGCCAACAATTATAAATCATTTAAAAAAAGAAAAACAAAAAATAATAAAAAAAAAACGGTATAAATCTTAATTTTTACGGTCCCTAAGAAAAATCCGCGAAAGAAAAAAAAATATAACGGGTGCACGTAATTATACCAATAAGAGTGCAGGAGAGAAAAAAAAAGAAAAAACGAAAAAATAAAATGGAAAGCTTTCGAAACAATACAAAAAGGTTAGAAAAGACAAAGAAGAACTATAAAACAAAAGAAAAAGCAGTACCATTTATCACCATCATAACCATCACAAAAGAAATAGAACAGCAACAGTAACAATACAAAAAACACTATATCACTCTAACCACCCACGTCAAAATCCTTCATGGATGCGAACACGCGCAACGACCCATGAAACGATTGACAGACGAGAATTTTTCAACAAAAAGTTAACAGAAAAAAAGAAAAAAAACGGTGCATCCTGCCGTGCGCCGAGGGTTGCTTTTTCATGTCGAATGCAAAAGTAACGAAAAAGAAAAAAAATAGAAGTTAGAGAAAAGTACACACACATTCGATCGGGGCAGCCAATTGAAATTTTTCCCCACAACCCACCTACCCTTTTTCCCACCGTGAACTTGACATTCACCCCCTCCCCCACCTCAAACACCCCCTCTCAACAAAAATAATAGAGAGAGACGGAGTGAGAAAGAAAAAAGAATCATAATAAAAGTATCAATCACACACATCTCCGCGCGAGAAGGAGGAATTCCCGAGGCGCCGGCCCGTGCCCCGCGAACGTTGTATCATAATTTTTAATTAAATGAAAATAATAAGAAATAATGCAAAAAAAAATAAATAAACGCTAATAATAATAACGCGAAAGAAAAAGCTAAAAAAACACAATGAAAAGCACACAACATTACAATAGCTCTAGTAGTGTATGTTCTGTAATCAAAGCAGGAATAAGCGCAGATAAATGATAAAAATAAGCGCGCACGTTACCGACCATCCTTCTCCAAGCGGTGTGAAGTGCGTGCCGCTAAAAAAAAGCACAAAAAAATAATTTACAAATATATTGATTTACATATGCCCGTAACTAATAAGCGGGTCGGTGGCGCAACTCTCGCGAACGTTCATCCCTTTGTAAAGAACTCTCTCTTCCCCATTCTCTTCCGTAAAAGGCCAAAGATCTTCTCTCTCGTTTACTCATACTTGGGTCACCGATGAACTTATCAAACTCGGGTCAGTCAGAAAATGCGAATCTTTGAAAAGCTAAAGATAAGGAGAATGGAAGAGAGTACGAACCCGTAAGGTCATAACGACTCGCGTGTGAGTCAACTAGACTTATTCTAGTCTAGCACATTGAGAAGGAGATGGCCCCAATTATCATACAAAGAAATAGTGAAAGAGAAAGGAAGAGAGAGACAAGTGAATATATGTATAAATGAAAGCGGCGTGTTCGATGCGTAGACCTTGCAAAACCGACCCTAACCATAATCTTAATCTCTTTCATGTAAATTTGCTAAATGTTTAAATAATCTAAAACTTGCCATAGCCCGGATGCGCTGGTGCATACTCCCAGCGCATACACACTACAAATACGACTCGACTTAACGAATAAATGCAAAAATCCGCGGTAACGTCTCTAATGCGAACGATGTCACTTGGGTAAGCGACACCTAAGTCAATCAATGGGGACGCCCGCGGTAGAATTGGTATTCTCGACAAGGAACAATTCACAACAGATACAGATTACAACTACAGCAATAGAGGAACACGAGCAATTACCCGAATACATCGGACACAAATACACACACAGCAATTGGTAAGGAGAGCCCTGTACACATAAAGTCACTCTTATTACACGCTCGAACACACTCTTACACTATAATTACACTTCGTATACACTATAAATACACATGCTACGGATATGTAAAGCCAATTGATTTTGTAAATTGCCCAAAAAAGGAAATTTTTCATGTGAATTTTAAAATGCAAAAGAGATCAACGAAAAAAAAATCATTTTGAAGAAAGAAAGTTCTACGAAGCAGCACAATTAACGCATATTCGGCCCTACATTATGTAGTATTTATAATATGTACATGTATTTTCATGCGACAATTCGATTAAATCTCGCACCGATCTGTCTGGAATGGATCGTTGGAGGATCTTTTGAATCGAACCGTCCTTCCAGGTGGAAAGGAACTATAATATCACCATTGGAAGAATCTTCATGGTGACTTCAGCAAAACAAAAAAAAACAAAAAGCTAAAGATTTGGATAATAGAAACAAATAAAGAATTTGTAAGAAAACATTCGCGGCCTTTGGCATACGTTTGGATGCAGAACCGATGATGAATGAGCTTCCACGGAATCCCGTGCGATCTCCATAGTCCCCCGGACTTGACTAAAGAAAACCCGGCAATGATACGAACGAACTTTTCCTTGTGGAAGTTCGATCCTGACGATGGACGGACGATGAGGTGCCGCAAAAGTAGACTGATGATGAGCAAAAATACGAAAGAACAGTATAAAATAACGGAAGAAGAAAGAAAAGGATGAAATGATCGTCACGAAAGAAACTTACGGCACCTCGGTAACCGCGCAAGCGTCTGTTCCATGATATAATAAAAAAAAAAAAAAATGATAAAGAGATGAAAAAGATGAAGAAGTCGAAGGAGAAGAAAGGCGCTATTAAATAAGACGACCTAGGAAGTGGCAGCGGCGTTGTAGGAGCCGTTGTTCGAGTACGGCTTTACAAGCAAAAACCGTTGGTTTGTTTTCGATCGGGTTTTAATTTTTTAATGAAATAATCTCACGACGAATATCGCGTACGATCGAGATCGCTGATTTCTAATCGAAAAAAAGGGCGAATGACGTATGTGTATATTCGTGGCAGTGTGTATCGTAAGTGCGCAGCATTTGATAAAACCGACAGTCTAGCAGTGCGAGCGCCTCGGCGGCACTAGCGTTTTCACGCGGTGACTTTGCCGAGCCTCCGTGATTAAAAACCGGAATAAGTTGTTTCAATGTCCACTATATAAATGAAGAGCCATAGTCGTTAGAAGGTGGTGACTCCAAGCTCGATATCGTCGATGACCGAACAAGTCTGTCCTTAATTTAGACTTTATCTCATTCTAAAAAAAATAAAAAACAAATCTAAAACTATCAAATCAATTCGAGCGCAATTTAGTATATACTTTTTCGAATAACAGGATCAAAAATCGAACTTTGGATAATTATTGACCAGTGAGCTATTTTCAAAACCAATCAATTTGGCTAATATATAAATATTTATATGTCAAAAATAATCATATATTTCGCTGACATAATGACAAAAATTTCACTCACTGTACAGGACGGATAAGAATCGTATCAGATCGCGCGGAAAAAGTTAGCAAAAAATAACATCCAAAGGAGTGGCAACTGCCTTTCATTCGGACGAACAACAACAGCGATTCTCGACGATGACGAGCATTCGGAGCCATCGCGTGGGTCCGTCACTGAAGGCCTCGTGATTCTGGCAAACACGGTGCCTTCGTGACGGGCGATACTCTTTTTCAAAATATTCTCCAAGTTTTTGTTAACGAGAATGTGTTTTTTCTCCCTTGTATCCCTTAGTAAACCCTCTTTATTCGTATCCGAGGTGAAAGACCGAGTCCGATCGGAAAATAATACGATTAGAAAAGAATTAATTAGGCAATGAATGTTGAAGAAACAAAAAAAAATTAAAATTAAAAATAAAATAAAATAATAGGGCCTAAAATGAAATCGATGATGACAAATAACCGTCCGTTGAGTGGGTGCCTTCGTCAGGGTTTTCCGTTACATTAAACGAACGTTTTCAAGTATAACTCACAATTAGTAGTGTTATGGTAGAACAGTAATTACAGTGTACCGCAGTAAACAATTAACTAAGTAAGTATACAGGAAGCACGTGGTCTTTTTCAGTGTCTACAGTATCGTCGTACACCACCGTGCAGTGGAACGACCGGAAACATCGGATTCATTTCGCGTGGAGTTCCCTTCCCGCCAATTTCACCTCTTACCCTTCATCGTCATGATGAATTCAAAATTCGCGAAGCAAGTCGATTCAATTCAGTAATTTCTAAAAATGACGGATGGATCGAAAATTTAGATCGAAAGGAAAAATAATTCCAAAACCCTCCCATTTACCCGTCCTACCGAATCCGTCGTTTCGACGCAATCCACCGTCCGCGAGATCAGAGATACAATCAGCATTTAACAGATAAATATGATAATAAGTGTACTAAGTGTCCGTAGTTTAGCCAACGTGTACATTGTATTCTCCAATAGAGGAAAGGAAGGGAAAGAAGTAGGATTGATAAAGGACAAGAAAAGGACAAGTTTTATATAGTTCATAGATAAGATAGGAAGAGAGAGAAGGAGAACGAGAGAGAGAGAGAGAGAAAGAGAGAAAGAGAAAGAAAAAATAAAGCGAGTTGAATGACGATTGCACGGTGGAACCATATTTAACCAATCAATATGATTAATTAATAACAGTACCGTAACCATTTGTCAAGTCGACTTAATTAACAGTTAAGCAGAATGCATACGTATACACTTGCATACACACATATACACTATACACATTGACACGTCCAGTTACGTAAAAGCTTTGCGTATCTATATACGTGTAATATAAACACACAGATACACTACCGCACGAGGATACAGAAGGAAGATGATATAACACAAAAAACATACAACATCCGTATTCAAGAGTATGTAAGGGTCAAGCGATCGCACAGTATCGCTCATTACTTATTAAATAAATCGCGTAGGCACTTACTACGGATAGGAAGGAACAGGACTTTGGGACTCGGACCCGGATAAGAGGGTGCCCGAACGCGCGAATCACTTAACTCTCGCGTATGTAGTCTACGTGTTTCCCTCTCGTCGAGAGCACGAACGATCGGATAAGTGATAACGCGCGTTCAGGTTCTCTCCTGTGGTTATTTCAATTGATCTTTCCAGTGCAGCCTTGAGTTATTTCACTTACGGCGTTATTTTCAACACAAAATAAACCCCACCACCTACCCCCCACTGGCCACCTAAAAATCATCCGCTCATATTTCTCGAAAGGATGACATCCCCACGACACACCAATCCTCCTCAGTTTCACACGTACGCGTTGTTTCAAGTTCGTTCGCGATGTCTCGATGACGTGATCACCGTTTTGGGCACGTCTCCTCGTTTAAATAAAAATTTATTATAAATGATAATATTAAATGATTTTTTAAATTTGAAAGAAAATTAGTAAATCAAAAAAATGATAACGTCAAAATTATTTTTCGATTCAATGAATTCGTAGAATAAAACTCTTTTATTTGTTTAATTTCCAAAATTTCATAAAAAAATGTTCAAAATAATAATGAAAAAAAAAGATTGAATAAATATTTGGCACGCGTTAGAGAGAGAGAGAAAGAGAAAGAAGGGAGACATGCCTGAACCACGACTATCGAAAAGGTGCGAACGTTGAGTTAAACATTTTGAAAACTTTTATGTACAGTTAGTTACCGTATAATACAGCGCATATTATTGTTTATTTCGGTGACGCTCGCTTGTCGTGCCTTTCATGATTCTCAACGATTCTCACAACACGGGATCGTTCTAAATTTCAATTGATTTGGCAAGGCAAACGGACGCACGCAACTTTAATGGTATCGATTGAGTTTGGTCGAAGTCCCCTTTTGGGCAAACACACCGACGCACTTCCGGTCCCGCTGGCTCGCCGTAAATCATTCAAGAAATAGAAAGATGAAGAGAAAGGAAAGATATAAATATGTAGATAGAAGGAGTGAGAGTCAGAAAGCCTCCCGTTGGAAATTCGATTCTAGTCAAAAAAAGGTACAAAGCCGTAGCGAGTGAAACTCGAGCGGAAAAAATCGGTACTTATTTTAGCATATGCTATAAAACTGAACAAAATGAAAGAAAAAAAAAAGAAAGGAGAAAAATCGGGCAAAGTAATACACGGGAGGAGGACTGAATAACTGTAAGATGAGGAAAGAAAAATAAGACCAAAGGATACAGAAGATGAAAACAAAAAGAATGAACTAATTGGCCGATTTCCAAAATAAACGGCCTAGCGGGACCGTACCCGAAAGAATATCCGCGCGTTGTTGACAAAACATAGCCTCTTTTCGTTGTACATCACACGTCGGCCATGACACGGTCGATCTCCATTGTATGAACAAAAAACAAAAACAAAAAAAAATACGACACTCTTTCCAAAAGAATATACAAAAAGATAAAAAAATTTGCAAAAAAATGGATGTACGGTGCGAATGAATCTTTCGAGAAGCTTCGATCGTTGTTCCGTCGCGTATTTCAAATATTCTTTTTCTACCGAATCGCAACCGTAAATCTTCCCCCTCCCCCGACCTACCCCATTCGCTTTAAAGGCAAGGTTCACGAAGCAGAGGCCTCTCTTTTTTTCTAATCAATCGTGAAAATCTAATCACGATTTAGAAAAAAATCGGGCCTTAGTCTTACGAACCAAGCCATTCGATACCGCGGTTAATCCTTACAATTATTGCTATTACTATTATCATTATCATTAATATCATTACGATTTTATTAGTTGTATTAATAATTATTATAAACATTGCTGGGGGCAATTGGAAGCGTATTTTACAGAGAGTATATATATAAAAGAAAGAAAGAGATAGAGAAAAAAAGAAAGAATGAGGGCTAGGTGAAAATTCTCCCGAATCGTCGAAGCCATAATATATGATAATATATGAATATTTTTTATGTTAGAGCCTTTTATATGAGTAACATTTAAGGAACAAATAATACTGATGAGATGCGATGGCGAAAGAAGCAAAAAGGCCACAAACTTTTTTTTTGAGACGCTTCTTTCTTTTTGTCACCTATTTTTTTTACGTTTGTTCTTTCTGTTTTCTTTTCCTTTATTTTTTTTTATCTTTTCCTTTTTATATCTAGTAATTACACTCATACATACGTACACTTATATACGTACACATAGTAATGCTTGTTAAATATTATTATTATTATTATTATTATTATTATTATTATTATTTTTATTTTTATTATTATTATTATATATGTTATTATATTTAGGAAAATATTTATGTAAAGTAAAGTAAAACCCGCGTTTGGTCTCATGTAGGTGAAAAACGCAAAGAAAAGAAAAGAAGACGCGCGTTCCTCGTGTTTGATTTTTCGTTCGAATATTCGTTGATCATTTTTGCCAATTTTTTTTGTTGGTCACAAAAAAAAAATGATATTTTAAAAACGCAATGTTAGACAATACGAATGCAAACATGAGCTTACTTCTAATGACGTTTGTTTATGATTTACTTTACTTACTTTGTTTAAATCCTATGTTTCAATAATACTTTTAATTCACGTTTTGTAGAAATTTACAACATATTTTTCTTAATTTCTTTTAAATAAAAGAAGAATTATTATATTTTTCTCGAAATACTTTCTCGAAGCAACAGAAGCAAAAAAAGAAAAATATTGTTCCCTATTTCAAAGTGACAGATAAGAAAAACCTTTTTTACTTGCGTTTTCCTTCTTTTCCTAACGTCATTTGCCTACTTATAAGTCTCTTTCTTTGTCTTTTAGTCGATAACGATAAAGACCCATCGAAAATGTCTGATACGTTCCTTCTTATCTTCGTTTATGTATACCAAATTTATTTTATTCGTCGGAAGTCGAAGAGTACCGTAATATGTTTTTTCTTTAGGTTATTCTTACATTAGTTACTTTAGTAATAAAATCTCGGTGATGAAGTTGAATTTTCGAAAAAATAAGAAAAAAAAGGATCACAAATTTTAATCAAATAATAATATTTACTTGATTTACTTTCGTGTGTACTCTTCGATTACTTTTCGAACGTTTTCGTTCACATCCCACCGCGTTAAACTTCATTTGATTATTTCACTTTCGGTTCTAAACGTTAAGTTCCTATTATGTTTTATCTATTATGTCTGAAAGATAATTAATGAATAAAATAAACGAAATAAAGGAAAAAGAAAAAAGAAATAATAATCAAATCAAATCAAATCAAAGGACCGTCGAAAAGTCGAACGAGGAACACGGTATTACGTGAACGATCTCGTCAAGTTACACATATGTTTGCTAGTCAGAATTGGTTTAAAAAAAAAGAAACGATTGAGCAAGCTAGAGATATTTTTAAATAATAATATAAATTAATTAATTGATTAATTAATTAGCTCTACTGCCCTTGTTATTCATAATTTCAATCGATTTATTGTTTATTAAATAATTAATTATATAATACATTTGAAAAGCGGTTTTATTTCTACCGCGTATAGTTTTAAGTAAATCGATTTAATTTACACGTATACAAAACTACGGTTCTTTAGTTACTATTCTTTAGTAGGACGAGAGAAAGAGAGAGAGAGAGAGAGAGAGAGACGCGTCAGCATAAATTTCATACTTTCATCGAACAACAGAATGTTTATTTATAGATTCATTATCTTTTCTGACATATACATATGCATTATAAACTAATTTTCGTTAGATAACACAAAAACTTCTTTCTGTTTATTCTGTGTTTTTTTATCTGTGCATGTTTATATATACATATATATATATACATATATATAAATATATTATATATATGTGTATATATATATGTACACATATTGTATAACGAATTTCTAATGTCTTAACGAACACATGTTTGCACGGGTGGCATAACTATCTCGTCTATAACAACTCGTAGTGTCGACACTACCATCACTACTACTATTTTACTAGTACTATTACACTTATTGCTACAGCTTTTGTTAGGTAACACTAACGTTATACTTACTTTTATATTGCCACTGTCATCATCATTTTCATCATCACCATCATTAGATAAAACTATTTTTATTATTATTATTATTATTATTATTATTATTATTATTATATTATTATTATATTATTATTATATTATTATTACAATTACTATAACTATTATTATTATTATTGTCATTATTGTTATTATTATTATTATTATTATTATTATTATTATTATTATTATTATTATTATTATTATTATTATTATTATTATTATTATTATTATTATTGTTATCAGTTTAGCACACCTAAAAAAGAAAGAAATAATATTATATAATTCCAATTCTGGCTTTTACATGTTTTCTTAGGCAAATGAAATAATCATTAAAATCGAGTTTTTTTAAATCCGTTCGGTTTTTATATTGGCCTTGTTTCTAAAATTTGTTTTCCTTTAGTATGGTTTCTATAATCAAATTTCACGATCGGCAGCCCAACTAACCAACGGAATGAAATCTTTAAAATACGCTAACGATTGTCATACGAAACTATTAAAACATTTGCATTTATTAGTAAAGAAGAAAGAAGAAGAATGAAAAAAATAATATTCGTTACCCTGTATTACCTTGTCTACGAGACATCGGGAATTTGAAAAATAAAAATTACGTATGATTCTATTGAATATGAAAATCATTCATGATAAATAACGGTGAATTATATAAAAGTGAAAGGAATTCATTTCTAAGAACTAAAACATATTCAAATCAAATGGTATTTATACGTCCATTCCTGAATACGAGAAAAAAGTATAAGAAATAAAATATATCTTAGCATTCCCGATTTTTCGTTTTTCGTTATCAGTTATCACATTTAAAAAAATAAGTTAAAATTTATTAACTCTATTTGCTACTATTACACACCGATATTATTAGTTATTGCTATAAACAATTTTCAAATGCGACCCTATTGTCGATCGGCGAGCGAGGTGACTGTTTCTATTGCCTCTCGTCTCGTAATGTCGCACAAACAACCATACGTTGTCGACCAAGATACACGCCAATGAGTGCAGTTTGTTATCTCAAAAACGATACCCTCTCGGCGTACCAAAAAGAAATAAAAGAAAAAAATAAAAGAGAGAGAGAGAAAAAAGTGAAAATAGAAACTAGATGAAATAGAAAATAATAAGAGGTAATATCAAAAAATAATACTAAAACTATATCCACTGGCGACAGAACAAAAAAAAAAGAAAAATAATCTAGAAAGAAAATAAGAAAGAAAGATAATGAAAACAGAGAAGCAAGCTTTCTTTTCATCAAGAAGAGGCCATTTTTCGGCTAACGACCAAAAAGAAAATCTTCCTGCTCGGACAAATTTCAATATGTTTTTGAACAGCACTGGCTAAATAATGTCGACTCATCGAGACGATAAAAAAGGGGCGTGCGATTAGAAATGATAATGAACAGAGAAAGTTAATATCTAGAAAAGGTTATGACGTAAGCCGAGGGTCAAAAGATTACTCTATTTGGCCCTCGTGTGATCAACGTATGACGTCCGTCGAGAAATTTCTTTCCTTTTTCTAAACGACCGCAACGACTATAATTCTGAATTGAAAAGATATAGAAAAGACTATACGTAGGATCCTCCAAGCGCCATGTACGTAGCGAGCAGCTTGTACACAATTTCTAACTTTGGGAAATAATCGACTCGCAAAATAAAAAAATAAAAAAACAAAAAGTATGTACGAAAGAAATAAAGTACCTAGGAAACAATCATTAAGAATAATAAATGAGTACACGAGAATGTGTGAGGAAAAAAGATAGTACGCTTGTGAAAGAATATCTGATTCATTTATGTACGAAAGTAACAGAAAAAATGAAAGAATGAATGAATGTAAGATAGAGAGAAAGAGAAAAAGAGAGAAAGAGAGAGAGAGAAAAAAAGAGAGAGAAAAGGTTTAAAAATATATCGGACGTTAACTCACCAATCTCTTTCGGTTACGAATGAGTTCCGCATTGTGTAGAATTTTCTAATAATGATTACGAAATATATATAAATATATATATATATATATATATATATATATATCACGAATATGTCTGTAATATTTGACAAAGAAAATGAAAAAGAATTTTTCGGTAATATCGTGACGCATCAATTTTGAAACGAGCGAAAGGGAAAGAGTGAAAGAGATTAAAGGCAAAGTATTAAGAAAAAAGAAAAAGAAAAGGAACAACATAAACAACTCGCGATTAATAATCTTTTTGCATGAAGGAATTTAAGTGTCTAGGAATACTTTGTTTTATTACGATTGTTATTTTTGGAATAAAGGAGTGCACCTCCGCATTTTTATGAACGATAGAACAAGAATGAGATGTAAGAAAAAGTGAGCGAGGAAAAAATTCGAAATTCATTGTACGATATTGAGAACCCATACTCGTTGGCAGTGTTCGATAATGTGACGTAATAATAATAATAAATAGATAATTACGCTTGAACTATCGAAATATTACGATTTATCGAAAGATTCTTTTGTACAATAAAGGAACGTTTAAAATTTATGTTACAATAGCAAAAAACAAGTGGTCTTTCGAAGAGTCTAGGAGTACTATTTTCGAGATATCGAATTATATTAAAATTGAAAAAAAAATGTTTATTCGAACACTCGGAAAATTAAGAAACAAAATTTGAAAATACAACAGAAAAAAGAATTTTGACCAATTGAAAGGACGCAAATAGTTAAAATGATATCTCGAAAATAAGTCCTTCAACCGATTACGAACATATCAAATGAACTATTCTAAAAACATTACTTTCGATAAATTATATTATTATTATTATTGCTAATATTATTAGATATAAGAAAGAGTAACAAAATGCAAGAAAATCGATACGTTTATTGAACACTGCACATCGACGTTTCCGAAAAAGCATCGTTTTGTAAAATCTCTTGTTAGATATAGGGTTGAGGAGAAAAAAAATAAAGATGGAAAAAGAGCGTAAGAATTAGATCGTACAGAAAATCGGCTTCGTGCGTTCGCGAAAAGGGCCTTCCTGTGAAACAAAATAATGCAAATAAAAAGATTTATTTTCCATATTAAAAGAAAGAAAAAAAAACAAAAAGAGAAAAATACAAAAATAATAATATTAATAAGAAGGATGAAAAAAAAAATAAATGAAGAGGCATACGTTGAAAGCTGCGCGTTTTGTTATAGATACATAATAATTATAGAAAACTTAGGGTAGGAATATACTATTAACTTTAGATAGGGTGGCAACTCAGTGCGACACGCAGAACAAAGAAGATCCTTTCCACGAAATTAAAAAGCCGATTATCTGGCGATAGTTACGCGGAGGTAAGAAAGCCGAACCATAAAGACAAAATAAAATTAAGAAAAAAATAAAAATAACGGAAGAAAATAGTCGGGCCGGTCTTTCGCATTTTCCGGTTGAACGATCTTTCGCGAGCATCGCTTTGATGCTTTTATGAAGTAAGCCTTTCTTGAAAGTGTCAACGATGAAGAAGAAGAAGAAGAATAAAGGACGAGGTGGAGGCTGCACTGATGTAGCAAAAAAATTATTAATTAACGATAAGTGTAAATATTATTAAGGAGAAGCGTTGCGACGGTATCCCACGATTAATAATAAAAAAAAATTAAATTAATATTTAATAAAAAAAAAAAACACACTTAAAAAAACGCGGTAAGTTATAGTAAAAGAGTGACTCCCTTCTCCTCGTCCAATAAAACCATCGCAAATTCGTAAGATTGTTCATCGTTTGCCAGACTTGCGCGTAGACTACCGACAACCCTAAATTTAAGCTCGTCTTTAGAAATTAATCGCGAATAAACTGTGAGTGCGTTTTAGGCTGAACGACGTTGAAGATTGCTAAATTTTCTCCAGAAATAAAGAAATAGATTGATTTCGTACTGTAAAAGTATCAGTGCTGAATTGATTCCGATAAAAAGAAAATTAGAAAAAAAAATATAAATAAGCGGACGTTAATGAAAAGATACTGAAACGGTTAGAAAAAGAAAATATGTGTATAAGAAAGAAAGAGAGAAAAAAAAAGCGTAAATTACATACATGAATGAAGGAGAGAGTGAGAAAGCGAGCGAGCGAGCGAACAAGAATGAGTGAGAAAATATAAACAAAATTTTACTACCAAATGAACTAGAAATCGCAACCGATGGGTATTACTAAGGGGATATAAAAAAAAATAAAATAAAAATAAAAGCTAAATATTCGGAGCGTTTTTTCGATAAAGAAAAGCGTCCAAAATTGTACCTATTTTCATTTTATAAATTATATATAAATATATATATATATGTATATGTATATGTATAGATATACGACGACCTAAGCGATCATTAATGTGGAATGCAATTGAGAACCGAAGGAGTAAAGTGAAAAAGATAAAAAAATTATTGTACCTATATTCGGAGAGTGATCGATAGCGTATTCGAGTCGTGATTAATTATCGAAAATTATGATCATCGTCATCATCATTACATTATTACTATGATTATTATTATTTATTACTTTTTTGTATTAATATTATTATCTTCATTATTATTGATTATCAAATACGATCGTTGTGAATAGAAAAAAGCAAAAGTGATTGAAACTCTGTTAGAATTATCGCAAACACAAAATACCTTTTACAGGAATCGAAAGCGAGATAGAGAAAATGAAGTCAGAACGAAAGTTAGAAAAAATGAAAGAATGTCTGTGTGTGTGTGAGAGAGAGAGAGAGAGAATGAGAGAGAGAGAAAGAGAAATAGAAAGAGAGTAAGAAAGCGTACCTCAATATCGATAATTACATATTGCGTGTCGACCGACAAAAAAAGAGTCCCTCTCCCTTTCAGTAAACAGAAAAGGTCTCTATTTAAGAAATAGTAAAATAGCTAAAAATATGGAGGTTATGAACGAATCAGGATAAAAAGACGTGAGTTAAGTAAATTAGCAGACAATATGACGCAAATATATTATTACATATAAAGTTGACAATAGGCAAATATTTAAATAAAAAAAAAAAGCAGATCATTTTTCCTTTCTTACTATTGTTATAATAATATATAAAAGAGAGTAAAAATAGTAAAATATTCAAAACGACGACGACTCGTTTCTTGTTTCATTTTCTACAATGACCAAAAGTTTTAATCAAGAAAAATAAAAGAGAGAAAAAGAATGAGAGCGAGAGCGAGAGAGAGAGAGAGAGAGAAAGAGAAAGTAAAAAAGATTAGCCATATTATTTAAAAAAAATATATATATATCTATATATAGAAATATACATATATGTATGTTGTATGTGCATGCGTGGCACGCCTACGTACGTACACGGCATCGAAAAGAAATGAAAAATAAAAATAACGCTAAAATCACGTTACGAGCAATATGTGTGCACGAATGCGTCCTCCTTCGCGACGATATCAGCAGCCCTCTTCCAGCGGCTTCCATTTTTAGAACTTGATTGATCGCGAGAGAACGAGAGCGGAAAAGGAACGAAAAAAAAAAATACAGACTAGGAATAGGGTAAGAAAATTTTTCAAAAAAAAAGAAAAAAAAAGAATAAGAAAATATAAGAAATATAAAAAACGAATGAAAGTAAAAAAATATCATGGCATAGTAGGTATAACCTCTTTCTCTCGCGAGAAATATGTTAACACATACGTACAACAAATATTATGAATATATTGTATAGAGGCACTCGTCGTCGTGAACGAGGACAATCTCGTGAAAAGAAAAAAAGAGGATAATGGAAAGAAAGATCGTGCGGAAATAAGAATGTTGAAAGAAAGAGATCGAGAGTTTTAATAATAATAATAACGGATGACAATGTAGAAGAACTACAAAAGTCGCATAAACGAAACAGTTATATAGCAGATATCTCGAATAAATGTTTATTTTTCTTTTTTTATCACGCGAATAATCGAATAAAGTAATATTTTCAGATATATACATATATCTATTAGATACACTCTACGTTTTGCGATCGGCAAAATGATTGTCATTTTAGCCGTTCGCAACAAAAGACCGGTAAAAATAATTAAGTCCCTCGGTCGTCGTCCATTATTGTGACAATTTGTTTTTGTTCTAAATTACTAAAGATTTTTTAACGAAAGAAAATAAACTGTTAAAATAGTAGAATACATACAGCCACATCGAACGCCGACCGATGGACCATCAAATCAATCAGTCAATAGGGTCCTATACTTTTTAACCGCGGCATATTAATTTATTCCCATTTCCCATTCAACCAACATAAATCCAGTAAAAGTTCCTTATTTGGTTGTTCCACGAACTGGAATTACTCCTATTCCATAATCGTCGCCGTTAAACCACCCTTCCCCTTATCGTCTCGACCATTATTGCCACGCAATCGAGTTGTTATAATTATTATTATTATTGTCATCATTGTCATTGTCATGGTTTTGCCAGCATCACTTCAGGGCCACCAATTCCTTCTCTCCATAGCCCAACACAACCTCTCTGATCCAAACACCCCTCCCCCCTCCCCAAAAACTCCTTACAATCCTTTACCGTCCCTCCACTACCAAACCGATTTACCAGTGTGAGTGAATGTGTCAACACGTGAGTTCAACAAATGAGAAATAAGAAAAATAAATGAAAATAATAACGAATGAAAAAGTGATGCGAAAAGAATACGATGATAAGACTCGATATGAATTTTCGGAGTTAAGAGATATTTATAGCGCGATTCAAAAAATATGCGGTAAAGCGTCGAGTGTTTAAAACAGCCGAAAGGGTTGAAAGGAGAAGGATAGAAAAACGTACACACACACACGCGTTCGTCGGACTGTGCAGGGACATTTTTACATCAATCGTATTAAAAACACACGAGACAGAGGAAGAAAGTGTGCGTGTGTGAGAGAGAAAACAAGGATACAAATCGAAAGCGAGAGAAAGAGAGAGAGAGAATGTGCGAGTGAAAGTTCGAAAACGTGAGAAACAGAAAGAGAGAATGAGAGATATCGGATAAAGCGAGAAAGAGAGAGAGAAAATGTGTGTGAGAAAAAGAGAAAGAGAGAAAGCGAGAACGAGTGAGAAATAAGAATTATGAGGGCGAGCGGGAAAATTAAACGGCGGAAGCTAACAAACAAAATGTACGAACAAACATTGATACTGTCTTCGTTTTTTAAGGTCGTTTCTCCGTTCGACACGCTGTTGTATAAATATTGACATTTGTCACTGGATTATTACCGACGATGATGAATTATCATTATTATTATAACACTATTACTATTATTATGATAAGAAACGATTATTATTATTATTATTATTATTAATTATTATTATTATTATTATTATTATTATTATTATTATTATTATTATTATTATTATTATTATTATTTGCCATTAATTATTGTCATTAATTATTGATTATTGATTATTATATATTATTATTATTACTATTATTATTAATACTATTATATTATTAATACTAAAACAATTTATTACTGTCATTATTGTCACGACTTTATTTTTGAGATGATAATTATTGTAGAATCATTTTATTATTATTATTATTATTATTATTATTATTATTATTATCATTATTGTCATTAATTATTTATTAATGATTATTATTATTTTATTATTATGATTATATCATTATTGTCATTAACTATTGATTATTAATTATTGATTATTAATTATTGATTATTGATTATTATTATTATTATTATTATTATTATTATTATTATTATTATTATTATTATTATTATTATTATTATTATTATTATTATTACGTGGTACAATAAAAATTTAATAAGCATCTGAAGTCTCGTGACTATGATCATCCTACCCACTACCACTCATGCTTCGATATTATCGTTGATGGTTTCTCTATCGGAAGAATGAATTTAATATCATGACCTTTCTTAAGAGTACAAAAAATAGATAACTTAGCCTGATTTCAACAAGAGAAGAAAAACAGGGATTTATCGTATATAATATTATCTAACATATACATTTGAAACGATTTTTCAGGCCCGGGGCGCGAGTTATTAAATTTCTGTAAAAATTATAGTAAGAATCAAACTATAAAATGCGATACTCGAAATATATCTTTCATATAACATCTGCTTTTATTTAATAACGGTTCTGAAGAAGTTTATTTTATTTAATAATCTAATGCATAATTATCAGTATAAAACTTTAAACGAATGACTTGCACATCGAGAATAAAATAATAATCATTAAAAATATATAGTAGCTCAATAAATACAGATAATGGAAATAATTCAAACGAAACGTCAATTAATATAGATATTAATTATAATAGAAATATTAATTATGCATAAATACTTTTTAAAACGCGTAGCATAACTCTAATAAACTACACATATTTAAATCTAAACATTATCGAGATAAATGAAAGAAAAACGTATTATATACAATAAGGAAAAAATAACGCATATTCATTATCACAGTATCACATGAAGTGATTATAAAATATCGTGCTCTAAATTTTTGAAGGAGGTAATACTGAGATTCCGAGTCTGAGGATAGTGACCGGGTTCACGAGGGTCATCGCTTGATGGTCTATACTACGCGAGTCGATCAGAATAAACTAGTAGTCAAGAACGAATCATTGAATGCAAATGATCATGTTTCGTTTAAACTTTCGTGATAGACGTATATACCGTATTGAAGGTATAGAAAAATGCTTGGAGGTACTACATGTTAGTGTGCGTAAATCGTCGACCCTCGAAGCAACTTCGAAGGTTAGGTCAAAATACAAGAGTTCTATAACGTATTTAGGGTGTTTGATCGATTCTACGATATCCTCTGGCCTCTTCGGACTAATTCGGAATTCAATGGTGCGAACAATGTCTACAACAACGAATTTAAATAAAATAGAAAAGACCTGTTTATACGATCTTCATGTTAAAAAGGAAGGCAAGTAATTAAGATTTATGAGTGAATTTAATTATCGATTGAATATTTTGATCCAAAATTTATTTTTCCAGGGAAAATAGTCAATTTCTCAGGATGGCTGTTGCCGGTACAATACAAAGAAGCGATAGCTGTGTCTCATCTACATACAAGAACTTTCGCCTCTATTTTTGACGTAGGTCATATGATGCAAACACGTGTTAGTGGGAAAGATGCAGGAGAATTTCTCGAGTCTCTAACGACTTCCGATTTAAAGAAATTAAACGAAGGTTTTGCTACACTCACTGTGTTTACCGACGAGAACGGAGGTATACTAGATGATCTGATCATTACTAAGGACAAAGATGATCAGTATTTCGTGGTTTCAAATGCGGGAAGACGAAAAGAGGACATGCAATTATTGCTATCACAAGCGGTAATTATTGTTTTTTATGTTTATACCTATTTACTTTATTTACTTATATACAATTGTATATAAGTAAATGTAGTTATGACAGTGTACTAAATTAACAACTTTGTAAATTTATTTTTTGATTTATTTATGGTGCTATTATATTTTCCATACTATATTACAGAGATTAAAATAATCACAGATTTTTTTTGTAGGATAACTTTAAGAAACAAAATAAATTAGTCGATTTGGAATTTCTCGATCCCCTCGAGCAAGGATTAATAGCATTGCAAGGGCCAAGAGCATCGACGGTCCTTCAGCCATTGCTCCAAATCGATCTATCGAAATTGAAATTCATGAGCAGTGTGATAACCAATGTCTTGGGTATCAACGTTAGAATATCACGTTGCGGATACACTGGTGAGGATGGTTTCGAGATATCAGTACCAGGAATTAAGGCATGTGATCTGGTGGAGAAGCTCCTGGAGAATCAGGAGGTGAAACTCGCTGGACTTGGCGCTAGGGACAGCCTAAGGTAGGATCTACAGGTGGTCAGGGTGGGGCTCTACTGACTTTTTCCACCAATTTCCGTAGACTGGAGGCCGGACTTTGCCTCTACGGACACGATATCGATCACAACGTCACGCCAGTTGAAGCTGCCCTGAATTGGTTGGTAGGTTAGTATTTTTCCTTAACAATAAATCTACAGATAATTTATGTACTTCTATTTATATCGTAACCGATCAAATAACCGATCCTGAGCTAAATCTGTAGAAAAATATTTGCTTCAATTTAATACAGATAACAATCAATTTAATATTAGCTTTAATAATAAATAAAACAATATTTATAATTATAATTGTCTTAAGGTCAAGCGAAGATAAGCATTAATATTAAAGACAAAATATTCATTGTAAATTAAAAACCGGTCATTTGATTGATAAATGTTAAAATCAAGTATTTTTAAAATCCATTTAATTCAAATTTAAAAACTAGTACTACATATTAATTTCCGAGAAATTTTGAGATAAAAAGATGATTTTTATGTAGCGAAGAGAAGAAGAACGGAGGCCAATTTTCCAGGTGCCGAAAGGATTCTTTCGCAGATTAAACTTGGTACTACGAAAAAAAGAATTGGTTTGATATTAGGACTAGGACCACCTGCTAGAGAAGGTGCAAGTATATTAACCCCAGAGGGTGAACGAGTTGGTAGCGTCACTTCCGGTGCTCCAAGTCCTACTTTAGGGCGTCCAATTGCTATGGGCTATATACCACCAGACCTAGCACAATCTGGACAAGGTGTATTGGTAGAGGTTCGAGGCAAGACTTACAAAGCCACTGTAACCAAAATGCCATTCGTAAAGACTAAATATTACGTAACTAAATAATGATTATTCATAAGAATTTATTTTATGTCTTGTTAATAAAATATTTTCTTTATTACTCTCCTTTTTTTATGGGTTTGAAAAACTGCTCTACGAAGCCTTTTAAACACACCCCACATTTTTCACAGAAGCTATCTTATCTTCTCTCTGGAATCAACAGGATGAGTTATTTCGAAGCAGTCTCCCATCCAGGTACTTAGAGTGTCCATCGTTACTTAATTTCAATAATCGAATTTATTTTTTTAACGAAGTGAGTTTGTTAACATGTTGTGTTTATTATAATATTTCTTTAAAATACACCTACTATATATATTATATGAATGTATATAAATATTTATCATTATTTTATTTTTTCAAAATTTATGTGAATTACATTATATCTAAAGGTTCATATTTTGTATCGATGAATTTATATTACGGACTGAGAAAAATATTCTCGAACGAAGAATCCAATAATCTCATAGGTAAATATCCATTTATTGCATATGTTCAAATTATACTACCATTACGTATCATTATAGTATGATAATAATCCAAGCACAAGCTATTTCAGAACCTCATAGGTTATATGTAAAAACAGAAAAATATAGTAGATTTAGTTCATTGGTATTTCAAGTTTCAACATTAACATTATATTTACATAAAGTATACAAAAACTTTACTAGAATGCTTCGAAATAATTTCGTGTTTTTGTTACGTTTAATAAGTCAATAAAAATATTGTAAAAAACTACTTTTCTTCATCTTCATCTTTTCTATTCTTAGTATTGTTTATAAATATTCTATTTCGATTTAAATTGTTTTATTTGTTTATTTTTTGTGCACTTTCATACTTTGCGTAATTTATTTTAATTGGATTCCAAATGATTTCTTAAATAAAATAAATATCGATAAATTGTATTATTACCTTTTATACAATTTTTATCGTGTATATATAAATAATAAAAATAACGTGTAATAATTATTTTTTTTTACAATAAAAAGCCCGACAAATAATCGATTGACCATTACCATAGTTTTACATTTTTCTACGTAACTGTGTAATATTTGCTGTTCCATGTTGATGATACAATGAAAAGATACGCAACTCATAAGAATATACCATTGTTTTATTACTTTCATTTTTTTATACGCAAAAATGTAACACTTGTCCGTCGAATACGAAATAAAATTATGGTATGATACAAGCAAATGCATCTAATGGATATCTGCCTTAAAATTAATCCAACTTATCAAATGTGGGTATATTAAAAAACTGAATTACCGACTAAGTTAATACTTTCAATCTTTAAAATATAGATGGAGAAATGTGTACTTTTCAACCAATGAAGTTCAACCCTTCTTTTATATATTAAACCACAGTATATAATGTGGATTTCTTGGTTGGAAGTGCTTTCTATAGAATGCACAAGTTGCTTTTAACTGTAGAATATTACTGTCATGAGATCAAATAATAACGTGATAAAAATATTTTTAATCAAATAATAACAATTGCTAGTGTTTAATATCAATAGAAGTAATAATGGTCCGAAGCAGTGATAAGTAAGTACAATGAATATAAAATAAATTGATTTAGAGGTTATATTACTGACGCTTTTAATATTGTTTTTTAAGTTATTTTATATAACTTTCTTCTATTTATGGTCATATATTTTAAATAAATATTATAGTAGTACTTATAATAAATGAAACATTAAATTCTATTTAAATTTAATACTTAACTTTTTCTCTTTTTCTCTCTTTAATTTAAGTATTTATTTATTTTTTGTTTATTTTTTGTTTATATGCATTCTTAATTCTTAAAGTAACTGTGTATTGTATATTTAATTATTTATTAAAATTATGCATATTTAGGGATAGACATCATAGAAGACGGTCTAGATCAAGATCAAGATCACGTACCGGTACACCAGAAAAGAAACGCAGACGTTCCAGGAGCAGAGACCGAGAAAGAGAAAGGGATAAGGGACGCCATAGGGAAAGAAGGAGTCGTTCAAGAGATAGGGACAGGGAAAGAAGTGATAGAAGAGAACGCTCAGATAGAGACAGAGATCGTGACAGGAGAGAGAAACGGTATTAGAAATATTAATATATGTTTGGAAATATTTTCAATAATCAAAGAAAAGCTTTTACCTATTTAGGCACAAGTACTGAAAGAAAATTTTAATTTTTATTATAATGTATTAGAAAAATAATTCATTTATATTGACTGTTCTCGGTATACTAGTGGAGACAGTAAAGAAAAGCGTCTTACAGGCTCAAAGTCTTCACGCTCAGGTAAAGAGCGCTCCAACAGATCTCGATCAAGGGATAGAAAGGAAAAGGAGAAAGGTGAAACTGAAGAATTACCATTCGATCATACAAAATTAGATAAGGTAATTTTTTGTGTTCTTCTTAGAAATTTATAACAAACAAATAAACATATGTTATAATATACAGAGTGTTATTAATGTAATCAGTAAAAGCGTGCAGGGGGAGGATTCAATTTGAGAAACTAAATCAAAAATGTAGAATAACATTTTTTCTTATGTCTTTGTTTTTGAGAAAAATAAGTTTAAAAATTTATCAAATATGCGCACACTTGATTCATTCGTAAATAATTACGGCATTTTGATAAAAAAAATATAACAACTTATTACTAGCAGTAGCAGAAATTACTTTCAAAATCTTTGACGACCTCAAATGCTGCTCACATAAACATTAAATATTGCTGATTTATTACTAAATTGTATCATAGTAATTTTATGTCAGATTGCTATCCGTTACTGTTCTTTATATAATTTTTATTCTTATCATAACTTTTTAATAAAACTTTAAATGACCGATGTATGTGTGTTTATATAACATTTCTTATTTAAATCCACCGAATATACTAACAAATTTTGTTTGTTAAAATCTGAAACATTCTGTATAAAATAATTCATTTTCAGGAAGAGGAACAAAAACGGCTGGAACTAGAAATGCAAAAGAGAAGAGAGAGGATAGAACGATGGCGTGCTGAAAGGAAGAAAAAGGAGTTAGAGGCAACTAAGAAAGATGGTAAGACATCTATTTTGGCAAATCTTCAATTGCCTATGAAAAAATGGTCCCTCGAGGATGACAGTGATGAAGAAACGCCTGTGGTTCAGAATAGCAATAAGGAAGTCAAAGAGGAAGGCGCTTTGAAAGAAGAAGTAGAAGAAACTAAAGAAGAGACCAAAGACGAAGAAGAAGAAGTTGACCCTCTTGATGCTTTCATGGCAGAAGTAAATACAAAATAAGAATGCTTGTATTTAAAATTTAAAAAAATTATTAATTATATTAAAATTTGTTTTTTTATATAGGTCCAAGAAGAAGTTAGGAAAGTAAATAAAATTGACAGTAAAACTCCAAAGAGTACTAATAATGGTACAGGTCCTGGAAATCAACAAAGTGGTGGTGTTGTTATTGTCACGGGTGTAGCTAAAAAGAAAGTGCAGAAACAAAAAGGAGAATTAATAGAACAAAATCAAGATGGTCTTGAGTACTCCAGTGAAGAGGAAGGAGAAAATCTTCATGAGACAGCGGCTGGAATTGCTAATAAACAAAAAAGAGAACTAGCTAAAGTAGACCATGCGACAACAGAATATCAACCATTTAGAAAATCATTTTATGTAGAAGTACCTGAAATTGGTAAGTTCTTAACAATACTTTCAAAGACTAACAATTATTTTATAAATTTTATATATATGAATGATTTACTATTTTATTTATTTGGTCAGTTATTGACTTTATCTAATTTATTGTTAATAATAATTATTTATTTTATCATCTTTTTATTTCGCTTTTGTACAAATCTGTAATACATTGTACTACTTATAATGCTGAAAGGCAATCAATAAACCATTACTACTATAATTTATGGATATTAATTGTAGCTAGGATGACACCAGAAGAAGTAGAAGCTTATAAGGAAGAACTCGAAGGCATACGTGTAAAAGGCAAAGGATGTCCAAAACCAATTAAATCTTGGGCACATTGTGGTATAACTAAAAAAGAATTAGATGTTCTGAAAAAACTCGGATATGAAAAACCAACCCCTATCCAATGTCAAGCTATTCCAGCTATAATGTCTGGAAGGGATCTTATAGGAATTGCCAAAACTGGAAGTGGAAAGACATTAGCATTTTTATTACCAATGTTTCGTCACATCCTAGATCAACCTCCATTAGCTGACGGAGATGGACCAATCGCATTAATAATGTCTCCAACTCGAGAACTTTGTATGCAGATTGGACGAGACTCAAAAAAATTCACAAAATCTTTAGGTCTTTCGCATGTATGTGTATACGGTGGTACTGGTATATCTGAACAAATAGCAGAGTTAAAGGAGGTGCAGAAATAATCGTTTGTACACCTGGAAGAATGATTGACATGTTAGCAGCAAATAGTGGAAGAGTTACTAATTTACGTAGAGTGACTTACGTTGTCCTTGATGAAGCTGATAGAATGTTCGACATGGGTTTTGAACCACAAGTGATGCGTATAATGGAAAATGTTAGACCAGATAGACAAACGGTTCTGTATAGTGCTACGTTTCCAAGACAAATGGAAGCACTTGCCAGAAGAATACTTACTAGACCTGTAGAAGTACAAGTTGGTGGTCGTTCTGTAGTTTGCAAAGATGTTGAACAGCATGTGGTGGTATTAGAGGAAGATCAAAAGTTCTACAAACTTCTCGAAATTCTTGGGCATTATCAAGATAAAGGTTCTGCTATTGTATTTGTTGACAAACAAGAAAATGCGGATACGCTTTTAAAAGATCTTATGAAAGCTTCCTATTCGTGCATGTCTCTACATGGAGGTATTGATCAATGTGACAGAGATTCAACGATTTTAGATTTTAAAGCTGGACGAACTAAATTACTTGTTGCTACATCAGTTGCTGCCAGAGGATTAGATGTTAAACATCTTGTTCTTGTTGTCAATTATGATTGTCCAAATCATTATGAAGATTATGTACATCGCTGTGGTAGAACTGGTAGAGCTGGAAATAAGGGGTAAGGTATTTTTTTCTTTTATAAAAGTTTTAAATTTATTTACCGTATATTTAAAAAAAATTATTTTTACCTTTTTTCAGATATGCATACACATTTATAACATCTGAACAAGAACGTTATGCAGGTGATATTTTACGTGCGCATGAATTGGCTGGGGTACCTGTTCCAGAACCTTTGCGACAATTATGGGAAGCCTATAAGGCTCGCCAGGCAGCAGACGGAAAGAAAGTACACACAGGAGGTGGTTTCAGTGGTAAAGGATTTAAATTCGATGAATCGGAAGCAGCTTTAGCCAACGAGAAAAAGAAATTCCAGAAAGCAGCTCTTGGTCTGCAAGATTCCGACGATGAAGATATTGAAAATGATATTGATCAACAAATCGAAAGCATGCTTGCTCCCAAAAGAACGGTTCGCGAAATTGCAAGACCATCTGCTGCAAATATTGCAGTTCCTGGTCAACCAGTGACAAGTGCTACTGATAAATTAGAATTGGCTAGAAGACTTGCATCCAAGATCAACATTGCTAAAAATTTGGGTGCGGAAGCAAAAGGAGCTACCCAACAAGCAGCAGAAGCTATACTTAAGGGTGCTGGTCCTACAAATTTGATTACGGTAAGTTAGCAAAATGATTTAAACGAAATAAAAAATTTTAATAACTATTATAATTTATTCTAACGTTATTTTTCTTTTTTAGGCAAAGACCGTTGCTGAACAATTGGCTGCTAAATTAAATACCAAACTCAATTATCAACCACGAGAAGAAGATCTCGTAGAAACCGACTCTGAAACTGGCGAACAAACCTTCCGAAAGTACGAAGAAGAATTAGAAATAAATGATTTCCCTCAGCAAGCAAGATGGCGTGTTACGAGCAAGGAAGCTTTAGCACAAATCTCTGAATACTCTGAAGCAGGCCTTACAGTTAGAGGAACCTACATTGCTCCTGGTAAAGCACCCCCGGAAGGCGAAAGAAAATTGTATCTTGCAATTGAGTCAACCAGTGAATTAGCTGTTAGCAAAGCTAAGGCAGAAGTATCTCGGCTTATAAAAGAAGAATTAATTAAGTTGCAAGCATCTGGAGCTCATACTGCTTCACGAGGACGATATAAAGTTTTATAAATTACTTCAATACATTAACTGTTTATAAATATAATCTGATGGATTGACTATGATTGGAGAACAAAAAGATTATAAATTTTATTATACATACAGATAAAATCAAATATCAATACAAAGTTTGTGTGTATTTATCAATATAATAACAAATTATACTTAATAACTTAATAAGCAACATTTATAATAATTTTATTGATCTAAACTGCCAGAAAGTGGTAAAGACAAAAACAAACAAGACAATGCAAAGATTTTGTACATTTTGATTTTATGAAAATATAAAAATCATGTTGGGTATATTATATATTATATAAACATTGAACACACGAAATGAGTATCGAACATTTTTAAGGACGACTGAATTTTAGGTTACTTATTGTCTGGTAACTTAAGTTAGAAACTGTTGTTTATGTACACTTAATATAGTACAACGCGATATAGGTCAAAAAACTCTCTGCGTTATAGTAAACCGCGTTTTTGTACATTCTCCTTATCGTAATTCTATTTTTTCTTTGGTAATACTAGAATTAAAAAAACATACATTCTATAAACCATAACGTATTATAAATATATATATATATAGGCACTAGAAGAATCACAGACACAAGATTGACGTTGTCATATATGACATCGTCACTAGGTAATGTAAATGCTTAGCACCTTGAACGATTCAAGAAAGGGATCAGAATCTGTCATTCACTTTTGTAAATTTACTAATGTAATCGAATCAGAAATGTTCCAAAAATATAAAATAAATATTCTACTATATTTCTAATGTATATGCAAAAGGAAATGATTAGAATCCCTCATCTAATAAACCTTTCTAAGATCGTCTTCAGCTATAAATTTATAATTAATATCGTATTCTGTTCGTTCGAAGGTACGTAAATCGTAACAGCAATTAATACAATTTTTCTTTTTTTCTGTGTATGCTTTGTTAGTTTCTAATCGCTCATGTAAAAATACTGAATATGATCATGCACGCGATTATAGGAAACCAAACACGATTAACGTTAGCACTAGCAATATGATTATGTGCCAATTCTGCTCGAGTAAGCGATCCCAAAGGAACTTCTGCTGCAATTTTAGAACTTCTCTCCGTAATTCTAACAACGAGTTTTTCCATTTCCGCTACGCAAGCTCGTAATTGTAAAGACGAAGGTTTTTCAAGCACAGATTGTACTACAACGAAAATATCACCCTCGAGAGTTACCATACCGCGAAGTGCACACTGTGCTACTTGTACTTGTCGTCTTAATGCAGATAAAAGAGCATCCAATGTGACGAAGTCTTTATCAATTTCTTCATCCATCATGTGATATATTTTATCCAACTGTAATCATCGAACATGAAATGATTATTTTAGAATCTCTCAATGAAAAATTTTCGGTATATTCAATTTGGATACCCACCTGTTTTTTCGAATAATATAATCTGGCAGCTCCGCCACATACAGGACAACAAGCACCAGGTGGAGTAACGCCGATACAATTGGGCTCCTTCAAAGATGGACATTGAACAATATCACCGCATCGAGGCTTTGCTTCATCACTTATCAAGCCAACGGTAACACATGGACCATAATAATCTACAACAGTTTTCTCTGCCCAGGCAGCACATTCATTGATGTATACTTCACCGTCGATACCACAAACCGGTCCCCGAAGACTGCAACCCTTCAAACAAGGAGATCTATAGCCAAGACTAGCCCCAGCTCGTATCATAGCACAAATCGAATGATGCTGACGATTGTCTTTATCGCAGACCGGACCACTAGTTTCTTCTCGAGGATTGCAATCTATTGGTACGCACTCGTATTGTTGACAAAATTTGTGAATCGATGTTAAACAAACTCTACGCCTTCTTACGCATTTATCTGTACCGTTACAAGGATTTGGAAAACATGGATCCCGACTGGAACATCTACCAAAGTCAACTTCATTCGCGGTAAAACCAGCACACTTAGCTAAACATGCCGATGCAAAAGTGTAGCCTGACTTTCCACAAACTGGTACATAATGAGCCGGACAATCGCATGGTAAAGAGGGTATCTTAATTTCAGTGCATGATTTTCTCGAGCAAGTAACTTCTCCCTCGAAACAACGACAAAGATTACACTCGAGATAAAAGTTCGATCTCGATGGAATAAAACGATCTTGTACCCAACAAAATTCGAAATTGATGGAATTCAATTTTTTACATTTCTCCAATCCTTGTAACGTGCATTGACATATCCTGAGACAACCGTGTTTATCATATCTTGGAATTTGAACCCACGAAGAAAGTGGTACTACTTGCTTCGATATTTCTCCCAGAGTACAGCCAGGTACGCAACGATAAGTTTCACGTTCGTTTACAGTTAAAAGACATATTTGACCTTGAGGACAAGGATTATTTTTACATGGTGTCGTAATATCGTCCTGCGGATTAATCACAGAATTGTCATCCCGTGGATTCTCAAGAAAAGGCTTTAAAGAAACACATGGAGCATCTGGTCTACTTGGTGAAAGCTTTGAACATAAAGTTGCAGCCGTATGAGATCCTGTGATAGTAGACCAATCTACACAATTAGCCATCAATTCTAAACAATCCTCTCGACATAGTCGTGTCTCGTGTATTCTTGCCTCGCAAGGTCGTAATTGCAAAAGGCAGGCTGCAGCGCGTAAAGTTTCTGGTGGACAGGATGATGCTATTTGAACAGCAACGCCAAGTCCTCGAATGATACCACCGCGAGACCAATGATCTGCCTCCCACTTGGCAGCATCATCTGCTGCAGCTGTGCACGTCCTGTTAAAAGAACAGGTATAGATTGAAGTATGTAAATAAAGCAACTTCACATACTTGTATGTTAAATTATATGGTACGCAACCTGAACAGCATAGTCGGCCTGTCGTTAAATCGTGCACAATAAGAAAGACCAGAGCATCCCATTTCACAAGAATTATCAGCTTCATCGAGACATCTTCGTAATTCGTTATCCAAGTTTGAAGAAAGACACTCGGAATCCAGTTGAGACCAAGCTGTTTCCCAATCGGCTTGAAATGCCCTCCAGCAAAGATTCTGACAACGTTGTTTAGTTGCTCTTGAACAACAGGAAAGTTTACCGGTGTCCAATGGTAAACGTATTGGTTTCGTTGGAGTTGATTTCAATACGCAACTCCACAATGGCGAATGAGGCAATATGGGACTGCATTTTTCTGCAAGAGCGTCCAAAATTTCCTGATCGGTCGTTGCTGTTTGGAGAATTTTCCGACATGTATCTGAACATGCTGCATTCGTCGCTTCATCGCAACAATGCAAATCTACGTGGTAACAAAAAATAGGTAGGGAAATTTCACGTTTTATTATTGATTGTTAATTTTTCATAAAATAATAAATTCAAATAAATATCATCGGTTTTTAAACGTATATATATATATATATATATATATAAATCTGACTTACATTGTTTGGGATCGTCGACACGCCTAACCTCGGCTACGTTTTTGAGACACTTTGGTATTTGATGAAAACAACCCTTGCTATTATATAACTTTAAACTCGATCGTTTTCCAGGTTTGTGGAATAAATCCTTACAAACCGATCTACATGTGTCATTTGAAACAGTACTGCAACAACGTTCTGCTTCTTCGCGTCTTTCCAAACAAGAAACTAGTTCCGGCTCGTCGCTAGGTCTACATGATTCACTCAAGTTACTTCTGGACCCTGACACAGCACAAGTCGTCTGACATATTGGATTTTGTGCCAAATGACAACACTTTCTACCTGTCCAATTTTCATTTTTCTTCACTTCTACAAATTTCGTCGATCAATTAATTAGTTTTTAAATTCAATTATCAAGTTTTAATGCGATACTTACCCTCCAAAGTGAAGTTAACGCAGGTCCAAAAATCTATCTAAAATTATTAAATTAAAAACAAATTTATATGTCTATATTTATATAACTTTTTATATACAATTTATTATAAAATCAAATAACAATTTCTTACCAACTCAAAGGAACAGAATTCTAAAAAACGTGAAGTTGCATTTTTTCTTGCTTCAGGGTCTGCTCCCAAAGTTACTAGTGGAATCTGTAAATAGAAAATCAAATATAGAATTAAATAATTCATAAAATATGAATTTAATAAATGTATTTTATATAAATATTAACTATAAATCAGTATATATATTTATATAATTATGAAATATAATATAGAATGCATAAATCCCATTTTTATATATCGATATAGTATGCAGTTAAGTCTGCATCTTTTACGAGCATATCTATTGGAATTTTTCAAAATCTCAAAATGCAGAGTAGCACATTAGGTGGCATTAAGAATCAAGGACGTAAACGTTCTGAGCTCACCACAATTTCCTGTTAGTCAACACTGAATGCCAATAGATCTGGTGGATATCGACCGTTTGCCCGTTTGACACTCATTCCTGATTCAATCGGTGTCCTAAGCGAGGACTTACGGGGTCAGTTTGTATTTTCATCACGCATTCAAGTTACGACCGCCTATCAACGCGTGGTGGGTCCTGAGACTCGTCGAGTTAGACAGGTCAGAGGTTGTAGATAGTGTAAATTTGTGATGTATGTATGTATATACCTAAACGATGATTATGTTTTTACTATACAATTTTTCTTTCTTTTTTTTATTATAAAAGATAAAGAATTTCTGTAATTCTTTTTTTCTTTGATAAAAAATTGATGACGTAAAATTGAATATATAGAAATTTAAATATCTACCAAACGTCTTCGTATACTATCTCTCGCTACGATCTTGAAACTTAAGGACGAAGAACTGCAAAGGCAATGTAGATACGTATTTATGTCTCGGTATATTCTGGGAGGAATGTAAAGATGGGTCGCGACGCCATTTTCCGACGAGCGTTTTTTTTTTATTCGCAAATTTTCTGCGCCTCTCTTGTCGAGTAATTTATTCTCTATGTATTTACTTTAAGAATTAAAAAAAGAACCATGAAATACAAAAAAAAAATATTAATTTCATATCTAAATGATATTTTAATATTCAAACAAAATAGTAATATTTATTTATAAACGTATATATCTCTGTAAAATTCTGAAAAATGAAACTTTAATTCTAGATGATTTACATGAATAGTTTTTTTTCTATATTATATTATACCTATAATATACCTATGCACGTAGGTAGATGTATGTTTTAAATGTGCTTTCAGACAGTTCGAACGCGTAAAACTTAACGACCAGTTTTACAACGTAGCACAGGGAACGAAAATATTGTTCCAGACAAGAAAATAAAGAAAAGACAACCACAACGTCTCGCCCTATTGCATGGCACTAAAAAACTTTAAAGTATCTTACGTATGGGAAGAAAGGAAAAAAAGTATCGACTCCTCCTGGTATCTTCCTCCTTCTATCTCAAATATGTCGCGTAATTCGAGCTTCCGTCGTGATTTCCGGTTATCTCGTTTTCAGATAAACGAAAGAGAAGTGCAGGAGTAAACCGATCCGAAGACATCCTATTCTAAAATTTCTGTCTTTACGTTGTTCTTTTACTATCTTCTGTTTGTGACTCACGTTTCAAGCATCATAAAAATCTCCAGCCTAGTTAATATGCAATAAATAACTAACAGAACATGATTTACACATCCGATTATTTTTTCTTGATGACCAAAGACTATCGTTGAACGAACGTCTCTTAGCATTGCATCGCGATATCTTCAGAATAAAAATAATCAATCAGACAGAATAATAAAAAACAATATTAGAGTAACGATGATAAGATAGATGTTAATGGTAAATGATACGAAGAAATAAATGTAAACTTGTTAATGTTTCTTCCTCGGCGAACAGTTATATCCATTAACAATGTATTAAATTTTCTGGAAAATTATTGTCAGTAAAAAGAATTAAGTTTATTTTTATTTTATTCCTTTTTTTTTTTTTTTACTTTTGTTAGAATTTTGTCTACTATTGCCTATTTAATATTATTTTTAAATATTTATCTATATATACATATATATATGACTTACTGCAAGTCAATTTCATTTATTGTATTTATAGATTATATTATAAGAAAATATTAATAATTTTAATTTAGGATTTAAAGTTGAAGTACGAATACTCTTGTGACTATTTAATCTCACAGCTAAGAAAATATGTTTAGTTTATAATTGATTTTTTTCCCTTTAACGAGATGTATGTAGAATATGAATATAGAATGTTATGTAGAATATCTTCATCGGACTTAGCGTAATATACAATTATATTTATACTCAATGAAATAATATAAATTTACAAATATATATTTATAAATAGACACGAACTTTCTGAGCAAATCCAATATATAAATGCAAATAGTCTAAAAAATTTCGTCAAATAGATGGAGAAAGTAAAATCGTGAAAAGGATGAAATCGAAATAATGGTAAAATGTCGTTTAAAATATATCGTTGATAACACATCCGTTCTCCAAGTTCGTCTTGTCAATTCATAATATTTGCGTATGAATGAGTCTACGGGGAGCCCCAGGAGGAAAAGGCACCACGTAAATCTCTCAGCGGGCACCCAATGTCTCCGATATTATCTTCGAGAGAGAACGCAGCAGCCACCTTTTAAAAAAACCTCAGCATCGCGTGCACCCCACGTCGTTCGTTGGAGGATCTCTTCTCAAGAAAGCTTCCTCTCTTCTTCTTTCTACTTCTCCTTTCACCTCCCCCGTCAATTTTATTTACAGGATCCTAATATATCCGCGAACTTGACATATATCGTGTCTTTTATTGTCATTGTCAAAAAAGTTACTAATACTATTTCGCGTTCACATGACGTGCCAATTTTTTCTTCTAGAATATCTTTTTTTTTAAATTCCCACGAAAGATCTGCCATAATTAATAGATCGTATATATAGATAGGTCGTATCTCGAACAACCAACCGCATAATTTTCTATCATTTCGATTATTATTATTATTAATACTACTATATTTCATCGTACAAAAGAGGACTCGAATTTCGATACTAGTTTTTCTCGTTTATATTTCTTTTTCATTTTTATTTTTTTTACTGTTTTTTTTTCTGATAGAATCTGTTTTTAATCTTTGACAATCTTTTAATTGACATTATAAAGGTCTTTATCCTACTGCTGATGATTGTAAGAGAAAGGTTTTTTAAGCATAACTTATTTAAATTCTAAGGTTTGATTTAAAATTTTTCTAAAGATACTTATTTCATGATATTCTCCCAAAGACTATCCTTCTTTTAGTTCTTTCTCCATTATTCTTTCTTTCTTCACGATATCACTCTCCACATACTCACACATATCCAAGAACGTTTGATCTCTATTCACATTTAGTCTAAATTCGCTTGATGTTGAAAAAAATATTCCGGACCGTTTATTATCGCTCATACATATATACACTTACACATAACTACTACATATACTATGAAAGCATACTATCTTATAAAAAGCTATTGGTTCTCAAGTCTTGCAGTATTATTATATAATTATATTTGTATAATTAATTATTAATTATTTTTAAATATATATATATATATATATATATATATATACTAAATAAGTTAACTAATTAACTAATTATAAGTCAACGACCTAACCATGTTGAATTACTAATTCTCATCAGATCATTAAAGTTAAGTAACATGTATATAGTTAATAAACTGGATGGTTTTCACGTTCGGAAAAATGAAAACTATGGATTTCAAAAGTTGAATCCAAAAAGACAGTAAAAAAACGCAACCTCTTTAGTTATATCGAATAGGTGTAAGGTGTTCATAAAGAAATAACTTTAACCTGTAAAAAGTAAAGTAAAAAGATACAAACCCAATTAAATAATAACGCTACATTATATTACATTAATTATTAAAAATATTTGTAATATCTTATCTTATTTACGAATTTAATAGATTTGTTCATTTATTTTATTTCTTACAATTGTCTCTCTTTTAATATCTCTCACATACATATATGTACGTATATACGACATACCTTCGAGCAAACGCTTCGACAGGATCCGGCAGCCGACGAACAGCAGGACATCTCTGTAAAAAAGAAAAAAAAATAATATGCAATCAGATTCTTTCCTGCAGTATTCCTTTCCTTTCCTTTCTTTTCCTTTTAGTATTTCTTTCTTTTTTCTCTCTCTTTATCGATAGAAAATTCTCAAAGAGAGGACACATGGAAGGTAAAAAGTCCACTCGACGAAAAGACAAGCGTCGTAGTAAGGATTCTTTTTCCTACTTTTCAACTGACACGAAGCAGACGCGTGTCCTGCGTTATGTCAGGATAAAGAAGAAAGAAAAACAAAAAAAATGAAAGAAAGAGAAAAGTGGAAAGAAGACACCGTCTTTCATGATAGGCAAGAAATAAGGAACACTTTTCTTGTCAAAACGTAAGGATCTTTTCAAAGGGCCCCACAGGATGCGTCATTTTCATTAAAAATAGAAAAACAAATACATCGGAGAATTCGAAAACTTTCGAAATATTTTCCCTCGTAATTATAAATATCTCTTTAACAATAATTTTTAAGTGATTTTTTTTTATATTATTAATTTTCCAATCATTTATTATGAAAATTATTATAAACTTATATACATATAATTATATACTACATTTAGAAACTTTTCACAAATCTTTTTCTTCGTGATTTTAAATTTCCAAAAAACGGTTTATAATTGTTTCTTTTTATATTATTAATTTATAAATTATTTATACTATTAAAATTGCTGTGTATTTATATATTTTATTGTTAAATCGTGAAATTTAGTTATTACATACAATAACTAGGTATATATTTAATTTATATATTTATAATTTTTGATAGGAACTTATGAGAAGCTCTATGCCTTTAAATTAAATAACATTTGTTTAGAAGACTATTAAACGAATAAACACTCATTTATTGTCTCCAGATTTACACTAGTGCAATATAGGCAGATATTGAAACAAAATCGATAAATATTTTTCTTATATTAATATCAAATTTCAATTTCATTCCTTAATTAATCGCATCTCGTGAATTCATAGAATAAATAATTAAAGTATATAATTCTGACTTATGTTATATTTTAACAAGTAATTTTAATTATTCTATAGATTAACGGATTACACGTTTTAACGGTAACATATACATATAATTATATATATATATATATATATATATATATATATATTATTTCATTTGAGTCAATCAATAAATTAAAAATCGATTTTCTAACTCTCTCCTCAATCCTACACCTTTTCCCTAAATCTTATATTATTTAATAACCTAGGGGAGCCGTTTCTCACGTAGTAACGATCGAGGACTCGAATTCGAAACTTCGTGACGCGATCTGCCTTAAAAGTACTTCGGACGCTTTATGTACATCAATCGTCTCGAACAGGAGGTTCTTATGACAAAATTGTTCGATCCCTTTGAAAATTTGAAGCCACGTCGACCGTATCGTTTTTCATTTATTTTTTCTCTCTCTTTTTCTTCCTTTTTTTTACACTTTTCTTCTATATTCTTATCATATCTTTTCATCCATCCCACTCTCTTTCTTTCTTCCCTAAAAGATGATTCCCACGGTATATTACTTCATAGTATAAAAGAAACCGATTATGCAAGAATAAAATCAATCACAAATATCGCCATTGCACAATCAGTTATCCAAGATCTTAATGGTAAGCGTCAAAAAAACACCATAATAATATCGTTAGATCGTGTAATATCAATCGGTGATAGCTATTACATAACATTACTTTCCATCTACTCTTCCTATCAATCGATCAAAAAGTTTAGAAGAGCGTATTAGATTAGACGGATATGATGCGGGTAGGCGTAACGGGAATTTTAAAAAATTGTATTTCTTAAAGGCAAATGCGAAAGAGAGTCAAGCCCGCAGTATAACTTATGTTGGTAGACATTTATATATGTATGTACATATATGTATATATACATATAAGCATTATAAGAGATGCACGCGTTCATGACGGACGTAGCAAACAATACCCACGACGTGTTGCAATTAAGCCAATAGATACCAATTAGACGCAAACTATGAAAGAAGAGCGGCCATCTTCGTTCGAAGAAAAGAATAAGAAAAAAGAGACTGCTTTTTAGCTTTGGACAGCACACTCTCGACGCTTTAAGTTTCATTCGCTCGACGATAAATATTACTCTCTTTTTGTTTCTCTCCCTCTCTTTTTCTCTTGAGAACCTGTTTCACTAATATAAATTATTTGCCTTTCTTATTTCTGCTCTATTTTTAACGTTATATGCGACAATAACGTTCTTGGACATATTTAAATAAACGAGGCCGTGACAAAAATTAGAGTTGTTCTTTTTTTATATTTTATTTTATTTTATTTTTGTTTCTATTTATGGCCCGTACCGAAAAAAGTCACCCGACACAAAAAAGAAAATAAATGTTTTCACTATTAATCGAACTATTTGAAAGTTATGTGATATATTGTTTGTTAAAATTAAATTAATATAAAAAAAAATATAAAAATAACTCTAGGAAGGCTACTATTATAAGATAAATATAAATAAAGTTTGATTTAAATCCATTTGATCCAGATTATCCGCTATGTCTCAACAAAACATCCCATCGTGAAATTCTTCATTAGAGAAGAGTGGGCTACGCTAAACACGACGTTTCGTGGCTCCGTTTGCGGACGACACAAAAATAGCCGACGTCGTTCGCGACCATCCGGCCTTTTGCCCCCTCGATTTAAACTACTGTGAGGACTCCTTAATTTTGTCGCTGTTCGGCATAACTCTGATACACTTGCAATGATATATTCGATAGATGTTTTTTTATCTTTTTTTTTTACAAATTAAAATACCCAGCAGGGAAAAACGATGATGTCAACGTAAAAAAAACGATGAGCAAAATTTGAAATAAAAATAAAAACAAGAGACAATTGTCAATTGGAATAAGTAGCAATGCAATTGATTGACATGCTATTTTCTCTCCTTCAAAATTCCACGAACGAAAGCGGTGAGGACAATTTTAAAATGCCATTAGCGTCCCTTGTCTATCGTGAAAGTCTTACCACTTCTTTTAAACGCGCCATAGAAGTTCCATGCGACGAATGAGGACGACAATGTTTCTCTTAACAATCTATAGTCATCACTTGAATTATTTTCCTTTGTTAGAAAAAGAAAAATAGAGAAAGGGAAAAAATACACATATCGCAAGTTGACATTTTTTAATTTTTCGTACGCATATAAATGCATATGTGCCGGTAATGACGATACACTTACGGAAATATATTCAATCGACTTTATTTTAAAAATGTTTAAAATATCAAATGGAATAAGGAAAAGAATTAAACAAAATTTTATATTCGTCTTTTTACTTTTCCTTACACAGGGGTTCGAGACATTTCTCGATGAACACCATATCCTTATCCATTACCACCAAAGAGGATGCATCTAGACTAAATTTTGTAAATATTATAATTATTTATGTTATAAAATAAATCATAAAATAATTTGTTGTCAATTTGTTGACATAATTCACTGTTATAATTATCGACACATATGTACATGTACACGTATGACTATGTAAACAATTAAGTATTACGTTGACAGGAAACATGAACGCATACGCAGATGTTACTTACTTTCGCTATGCTATCTTTCCATTTACGCGTCGAGAGATGTGCACGTTAATGTCGACGTCATCCAAATCGTAAAACCCATGCGATTCTCCCACGCCATGAGATTACGAGAGTCTCGTAGCAGATGTAAGTAAGTAAGTAAGTAAATAAGCATGTATATATCAAAGTTATACGAGAAGTTTACAACTTTGCGATGACTATTCTTTATTTATTGTGGGATCATACAAAAATTGAACTTACGTTCAAAACTACATCAATTAAGTTTGTAATATATGTCGATAATTCTAACGACAAACAAAATAAATAGCGACTTTTTACTTTTAAATTCAAATTGAAAAGCATACTTTATACAATACAGCGAGTGTCATAAATCGTTCATGACACTGGCTGCATTACATTAAAAATTCTTGGTTAAATTGTTCACGGTGTCATGACAATTTGAAAGAATCGTTCTTAATCCCACCAAAGAAGACTCATTTCTAAAAGAAAATAATCAATTAAATTTTATCTACATACACGTATTATACTAAATAATATTAAAGTGACATTTGATTATGCATTATATTTCCAGAATTGAACGGTAAAAAAAATCTCATAAATGTCTCATCCGTAATTTTAAAGCAACAGATCCAAAAGAATAAGACGAGCATAGGTCATATTTGATTATGCAGTGACTGTAATGCAAAAAATATTCGTCAAATGACAGAGAAAGACAGGTGGTCGCGACATTATTATTTATTATTAATACAGTCATCAAAAGCTTGAGAACGAGTGTTGCCTACAGAATTATTTTGGTAGATTTTTATAGAAGAAAGAGTAAAGAAGCAAAAAGATGAAAACAAGAAAGAAAGAGTGAATATATCAACGTGTTTTTGTCTGACTAAAGCTGTCACGGGCTTTCATCTTTCTCTTTCTCTCTCTCTCCTTAACTTTCTCTTCGTCTTTCTTTCCGATTTCATTTTGATGTATTTACGTATCATAGGCATATACTTATATGCATACAAAATATACATATAATTCATACATGTTTACATACATATATATATACACGAAAGATTTTGATAATCATAAGCAGTTTTGCCAATGATTTGTAACATTAATTCATTAACGGAATACCATTTTGAGCATTTACCGTAAGAAACTGAATAAAGATTAAAATGTTTAATATTAACAATTTTAGTTATAATTTCACTTTGATCACCATATACATGAACAACTTTATTACATAAATCATTGACGATAACATCAAAGTATACAAGAAATGTTAATTAAACATTATAAGATGAACACCGTTGTTACTCATTGTCAATGGCATTAATCTTTTGAAGTAATCCTATGCAGATCAAGATTTCCTTAATATCTCGTTAATAATTAGCTTTAGGACTAAAAAATTTTAATATTTATTTTCTATTCGGAGATTAATAATCCTTCGAAGTTTCATTACAAAAATAGGGTAATTTGTTTTTAAATCAAGTTGACCTTTAAATCTTCTAAAAACTTCTACCTATGAAAAGATCAAGTACACTATATTATTTCTTTTTTAATAGCGTGTAACATCTATAGAAAAAATGTGCTGTTAATTGTACAATTTAGAAGTTATTCAAAGTAATCAAGTTAAGTGCCTCACTCTATATATATAATATCATATAAACTTGGAAATTAGGTTTCATTTGATTGGCAGTTGTTCCTTTCTTTAAACTTCTCCTGCTTCTTTTACTATCTTTTTTTTTCGAAAGGACTTTCCACACTCTTTTACAATTCTTTTTTTCGTGCAAAAGACACGGGACAACCGGTCCATTGGAATAACACCTCCCACTTCTTTCGTTGCATCGTCGTAAACCCTTCGTGTTGTTCGAAGTATCTTCCTAATTATGATTCCCCTTTGGAGTCTGTCCCCTTATACGAAAAACCACGTCATACTGATCAACGAACTGATATTTCTTTTTACTATTTATTTTATTCTCTGCGATTTACCACAACGAGAACCACAAATATCTTGTCTTAACAAAACAATTTTTCGTTCTAATAAGAATGAAATTATCCTAAACTTTCAAATTATGTGCCAATTTGTAGAAACGTGACTATTGAGAAAGTCTTAATTCGATAACCCGGGAAGTTCGTTATTAAGTCGATATCAGAAGAATTTATACATCATAAAACTCAATTAACTACAACTCGAAAGAAACAAAATGAGTAAAGAAAAAAGCAGATTAGTAAGAAACGAACCGTAAAATCATTTTCTTGGGTGCACGCGACCTTGCGATTAAAAGTACTTTCACGGTCATTTAATATAAAGATCGTATATACAATGTGAGTTTTCATCGGCACATCATACTTTACATCCTCATAAACATGATCCTATTACCGATCATTTACATTAAACGAATCGGAAAAAAAGATATCTGTACATTCATCTTAGAAATACATATGTATGTGGTATATGAATATATATGTAATAAGTATTTATCGAAGAAATTAATCGATAGAAAAATAAACGAAACACTTTGAAAGAGCGTTCGAGCAGTTGTACGAGTCATCATCAATATATCGAACATAATTAGAGTGTATCGATCAACATCCGTGATTCCAAAACACCACTATCGTTATTACCCAACTTGTTCTAATTTCATATAAGAAAAGCTCAAAATCGATAACGTTGATCTAAATTAGCAAGTAAAAGGAAAGAGTTAATATTATGTTCACAAGTTAGTTTATTAAAAATATAGGAAACGTGCAATATACCTCTTTTTTTTTAACATTAAGCATACAAATCGAAAGTGCAATTAAACAAGACTACTTTCAAGTATCGCGATAACGGCGCGTGAAAATCACTATGATCGTTCCTGTTCAAGTATCACCTGACAACCCATGATTACTCCTCCGCTACTTTTATGTGCTCTTTTACCTCAAACGTTGAAGATAGAATAACGATTAAAGTATCAACTTCGTAGAATATTTCAGGTAGTACCCTTTTTAAAAGATTTATGAGTTAGTTTCAATCGTGAGATCGAAACTTTATATATTTTTCGAAATAAGTTAGTTCAAAACTGATCGTTTTGATATAAGGAATTTAACGAAAGTAAACTTAAATGAAACAAGTACGCATATATATTTGAACCCCCTAATAAAAAGTAAAATAAAAGAAATAACTTTAAAAATTAGACTCAAAACTTCTTAAACTATTGACGTATATATTTTTATATACGTAGTGCTGCTAGCTTCCTTCACCCTTATATGTATTACAAAAAGATTTGTTATTTTATTTTCATACAGAACAAGAAAATCGTACAGGATCGCGTCAATGATAAAATTAAATAATAATAAGCAAATACATATAAATTAATAAATACATTTTTATATCGTGACAAATTTGAAGTGTTTCAGTTCCATAGTATGTTGCCCCTTTATATATACATGAAAATGTTTAAAGACGGAAGTATATCTAATAAGATCAATTAAACAAGTTTACTTTCTATTTACTTCTAAACTTCTACTCTTGAATTATTATTCGTAATAAATCAAATAAATGTGTATTTACGCGTATTTACGCTTGTGTGAATATGTATAAACTACTATGTAAAAAAGCGGGGTGTCTAAGATATAAGATAATATTTATAGATAAGAGAAAAACAGTGAAGAATTCCTCTAATTATTTTACGAAATCAATAAGATTAATTATTCGACGAAAGACCGATAGCTTCGAAACAAGAGTTGTATTGTCTTCAGGAATGAATATGAAAATAATTCTTGATGAACTCACGCCCGCACACGCTTATACATATCTTAGAAATAAAAATTAAAAAAATTAGTTCAAGCTAGGGAAGTTAGCAACATTGTTGAAGATGCAACGGAATAACTGTAAAGTTTTCGCTTTTATCGTTCTGAGAACAGAAATATTTGTAATCAATGAAGACAAGAGTTAGGAGAGGGGGAAGAGAGAAAGGAATTGGTAAAAGGAAGAGAGTGCGTGTGAGAGAAACGTGACGCGTTATCACCTTCCTCTTCTTTTTCTTGTCCTCCTTCTTATTCTTATTCTCATTCTTGTTCTTCTTGTTCTTCTTGTTCTTCTTCTTCAGAAGGAAGGAAAAAAGGAAGGAAAAAAGGAAGGAAGGAAGGAAGGAAGGAAAGAAGAGAAAAAAGGAGAGAAAAAGTAAAATAAAGAGAGAGACTCTTTCTCGCGTGCGGTTATACTTATACGAGAATATATGCGGCTGCCAATGGTTCTGCTTATATTTCTCTTTCCTCTTATTGCACGACTGTCCGCGAAGGAGTCTTATAGTCCAAGCAAAAGGCAGAGGCGAAGGACCGTTAGCGACACCTCGTTCACACGCACGTGCACCATGTAAATTTCAGGAAAGATTTAAAGGCGAAAAGACTAAGCGAAGCAAAAAAAAACGAAAATAAAAGAGTATTATCGTTGGTTACTCTTTAATTTTTAAATGGAACCATCTTTCGATTAAAATATAGGATTATTGAAATATGGATTTCAATTTTTAGAGTAATTTAAAACAGTTAAGTACATGTACAAATATTATATTGGGGGAAGAAGTTTATTCGTATTTTCCTGATACATTAACTCTGGTAATATTAATTTGTTTTGACAATACTTGCGTGAGTTTAAAAAGTTACATGTCATAGTGAGTAATTAAACAATAAATTGCAATATTTGTTAATTCTGTGATGCGTCTTGAAAATGAGAAGAAGTATATTCGATAAACTTTGAAATTTTATTACAAGAAAAGAAAAACACGACTCAGACTGGTAAAAATATTTGTGATGTTTGTGAACATGATGCAGTATCAGTATGTATACCACAGAATTAGTGTGTATTTCTATACAAGCTGTGTATTTAAATTTAAAAATTGTAATATCAAAGATGCATCTTGCTGATCGATCTACTACTTGGAAAGTCAATGAAATCATGAAAAAAATTAAGCAAGATCCATATATTAGCAGTCACGATATCGGTAAAACATTAATTTTATTTTTATATTAAAATGCGAAGAAACTTTTTCTCTGGTTAAATATGTAAAAATTAAATACTACAATGAGAAACTAGATAAACAATCTGATCATTTAAAATTTGAAAAAAAAACAAATAAAAAAAAATAAAAAAGGTATTTATTATTTAAGCGAATCAAATCTTAGGTCAGGTATAATATTTATTTTTATAGACTTACAGGATTATTCAAATAAAATGTAAAAAGTTGTACTATCAGAAAAAATTAATAGAAATATCTTTTATAAAAAAAAAAATCCAAAGGATTAAGAAAAGAATCGACAAAACAGAAAATGCTGCTAAATCCCAAAATGTTTCGATTCAATCTACGATTTCTCATCGAACGAACAAAAAATATTTCTTTCTCAATATATATCTTATATTAATATCAGTTGAATATTTAATTTATTTCCGTATAACACTCGCAAGCATACATCGCTTCCTACTTTTGAATTTTTTGATTGAATCATCTTTGATTAAGATAAAAAAATACATAAAATTTTTATCTAAATTTTATGAAAATTAAAAATACAACCTATCTGTCAAAGTATCAAATATCTAGATTGAAAGAATGTCTAAATGGAAAAATAAAAAAACAAACTAATCCTTTATAATTCGAGAAAAATGTCAAGAACAATTTCCAACGATAAAACAAAGAGAAAAAATACAAGAAGATCTCCTTGTTTATTTTTTACTTTTAAAATGGAATCACCTTCGATCTGAATCGAAAATAAATGAAATTTTCAATCTATATTTTACAATAATTAAAAACAACTAATTATTTATCAAAATGTTTGAAATTTAGATAATGCGGGAATATGAATATTTACATGGAAAGAAGAAGAAGTAAAAAGTAATCTGGTCATTTAGAATTCGAACATCGTACGAGAAACGAGAAGACATTAAAATCACTATGAAAATCTTTGTCAAGTCGGAACGCGTGAGAAAGAATGACCGTGTATGATATGAGAAAGAGAGAAAGATTGAGACAGAGAGAGAGAAAGAAAAAGAAGGAGAAAGAGAGAATGGGTGACGCGACACATGTGGCGGGAAGTCGTAGTTGATATCTTCTTGCCATGATGACGAAGAAAAGGAACGAAGAGAGATGAGTTTAGTAAATTTATCGAGAAGAACTCTTATTTTTACATAATAATGAATAAAAATTTGTGAAAATAATCCTCTCTCTCTATATATACATATATATATATATTACTTCATTAAGAAAAAAAAATTTGGAACCTTCCCATTTAATATCGTTGTATATTAAATTCATTAATAATGTTACTGCTTAATTATAATACTTTTACTTATCTTATTATCAAAATATCAACAACAAGTTTCGTAATAAGAAATCTGTCGACGAACTTAAACGAAACGATAACCTAACGTTACGAGTCAATCAATTTTAATATCTTTCCCGGCACTGAGAAAAATTGAATAAGAAAAAAAAATGAAGGATGAAAATTACCTTGAGCAACATCGAAGAGGGGATTGGCAACAACGATGACAGGGAGAATGATCACAAGTGCTTTTATTGCCAGCATCGTTGAATGCGAATCCTTGCTCGAGGAAAGTCTTTCGTGCTCCTAACCAACCACCTTTTCTTTCTCTTTTCTTCACCTCATCGCGTGCGAAATCATCCGATCGAAAAGGAAACAAGGATTCAAAGTAGGTAAAAAAAAAAAAATATAAGAAAAAAAGAAAAGACGGGAGAAGGAAAAATAAATAAAAAATAAATTAACATAAAAAGCAAGACTAACAAAAATAACGAAAGAAATTTAAAAAAAAAGGATCGAAATATGAATTTCACATGTCAAGGCAGTACTAATAGGGGGTGGGGGAAGGAATAAAAAATGGCATTTTCAAAAAAAGACAAATAAATAAGAAAAAAGTGAAAAGAAGGGAGAAAGAAAGACAGACAGAGAGAGAGAGAGAGAGAGAGAAAAAAGAGAAAGGGACTCGCGTAAAATCAATCTCGAACTGTACTCGAGCACGGCCCGTGAACGACTAAGCTTTTCCTGCCACTTGAGTTCACAAGAGAGGAGCACAAGCTTTTTACCGAACGGACCGAAGAGACCACGACGACTACTACTAACACGAGGGAAAGAATAAATGCGTAGGAGGAGAGGGAGAAGACGAGCGCGTGGCTCGATGTCACGCAGTGCAACCGCTATTGTGTGACGTCTTTCGATATATTCATAAGATAGTCCGACCCTTACTTTTTTCTATTTCTCCCTTTTTATAATACGTTCACCACCATATTCGTTCTATTTTATTATATTAAATATTACATAGACTTACTTATAATTCAGTTTCTTTACGCCAAATTAATACTTTCAATTTCAAATTCGAAAAAAAAAGATATTATTATCTTAATAAATATTAATATTATTTTTGATAATAGTAATATTTTTTATAAATTTATTTAATAAACATTTTTTTAAACAATCGATCTGTTATTTAAATAATATTTAATATGTTTGATATGTTTGATATTATATCGACAACATTTCAATTTCTTATGTCCAATTGGTAATTTTAATTTCAAATTTGAATTTATTCAAAATATTGTATTACCATATTGTGTTATTATGTTTGTTTATTAATATTTTTGTTTGTTACTTTCTCTGCGAAATATCTTTTCAAACACATCCGAATATTTTTTGCAAGTAATCAAATAAGAGTCACCGAAATATGGGTGACGCGGCAGTCAACATGTTAAATAAGTTTCTTGGTCAGTCATCCGCATTTGTATTATTAATTTACACCACTTTCAAAGTAAATTCCTCATTTTTTAACGTATTAAATCGTAGAAAATCTCAAAATTAAAAACGATACTGATAAAATATTCGAAACTTTTTTCTAACTCTATTAAAACTTGAAAATTTATCCTCTTATCTTTTAGTAGTTGGTGTCAACTAGATCAGAAAAATGTTCGACAATAATTATTTAAAATAAATAATTTTCAACTAATTATAAAAACTGAAGAAACAATATGGAAATACTTTTTGAGTTTTACGATCTTTTAAAAAAACAAGCCTAAAAAATCTCAACTGGAAACGACGAAGATCCAGCATATTACTTTGTAAAGCTCTGCATTCCTCTCGCTTCGTTTCTTTTTCAAATATTTCAACCTTCAAAAGAGAAAAATGACAGTCAAAAGATAGAAAAGAAAAGTGGATAGTTCGTGACCGTAGTTCCGTTGATAACGATTAGATATAAATGACACGAAAGATGAATTTATTTATTATCGTAAAAGAAATGCTTATTACGGTTTACGTCAAATCATTCGAAATGATCTAGCAACAGAAACTCTTAGAACAAGGATCGATCGGTCCATCATGATCGATTCTTCGAGCGTTCATAATTTATTAATTTATTCCCTCTATAAATCGCCCTCAATCTGCACGTGGGCAGTATATACCAACGGACAACCGGTCCTTCGATTTTCTCTTTCATTACTCTATCTCTTTCTCTCTTACTCTTCTTTTTTTTGCGTTTCTTTTAACAGAGACAACATCGTTACTGCTTTACCCGTAATCCACGATCATTCTCTATGTTAATAATAATAAAAAATCATACACACCTACATATACATATATACTTATATATATAATAAAAGAATATTCTTGAGAAACATATCCTGTAACGCAAAGATCCGTTTACCATGGTTGTTGCTAAACGCACATCGTACCCTATCTTTCAGCGTAACATTCTTATTATCCCTCGACCACCTACGCGATCTCAAAGAATAATAATATCGACGAATACGTTCGAGAATATCTTCTTAACTTTCACGACACACCAGTTGAACAGAGTCTTCATATGTAAATTACTTCTTCCTTTTGTATCATGCTGCACAAATAATAATAACAATAATAAATACCAAAATAAGATTCCCTTTCTAAGATAATTGTGATATGTATTACATGTTTACAAGATTAGTATTTAAAAATGTATTTACAAGATATTATATTAACATAAGAGAAACAGATTAATTGTCACTAGAACATTATATCTGAAAATCAATATCAGATTCGAGGATTAACTATCAACAATCTTATGTTCTCATAATAAAAATGAGAGAAAGAGATAGAGAAAGAGAATCACTTAATGTAAAACTATCTCGTGAACAGAAGGAATCGATGCACTGATCGGCTTCTTGCCTAGAATACCGTCGACACGTCCGCTATGTTAATGATACGAGCTCACATAAATATTCAAACCCTTCTCTCGATCAGCAAAGTGAGCTTGGCACCGTCTCCTTATCCGGCGACATCTGATATCACCTGTATACTAGCTCCTATGGGTCATTAACAAACAATAACGACGTAAGAATAAATCTTTACGAAAGGATCATCGACGTTATCGATCGTTTTTTTCCTAACTTTTTGTTATCTCTTTTTTGTCCATTTTAATATCCGAAAATTAGACAAAAAGTCGAGATTGAACAGTATGTATAATAAACATATGCATATAAATAATTATATCTATAAATAAAAGAAAAAATGTAATCGTGTTTTAAAAAAAAACATTTTAATGTTAAACCCTGTACTCTCTCCGTCATCGTCATCGTCGTTGTCGTCGTCGTTGTCGTCGATCGGTAAGTACTTCTTGTATTACTCTTACCGGTTTTTAATATCTAACGTCAACATGCGATCATTCATAAAGATCATTATTTCCATAAAATGATATATCAAACGAGATCATTTACAAAACGAGAATATTGATAAGATTATGGTTTGATGTTTTACGAGCACTAAAACAAAAAAAATTACGTAGATATTAATTTTTCAACCTGATTGTAGGTAGTTATTAAATATTCAAAGTATCGTGAAAAAAAATGTCGACATAATTCGAATTTTCGTTTTAAAATATTCAATGCGTTTAATTTTTAAAAAATTATTTTAGAATGTTATTTATTATATCTATCTGTCTAGAGATATTAATATAAATATTATAATTATATATAATTAAACAAAAAAGAAAATACATTTTAAAGACGTAATGTAGTATGCAGCTAATTAGCTCGATATAACTTGCAATGATTTAGATTTAGATAGATTACAAGAAATACCGATTGCCCTCGGATCTTACCACGTAAAGGTTGCAACATGTGGAGATTTACAAATTAAGATAACATACTAATTAGTCGTATCTAATGAACATTTCTTCGACCCGGTCAAAGAAGATGGTAGATGCATCAATCATGACATATCCGTGAGAAAAAGCATCGATTCTAATTTATGAAATATTTTATTCCGAAATTATCTCAACATAATGGATTGACATAATTGTTACATCACTGGCATATGCAAAGTTACATTTATTATTAATTTATTATTTGAGCTTTACGATAATATGCTTTCAAAAAAACCTTATGTATATCTAACTCAAAGCATAATTTTCTTATATATATCTGTCTATGCATACGTATGAATATGCATACGTATGAACGTGCTGACCTACATAAATTCTTGAACGAGTTCAGGATTCTTATTCCAATGTAAGTTTGAAGGTACTGTATTTCCAAAAAGAAATAAAAACATAAAGATACATAAAATAAACATTATTTTTCCTCCCTGTTCGTCGCATTTATTACATACACGTGGGCGTACAAAAATTAATTATTAATAACATTTACATAAAATTATTTTAAACATTGAATACTCAATTTTAACATAAAAACCAAACAAATATATGTCAAATACTTTTACTTTAATAATTTGTAATATATATATAAAGAAAATTTGTATGGAGCCTCATATTCTCATTCATCAGAAACTTCTCATTGTCAATCGGAAATACTAATAGTTCTTATATTATAATAGTGGGAGGAAAGTAATTTATTCGTACTGGCTACTTGACCAATTGTGATACTTGATCTATTCATTAATGAAGCATTAATGAAAGACTTCTCAGACTTTTCTCGATCTCATCTATTATGATGTAGACCGTGTAACCGGATTCCTCGTAAGGATAAAAATGATAGAGAGAAAATGGAGAGAAAGAGAGAGAGAGAGAGAGAGAAAGAGAGAGAGATAAAAAGACCGAAAAAAAGAAAAAACGGATTCCCAGTGCCACCCGTCGCGCGAGCTCATCCGCAATTTGTTTTCCATGCGTAGGATACCGAACGTTCCGAGGTATCTATATATTTACATGATACACCCTCTTCGAACGTCGAAAGGAGAGCGAGAGAGATGGTAGACGAAGTAACGAAGTAAAAGGAAAAAATAGTTCCGTGAACCGCGTCGTATCCTCTGCCAATCGTCGGCTGCATGTCAATGAGTCGCGACCGACGAAAGGGAAGAGAAAGAAAGAAAGAAAGAAAGCGAGAAGAGAAATGAAGAAGAGTAGGAGAAGAAAGAAGAATATACATGCATTTGTTTCTCTTCGTTCTTTGGCAGGAAGAGAAACAAACCGTGAGAAAAGGAATTTCTTAAGAGAATTTGTTGCACGTTCTAAGGACACCCATCTACGAACGAACGTCAGGACACGTCTTATCTACATTCGTATTGTCGATGCTTTTTCTCCCTTTCTCTCTCTGTCTCGTTTATTGTGTTAGTCGTTCGTGGAAAGGTGTATAGTACATCGACGTATGTAGAATCTCATAAAAGATGTCGTCGAATGCAACTCACGCTGTCTAGTGCAATTTGGATAATGCATGTCGCGCGTTCCTTCCTACCTGACGCCGACTTATCATTATGGAAAACTCGCTCACGATACGAACGAGTGAAATTAAGAGAGTTATATACCTATCGTCGATAAACATACAAAGAAAGGAGGAAAATTTTAAATATACAAAAAAGAAAGAGTTCGACAGGTCCATTTCATATGGCTTAAAAGATCATAATGCACTCCTTCAGTATTATAATAAATCAAGGTTTTTAAAACTTAGAGCTATTCGATAAAAACATTATTTATTATATTACATTTGATATTTTTCATGTGAATTATGGTAAATATATATGTGGTATACATATCTGAATATGGTAATTTCATGAATTATGGTAAATTAGAAAAACAATTTGCTGAGTTGATTTTTAAGTTTCTAATAGCAACAGTATGCTTATTGGTTTAATCATCTCGTATTTTAAATATGAGCTGCTTGTCAGAATATCCTTTCATATGTCATATAAGAAAAAAGCAGATTCGTACTCTGTATTATTTCAATTTTAAATAATAACATATTGGAAAATTTATATATCAGCAAAAGGCGCAAGTATAATAAAATACTTCAAAATATTAAATCATAAGAACTTTTAATCATGGTACGACGAAAATCTCAGCCAAGGTTGGTCAATTTTTCTAGCGAACATAAGTAATAACATTTCTAAAGGTATTTTAACAGTTAAATAAAAAAAGGAACATTTTTAAATGATAATTTTCTAACGAACTAGTCTCCAAAATTGTTTTATTTTATCTCTTTCTTTCTATTTCTTTCGTTTAACTACTTTACAGTCTTAATTTGATCTTTTTTCTTCACGTATTAAAAAACAAGAAACAAATAATATAATGAACAGATAAGAAGATGGGATAATATCTATGTAATATAAAATTGAAATAATAAATTTGATTTTAATTTATCATTTTAGATCAAATAATGGTCAAGTCGGTTCTTCTAGGCCCAGTGAAAAGTCAGCAGTAATAATACTCATCTCTTTTACCATGGTTATATTCAAATGATCTAAAAGTAAAAAAAATCTCAAATTAAAATTATTATTTTAATAGCGGTCAAGAAGACTCAAGAATAGACCACCACGCAAGAGACGAGTATTAAGTGATATTATATATCTTAAAAAGACCACACATCTTCTTATACCAAAAGCATCGTTTATTCGTTTAGTTAGACAAGTCTTTATAGAATTATATTCTCGGATATATAGGTATTTAATTTCATTCATATTTCACATATTTTAAATATTTTAATTTAAATTTACGGAACTGATATAATAATACAGATATGAGAAAAAGAAAAAATAGATAACGATATTTTTCCTTAACATTTTCAAAGAATTCAATTAATTGCATTACAAGCATTGCAAGAGGCGTTAGAAATGTATATGGTACAATTTTTCGAAGATTCATTCTTGCTAACTAGTCATGCAAAGCGTGTTACACTTATGTGGGAAGATATGATAATGAACCGACGATTAAGAGGTCGAGATGATATTATCAACAAATAAAAATAAAGTAATACTTATAATTGCTTATGAATTTATGTCTAATTCATTACTTTTGCTTACATTAATTAATATATGAGAAAAAATAATGATCTATTTGCGTTTTAAATTTTATTAAAAAAAAATATCATGTGTGCAGATCACACGTGTTAAAAGTGAAACCTTCTTAAAACCAAGCTTTGAGAGAATGAGTCGAATGCAGAGTATCGTGAGTAAGATAATTGTAGGCTTTATTTATTATAATATTGTTACTATGTATCAAAGGGCATCGGTATGATATTGAGATAGGGGTAGATGACAAAAACTACCACTTTCCAAGCCTATTTTCTTAATATCTCTCCTAATATTGTCCTTCCATCTATGTCTCATCTACCCAGTGGTCTTTTTCTGTTCGATCCTCCCCCATGCGCGCCCGTGACCTGCCCATCTTAATCGGCGTGAATTTACGACGTCAATGATGTCCGGTTTGTTGTACAGTCGATGTACTTTTACGTTATGAAGTTTTCTCCATTTGAATTCAATACTATTAATTATTAAAAAAATGTATTTAATTTTAAATGTTCGTTTAATATTTACTGTGAAGGCTCCGCTTCTTCTAGCTCCCCCATATTAAGTAAAAAGTGCGAACGACCTATCAGTTTACAAATAACATTCTGAATCGTCATTACTCCCACAAAAAATTCCAACAAAAGAAAGCTTATGGCAGTTGCATCGGTTCAGCCTTACGTTAAAGCGTTTTGGTGATATATTACAAATATCATCCTGTAAATAGAGATCTTAAATTTTTCTAATACTGGAGTCTTTGATAATGCTATGAAACAGTTTTACTTGTGAGAAACATGAATAGTCTAGTGACCAGTCGAAGAAGTAACTTATGTTTTTAAGTATGGTATTAAGATAATATGAGTCTACGCTTCGTAGTATGCAGTCGCACACAAACACACACATATATAATGCTTAGTATCGTGGCCGTTTCATTGCCGCGTTACATGGATTTCCGTTCGCTTTTTTCAAATCACCCCCATTCTAAAGAAGTTTTCATGATCCGAATACCGAAAGTGAAATAAATGACGATATTGTGTCAAGTGTCGAGTTTATTGAATATTACGTTGAGATAAATAACGTTTCAATGTGTAATATATTTTTCTGTTTTCAATACGTTCTTTTTAACTTGCTTTTAAAAATTCAAAAGATATACCAAGCTTTCTCCCAATTCGTTCCTTTTCGTTAATAATTTGTAATAAGAGAAGACCACGGTTAGGTCGTTATCCAATCAAAGACGAATGTGTCGGGAAAAGAAACTAGCAGCGCCCCCACGTAAATACGTTTCACCAATGACATATACAGAAATCCCCCTCGATAGAAAATGAAAAGACAGAGAAATAGTGAGGGAGTAAGAGAGAGAAAAAAATAAAAACGAAAAAAAGCAGGAAGATAGTACTAAGGGTGACTAACGAGTGGGCCATAGATGGCGCGGGAGAAAGGGAATAAAAGAAAGCTGTTGAGTCTGTGAGAAAGAAAGAAAGAAGAAGAGGGAGGAAGGGGGAGAGAAAGAGATGGAGAAAAAGACTCGCGTCGGCAAAGGAAAACGTCATCGAAGTCGCTCGACGTCATCGTATCGTCGCGCGTTGTCGTTGTCGCAGGAGACGCCTCATAGTAGGCAACCCGTTCAGCAGTCTCGTACGAAGTGCCACGGAAACGAACAACACGATTCTTCCTCCTATCCGTTTCTATAATATTCTCTCTTTCTCTGTCTTCTCTTTCATCCTCTGCCTTCTGTCTCAGCGCACGATTACGAAAAAGTTTTACGATAGGAAGTGGAAACCCACGAGGACTTTGGGGTGGCCTTTGGGAGAAGCGCATCGATCCGCGACTGCACTAACTGCAACACGGACGATACGATGTGAACGGATAAATGCTCCCGTCGATAATTACGGGCGATAGTCGAGAGTCGAAAAAGAACTCGCGAGTGTACTCGTTTGATCGTTGTCGTTGTTATTAAAAAAGCAGCATCAATTTCTAAATGGGTCAAGTCGTGCCGGCGACACGATATGCAAGAAACATTGCCACCACGAATCACTGCCTGGCCTAGTTTTTTCTTCCTCCTCCAGTACCATCGACACAACTACTACCACTACCGACCACTACTACCACCACTTTCAACCTCAACTCTACCACCTCCTTCACCTCGTTCTCGAGGGCAAACGAATAAAGGGTGAGAGGAATAACGGTGGTATTTCACGCGACTAGTGAACATTGCCAGTGACTCCATTTACAAAGTTTCGTCTCTTTACTATTCTCGTCGTTGTCATCGTCGTCTTCGTCGTCGTTATCGTGCAGCCATGGAAGACTGTTCTCCGCGATTCGTGTCTTTCGGCTAACGGGAGTGCATCGATCACTACTACTACTAGTATTCGTTAACAAATAAGGCCGAGTAACAAATCGAGCCGAGGTTATCATTACCTAGGTGAGAGAGACTCACCTTACAACTATTTCTCGAACGAATGATCTTCTTAATCTTCATTCGCGTTCTCTTCTTATTTCTATACGTAATAACAACCAATATTTTCCTTTTTTCTAAAATTTCGAACGTTGTATATATATATGTACACTTATATACAACAAATATATCTATCTATCTGTGTGTCTGTAAGCGCCCACATGACGTGCACGCATACCTTCGTTATTTACAACAATACGGGTTAAGAACACCGTTGCATCCCAATAGCTATTTTTTAAATGAAATGGATATTAAATTAAATTAACATATCCCAAAGGACTATGACTGATGTATTTACATGTAACTCCAAGAATGGTAAATATTTTGAAGGGAAAACTGCTTTTTTTGTTTATTTGTAGAAAAGTTATAGTCGTCTCTGGAGAATTCATCGTCGCATCGAAGCGATTTCGTATCGACGCGCAACCCTCCGTTGAAATATCGATTTTCCCGAGAAACGATTGGAAAGATTATCTCTCACTTTGTCGAATCATTTACGTGCTTCTCTCTTCTCTCTTTTTCGAATTTATCGAGATGTAACATCGATATTTTAAAATAATATGGAAGATCTATGTAACATAGTGTTAGTGTAAAAAATCTGCGCGAGGTCTCGCGTTAAATGTGTATCTAAAAAAAGGATGCAACATTGTCCTTGACGCTTTTACTTGCAATGAAATAACACTTGCAGTATCGATCTTACCATCGCGGCATCTTCGTGAGAACTTTCTCTCTCGCTTATGTATACATTCACACGATCGTTACATTTGTCCTTTCCCTTTCTTTTTTTAAGTATTTCTTATTGAGATATCGATACTTATCAAAATCAAGAAATAGATGATATATTTACATGGAAATTTCCTTGGATTTATTTCATTGTTTCTTTCAACAGGAAGTAATAGAGTTTCGTTAATTCGTCAAAAATGGCTACGAATAAACCACCAGAGATGAATTACACGTGCGAGATTTGTGGGTTGGAGGGTCTCAATGACGAAGAAATGAGATCGCACATGGTTTTATATCATGTTCAAGGAGCTGCCAATTGTCCTTTTTGCGATCTCGACGAAATCTCGCCTGCAGAAATGCTAGTTCACGTAAACAGCGCACACTTGGATTATTTAACACCAAGGTATGCTTAATTAAATGATGACAAACGTACAAAAGCCAATCTAATGCATTTATATGACGTGCGTATGTATACGCATATATGTGTAGTTAACATTTTATATAAGGCGCGGGAAATAATTTCTAAAGAAAACAGTAGATGTCGCTAATATAACAATGTACATTCAATTGTATGAGTAAATTCGTTGAATACGTGTGTGTGTTAAATTTAAATGAAATCTAACAAATACGTGTAAGCTTTTAACAGTTTTAGGAGGAAAAATAAACATAATGTGCCGTGAATTAATTATAATAGAATAATATTCATTTTTATTCTGTTAAAAATGTTCACTGAATAATTAAACGATAATAAATAGAAATTAGAGGCATTATGAATTATTTAAACGTGTAAGAACGTTGTGTTATTTTTTGTATTTCACTAATTGCATAAAAACTAACAAAATAAACATGGCAAACATAGCAACAAAAAGAAAACGGTATAAATTGTATAAAATATTTACAATTGGATTACTGAATACTTTATTTTCCTAAAACTAATTTATGACAGTTATTGATTATTCTAATCATTAAAGTACTCCAGAAAACGAAATGCTGGCATTTATCGATGATGACTCCACCATAGAGGATCATAGACATGACGAATGCCGTGGCCCTTCTCCATCAATGTCTCTTAGACCACCACATCTACAAAATGGATGGTCTGCTTCTCACAGTTCTCGTATGCACCAACAACAATTACAGCAACAACAGAATTCTAAAACCCGTAAAGTGGATGTACTAACTGCTAGTCCCAATGTAAACAATAACAATAATAACAACGATAACAGCAATGCTAATAGCGGTATGCTTGAATTAAACGATATACGAATATATCGTTTAAGAGTTTAAATTATAATATAATTTTTTCAGTATTGGAAGGTTCAGCTGGTCATGGATCTCCATTACGCTCAGGCCTAAATCTTCAATTACGCTCACATGCTTCTCCAAAATTAGCTGTTCAAGAATGTCCAATGTGTCAATATACTTCAGACAGTCCGTTAAGATTGGAAGAGCATATCAATCGACAACATTTCGATCTCACTTCTCCATCTTTTCCACCTTCATCACCTCCAACTAAAGACGGAGTCTTCAACTGCCCCTTTTGCGTAATTTCATTTCCTGATTCCTCTGATCTCGTGTTACATGTTAATATCGAACACAAAGATATACTCAGGTAAATTTAAATTAATGATTAATATATGAGAAATATTTTAGCGTCTAATTTAATCATAATAAACGAATAATGTTAATGAATTTATATTTGCCAGCCCTGCAAATGGATCAGCCTTGCAGTCTGATTTGGCTACTGTTGGTAGCGATACACCTTCCTGTCCAGTTTGTTCCAGTACATCGTTTAAAAATAATGATGACCTAACGTTACACGTCGAGGAACATTTTAACAAAAAAAGTACTCCATCACCCATAACACCAGACCATTCGACAGATAGAATGTTAGCAAAAGATATGGAGAGGCGAGAAAAAGAAGTTCGAAAATTACGTGAGCAACGAGAATTTGAAATGTTACGGGCACAATATGGAATGGACAATCAGGGTAATTTTAGAGAACAAAGTGTGACTAATATGCAACGAGCCGTCCTTGCAGGCGAAATGACGGTAGCAGATTTTTATGAAAGACAAACAGGGTTAACAGTTGCTGAAAGCAGTGGTATCGATGATGGCAGTTCTTGTACACGTGGTAACATTTTATCTCTACCTTAAAATAAAAAAAATTATTATATCGAGTGACACATAGAACAATGTTATTTATAGGGCTGGTTCCCAAAATACGAGCTGTTAGTCAAACATGCAGTAACGTAGTAAATACATGGATGTGTTCTACAGTGGATCATTATGCTTGTACTTATGGAGATAAAGGCTGGGGCTGCGGCTATAGGAATATGCAAATGTTGATTTCATCTCTTTTGCAGCATACTGGATACAATGAGTTAGTGTACAAAGCTTGGAGTTCTGGCCTTGATAGTGGGAGTTCCAACGACAATCCTTTGCGTAGTTCTATGCCTTCCATATCTAGGCTCCAAAAAATGATAGAATGGGCTTGGGCTCAAGGCTTTGATATTCAAGGTGCTGAGCAGCTTGGTGGTAAACTTACGAACACTAGGAAATGGATTGGTCTTACGGAAGTCTCAACTTTGTTATCCAGTTTAAGAATAAAGTACGTTCCATGATATTTCTCTATTCTGTTAGTCCGTATAACATGAATTTATTATTTACAGATGTCAGCTAGTAGACTTCTACAGACCCACTAGTGCCGATGGAGGACATCCTGAAATGTTTAATTGGGTATTACAATATTTCCAGAGATGTGACGACTTTAAACCTCCACTTTATTTACAACATCAAGGTAATTATTGAAAGTAGTTATATTATACGTACATATTATATACATAATTATTTGCTAAATTAAATATATTTGAAGGTCATAGCAGAACAATAATTGGTGTAGAACGATTAAGAGATGGTTCCATAACAATGTTAGTATTAGATCCAAGTCACAGCCCATCTCAAATGGCACAATTTAATAGTACGAGTAGTGCACCTGGAGCAATGCGACTTGTGCGTAAATCAACTGCTGCGATGAAAGCTAGACAGTATCAAATTGCTACTGTCACTAGTATTATGGATACAGAAGAATCTTATCAAGTAAGTTAATTTAATTTTTTTTAATTAATAACATTAGTTATAACAAATTTACCATTAATTACAAAAAATTATATAAATACGAATATTCTTAAACTATAATTTGCAGCAAAGTAAAGTATTACATTGGATGCGCATTCCACAAGACAGCTGAGAATTGCTGCTCCAAATGAAAGCACAGCAGTGCTCAAAGATAATAGACTGCCTCAAACCGTTCTTGTCCAGCATCCTTGAAATTACGTGACCGTAATGCTTTAGGTTTATCACTAGCATACTTGCCTCCATTATAGTAGCAGCAAAATGATTATGTAATTATATGTTATATTCTTGCATTTCTAGCATGAATAACGAACTGGCTCCTTGACACGTTGTGTGTTTTATGCGTGCGTCGCGGTCAACAATTTCAGAATAAAAAATATCAAAATTTTGGTACGATTCGCTTATTAAATTTTTCAAGCACGAACAAAATTCTAATTCTTTACGGAATTACGGTGTTCCTTGTAAATTATATTCTGATAAAAAATTATTACTATTTCTGGAAGCACCCATTTATTGTCGTGTACAAGTAAACAAAGATATATAAGACAATTCACTAATGAAACTATCAAAAGATAGTTATAAATTCCATTGCCATTCCTTATTCAATATGTCTACTCAATTTTTGTCGTCTTAAACAGGCTGTGTTAACTTCGATCAGGCCAATCCTCCTATGGCGATCGATAATACCAATTGAAAAAGCGTCCTGGCAGAGCTTGGAAAAAATCTTTTTCGTAGCTGTGATGCGGTTATTTAATGTTGATCGTTCGTCTGTCATAAACATTTTTAGAGATGCTCCAATATCGATGTCAATGCAGTATTCTCTTGTTATCTGTCTTTCTTTGTGTATGATATATCATTCTATGGAAATGCTGTCAATTTTCATTCGATATCGAATGCCAGTAGGTATATACGTACATATATATGTACTTACCTACAATACACACATATACACAGTATAATAAAATTTTATATGACAAACAAAATTATTCTTGGACGTGTATTGATTAATAGCTTCTGTATAACTGGGAGCATCTAAAGAAATGTTTCTGTCCATATACCTATACCCTATATATTTACACACAAAAGACACTTGCACATTTGACATCACATTTCACTCAGTCACATATAAAGTACAACTACTTTCATACTAATTACAAATATTCTATTTAATTATTCAATTAACTTAAGACTAACCGTGCCCTAACTCATAAGTCCAATGAAATGCTATGAATGAGGGAAAAACGAAACTACAGTCCATTTACTTGTTATTTATATTATATACTTAATCGTTACGTAAATTAGTAAATTCTTATTATTATTACTCTTATCATATTTCAGAAATTATACTGAGATACCATTAAGATCTATTTATTATAGTTACAATTTTTACGGTGACCATTATAAAAAAAAAGAAAATGACAATTTATCATGATTAAAGGGTCACTGATTGTTTTATGGTTTCAATATTTATGATGCACCAGTCATATTTGTCTTTTGGCTCAATAGGACCACACGCAGTAACTATGACTGACCGCAAAACTACCAAAAATAATAATTATAGATATGTAACAGATTTTGCCATGAATCAATTAAGAATCTGTTCATTATTATGGAGTGTTCAGGGAAACCAAGCTGTGGAATTGTTATGCAAGAGTAAAAAAAACTTTCGCATTAGCCACATGTCAAATTAAAATATATGCTTTATTAGAATTCCCAAGCCCGATTTTGCATTTTATTTCCAAGAACTTATAATAATATATTCTAAATTATAAAAGATAAATTTATTAGTTATAAATTCTATATTATATTGTTACAATTGTAATATAATTTTATATCATTTTATTTCCAACACAAGTGACCTCATTGTTAAGTTTCTAATTTTTATTTATTTATCTAGTTGTTTACAGTTAACAATTTATGTTAGATTAAATTATGAATTATAAACTATTACAAAATGTTAACCATGGCAAGATACAAATCACAATGTAGTTTGATCGAATATTAGCTTAGAAAGAGCTCTTTTAGTTGAATATAACAAATCATTGTATTAAGAATAATTTATCAATCACTTTTGGTATATGTAAATAAAAATTGGTTATATAAGGAATAAATGGTATAGTTATTCATTGTACACATTTTATTGTTCCAATATTTCAATTTTATCAACATATGAAATGACATTTTATCTTATATGATATGACAGATATACAACATTAAAATAACATAAGCAAATTTTATAAGTTTACAACAAGATTTTATTTAAAGATGATTCTACGAAGTACTAAATTATTTACAAATAAATATATGGAGAGAAACTTCTGTAATCATAGCATTTTTGTAATATTTTATAGAATTTAAGTATAACAATGGCAATTACAAGATGTTATTAACTATTTGATGTATTATATATTAAATCCCATTGAACGCATACAACTTTTATGAGCCTCTATAAGATCTTGGCAACTTTCTTCTCCTCTTTCTATAATACTGCAATATAAATGTATATTTTTATTTGATATATATAAAATGTAAAGTTTAAATAAATATATATATATTTATTTTTTAAATATATTTTTATATATCTAAATATATATTTAAAATATAAAATATTAAACAATTATATCAATAAAATTCTATACATCAAAGGCAGTACTAATCTAACATACAAAATAAATTTCCAATTATTACAATTTAGAGAAAAATTATTCTTTGAAAAAAATTTTTCCTTTTATTTAATCAAACATAACCTATTGATAATATAACCTTACATACCACGCATCTCTCGCCTTTTTTGTTTCTGGACAAGCACAGCAAGGCTTCAATTTTTTCTCTCCTTCTTGTTTTGTTTCTGCTTTTACTGGAGCATTACCCATTTTTATGAACAATAATTATTTTTGAAAAACGTATAGAATAACCGCAATAACGTAAATCGTAAAGAATCAAGACTATAAGAAATTCAAATATCAAGCAATCGTATTATACATCGATATTAGTTACTTCCTAATTTATCGACATTTAGATGGTAATTATCGAGTGTTAATAACATGTGCTTCGTAAAAAGAGCAGTAAGAAAATTACCCAATTTGAATATAACACTAATTATATTTGTTAATTATTATTATTTTTACAATAGCAATATAAGTGATATCTATATTATCATTTTATTAGAAATAATAAAATAATTTATTCTATTATATCGAATAAAGGTTGGGATAACAAACTTTTAATGAATGACAATATATAAACAAAAATGAAATAAAAATAACTGGAATGAAATATTAAAAAATAATGTTGAAATTTTTGATATCATCTCAAAGTGTAGAATCCAAATTCGACTTATCTTTATTCGATTTGTATACACTCGAAGAATTTAAAATGGAATAGTTAAAAAGGATAGAAGTATCTTTTATTCACGGAAATCATGAGACCAATTTAAGAATGTTCATGCGTGCCTGCACGTTCTTCAGGTGTGTACGTTAAACATAAAAGACGTATCGCTACGCACAAGACTCGAATAAAATCTACCAAGAGTAAAATTATTATTCGTTTTTCTTCCTGCCGTAGTGTCTTTCTTTGCCAAATCTCGTTTCACTTACAGAGATGTTTTATTTAAGTGTGATCTACCTTTCTCGACCCAAGAACAATAGAATGACTTTCTTACATTGAAATCCGGATCACGTTTCCGAGTAAAATTACAACGTCAGCCGTTCGAAAAGTTGACAAATCGAATTCTATAAGTCGTCTGCTGTGTGAAAGTTATTCCCTTTTCATATCAGTTATAATAGAAATTTTTTATATTTTCGTTTATTATGAGCAACGTATATTACATTTATTTTTTAGTATTGTAACGTCCAGCCACGTTCTTCCGTCATATTTTTTTTCCACAGTAATATAAATTTAGTTAAGAACAATATCATTTCAGTGATTTATATGAAAATTAATAAGAACCGTCTTTAGTGGTAAATATATAAATCAAGGGAGACGATTGCAAGATTTAAGCAAAACGAAAGATAAATAAAAGATTAACTAATCCTATTCATTAATTTTATTTACAAGAAATGAATGAGACTCATTCTCAAAAATCTATTCTTATTTGACTTTGAGAATTCTTATTATATTTCTTTAAATCAGAAAATATTGGTGTGAATAATTGGGTGCTTATTAGAAAATATTGGTTGCTAATCAAAAATAATCATTGTGATGGAGGATCGGAGGATAGGAATGGAGGATAGGAATTGATACTATATAATAGATCAATATATTAGATAGCAATTGATACTATATAATAGATCAATATATTAGGCTCTCTACGAGGCTTTTCTACGATTTATTTTTGAATATTCATATAATATTATTTTTTAATATTATACGACTACAGAAATTAATTTTAGGATTAAACAGCATTTTTCTGTAGCATCTTTAATTACAAATATCTAAAAAATTATTAAGTAGTGGCCCCTATAACCATATATATTTGTAAACAGGGAAGCAAAATCTATTATCCTACAAAATTTGAACAAAATCCGTGAGGGCAAGACATTGCAGAGTGGTCACAACAGGCTTTACTACTTAACAATATTTGTCAGTTAGGACGTAACAGTATTTGACTCGACACGAATCAAAAACAATCTTTTTGTCTTAAATTTGTTCTGCTTTTTACGGTCATACAAAGAATCATCTAGGTTGAAAAGGCTTGAAATTTAATTATCCGATAAACGCGATGAGTAAGTTAAAAATTCAAAAAAGCAGATGTCGTCGAAAAGAAAACAAGATTTTGTAGCAGGTGTAAGTCGAACGACAGGTGAACGTGGCGCGATTCTTGATTATTTTGAGAGACGTAAAAAGAAGGCGTTAAATTTAGCTACGGAAAGTCATGGTAACTTTTCGATATATTTTGAAAATTTATAATATTATATTGAATTATTTGGAAAGTTATTGCCAATTTATAAATATGTATTTGATATATATTCTTAAATATATGTATATAAAAATAGAAAACTATTGCGTTTTAATTTTTTTATGAAAATCGACACGAACTTTTCGAGAAATCCAGTAAAGAAAATAAGATATAATATATATATTTATATAAATAATAAATATAATGTACTTCAATTTTTAATTAATATTTGAGAAGAAGATATTGAAATCTGTTTCAAATTACATGTAAAGATTTTACAAATTACATTACAGATACAATCCTGAGGGTTGGTAATATCTTGTGACAGAAACCCGAGAAAAGAAGAAGTCTTACAAGTTTACGTCCTCTTTTGTTAAAGTAGCGTCTGTTCGATTGGATAAAAACTTATCGTGTTATTCTATCAAGTCAAACTATAAAAAGTAATAGATTAAAAAAATAAAATGAATGGGACTCAACTCTTCTATTATTATGCTTTATACGTTAATATCTTTATACACTTTGGGATTTCCCAGGACAAAGCGATTTCCGAGCTGATATCATGACTTCTGATATATAAGCTGCGTAGAAGACAATGAACGATCTCACTGAATACTAAAAGGCCCCTGAGAACAGTGCGTGATTGAGCTTCTCGAAATATTCTTTACGTTATATATATAGGAATACGGAGTATCTTCTTGAATTTTGTTCAATGTTTTCTCCCTCCAAGTTTTCCAAAGCTATAATGGAGGATATGATTACGTGATATGGTTAATCATTGAGGGATACAATATACTATTTTTATCTATAACGATTTTTTATTTTTTGACAATAAATTCTGTCAATGAAATTACTTTAATATTATACGTATATATATGGTATATATATACCATAAGTGCTTATGCTTGTGCATGCATTTAAATTCCCAATCTCAATTTTTCCTACATAAAATACACAATGCACAAAATGTTGCAGTAAGTTTCTGCTAAGCTTTATAGGACTTTTTATAATTGAAATAAAGAAAAAATTGTATACAAATACAAAACAGGAAACGTTTTGTTTCCAAGTTATAATCAATCAAAGATTATCCTCCTATTTTAGATTTGATCAATTCTATAAGATTTTCAAGTTTGAAATTCAATTTTTATTGATTTCCAAACAGATCGAAATATGTATTTCCTGATATATCTCTTTGGGGAAAAAGAAAATGGCGATGGTGAGTGTATATGCTTACCTTTCGGTACAATGGTATATCTATAATATAGAAGAACCTTTCGTGACAATAGTGGAATCAGACAAAGGGAGATTCAACGAAAACTCTGTATTTTCGAACTTCCTGCTCTTGTCACATTGCCATAACAAAATTCACTGTACACATACGATGTATAAACCTATATATATATAAAACGACGAAAATAATTCTTTCTACTTTTTATTTATTTTTTTTATTTAAAGCAATATTTACAAAGACGATAATCGTTTTATCGTTTTTGACTCTGTCCGTAAATTAGAATTATCTTCTAAGACGACGAGGATCAACTCGCGAGATCCTCCATGAGCTCTGAATTTGAATGAAAAAATATTTCGACAAAGAAAGGACGAAGCTTTAGAACGAAGACTAAATTCGCATCGCTAGTGGACGATTCCTTGAGCAAAACTGGTTTCGGGCTGACAATTAATTCGATCGGGATAAGTCGTTCTTGCTAGCGACGATCCGATTTATGACTTATTAAATGCTATTTATTAAAATCGCTTAACGATCGGTATCCTCTAAATAAGTATTTCTTGCACGTCGTAATTAACCGATTATTGGCTTTAACGTAATTTATACCTTTGTCGTAACACTGTTATCACTTACGAATAAATTATAAATAAAATAGTATAAAGGATTATCTTACTTCCATTTAATGGTTATACTTTGTATCGATGATTAATATTTTGCATTAATTTTTGAAAACAAATAAATATTACGTATACTTAATAATTAAAGATTGCAATTGTAAATGACAACAATTTTGATCGTAAAGTTTTAAATTAATAATAATTAAATATCTTACTGTGTCAACATCGTTTTTTTTTTCGATATCTGAATCGATAGTGAAACAAGTGCACTCACAGAAGAATAAAGATCGTTAAATCTTCCTACATAAACTATAATGTTTCCATGTCAGTTACAGGAAGTAACGCGATACAGTTGGCTTCCGAACACGTGCAAATGCTTAAGCATAATAAAATTTTTTAAACGGTTACTGACCGGACGAAGACAACACGATTAAACGTTACGAATATTGATACGTATTATTACGTACTATTGTCGATCAAGGAAAAAGTAGAGAACTTTCAATTTTTATCGATCTTTGAAACGATCGACAATTATCCCTGTCCCTTTATTCGATCAGAATTGTATTTTCCCTTGCTTTTCTACCAGATTTTATCCCATGTAACCCTTAGTCTTGAGATAATATGCGCTGACAGTTTATTGATAACTGTCCTGATAGTTTAGAGTCATTCTACCCCCTATTACCGATTTATCAGGAAAAGTACTCTTTATAATTTGTCGAGTGTTTGAGCTTAAAGCACGTACGTTGGATCATTTTCTTACATGGTCGGTTCCATGAATTGAATAATCTGACTCTTGTGAGACTGGATACAGATAAATAGCTACATAACGACGTAACAGTATATAAATAAGAAAACTTTTAATAAAACATTTGTAAAAAGTTCGAAAGACTAGCGTATTTACAGTAATCTCAGATTATTTATTAACTAAAAAATATATGGAAATATTAAGAACAAAAGTTCAATAGTATTTAAATAATCTGAAATATATCTATATAAGATAAAATAATTTGCTTACATCAAGCTGTTTTTATATATCACAGTGCCGAATGAGAACCACTGAGGAACAGAAGGGCGCGTGCCAAGGGCTCGCATCTGCCGCAGTTAGTTTTGCAGCCCCTCAGTTTCTTACTAGAACAGTACTACTCATCGATGTGTGAGTCTCACGTTACAAAAAAGAAACGCTTCCGCAGGAAGCGATGCTAGATCTTTATAACGCGTTTCCTTTTTTCATTTCAAAGGATTCTTCCTTTTGCCGCTAAAATAAAATAAATATCTTTCAAAATATTATAGTAAAACTTCAAGATTCCTGATGAAAAAGCTTTCTAAATCATGCGTTTATTCTATACTCGTTCTAAAATCTATATCATCAATACAATATTTTAATATTTTAAATACTTACGAGTATGTTTAATTGTCTTTCTTTTATAAATATTTAATCAATTGTAATATTATATCAATTTTAATTTAACATAAACTTTCTAACAAATTTATAAACATATTGGATATTTATTTACGTGAATTCAGGTATATGCGTCTGTGTGTATATATATAATTGTAATGTTAAATTAAAAACATAAATTACAATAGAAACAATGAAAAATATTATAAATAACGATTTAATTTAAGGCATATATTTAATTAATAAAAATATTTAATATTTTTGGATGTTTAATTGTAATTTTGAGAAATATCATAAGAGGGGTTGTGTTCGTGGGTATTCAGAAAGCAAAATACGTTCCTGGAAGTGGGCCTGAAGAAGGGGACGAACGGCAGGTAAGCAGCTGCGAGCATCTGCAGGGAGAGCGGCAACCGTGGGCAGCCTCATGTTTGAATTAGTCCCGACACAACTGTTGTTCGTGCAACATGTATCAAAGAACGTTGCTTAAATTTCGAAGAAAGGATAAGTGATAAAGATTCTAACTTCGAATGATATGAATTTTTGTTTAAATTTTGTGCTCATAAAATGTTTAAAAATTTATACTTTTGATGATAATTTTTAAATAAACTAAGGGTTCTCACAACATTCGCGATGTTATTTTAGTTTAAAACTTTTAAAATGACCCTAACAAATTAATATTTTGATCTGAAAGTATGTTTCAAAATTAATAAAAAAGAAACAAAAAATAAGAAAAGTATCATAAGGAGTGAAACGAGTGAAAACAGAAACCGATCAAATGATTCTATAAAATTCAATAAATTTTAAAGAAGAAGAAGAAGAAGAAGTAGAAAATGGAGAAAATGTTGATACTCCAATTAATTGTTATATTTAGCCTATGCTGGACGATTCATTGTGATTTATTGGACTTATATGTTCAACACATGGATGAGACAATGAGGACGCAGGCGTATAGTAAAATGCATCATCCGAAGAATCTTTTAAACAGGTCAAAGCGTAGTGTACAAGACGAGCCACTGTTGAGAATTCAGAGTATGTTCAAAAAACAACGTCTTGACGTCGACGAGGAATACTGGAAGCAAAGGAACAAGGAGCTTGTACCGTACGGAGAAGACGGACTCGATTTTCCGAACGATAGAGAAGAAACTTTAGATTCCAGTCAGTATGAATTAATAAGAAATTCAACAGAAAATAATATTTCATTGAATACCGAAGATGAAACAACAACAACAACAACAGCAACGACAACGATTATAACCGATGAAAATAATTCAGACGCTTCTTTCGAAATAGAATTATCGGATAATGAACCAAAAATTGATATGAACAGTACTAAAGAGGATATAGAAATCGAAGAGTTAAACGATAGTTTGGAAGAAATGCAACCAAACTTGGATGAACTCAAAGGAAACGGGAACGTCGAAGTAATTGAGGATACCAAATTTTTCGAGAAAAAAATAACAAACAAGGACTCGACGTCCGAACAAATCAAAATTATCAATGAAGAAGAAACTGATAAAGTTTCTTCGGCTTCTACAGTTTTTAGTGAGACCACTTACAAGAAAGCTCCGAAACCATGGAGTCGCGTGCCAAAGAAATATTTTCCAGGTTTCGACAAGATACCTAAAGAATTATACAGCGGCAAGGGTTATTACATATCCAACGAAGATGCTGATGTGGTTAGATCAAAGAGAAATACAAAGGAGAGAATATTTCCTAGGTATGAGAGACTCGACGAGGATGGTAATGTTATCCTCGAGTGGGATCCTTCGGACGAGGAAAAGATCACGTTCAGAATTACTGCGAAAACGTTGGGTTACGTTGGTATTGGATTCAATGAGAAGAGTCACATGAAAGGAGCTGACATTCTTCTCGCTTGGGTCGACGATCATACTGGGGCTGTCAATCTTCTGGTAAGTTTTTTTCTCATTTTGATTTACAGTGATCGATAGACCTTTTACATTCTCCGACTAGATACCGAAAAAAAACTCCTCGGGCATTCGATATTTGATCGATCTGTTCAGATTATTCTAGACTATATGGAATATGGTTCAGGATACTACATATAATTTTTTGTAAGATTTCATGTTCGATCATTATGCTGCTCCTTCCTTACTAACTCACTCACTTACTTACTTTCTTACTTACTTACTTACTCACTTACTTACTTACTTACTTACTTACTCACTTACTTACTTACTTACTTACTTACTTACTTACTTACTTACTTCCATTGTTACTTACATTCAATGCAAAGTTAACCGATATATACTAGTAATTAGACGAATACGTGATATGTAACTGAAATTAGGTTCTGAGAGATGAAAAGCAGTTAATGAGCATGGAGCATGTTGTAAACTCGGAATTGCCCTGGAGAGTGAAAATATCAACAGAGTGGAACAAGCCATTTTAACGCACAATTTATATAATGGTGAATGTAACATTATGCTCAATGTACAAGGTGTTCCAAAATAACTAAAAAATATATTAATGATGGCTGTAATATATTAACCTTTTTACCGAGGAATTCGAATTATCTCGTCATGGTATTTGGAAAACGATGCATGTAAATTTACATTTTATATCATTTGTTTCTTTTCTTAATCGAACATTGTTTTATGTAATACATGCTTTGATAAATTAAAAGGTTACAAAAATAAACATATGTGCTACTTGATTTTATTTGCAAGTTAATATTAATTTGTGTTATTAAGACTTAATTGCTTTTTTATATTTAAATATAATAAAATAAATAATTGTAGATAAGATAATATACTAAAAATATTTAAAAAAAGCTATGGCTCCGTCCTCATATCGTGTATCAGAGACTATTCTCCCCCTCCAATGAGGGTCATCAAGATTTAATGGCGTTGAAAGTTCAGTTTTCGTTCCTCTCATTGACAAACCTTTCGCCCTTAGCTTTTCCTTTAGTTCTAATACTGAACAATCATCTTTTCGCAACATGTCGAATACTTTGTATAAAAACAAGAATCTCACAAAATCCAATAGCAGTTTTGATAATTTATCAAAACTCACATAAACAACTTCTAAAATTCTAGATTATCCCAAGGATTTAAGTGCTCAAAATCTAATAGTTCTAATACTAAATGTTCAAAATTCTAAGGTTTCAAAGTTCTGAAAATCTAAGATTCTAAGTATTCGTTCACTCAAACTCTAAGTTTCTAAGATTGTAAGGTTCTAAATATCGAAATTTATGGTTCACAATAACGTAAAATTACAAGTTCACTTTTCAAAACATTGTCAGAAAGAGAGGATGCGAACCACGAATCGCAAATTCCGATCCCACTTCTGAAATTTGTAAACGAAAGCTTTTGAAAGAATTGAAAGCTTGAGTAGGTAAAATACGTCTTTATTTCTTCACGTCTTACAATAAACTCCCCTCAAATTCACTTGTCGATACATTCTCTTCTTTCACTCCTGCATGCACACCCGAGATAGCACACATACATATTCTTATCCACGATATTTAATTAAACATAAAAGAACGAGCCGTCTACAATTGGTAACAAAGGTATAAGGCTCTTCAACGAAACGTGTATCGACCTGCAGCCGATCGAAAGCAGACGATTTCTTGAATAAACATGCTTACACATCCAAGCAGTCATCGTTTTGTTTTATCTAGCATACCTACACACACACATACACACACACACACACAGAGTATATCGTTGTGATGTTTACACACTGGTCCGAGAATCAAAACCACTTTGCCTAGTTCACGTTCTTATGTAGATAAACAAAGATGCATTTTTCTTAGTCTGCTTCTAACGAAGACAAATAGACTAAGGTCGGTAGAGATTAGTTAAGCGTATAAATGAAACTTTCTAATGGTATAACATCGTCCAAAGCGAGGATCTATCAATTCGCGTAGGTTAAACCTGTTGCTTTCTCGCCTCTAATCGATATCGAATTTTCCCTATCGCTTCTGCAATGTGCAAGAATAGGTATAGTCAAATCCTTTCATTCTTCTCCGATACATCACCATGTAAACACGATTGCTTCCTCTCAAATTAAAAGAAATTAAAAGTTGAGATCGTTGAAATATCATTTTAAAGTTCATGATACATTTGGTTGGCATATAAGTCTGTACGGTTTCTTCTAATAATAAATAAATAACATTACAAAAATTGTATTGATTTATTAGCCAGCCCGATAGATCTTATCGAGTGATCGAAAATTAGAATTAAGAATAAACTCTCATATCTTTATCAAAAACTTATTCGACGTATCCTATATACAGGATGAGACATTAACTATTGTCTCCTAAAATAACTCCGAAAGTATGATAGTAGTAGACAAGTTTTCGAAATAAAAGTTGTATGGGACAACGAGGGTTATTACATAACGTTAGTTTATGCTTGCTAGGTGGAGTTGTTTCAAAGATTTGAAGGTCAACTTTGTTTTTTTAGATAGAATGCTATGTTTTATATTTATTTTCTAATAGCGGCTATCGAGACGAATCCAATGATGTGCAATATTAAGGTCTTTGAAGATCAATAAAGGTTATTTGAGGCAAAAAAAGGGGAAAATGAACTTATATAGTATTTATTTAAAAAATGTATATACATATCTGAAAAATAAGAATGAGTATATAAATATTTTAATATTAAAATTTATTTAGACATTAGAGGATCAATAGAAGTTACTATTGGACTCTACACTTACAAGAGATACTCCAAGTGGTTGCCATTAGCTTCCAGACATTTATGTATACTATACAAACTACTGCTTAGGAAACGTTGGCTAAAGTGTTCAGTAAGGTTGCTGCACACGCATTTTCAATTTCCACTCTAAAAGCCACCCGTGTAGTCGGTTTTCTACGATATACGACATTCTTTAGGATCTCCTCATAAGTATCATGTGTCTTGAACTTATTAAGAATCCGTGAATTGTCAACGTATTTAAGATCCTGTTCCAAACTCAACCTCCATTGTCGTTGGATTTCAACTACATTCTTAAATTGAAATACGAATTTAAAATGATCTTACGTTCCTCAATTGACAAACTTACTGTCGCCATTTTGTCACTGTTGTAGACGTCACTTGTTGATGCTAATATATATATGCCATGAATAAAGTGCGTATACATTTTTTTGGCGGACTTTGTATAAATCGTTTATTATGAGAATACGTCCGTAAGTAATTTGAAATTCTGAACGTAATGCCACGCATTTCAAAGATAAAAGAAATAAAAAGGATTGGTGAGCGTTGCTTCGCGAGTCCACCTTCGGTTGAAGACAGTTTGAAACCTGTCGGCGTGGATCTGTCTAACCGAGGGAAGAGTCGGCGAACGAGCTGGCGAACGAACGAAAGAAAAAAAGAAAGAAAAAGAGAAAGAGAAAGGGAGTCAGAAGGAAAGATAGGAGCAGGGAGTACAAAGAGGGTAGCAGTGAAGATTAAGAGAAGGAAAAAAGAATAGAAGGAGAGAGAAGAAAGAAGGAGGTAGAAAAGGTGGAATGAGGACTAACATAAGAGGACGAACGAAAGAAACAGTGGAAAAAGGAAATAAAAAAAACAGGAAGCCAGAGAATTAAAGGAAGATTAAGAGGACGGCCAAAGCAGAAAGGGAGGTCGAAAAGAGAGAGAACTGTGGAGGATTCAAAGTCGAGAACTTCAGAATGTGTGTATATGTACATATATATATATATATTTATATACCCTCTACGTATGTATGTATACGACTATACATAAGTAGGTACGCTAGGAAGAATCGTCAAGCATGAAGAGAAAACAAAAGATCCATCGAAAGTTTTAAAGCATCGTTCTTTACTCAATTCATTCTTGTATATATAATATTTTCAACGACAACGGAAATACTTCTCTAAAGGGATGTAATTAGGACTCATACCTGCCATCTTTACTAACACGATCGATTTGTATTAATGAGAGGATCGTTAATTAACGCAAACCTAATGATCAAGCTATAGAGTCTGATGACTCATCATATAGCTTTTTTATTGCCGCTGCTTTTTCAAAATTGTAATACACGAATCTAAAGAAATTTTCTCATAGTGTTTCTCATTTCAGTTTATAAGTTAGGTTTATACGTGTTGGATTATTCATTCAATTTGAAATGTTTCGTAGAACATATATTATTTATTCTGTAATAAAATACGAATAATTAGAAAATTTTGAAGAAAGAAATAGGGTCGATACTTATATAGTATATCTTGGAAGAATTAAATTGACGAGATAGAGAAAGATTTTTAATTGATACTCCATAACGAAGGGTTGATAGTACCTACTATGGAAAAAGAGAAAGAAATAGAAGACAAGAGGCGATAGGCAAACGACAAACTCGAAGGAGCAGAACCTGTTTTAGGATCGACTTCTCCGAATTCCTAATCTTAATTAAATTTATAGCTATTACGGAGGAACTATCGCGAGACTTATTACTAAGGTAAACATTATTTCATGATAACTTCCTCTCTCAGGACTTTAATTATACCCGTAATCGAGAGTTCAAATTGATGAATACTGTGCAATGTTACTGTTACAACCATTACATACTCATTCAAAGGATAGACGATTTTTATCAACGAATGGACGCCATTTTCGAGTCTCTTGGAATTTCCATCCTCGATTTACCTGGTCCTTGTCTCTTCCCGACGTAAGAAATAAAAAGAATAAAAAATAGAAAGGAAAGGTACAGAATGCGCAATAGGCGGAGTATTCAGAGGTAAAGAGAGAAAGAAGATGGTGGTAGGGTCGAGGAGGGGAACATACACCGGCCTGAAAGGCTGGGATAAAATTAACGAACGTCGTTCCAACGAGCGAGATAACGTCGTGATAAATTTACGTTCCGTTCGTGGAACGGGGGGTGCAAGGTAAGAGAAAGAAAGAAAGAAAGAAAGAAAGAAATATATATATATACGTATAAAAAAGAGAGAGAGAAAGAAAAAAAGATTTTTTCTCATCCCATCATCCTTCCAACTCTCTTTTTTCACATTTCTTTGGTATACGATTGATTCACGTATTCTGTTTTTCGTTCTCCTGACGAATTATAAATCTTCCTGCAAAAAAAAAAATGAAATAAGAATTAAAAAATTTCCGAAAAATCGTTAAATTAATATTTTTAAAAATAACAAGTCTCGTAAAAATAAAATAAAAAATACTATATAATTTATACATACATTTCTCAAACTTATTTTGGGTTGACTTATGAATATATTATTTTCGAAATTTTCAAATACATAATATTGCTTATTTATAAATAACATATTACAAATTCCAACATTATTATTGGTAAATCCAATACATATGAACGATATTTATTATAAAATCTATAATATATGCAGATGAAAAACATTCTTTTACAACAAGTTGTAATGACTTTAAAGATATCGGACTAATAGAAAGAGAAAATGAATGAATGAGATAAGATTCTTTGAACGGTTAGAGAGTACGGTGTCTTCGTCTTCTTCTTCGTTACTTGACAAATACCGTTCTACTCGCGTACCTGTTCTCTGGTCGCTAAGGAAGGTATAGCTACACATATTATCCCAAGATAACATGTACATATGTATTACGTATACATATATTCGTAGAACATGGTGAATGTACAATATATATATATGTATAAATTGTATATAGACATACATGCATTCAACACAGAGGCTCGAAGTTCAAAGGCAAAAAACTCGTGCCGGCAGGCACGAAAGAGTTGCGCTCGCGCGTTCAATCCTCGCGTACGAGGGGCACATGCCCACCATGGGAGACGAGTGCCGTGAGCTTGTGCGAAATGAAAAGAGAAAGAAAGAGGGGATCGGGAAGGGAAGGGGGAGAGAAGGACCGTCGGGCATACCGAGCCTCGAGTTGGGTCCGAAGGGATCCAATCAAGGCCTCCAGACATCGACGGGGGGCCCGACTATGCGAATCTTCGGGCCTTGCCGTACGCCAGAAAGAGGAAAGCTGATCCTCTAGCCCATGAACTGTATAACCCTTTGGTAACGCCTATCACGAAGGTTATTTTGTATCAAATACTTTATGTTAAGTATATTTTTTATTGTTCTTGTTTGTGCTTTTTTAATCGAGAATCTTTTGTATTAAAGAAATACAAAAAATTAGAAATTAAAGAATCAGGAGAATGTTATTTCTTAAAATGAAATTCATTCAAAAAAATTCATTGTAAAACGTAGAAACATTTTTTGGGCTTATTCCAAAAGATTTTTGTTAAATTTCACAAGTATATTCTTATGATAGATAAATTAAATGGATAGATTATTAAAAAGATAGGAAAATTTCTTTTATTTAATATTAATCACAATATCGATTAATCGAAAAGGTAGAAATACGAACAAAATTTCTAATTTTAGAGTATTGATAAAAATATGTTGAGAGAATCCACAAAGATGGTGTATAAACAAAGAAATAAATACATAAATAGAGGAAATATGATCACAGAGAAAACTATAAAAATAATATATTTCATTAAAATTTATAAAATCATAAATAGATATAAAATTAAATAAGTAGAAAACGAAATACAGGGAATATTTTTTAAATCCTTGAGAATTATAACAAAAATAATTTTTGATCAATAGAAAAAAGATGAATAATTAAAATTAAAAAAAATTAGAATAAAAAATACAAAAAATACACTTTTGAAATCATAAAGAACTATACAGAAGAGTTGAACTAGAAAGGTGAACTAGAAAGATAGGATAGGGATTTTATCAGGCACCTTCTGTTTCTGATAGCCTTCTGCTATCGAGGGAAACGGCAAGCAACCGGCGTAGCTTGCGCATACATGATCCTTAGAGGCGATTACGATCGTAATTTATGGCAAGCGGGAAAGGACGTTTCGCAAAGTGAATCTGAAATACGACTAATCCAAAGAGACGGACGGGGAACGGACAGCGGACAGACGGACGAACGCATCATTGGATACGCAGAGGTTCAAAGAAACCCTTTCCACTAGCCTCCCTCATTGCTGATTCCGTTGTTGTTTGTTTTCTTTTTCTTTTATTACGTTTTCTCATTATCTTTCTTCCGTTCCATTCTTATTCAAATTTTCGTTTCTATTGCATTATTGCGTTTTTTGTTTCATTGGTCAAATATTTCATTACGTGTAGTTTAATGAAAATTGAATATAATTATTTTGTGAAAGATTTAGTAAAAATTCTCATTTATGATTGGATAAATATTTTATCTTATACTATTATTAAGAAAATAATTTACAGTTTATACAAGATTGTTTTCATTTTTTCTATTTTTTCGATCAATAATTATAAAATAAGTATAGTAAGTATATATGAATACTTGTTTTTGTATAAATAATTACATTAGTGTTATATATTAATACAGGACATACACTAATCATATATTTAAATGAAAAATGCTAATTGTTATTATTATGAATATTAATCATTTATTTTAAATATTAAACAAAAGAATTTTAAAGTATTCATCTCTAATAAATAACTGCTTTTTTTTTTTGATAATATTAATTGAGATGATAATTATCGCGATGATAACTATAATAATATTTGATATTAACAAAGCAATAATAAAATTTGTTACTATAAAAATAAAAATAAAAATAAACTACCTGTGATTCAAATTCTTACAAATTTACAAAGATCTATTCAAATTACGGTAATATAAAACAATGTAAAAATAGTGAAATAAGTGATCAACTCATTTTTGGTAGATTCTTAATTTATTATTAAATCACTTTTAAAATCATCGACATAAACGGATATCTTCCTTTTGAAGACTATCATAAAAAAAACAACAAATCAGCTTCTATCAGTTAGAATAACTGGTATTATTATTGGTTATACGTAAAAGAAATTATCCTGTTATGCAAAAGTTCGATGAGTTTATACATAAAAAAAAATTGTATGAGATTTTTCACATCTATAATAAGTACTTACTTCCTTTAACGCAGATCATCTCAGCGTGATTTGATTAACGAAGCATAAAGATAACACGTAGTAGCTAACATTGGGATCATAATAGATCGGTACGAGTTCTCATATTATCGATCTACAAAGTTGGTGGAGAAGTTAAATGCACATTTATAAGTATATACCTCGAGGGAAGACACATCCAGTCCGCTATAATCCAGGGTATATGATTTACGATTTCCACACGAAGAAACCGGTCCACCCGGGCCTAAATAAAATATCCTCACATTGGTACACGCCATTTGTCCGGAAGAACTTTGCACACACTTACTTGGAAGTATTATATTCACGAGATCGTTCCTTACCAATAAATTCCCATTCTATTCTTTAAATCTTCTTTCTTCTTACTCCCTATCCCAAATTCTTCGTAATTTTTTCTCATCAGTAACCCGATTATTCCCCTCGACATATTCAAACATAATCGACAATTTTACAAGATTTTCTTGTACTCTTACCAAAAACAAATTTCAAGATACGTTATAAATGACTTTATATACTATATTATATAATAATACATTATACGATAACGTTTCCTAAATTTTTCCTTCACCTGAAGACTTTAAAAATCCATTAATTTTAAAATAATAAAAATGAAGAAATCAAAACAAACATTTATTCTCAAATGAGAATAAAAATACTGCATTGTGGAATTCGAGCTCGTTAAAAGGAATTTCGTATTTACTTTCACGTAAGAATAACACATTTCAAGTTTAATTTCACAGTAAACATGGAGTTGCTGTTAAAGAAATTATAGATTGAAACAGTGTTGATTATATAATTGTTAGAAAAAACACTTTCTTAGAAAGAGATGAAAATATCAGTAGCCTTCTGAGAATTAAAAAGGATTCAGGGTCGCCTGAAAAAGAAAATAAAAGTAAAAAGAAAGGGACTATAAGAAAAGAAAAAGGGTATAAACCGTGGTTCACACGAACCCGAGCTATTGTATCCCATTTTAGGGGGTTATTGATCAACAAAAGAAAAACATGAAGAGACTTTAAAGAAAGATTCGAAATTGTTCGACCGAATATATGAGCTTAAAAAATGTCTTACCATTGCTATCTCTCAAAATTTACTAACATATTTACAGTAATCTACTATATTTTCTTTTTCAACTTTACGACTAACGTCATTAACCAACGCAAGAACACGTGTGAATTGGTCTCTTTCGTTGGCCTACCTTCTAATTTGGAGCTCGAAAACGGAGGCAAATTAACACCAACACCAGTCGCTATATTGTTTACTGCAAAACTGGTTCGTGGAAACTACCGATCCGATCTTTTTCTTCTCAATTTCTTCTTCTTCTTCTTCCTCTTCTTAGCAGTTACTCATACCATTTTTATAATCCTACTTTTCAGAATGTTATATCAGAATGTCTCCATGATTCGCACGGTATCATTAAAAGTCAAATACCTAACGTTACTCCCGTGTATTTGTAGACTGATAGAAATTACGTATGTATTCTTCATACCTGTAAATATAAGAGAACATAACTCCATTGTATATAAAACATATATAAATATATTATATATAAACATATAAATCATGACTAGATATAGTAACGTCATGATAAACTTTTCGATCTATAGATATAAGTCGTGTAAAAAAACAAAAAAAACACTGAACCTTGTTCAGTGAGATTCAAGGCGGTTCCCATGGGTCCAGATACTGAAGAAAAAGAAGAAATTTCTCTCATGAGGCGCCACTGAGAGGACGATGCTTGCCAGGTGTTTTGAACGTAGTTCACTCTCTCTCTCTCTCTCTCTCTCTCTCTCCTCTCTCTCTCTCTCTCTCTTTCTCTCACGTCAAAGCACCTTCTTCTTCTTTTTCTTTTTCTTTTCTTCGTCTTTTCGTCCTCCTTCTTCGGTTTACTTTTTCTCGCTTGCCTCAATCTCTCTCTTTCCATCGCAGACTGCACACAACGAAAATATATATACCAATCTTCTTCTATCCTTCTCTCTCTCTCTCTCTCTCTCTGCCTCGGTTTCTGTATCTTTCTCTTTCTTTCTTTTTCTACTCTCGTCGTCGTCATCGTCGTTTATCTCCGTCTATCTCCGTCTATCTCGGAATCTCTTTTTCCTGGCAATGCCGCTTCTTTTTACCACCTGGCAGAACAGCAGCTGGTAACGGAGGGAGGTCCTTAGAGAGAAATAAAAGCCCTCCCTGTTGTCCTGCGGGAACTCCACGGAAGCTTCCTTCGTGAACATTGACAAACTATAATCCGAATACGATTTATTTTGATACAGATTTGATAACATAAAATAATTAATAATATACGTTCATACTTATATATTCTTATATACTTTGATTGATTTAAAATTGGTAAAGCTAGTGATACAAAAAGAAAAAATAAATTATAAGTATATATAGTAATGTATATCTTATAATTCTTCACTTACAATTAGGAAGAAAACATATTCTCGTAATTATTGATTTTTATTTTTAAATATACATAGATTTGTAAAATTGGAACAATTTATTTATAAGTATATTTAAATGTATAAATATAAATATATATTTTTTGATACAAATTTGATAACGTGATAATTAATATTGTACATATGTACTAATCAATTTTTATATATTTTATTCGATTTAAAATTAATATAACTTGCGATATCAAAGAAATGGTTTATAAATATTACTGTATGTTAAGCATTTTTTTGCTCAGTAAATTGATAAAATTAGAGCAACTTATAAATATGTTGAAATAGCTGTATTATCATAAGTATATATGTGAAGAATAGAAAATTTCATTGATATGATCAACGACAGAATATTTCTCACGTTCAACAAACCACTCAGTTACATGCTTTAACCTAATTGCTCGAGTATAAATTTTAAAAATCTGTCCTGACTGGGTTTATGAAAGTGTCTCTAAGTATGTATGTATACTACACATATTAAACTAATAATAATAATTATTATGAAAACGATTATGGCACGTTTCATTTTCTTGGTAACTTCGTGATTATTATCGTCACTTAAAACATGTCACGCTTTAATGAGCAAGAAAGAAATTCTTTTTTATTTCTCCTTATTATTATACGAAGCATAACTACCAAGTGCCTTAAAGTAAAGGTTGTCAGAATTATGTAAAATTTCAAGATAATAATCGATCCTTAAAAAAAAAAACATAATAGACATTAAAAATTACGTGAACCAAATGAAAGATTCGTCAAAATGAAAGAATTATTTGATGAGATGGAGATAACGATTTTTGTATTATCTTATCACCGGAAATATCCCAGACTTAATCGTCAAACGTCTCTTTTTTATTCTCGGTATTTTGCTAATTATCCTTCAAGACTATGAGAATATCCGCGTTCTCTCTCTATGAGAATATTCTTGAGATAACTACTCGTGAGAACGAACTTGAACTACGTGAAATAATGAGATCGATTGCAATGAAAGATTCTTTTTCATTTATCGTGAGAGTTTTATGTTTTTGAAGTGAAAACTTCTTTAGAATAGGAGTAAGAAAAAAGAAAAAAAAAATTGTTTATAAGATACATGAGAGAAAAAGAATTAGACAACATTGTAGAATAATTTTTTTATAAATATCCAAAGACATGTTTTTTAATTATAATGTTTGCGTATTTAGGAAATTTATACTAATTTTTCAATAAAATAGAAAAGTTTGTAAATACAAGAAACTCGATTACGAGACTCTTCTACGAGGCCTAATTAAACACGCCCTACAGACTTATCGGACGAGACCCTACGGACTTATTGGACGAGACCCTACGGACTTATCAGACGAGACCCTACGGACTTATCGGACAAGACCCTACGGACTTATCGGACGAGACCCTACGGATTTATCGGAAAAAACCTCACTACTTTTCGGAAAAAACCTCACTACTTTTCGGAAAAAAACTCACTACTTTTCGGAAAAAACCTCACTACTTTTCGGAAAAAAACTCACTACTTTTCGGAAAAAACCTTACTATACAGGTGTTTACTACACTAGCAGAGGTGTTTAGTTACCATGCATTTTTTAGTTACCAGAAGCAACTCGTCTTATTTCTTTGAATTAAGAACTTGCTTGCTGTGTAATATGTTATCTATTTATATATGTTTTCAATAAAACGTATAATAATTTTTGAATGTGATAACAATAATATAATAATAATATTATAATAAATAAACCCAACAATTATCCTACTCCTGATATTCTGCAGTCGTCTCTTTCTCTCGAAACTTAGTTTTTCGAAGGTTTCACTTCTAACACGTGTGATCTGCCCACATGATATTTTTATTTATATTTTTTTCGTCACTCATCCTACGTTAAATAACGAACAAATAAATATTTATTTTCCCAACGATAATAATTAAATATTTATACACACCCTTTTTTTTGCTTGTTTTATTTTCTTTATTTTACGTACACCTAGAAATTTTTTCACACAATGCTTTAACACGTGTTAATAATAATTTGTATCTTATTTTTTTATTTAAAATTGGAAAAAATCCAAAGACATTAGAAAGATCGTCAAAACATAAATTCTATTTATTTTGTTTTCACTGTGATATAGACAAGCTGACGTTCACAATTTTTTTTTTATTATTTGCAGATTATAAGTCTATTATATTACAGATACATATATAAAGAGCAATTATTATATTATAATTATATTGCAATAAATATTATAGTAATATAATATCATATTAATTATATAAAAAGGTTATTGATTATTTCACATTATTAACCAGTGTGTTTATAATTTTTCAAAAACTCATATTTTTGTTAAATAGGTACATTTTAATATATAATTACATTTTGTATAATTGCTCTTTATGATCCAACAAAAGTTTTCATTTTTTTATGGAAATATTTACTGTAAAACATTCTTCAAAATATTAAATAAGTAAAAGTGAGAGACAACATTTTATCTACATTAAATAAAAATAATAAGAAATTATAAATACACAGATTAAGACTTTTATATAATTAATATATATATATATATATATATATATATAAGATTCAAGATCTTTCTGTGTTAGTAATTTCACCATAATTATGACGTCTTAATAAAAAAATATACAGTAGTAAGGAAGTAAGTTAATTAGAAGTGTAATATATTTTTAGATACAAAAGGGAAAAAATTGAATCTAATAATTCAGAAATTTTCCTATTTAAACGTGAGCAGGATATTTTTCAGCATAAATAACTTTAAATGTGTTGTCGTATACAAATTGACGATGTTCGCATATTCCATCGTTTTCCTCCGATGACTTTCAAGACTGTTTCCTTCTTGCACGTGCTTGTTAAAAACTACTACTGTACTCGTTGGGCATGACGACGGTAAAGCAATTATTTGGATTCATTACGAACAGGAAGAGGATTTCCCTTCGGACCCTTCGCTACGGTTCTGCGTACTATAGCGTCTCCCTTCTCTTATCCTAACTCGACAAGCATCTATACTATTTAAGAATCCAACGGACCCAAACGCCTTGAGGCCCCCTTTTTTCTCTTACTGTTCTTGTATATCTTTAATACATATCTTTAATAATATTCAGTTAAAAATAAGTATATTATACACATAAATTTATTGTTATATTCTTAACTATTACATTACTATATACATTATTTGTTTAATAACAATTTTAATAAAATTAATAACAGTTTAAAAATAAAAATTGAAATTAAAAGTAGGTACATTGCTATCTAGTTCTGGTAGTATCAAAAGAGAAAGTGTATGCTGGGTAAAGTAAACAAAAATAATACGCTGCAGAAACGTAAGAACATCTGGCGTTTGACCAATTCGATTTAAACATTTTTTAATTAGTTCAACATGTATCACGAATTAAGATATTTGGAAATAAATTGATCTTTACTCATTTTCATTTAGGATTCGCATGGTATGGAAGAATCTAATGGAGCACCTATTACGGACACTTCTCAAGACGTTCGTGTTCTCGAGGGTTACCAAAATGACACTCACACAAGCGTCACTTTCGTCAGGAATTGGCAAACTTGCGATCCTCAAGATCATCAGCTTACGGTGTGTATTAAATACTTTAGTAGGATCTAATCTATGGATTCAATTTCAATTTTATACTTTAATTACTCGTCTTTCATGAATTCAAATATTACCTTTTTAAAGTATATAATTCTGCTTTATTTCATACACTTTAATTGAGCAGTATAATTATTTCATGAATCAATGAAATACGTGTTTAATATATATATTAATTATTATTTTATTTCCGATATTTATTAATATTTTACAAATATAAATTTTAAATCATTATAATATAATTATATTGCTATAATTGATAATTATATTATAAACATATACAAATATCAATTATTATACTGTAATTATATAAGTATAATTTAGAACTTTACCAATAAGCATTTGATTAATAAAATTTATCAGGAACATATTACATTAATATTATATTTGTTTACAATAACGAATCAAGAAACTTAATATCAACACTAAAATATTACAGGGCGATACTGTAAGAGTCTTATGGGCTTTACACGAGAACGACCCGGAATTGAACACGGCAAGTTGGCACGGCGACAAACGTGGTGGAAGAGCGTTAAGACTCAGAACTCCATCTCCACATGGTCCACCTCAAGAAATGCAAGATACCAGACATTGGGATGTAAAATTAAATCAGGTAATAATATAACAATATTAATGTTTGATTGATCTTTTCTAAGTTTTTAAATGAATACTTATTTGTGTTTTTGCTTATTATAGTTTATGGTAACCGACTCAATGGACACCGTATATTGGTGTAAAATCTTTAAAGCACCATCTCTGACTAAAAAGCATCATATGATTGGGGTAAGTACATGATGAATACCTAAAAATCCCTTTTTTAGATAAAAATATTTATTTTTACTATATTCTAATTATAAATATTACACACATACATAGTACACTTCGTAAGATTTTATATACAAAGTTTATACAATAACGTTTCACTGCTATCGAACTTTTTATCCAAAGAAATGGATACCGTATTTTTTCTGAGTAAATTCGAATGTCAATGATGAAAACCTGCGAAGGAATGCAAAAGGTTGGGCTTCATTACGTATGTCTTTCACGAATCACGGTCATTCGTGTCGGACGTCGCATGTCTATAGTCGTTGCTCAGAATAAAAAAAAGAATAGATGATGTCACTGCGTTGTCCAAAATGCTCATTGACTTGCATCGATACTTTTTCGAAAATAGAAGAATTCAATTAATTTTTTTCTATAAAACGTGTCTTGATTATTAAGATCGATAGTAGAATAATTTTCAAGTGTTTTTCGGTATTTTATATATTTTTTCTTCTTCATAAATATATAAGTTATTATGACAATGGATTGTGTCGAATAATTGGAAAAATTAATTTTCTGATTTATCTTATAATAGAAATATTTATATATTTATATAATATAAAATAAATAAAAAAAAATCATTTATTCTAATTATTTGCCTTACGATTAATCTAGTGTCATAATTATCGGCACATATATCATATATATAATATTAATTGATATTATCTGTACTGTATATAGTATACGCCTCTGGTGGAAAAAGCAAACGAAGACTTGGTACATCACATAATAGTGTACGAGTGTGCTTCAACTTTACCAATTCTCGGTCAGTATGCTAGAATCGTAGGTGCACCTTGTTATAGTCCCACGATGCCACGTGAATGGGAATCCTGTTTGCAGCCTGTCTTGGCTTGGGCTCGTGGTAGCAAAGGTAGAAAACTCATTAATTTCAAGTTACATTTAAATGTAATACTAAATAATGGTAAGATAGAATGATAAAATCAAAATTGTATATCGTTTTAGGAGAATGGCTTCCAGAACACGTGGGAATTCCCATAGCTGAACATCAAGAGGGTTCCTATTATATGTTAGAAGTACATTATAATAATCCTAAGTTAAAAAAAGTGATAGATAGCAGTGGAGTACGAATTCATTTAACACCAAACCTCCGTGCTCAAGAAGCAGGCATTCTCGTAGCTGGTGTAGCAGTTAGTCCACTTCATTTGGTACCTCCGAAACAAAAAGAATTTGCTACAGCTGGATATTGTACACCACATTGCACAAACACGGTAAAACATTAATAACATGGTCGAATTATCATTGAACAAAATCATTGAAATGTTGGTACATGTACTAATTTTATTAAATTCTTTTCACACAGATGTTTCCCGAAGACGGTGTAAACGTTGTTTCGGTAGTACTACATTCGCATTTAGCTGGTCGTCGTTTGAGTTTAAAACATATTCGTAATGGAAAAGAACTTCCTAGAATTGTGCAGGACAATCACTTTGATTTCGATTACCAACAATCGCACACCTTAGAGAAAGAAGTGAAAATTTTACCGGGTGACGAATTGGTAGCTGAATGTGTTTATAGAACATTGGACAGAACAAAACCAACAATAGGAGGTTATGCTGCTTCGCAAGAAATGTGTTTAGCATTCGTGATACATTATCCGAGAACACCATTAGCAGCTTGTTATAGTATGACACCCGTGAAAGATTTTTTCAAAGCGCTTGCTGTAAGTAGCTTCAGAGGTATCACCATGGATCATGTAGAAAAACTTTTTCTCACTGCTGGGTAAATTAATATCATTAATTTTATTATATTTTATAATAATTTTTATCTTATTATATTTCTTATTATATTTTATTTATAGTGCCGATCCAGTGAGTTTACCTCCTACGGTTAGACAACAGCTTCCAGTTTATCCTGCAACGAAACCTAGCGAACAGATCGACGAGGAAATTATCAGAGTAGCACAGTCAGCATTGAAAGCAATGAGAGAGTATTCAGAGGGACAAGAAAATTATAACGTCTTTTCCCATCTTATTATCGAAGAACCTGAAGAATTTAGAGGTAAATTAATATAGTAAAAGTAAGCAAATTGAGACTCCTTAAGCAATATTAGGTTCTATTGAAAAATGTCTTTCTAAATTTTATATAAATTATCTACATGCTAAGTATAGTATATTATATAGTAGTAGAATATTATATGTTATACATAAACAAATTATTTTTTACTATCTTTGGAAACACCCATACATAAAAAAACAAAAATTTATGTTGGCTTGTTTTAATAGAATTATAATACATTGTTTTAAAATGTGTTTTAAACTCCAGTTTTAATGCATGATCTATTTAGAAAAAACAAATACTGCAAGAATAAACATAATTTCTTTTTTCTCGAAAACTAATTTGTTAATATTATATGTATTTTTATTTTATATTTTACTTTTTAGGTCGAACTTTAGCAGAACATTTACTTGCTTTACCCTTGACTGACGAATTGATTGCCAGATCGATGGAGAGAAGTCTTTATTATGGTAGACATATGACATTTTGTAGAAAAAGGGACGATAAATTAGCATTGGTAAGAACTCGAAGTATATTTAATATAAGAATATTTTAGATAATACGTTAAGGTTTATTTTTAACAAAAATTAATTGTATTTTTCAGCCAGCAAATATTCAAACGTTCCCAAATTTTACGGCATTATTGGAACAAAACGAAACTGTTTGTAGCGAGCTCAAAATGTCTTCATCTAATAATAAATCATCCAAAACTAATTCCAGTTTCGTCATCATGTTACTTACAGTTATAAGTATTAGGATTTTCGTTTACTGAAAACATTGACAAAGATTTATATAACCGTATAAATTTGTACATCAGTGGAAATTTATTATTTATTGCGAATAAATCTATATACGTAATATTCGGTCTCCGTTAGTCTAGACTATCCGAAACAGGTCGAAGATTATCGAATATTATGTTGACAACGATAACGAATATTTCCTCCTTAACATGACAGAGGAAAATAGAGAAAGAAAGAAAGAGAAAGAGAGGGATAAAGATAAAAACAGCAATATTTTGTCCAATTTATTAGCAGCGTAGATGACGGACGTGCAAATAAGTTGCCTACCCTTTTTAATACATGAGCTGTTCATTGGTCAAAGCGATTAACTTTATTTTAAGGAGTTTTTTAAAATTTTACTATCAAAGTATTTGATCAATACTAAACTTTTTATATTCAACTCATTTAATGTCGAACAACGTTTGTTACACTGGCGAAAAGTACTAACGATTATATATCGTTTCGTAATTGTTAACGCATGTTCCTACATGTAGTAAAAGAACAATTAAACCTAATATTTGGGATACATTTAATCCAGCTGAGAATTTATTCATATTTTTGCCGTTGCTTCATAGTCATTATGTTACAAATTATTGAAAATATGTTACTTATGGTTTATTTGACAACGTATAATAGTATTTTGTTAAAGCTGGAATATTGAAAGGAAGTAAACCGATACCCAAATAATGAAAGAACAAGGAATAAGTAGGACGAATAATTATTGTTAAATTATCTCATTTACCTGATATATTATATTTAAATAATTAAAGCCTAAAATAATCAGGTTTAACATTACTAAATGATAACAATTATTATGGTCGCTACATAATAAATGATACGACAATGTACAGAAGAAACACAAATTTTTATAAATATTCTAATATTATATATAAACATTTTCATATCTAGAAGTTAATGGCCACAACTTTCAGTATCTCTTGTAATTGTAGAGGCCAAAGGTAATTTCTTAGATTATGCACTGACTACTGTCCACAAATTTATTACTATATTACATGAAAATGAGTACAAGCTTGTAAATTAGTATCTTGTACACGATGTTACGCGAGGAACATTGAGTTCCATGTTTGTTAGCATATTTCTTAATTGAGTCGATGAAGTTTTTATGAGATAAATCTTCGTCCATTGAACTAAATATGTTTAGGTATATATATATATATATATATATATATATATATATATATATATATATATATATATATATATACGCGAATATAAAATATAATATAATATAATATAATATAATATAATATAATATAATATAATATAATATATTATAATATAATATAATATAAAATAATATAAAATAATGTAAATACACGATTTATAATGTATTTATGATAAGTTGTACGCAGTACAATCCTATTTTATACTTTAGTGCGTGTTTTGTATAAAAAGATAATAAATACGAACAAAAAAACCGTTTGAATTTATTTTCCTAATTCATCTGCACTCGTATATTCATTTAGTAATTAATTATTGGCTTGAATAAAAAGTCTTTTCGTTTTTTTCCTAATTAGGGCTTTAGGATTGCTTAACTCTAAATTAAAAAAAAGTTATGATATTTGTTTATTCAGTTAAAAGTTATTGTGTCTTGAAAAATTTAGGAAAAATTCAATACATTCTGAAATGTTATTACAAAAAAGAAAAGAATGCGACTTATGATGAACAAATGAACAAATTTGTTATACTTATGGAAATAAATGCAGTACCAATACATGTTGCGTAAAGCTGGTTTGAGAATTTTAAATCAAAAAATTTTGATACCAAAGATGAAACATTAAAGGCAAAACATTAAAATAAATAGATACTTTAAAAAGGTTTATGTCATAGGAAATTCACAATTTAGCAATATATAGAAACGTCTAACTTTTGATATTATATTTTCGTTATTATTAAATATATATTCATTTACTTATAAGTCATTCAGATTAAAATATGATTAATTTTCAATTGAATTTTTTTATGATATAATTAGAAATTCTATTATTTCAAACCGATAATGAAAAACTGATTATCGAAATAAGAATTTGTCTCCCAATTAATTCGAATAATCGGTACACAGGTATCATAGTTCTTAGATTTCTAAACATAAAACAAAATGAAAGCTGAGTTTAAATTATTCCTCTGATAACCATCAAAATCACAAAGTGAAACATCGAGAAAAAGAAAAGAAAATTAGAAAAGCAAAAGAAAATAATAATCCTCACTTGCATTCGATAATCGAAATCTTTTGAAAAAAAATATCTTACACGTAGATTGACGTAAAAACACCCACGCAGAGAAAAATCTCAGCAAGTTTGCAATATCGAAAGAGTGTAGATAACGGTTAGTAATTTTCTACCTGGTTAACCAATACTGGACGAGTTTCTCAATCTCTCCATTCGTAACATTAGCCACCCTCACAATTATTTGCACCCTGTTGCACAGGGTCCCATGTGGCTAGAGCTGATAAGCACGAAATTGTATTTTCATTGAATTTACAGTGCGTATCCTGTCTGTATAAAAGGAGAACCCCCGAGAGTACCAGCATCAGCAGTTCTTCGGAACTCAGAGGAAGAACATCTTCCAAGTTACCACATTTTCTTCTCCAAAGAAACAAGAACAAGAATCTTGGTCATCGTAAAATTTCTAATCTTACCCAGGTAAATATAAATTTTTTGACTGCTGTCTATTTTTTATTTTACTGTTTCACTTACAATTAAAAATAAAAGTTCTAATCGTACAAATAAATAACAGTTTTTCATATAATACCATCTATTTTTTATTCTACTATTCTACTTTGTAATATCTAATAGAATTTGATAAAATATTTATTGAAAAAAATAGAATAAATGTTATACTTTCTTTTTGGTTGAACACATTTTATTATTAGCATAATAAATATAATATTCATCTTCGCTTCTGGTATTCATATATTTTCAAAAAATTAATATTTGTTATCTTAGAATGAGGCGTACAAGGCACGTGGTCTTACCCGTGCGGTCCTGGCAGTACATTGGTTTACTGCTGGTATCACTGGCATGTGTCACTTTTGGTTTAGTAGCAAGGGATAGAGAAGGGCAAGCCGGAAGCTTGACCGGTCCTGAACTCCTTCATCGTGCTCCTCATGGGTATATAATCAATTCGTTACTATGAAATTATATTTAATTTGATAATTCATCTATATTTTCATTTAATTATTCTACTAAATCTATTTGCTAATTTTTTCTTTTTCCTTATAACAAAACAGTTTTACAACACAATACAAATAAGAAGTACTTTATCATTTCCATTAACGTAATTTTTAAATTCTATGTAATTTTCAGCGTGGACGTTTGCCCAAATTTGAATCCCTTCGCGAAATCCTCGGTCTCTCTTGATCTTCCAGAAAAACAAAATTTTGACTTGGAAACTAATGAAGAGAAGTATGACAAATCGGATGTCGTTCGAATCGATAAAAGATCGACAGAATTGGATATCAACAAAAATGAACTTTCTGAAAAAAGACACAGAACGATAAACGAACGACGAATTTCGGAACGTTCTTCCAATCCAATGAAAAAATTCTCGCGTTCTTTGGATCGAATGAACTCAAAAATCGACAACGTTAGATTATTTTATCGAAATTCACCTAATTCAGAAATAATTGGAAATCTTATCAATCGTAGAAGGTATTCATCGAGAAGATACTCCAACGATAGATCTCGATCCACAGAACGTCACGAGGAACATGGAAGCGAACCAAAGACTGAACAAAGAAATTTTGAAAATCGTGAATTAAAAGAACGAAGACATCGATTTGGAAAAGACACACGTAGAATGGTTGATTCTCAAAGTATCAAAAGAAAAGAAACTAGAGGACAAATTCGAGAAAAAAGGGAAGTAAGGACAATGAGAGAAAATCGAAATAATATTCGAGAAGAAATTCAAGATCGAAGATCGAAATCTGTAGAACGACGAGAATTCAAAATTGAAGATTCAGAAAGACAATTAATGAAAGTACGACGCACTAACGAACATAGAAATTCTCGAATCAATATTTCGAATCGACAATCGAAACTTGGAAAAGAACTTGAAACTCTTAAGCGTGGACGTCAATTAAATGTAGATGTAGAACGCAGAAATTTCCGACTAGATACTTTAAATCGTGAACGACGAATGAGCGAAAATACAGAACGTAGAAATTCTCAACTTGATACTTTAAATCGCCAACGTAGATCAAGCCTAAGCACAGAGCGTAGAGATTCTCGACTCGATACTTTAAATCGCGAACGACGATTGAGCGTAGATGTAGAACGTAGAAGTTCTCGACTAGATAATCTTAATCGCCAACGTAGATCAAACTTAAGCATAGAGCGTAGAGATTCTCGACTCGATACTGTTAACCGTGAACGCAAAACTAATGAAGACATAGAACGTAGAAATTCCCGACTAAATGTTTTAAATCGCGAACGTCGATCAAGCGAAGATGCAGAACGTAGAAATTCTCGACTTGACACTTCAAAACGCGAACGTCGATTGAGCGTAGATGCAGAACGTAGAAGTTCTCGACTTGACACTTCAAAACGCGAACGTCGATTGAGCGTAGACGCAGAACGTAGAAGTTCTCGACTAGAGAACCATAATCGCGAACTTAGATCAAGCTTAAGTACAGAACGTAGAAATTCTCGACTTTATACTGTTAACCGTGAACGCAAAACTAATGAAGACATAGAACGTAGAAATTCCCGACTAAATGCATTAAATCGCGAACGTCAATTAAGCGAAGATGCAGAACGTAGAAATTCTCGACTTGACACTTCAAAACGCGAACGTCGATTGAGCGTAGACGCAGAACGTAGAAGTTCTCGACTAGAGAACCATAATCGCGAACTTAGATCAAGCTTAAGTACAGAACGTAGAAATTCTCGACTTTATACTGTTAACCGTGAACGCAAAACTAATGAAGACATAGAACGTAGAAATTCCCGACTAAATGCTTTAACTCACGAACATCAGTTAAACGAAAATGCAGAACGTAGAAATTCTCGATTTGATACTTTCAATCGCGAACGCCGATTAAACGTAAATTCCGAACTTAGAAATTCTCAACGCAATCCTGTTAATCGCGAACAGCACTTAAATTCAGTCGCAGAGCGTAGAAATTTCCGTTCGAATATTTTTAATCATAAACGTCCAGTGAGAAGTGCAGACATAGAAGAACGTAAATATACCCGACTTGATACTTTAAATCGCGAACGACGATTGAGTGAAGATGCTGAACGTACAAATTCTCGACTTGATACTTTAAATCGCCAACGTAGATCAAGCCTAAGCACAGAGCGTAGAGATTCTCGACTCGATACTTTAAATCGCGAACGACGATTGAGCGTAGATGTAGAACGTAGAAGTTCTCGACTAGATAATCTTAATCGCCAACGTAGATCAAACTTAAGCACAGAGCGTAGAGATTCTCGACTCGATACTTCAAAACGCGAACGTCGATTGAGCGTAGATGTAGAACGTAGAAGTTCTCGACTAGATAATCTTAATCGCCAACGTAGATCAAACTTAAGCACAGAACGTAGAAATTCTCGACTAGATAATTTTAATCGTCAACGTAGATCAAGCCTAAGCACAGATCGTAGAAATTCTCAACTTTATACTGTTAACCGTGAACGCCAATCAAATGAAGACGTAGAACGTAGAAATTCCCGACTAAATGCTTTAAATCGCGAACGTCAAGCGAATGAAAATGCAGAACGTAGAAATGTTCGACTTGATATTTTAAATCGCGAACGACGATTGAACGAAAATGGAGAACGTAGAAATTCTCGACTTGATACTTTTAATCGCCAACGTAGATCAAGCCTAAGCACAGAGCGTAGAGATTCTCGACTCGATACTTTAAATCGCGAACGACGATTGAGCGTAGATGTAGAACGTAGAAGTTCTCGACTAGATAATCTTAATCGCCAACGTAGATCAAACTTAAGCACAGAGCGTAGAAATTCTCGACTCGATACTGTTAACCGTGAACGCAAAACTAATGAAGACGTAGAACATAGAAATACCCGACTAGATACTTTAAATCGCCAACGTAGATTAAACGAAGATGCAGAACGTAGAAATTCCCGACTAAATGTTTTAAATCGCGAACGTCGATTGAGCGTAGATGCAGAACGTAGAAATTCTCGACTTGATACTTCAAATCGCGACCGTCAATTGAGCGTAGACACAGAACGTAGAAATTCTCGATTAGAGAACCATAATCGCCAACTTAGATCAAGCTCAAAAACAGAACCTAGAAATTCTCGACTTTATACTGTTAACCGTGAACGCCAATCTAATGAAGACGTAGAACATAGAAATACCCGACTAGATACTTTAAATCGCCAACGTAGATTAAACGAAGATGCAGAACGTAGAAATTCTCGACTTGATATTTCAAATCGCGAACGTCGATTGAGTGTAAATATAGTACGTAGAAATTCGCGACTTGATACTACTAATCATGAACGTCGATTGTCAAGCATGGCCGATCGAACGAGCACTCGAATAACCCGTGAAAATCGACGTGACTCTGAATCATTTAATTTAAACTCTTTAAGAACCAAATCTACCTCTCAACAAGATATTCGACGAGAAAATATTCGATCTCAAATTAGAAACATGAAATTTAACTTAATTGAACAAAAGCAATCTGGAAATAGGCTAGAAGATCAACGATTCGGACGAAGAATGCTTGATCTCGAAGATCGCAAATCCTTCGATCGACGTTCTCGTTCTGTCGAACAACGAAATATAAATGCATTAAATCGTGATAGCACATACCTTGGCTTAAAACGTAGATTTTCAGTTGTTAGAAATTCCGAACATAGAAATCACCGTGATGATATTAAACGTGATCTTATTAACCGTTTATCGCGATCTCTATTCACTGAAAAGGATTCACGAGGAGAAACTGTACATTTTAAAGCTGATAGATCGTCAGAATCTCTAGATCGATACAAACAACGGAAAATCTTTTCAAACCGCGAATTTATACGAACACCGAAACAAAATCGTCATGAGTTTACCGCGTTAAAGCGTATAATTCAGTCCCTCAATGCTAAAAATCTTCGAAATACTCTTCATACTGCACGTAACTCTTTTGATTCATCTCTACAATTAGATCATACTAGAATCGAACGCAATAATTTGTCTAACGAACGATTGAATGAAAGATCTACGCGAGGACAAATTGATGACGAAATTTCACTTCCGCAAAAAAGGTTGACTCGAAACAGACAACATCGCATTGCAAGAATATTTACACCTGAAATTTCAAATCGTAAATCATTTATTATCCGAAAATTCCATGTTTCCAAACGAGCAGAAAGATTGAGTCGTTCACTCGATAATATTAATCGATTGAATTCCAACGAAAGACGCGACTCGACCGAAAATAGACGCTTTAGAACTAACAACGATCATAGTTTGTCGACCGAACGACGAGATATTCAACAACAACGAGAAAACCTTCCACGAACTTCCATTTCGGTTCTTACTAATAACTCTAAAGAACAACGACGTTTAAATACAAGAATTCAAGAAAGAAATAATGGAAGAGTCGAAAGAATGATGAATAAGAAACTTAGATCCAGTGATTCACGCTTAATCGGTAAAGGAGAACGTTTAATGGTATTACGATCCCGAGATCATCATAGAGATATTCGATTGAATTTGAAAAAAGGACATAATGATTTACCAATTCGGTATATTGATTCACTTACTCGACGAGAAAATTCCAATTCGAAAATCTTCAATGAATTCAGGAGTGAAGAATATGGAGGAAAAATAGGGATGATATCGAACTTGCTGAAAACAAACGTTCTCTTGGACTATAATGTGTCTTTCGGAATAATACGACAACTTTTCTTGATCATCATTTGTATCTTATATGGATCATCGATGACCAAAAATAACAAACTTTTTACGGGGTAAGTTAAGATAAATATATGCGAGATATAAATTGTATGATCATATTAAAATATATATTTAAATATTTCTAATTGTTTTTTTTTCTTTATTTTGCAGTAATCTGATGGAACGTATTACTAAATTAGTATTACGGTGAATAATTCCACATTGATACGTCGATTAGTAACAATGCTACTTCTATGAACCTGCTCGTCGTTGTTGTAATATACCTACACAATTATTAATTATTATATAATAGAATATATCTGCAAATATTTGTCTATGCAATTGATGTAGAACACATAGAAATAACAAAGTAATATATATGTAAAAAAGTATATTTTTTTGTGAGAATAAAATGTTCAAACGAAACTAATACGTGTGTCATTCATAAAATTTATTCCTAAAAGTTTTACAAGTATTCATAAATACACGCATACCAAATAGGAAATGTAAAATAGAACTCAGTCAGCCTAACAATTTCGAAACGATCGAAAATGTTTATCTTCATAATTATTAAATATTGTTCAATTTTTGTTAGACTTTTTTTTATATTATTTTTTATTATATTATTTAAACTCAATGTAAAAGCTTACATCAATTATTATTTTTGTACTTTACGTACAAAGAAATTCTATCAAGAATAATAAAAAAAAAGCAAAGGACATAGACATAATATGAAAAATAAGAATTATAAATGCTTAGTTATAAAAATTGTATGTTTAATTGAAAATTCAATGAAATATTCTTTCATTCAAAAATTGATTAAACAAATACAATTATCTACATTAGTTAATATTAAATTTCGGTGTTTAAAGAGAAATTGGTGACCGTTGATCGGACGATATTTTACATGTTGTACTCTAGCAAATTTAGAAATTTTATTATTAAGCTCTAACATAGATAGTGAAATATAATTATAATACACATTATGAGTATTATCAAATAACACGCTATTATTTTATCACATACTTTTTATCTTAAGTAATGTGTTCTTCAAAATATTTACGTTATTAATATTGTTAAGAATATCCGAAAACATTTCGAACAAACATCAGTAAGTATGAAGGCAATCACTAGAAAAGTATTTCATTTGTTATAATTTAGAAAATAATACGCGATATATGCACATATAAGGTATCTCAGGTTTTAATATTCAAACTATAGCACTAAATAAAAAATAAATATTATGTAAACATAGATCACATAGAGCTTTATTAAAAAATTATAATACTGGAGTACCAACTTAAATGTTGATAAAGTAATATGAACTCCAACTTACTAATAGCTATTACTGGCGGAAATTCTTTTCAATCTTAGGTGGCCTCAGAAAAAGTAGTAAACATATCTTATATTAGAACAGGGAATGTAAATATTGCTAATCTATTCGAATCAATGTGTTCATAGTAATATATAATATAATATATTAAACATAATAAATAAAAGAAATAATACATCATATTTTTTCTTATTTAGTGCCATATACTGATAAAGTTTGAACATTAAAGCATGAGATACCATGTATATACATATACAGGATGTTTCGTAATATGTGGAACCCATTTCAGGATTTAACAGGGGACACCAAACAATAAAAAAAATTCCTATAAGCATATGCCTTATTTGATCTTGCTTCAGAGTTATAGCCACTTCTGTGTTTTAATAATTCGCGATGGTTTAGCTTCATAGAAGGTGCCCAAATAATCATCCTCAGTTTAGATTTCTAAACAGTGGATTTCAATTAAATTTTGGTTTATTAAGCTTAATTCCAATACTCAGTTCTCTTACTAGACTCACTTATTTTTTATTTGTTATGTGTTAAAAGTTACAAGTGAATCATTAGATTTTGATTCGTTGGGGTTATTTGAAAATAATTATATAGTTGGCATCCATTGCCAAAAGAACTTTGAGCAGTATACAAGAAAATTATCAACAGATTTGACTCATACCTGGAATTTTTGAATGAATACGAAATTCGATGATACGACGCTAACTTGGATTGTATTTTTGTTTCCTGTTCACTCCTAAAGTGGATCCCACATATTACGAAACTCCCCGTATATTTATACACGAATTATAAATAAAAATAATGTAATTTAAATAAATATAAATTTGATAAAATTAATCCAAAATAAAACATAATTAAAATATCTTTGATCTATTCTAAAATTTTACATTATGTAGGTTCAGCCATAAAATAATAATTGTACGAGCAATGGATTATTATTTTTGATTTAATTACGTATATATAAAATTGTTTAAACGGTATTCTATAAATATTTTCTATCACGCTTGAAACTATAATTTTGTGCTAGATCTTTCCATTATTTTATTTGTTTATTGATATTTGTTTATTAATTTGATAATCACATTTGAAGAGAAAGAAGATAATTTTCTTAGCAGTCGTGTCTTCTTTTTTTAGTTCTTTTCAAAAAACACTAGAATTTTTTTTTCATACATTTTCAAATTATTGTTACATTTCTATTTCTAAGAAAATTTTCAGATTATTTTATCTAATCATGAAGTAGATTAGATATGTATAGTTTTACAAAAAGCAACGTTGTACACCTAATGTAACATGATTTTCATTCTTTCCATCTCTCGAATATTTAAATATACAATCACTTGTATTAAAAAAGTAATCTACACTAACCATAAATTAGAAAAAAGAAGGTACATATTGCGAAAAATACTTCGATAGTAAATATACATTAAGAATAATAGTCTTCATATAGAACCGTAGACTATTAAACTGGCTCAAGTAGATATGTATGTACAAATTCGAAAAACCATTTATTTCTACTTAAGATTTTAAGTTTCATCTATACGAATAATAACATAGTTTGAATAACGAAACCTTATAATGCAGCACATTCAATTATGAAATATATCAACAGGTTCTTTAATAAAAACAAGCAGCGATTACACAAGAGAGAAAATTGAAATTTTTGTTTTATTTTATTTTTTTATCTCCTCGCATATTATTGGCATAATATATACTAGAAAAAGAATTCGACTCGTGTAATCGCTCCATTTAATTAGCTTAAGTTATACATTTAGATGAAAATTCTAATTTTCTAATTAGAATAAGTAAAATATACATCTCTGTTGAATTCTTCATTACACTATCGAGGCCGGAATGCATTAAATTGTGCGATTGTGTATATGTATGTGTGCTATATAAATACAACTACTTTGGCGAGATCATTTAGACTAAATGAGTAGAATCTTTAGCAATGAATAAGTTACACCGTGGTATGTATGAATGATATATTCGCAAATATAAATTCGTTGATTCTGAAAAACCGAGTATTTTAATAAAACTCGGATAAATATAATTCCGAACAAGATCACAACTATTTACAAATCTTCAAGAAAGGACATTATAAAAAACTAGATTCTACCTAACTCTGGAAGATAAACGTGTGAGTAAATCTCTATGTAGTAATATAATTAATCACTTCGTCGAGTCACAGTTAACAAAATAACGGCAATGAATATTTTATATACACATATGCCTATAAATTTTAAGTCCTAAAAGTTGGAACATTTAATGCTAATTTATATAGAGCTAAAAAATAATAAATTAATATCATTGATTTTCTTATTAAAAATAAATTATACATTTATCAAAATTAAAAACTTTTAACTTAGATATTTTGGCTGACTCGTTGCATATATATATATAATATACGTATAATGGCAAGCAGGCATAAGAAAGAAGACAAAGAGATTTAATAACGTATACCATTTCGTTGCTAGCTATGTAATAGCTACTATTTAAGTAATAGTCGTATCTTTGGCAGTGATGAAAGATCTCATCTATTTTTATAAGAAGTTTTTCGATATTTATATTCGCAGCAATAAAACTTCTGTAATAGTCTTAACATCAAACAATGCAATAGCAAGAGAAGAAAAATACACTAGCTAAAGCTAATCTAATAATAATTATATCATGGACGTTAAACTTTGGCCATGGCTTTTACTCGACGTGATTCAAACGAAACGAATCATATAGTTCAACAAACGAAACAACCACCACATATGAAATTATGTGATGATACAATTACATGATTAACAACAGTCTTATGGGCACTTCAAAAAGACACATTTAAATACGTGTCACCATTAATGAGAATTGGAAATTTCTTGTAACATTGCAAGAATGTGATCAAGTTCTTGACGAAAGTAACAAAGCTGCCGATTTTTACCTTTTTCATTTTTACAATCCTTACACTGTGTACGATTTCTAAGCAAATTACGTACCAAAGACTGTAATGTCATTTCGCGACTTTCGTGCCTTTGTTGAAGAATTGTTATTTTGTCCTGTAGTAATTGTAACTGCTCAGTTTCCTATAACAAACAGAGTATCAACCGAAATGAGAAAGATCACCCACATCGGCTATTTACATACCGGCGTAGAAAGATATTTGACTTTCTCATTTAGCGTTTTCACTTTATTCTCTAAATGTTCTCGTTCAGCCTTTAACACAACCACTTGCTCCTTATAATCCCTTAATTTATCAATCTGTTCCTTCAAATGACTAATTACAGCAACTTGTGAATTAACCTGACCCTAAAAATATTAAAATAATATAGTTAATATTGAAATAATTTATCTTAAAATATTAATACGCTTACAGAATTGATAATTTAAAAAAAATAATTAAAAAACTATTGTGCAAAAGTAGCTACAAATATTAATATAAGCCTATACTATATATATATATATATATATATATATATATATATATATATATATATATATTTTAATAAATTAATCTGATGTGTAAATTGTATATAAAAGATATAAAATATAAACATTATGGAATGGTGATTATAAACAAAAAATAATGCTATATGTAAACCCACAAACCTGTAATTTTACCACTTTAGAATCTCCAAATTTAACACTGTATTCCTTCACAAGAGTAGCCATTTCTCGTTCATGCTCTTCCTGTAAAATATTCAGATCGTGAAGTCTTTTATTTTTCAGCGCCATGAAGTCCTTATTCATTTTGTTTAATTCTTCCTTTAGAATTTCATTATCGCTCAATAATTTTTTAATCGAGGTATTATCAGTAGTTTCTGTATAATTCATTGGATCATATAATTTATGATTAGATGCTGCTAATCGTGAGCCCTGGTCTGTTACGTGTCCATTTTGATATATGTTTGAATTCTGATCATTACCTTCCGTAGATCGTGAACCAAGCAATTTTGCATTAGTCTTTTCAAGATCTGCACTTTTAAAAGTTCTACGATCATTTAAAAGTTTCTCACGTTCTTTCTGTAATCGTCTATTAGTCTTTTGTAATTCCTGATATTCTTTTGTAAGTTTAGAAACTGCCCTATCTTTATTTGAAAGTTCCAATTTGAGTCCACGTATTGTAGCAATAAGATGAGCATCTTCTTTCGGATTTTGAGATTTTGGGCCAACCTTTATAATTCTTTGATCTTTTTTATCCTCTTTATCAATTAATAAAGATTTTTCATCTTTCTTACATGTTTCCACCCCTTTATTTTCAATGCTTTTACCAGTTGTTTGTGTAAACATATCAATATATACCTTTTGATTTGTAGTAGTTGCTTCTAATAATTTGCCTTCTAATTCTGTTATCTGAGAAATATATTTTTCTTTCATATCGGAAAACTGTTGCTGTAAATGAAGTAATTTTTGCTGTGAAATATCTTCTTTGGTTTCTATTTCTTTCTCAAGAACAGCTATTCTTTCTTCAAGAAGTTTTACTTTTTCAGTACCAATTTTGTCTTGTTCCGCGTTAGCAGTTAATATTAAAGCAGATACAGAATCTGGATTTTTTCTTTTAAGAATACGTTCCATTTCACGTACTTGCCTTGTTAGATCCATAATTTTTTTATTATCAAGTATTACTTGATCTTTCAATTTTTGTGTAAGTTGCTTCTCACGTTCAATATGACTTTTAGTAGTCTGTAATTTTTCTTGTAAGTTACCTTCCTTAACCCTAAATTCTAAAAGTTCCTTCTCTAAGGGCAAAACTCTTTGTTGAAGTTTTTCAAATTCTAATTTTGTTGTACGTAATTGATCAGTTTTAGAACTTAATTTAATATTCAGTTCTTCCACCTGTTTTTTTAAGTCAACCTCTACTTTAATCGTTGCCTGTAATCTATCTGTAATGAAGTCATTCTTTGTTCTAAGTTGTTCTTTGAACATTTCCAATTCATCATTAAGTAACCCATTTTGTTGTATTAAATCATCATTCTTCAATGTACAATCAGCATTTTTCTCTTTAAGTTCAGAAATTTCTAAATTTAATTTTAATGCTTCTTCCTCTAAATCTTTAACACGATCTATTAAACGTTGCATTTCATTCGTTTCTAATGTTGTAGATTTTTGCTTTAACTGCAACATTTTGATTTCTTCTTGCATACGTTTTGTATCTTGTAGCAACTTTTTATTTTCAGATTCATAAGTACGAATTACATTTTCTAACTTTTCTATTTCTTTTTCCAAAACGATAATCTTAGCATCTGATTTTGAATGAACATTTACATGTTTTTCATTTAAAGATAACTCATCTACTTTTGCTTTCAAAACTATATTCTCTTTCCTTAATGCAAATAACTCTTCCTCGAAAGACAAACGCATATTATCTATTTGACTTTTATATAACCTTACTTCAGATTCTAATTGTTGCTTTAATAACAGATTTTTATGTTTTTCTTCACGACATAATACTTCCCAATTTTGTTTCATTACATTTTGCTTTGTATCACCACCAGCCATAGGACTTTCAGAAGACTTAAATTGAAAAGATTTACATGGTAAACTTAATGTGGAACCAGCTTTCTCAATATCAGCCTTTGAATGTGAAAGAGTTTTACTTCTAGGTAAAATCTTAGGAACAGGCTTAGATTGTATTTTTGGCTTCAATATAGGAGATTTCTTTAATACTAATGGATTTGCTTTCCTTGTAGCATCAGCAGATTTTGGAATTTTTAGATTTTCTTGAGAGTTTTTCAATTGCGGTTTACAGATTTGATCATAACTTTTAGATTTACAGAATCTAATATCTCTCTTTTGATTTTTATTATCTATCGCACTACCAATACGACCATTTTTAGGCAAATCCAATACACGTTTTCGCCAATCACGTAGATAAGAATCTTTGTTATTAACTCGAGAAGTCTTATCCGAATTGACTATACTAGTTTTAGCCTTTGTGGTAATTTCCTTTATAATAAATTTCTTATCGCTTTCAACCATTACTCTATTCTCTTTTTGTATATTTTCATTAGATTTTTCAGCGATAAGTTTAGGAATAGCATCTGCGAACAATTCTAATCTCGGAGTAAGTCCCACAGTATATAATTCATTTTTGGAATTGACAACTTTTTTATTGTCATCGTTTGTGTCAGTAACTTTGGGAGAAATCGGATCTGTCTTATGTAATACAAACTGACTATGTGTTCGTTTAGTAGAATAAGAAGTATCTATTACTTTCTTATCACTTAAATGTTGTACTTCTTTGGATTCTCTTATATTAGACTCTACTTCACCAGTTTTATGCTCTGCCCCTGTAGTATGAGTATGAGGTAGTTCCTTTTCCAGTATTTCAGAAATTTCTTTTTCTGGAAATTCTGGGCTTTTATCAATAGCTGGCTTTCCCTCTACAGTAGAAATACTATCTCCTTTAGTTGATTTTAAAAAAAGATCATATATCGGCATAGTTTCTTTTAATTCTTGTTCTTTTTTATCACTTTGACCTTGCAACAACTTTAAAAAATGTGAAAAATCTTCTTGACCAAAGCTAGAACTACCCGACATGCCTCCTTCCAGCTTTTCTTTCGACTTTTTAAGAAGGTTTTCAAAAAAATCTTTATCAACATCTGTTATTTCTTTCTGTAAACTATCTTTGCTTTCACTCATTTTTTTAATACTTTTTAATTCTTCTGATCTTGAATGTCTTTCAATTGGATCATCTAAATCTGAACTACTAGATATTTCTACTTTTTGTTCCTCAAATTTCTTTTTTTGAAATTCTAATGTTTTAGGAGGTCGCAAAGCATTGAGATTCTCATAAATAACTTCGACTCCAGGACTAGTATCCCTTCTTTTTTCATATTTCGGACTTTTCTTAATCTTCTCTGATTCCTTATGTACTTCTTCTTGTATTAACTGAAAAATATCTTCCTCTAATTGTCTAACCCTATTTAGATCATCCTGATTATCTTGATCATTGTCAGGAACTAAAGTTTCAGACCTCGATATGCTCTTGGACAAATTACTAGTATTCTTAAGAACAAGTTTTTCAGCCTCTTCTAACAATTCTTCTACAGATTTTTCTTCCTCCGTATGATGTTTACTTGAACTTCCAGATTTTGGATTATCCGGTGCAGAATTTGGACTTAAAGTCCCAGCAATCCTGCTCATTTCTTCTAAAATGCTACCAATGTCTTCATCGGTTGCATCTGCATTCAAAAAATAAATAAATAAGAAAAGTTTCAAATAAAATCTTGAAACATGTAACAAAATTATGTACAAACTAAAAGTTATTACAATACGTACTTTCAAAATCTGATTGATATTTATCAAAAGCCGCAGAAGCAAGTATATCACATAATGTATCATCTTTATCTTTAATTTCTCCTTCGCTTTTATGCATAATCTATACATACAAACAACGTATTAAAAAATCTTACATATATTTGAATAAAATTCAAAACAAATATTACACATAATGTTACTCACTTTGCACATTTTTTCTTTCTCGAGAAATTCTTTCATAGAAGAGCTAATGTCAGGTGAAGGTGTAAGTGTTTTCTTCGTTATTTCTATAGCTTTAGTATTGGTTACCTCAAGACGAGTTTCTGGTCTTTTTAACCACCATTTTTCTTCAGGATTTACTTCATTATCAGGTGGAGGTTCAGGTTCCTTTACTAATTTAGATTTTTCTTTTATGTGTATAGAGTTTTCACCTACGCTTAAACTTATAGAAGATCCCAAAGAATCATCTTCGCTAAACTAGAGAAAAATAAATTTAGAAAACAAAAAAGATAATCATTTTAAAGCAAGCATCCTAAAAATATCGAAATAATCTATATCAATGATTTACTTAAAACATAAATAATCCCCAAGTTCGTAACAAAAATGTTAAAGTAACTTCTATAATATTCTAATTAATGAATAGATTATAATAAGAAAAATATAACTTTAAAAAATAAATAAAACTTTAAATAATAAATATAGTCATTAACAAAATTGTAAGGTTAGTTTTAAAATACTTGAGAAAAAATATAACTTACATCCTCCTCAGCCGGAGATTTTTTAGATTGTGAAAACATCACAGATTTGTACAATATAAATTAAATAATAATACAATAAATGATCATGTTTTTCAATGAATTAACACCTGCGTCACTTTGTTTGTTTGATATTTATAATCGTGCGCAACATTACAGCGACATCTGCTCAAACTTTTCCAAATTCATCTTTATTATCTTTTCTATTATCTTTTACAAAAAAAAAACTTATTTAACTCTAATCACAAGTGTGTGCAACAGAAAAAACAAAGAGATTTTCCTTTAATAATCCAAAATTGGATTCTATCTGATTATAAAAAAAAGCAAAATTTTATATTTACATAAATACGTATGTATATACACACTATACATAAAAATTTTAAGTTCAAAAGTTTTGAGTCTAACATAGAACAATAGTTCACTTTTATTTAAAAAAAAAAATGATTTTTTGTTAAGGCTCAAAACTTTTCAACCAACCCTTATGTATATAATAAGGACATAATATTATTTATTGAATAGTAGAATAAACGACTAAATATTTTTTTAATTTATAATTAATCATTAATCAAATGTACCTATAATTATAGAAATGGTCTATGTAAGTCAAAATTTAAAAAAAAATGAATTTATTAGTTATTTCATATCACATTATTTTAAACTAAAATATAATTTTTACAGTATTGTCAAAAATGAACCGTTAGATAGTGCTTGTTATTCCAACATTATATGGAATTAATTTAATTTTCAAATGTAATCCTAAAGGATTAAAAGATAACAAATCAAAGAACGAGAAATGGAATTTTAAGAATAATTATATAGAAGAGGAATTTTGTAAAGCACGTTGATATTTTCACAGGTAAAGAAAAAACAAAATAATTTTTCACATTTTTTGGTCAATTGTCAATGTATTAGAAAAATTTAACAAATAATTATTTTCAGGCTTATACTTAATACTTAATGAAATAATTGTGAAGATTTGTAGGAATTTTTATATTTTTTTAATCTCTATTGTAGATAATTTACATTACAAACATTTTAAAATACTATAATCTCGTATTGTAAATAATTAACAATTAGATAAAAGTACAAAATCAAATATATGTGTAATAATACACACACTAAGTCATTTTTTATAAAGATTTTTATTTTTTGTATTCTTTATTGAATTATTTTTGTTTTTATCATAAAATAATATATATATATATGTACAAGGTAATAAAAAAAAGATTAGATATTTGAAAGATTTATAATACTCACTAAGCAAATAAAAAATGTCTAATTAACATGGGTTTTATAAATCAAACTTTTCGATGTATATAAACTTTTATTATTTATGAGCATTCAATATTGTAAAGATTCTCTTGGTAACCTATTGAATGTACACCGAGAAATTTGATTAGAAATACATTAGTTTAAGGTTGTCAAGATAAGATGATTATAAACAAAATATACAGAAACTACTACTTATATCATTAAATATGAAATGCCCGATTTCGAACTGAAAGTAATTGGACGTTTCATACTTAACTACCTAATATATAAGAATCAAAGATATTTGATGTTGCCAAGAGGCTAATTTACAATATTATAGACGCTCATAAATAATAACAATTTATTTGAAAGAATTGATTTTAGAATCTATTTTAATTAGATATTTTTTACTCGTTTCAGCGAGTATTATAACCCTTTCAAATATCAAACTCTTCTTATTTACCACCTACATATATATTGCTTGTAATCTACATTTTTAATCTAATATAGGAAACTTTTTTATTTAAAAAAATAAAGATTTTTTCTTTTCTTTAGCTCCAAACTTCTCAATTCATCCTTATATATATATATATAATATAGAATATATTCTTCTATTAAAAAGGCTATCTGTGAATTTCTATTTAAAAATCTTAAGCGTATTTGATTGCATTTGTATCGCATCTGCATATTGCACAAATAAACAAGTAGTAAATAATTTGTACCTTTGACTTATAAAAATATGTAAATATACAGTGGGATAAATAAGCTTCTATACAATCTAAAAGATTTATATTCCAATATTTCAAAATAATAATTAATAAATGCTATGAATTTTAATATCCGTTTTCATCTCTATTTATTAAAGATATATATGGAAAACTGTTAAGCTAATTAACAGCTATCTCTTAAATGTACGTTAAATACTGAGATTGAAAAATTGAGGTCATAAATAAGTTTCTGTAAAAAAACATAAATACAGGAAATAATGTATAAATGCTACAGTAATTATTATATTGAATACTGTAAACATAGGCAATACTGTGTCAATATCAAGTTCACAAGCAAAAGAAGCATAACTGGAACCTATTAAATGTTAATTTAACTTTAAAAATGAAAGTACCTATTCTTATCTTCACAGTCACTGTGATAAATTTCTAGTACAATAAAAAAATCACACTCTACTGTAAAATATATTATTAAAAAATACTGGAAAACAAGGACTTTTGATTACTGACGAGGTAGTGGTCATCTATCAAAATTGGAAATTTTACGTAAGTAAATTTTAAGAACTGAACTAAAGATGAGTGTTCAAAAATTGGCTTATATGAATGAAATAGATTATGGTATCGAGATTATGCTTAAAACTGTTCAAATAACCATTAGAAAAGTAGGTTATAATGATTGAAACCTAATACTTAAATGCAAATTAAACATTTGTATCCAACTTTTAAGCATAGTAGTGGACGCATAAAGTTGTACATAAGTGTTTTTGTTTGAAAATGTATGCATCTGGAGTAGACAACTCTTGTAATTTATTAATTATATTATAATCCAATTTTTTTTAGACAATTTTTATTTAGACAAGAATTTTAAAAGAAAATATGCAAAATAGTGCTCAAAAATTAAACTTGGAGTCAGGATTTATATCCTAACAAGGCAATGATCTTAAGTACACAGCTAAAAGAGTTAAAAGGCAAAGGTCTACAAATCCTTAACAAAATAGGAAATTAATGCAATTAAAAAGAAATATAATTATCTGTAAGTAACCTTTGTTGACATAACTTTTGTTCTATTTGTGTTTAAAGATCATTTTTGTGTTGATTAATTTTTGAAGATATATAATTTTGTGACATGAATGTTTAAGGTATTACTTTTGAAGTTATACTCGAACAACTTTTTATTTATTTCAGCCTTATTTCGAGTCAGAGTCTAATAAATTATTAAAAATGAATGATACGAAAACTTATATGATCCACTGTACATGTACATACGGTATATATTATTTTTCACGATTTAAGATACGATTTTTATATCAGAAAAAATAATATAAAGGTACTATCTTTAAAATCAACTTTACCATTGCTTTGGCTTTATGCATTTATCTTAACTTATTGGTAAATATATCTCTTTTCTTATTACAATATGTTAATATTAATCACAGTCTATACAAACTTTTGGATAGTTAATAATAAAAAAATTAATGTAAACGCAAGCGTACATCGTCAAATTCAGAAAGTATGTATATGACATATGAGTAATGAAAAATACGGTAACTTCTAACACGGGAGCTAATGTACTGAAGGCATTAGTATTCCATTCCAAAAAGATCTATGATAAATTTATCAGAGATAACAATTGATATATAATATATATACAATCAATATTATGCAAATAACAATGCTGAAAATGTTCAAATTTGTATCATAATTTATCATAAAACCAAAGAATTAATGTCTTTCATGATGTTTTTCTAAAGATTACCTATAAACATAATACTTCAAAAAAATAATATTCCATCTAAAAATAATAATTCAATTTATCTAAAGCATTATTTTTTTTTGTTAAATATAAACTAATAATCTAATAAAATAGTTAAGGAATCTAAGAAAAAATTACTAATAAGATATTTTCAAAGTAACAATTTGAATCTTACAAATATCCAGGTATCTCGGTGAGGCATAGCACAATGTATTAAAACAACTCTCCAATTAATCTAAACATTACAAATAATTTTGTCGAAGAACACATTTACGTACAAATGTTCCTGAATTTATTGAATTAATTGATGTGATACCTGAAATAATATTGTTTCCAATGTAATAGATGCTTTGTAAACAAAGAGCTACGATTTCATAACATAATGATTTTCAAGATCATCATGCATTTCTTTCTTTACATCGAATTTCATCTTTTTGCTCGGCGATTTAATTCTTTCTGTGCTCTTGTTATTCGATAATCTTGTCCACTTATCCGTGAGGCTTACTAACTTTGGTTTTTTAGCAGTAATAATATTAATATCGTTCGATAATGGAAATTTCAAAACATCATATGTTTTTCTTTTATTATCGCTATAATTAATCGGTACTTTGCGTGGTCTTAATGCACGTCTCTCGAAATGTTCCGTCACTACCTGTTCCTGCTTTTCCTCTTTCTCGATTTTAACAGTGGCAGAAATAATATTTATTTTTTGATCAGCCAAGGACACTGTCCTATGAACATTATCATTTGATTTCGCACAATTATTTATTTTTAAAAAACTTGGTAATTTCTGTCTTGTTTCTACATAATTAACAAAAACCTTTCTAGGTCGTAAAGCGTAGTTTAAAGGATTCCCTGATAGTTCTCCTAAACGTCGCTTTCTTAGTATTATACTTTTCTTATGTTGATCTTGATCCATTATTTTATTATTTTCTTGAAAAAAGTTATTTTTATCATTAGAACAAAAATTGACTCTTGAATTTTCAGATAAGTTATCGCTCAAGTTGTTAACATCTGTAATACTGCTATTTGCATATTCCTCGCATGAAGAATATTGATTATATTCATTAGATATAAATCGTTTTTTATGATTTTGTTTATTACAAGAGTGTTGACTACGCGTTTGATATGCTATCCTATCGGGAATCCTGCATGTCCTCGATCTATCACCCATGGAAAACGTGTCGGATTTCATGGAGTTCACATATTCGAAATTCCTAATTACCGGATTTAGACCGTACCCTTCATATTCCACTGGTTCAATCTTGATATTTACATTATGTATTCTAACCATAGGTCTATCATTCCTCACTTCTTTTTTTTTCCCTTTTATTCATCCAAGACAATTGGCTTTTCGAAAGTTTGTCGGTTCTCAAACTTTTCAAATAAAAGTCGTAAAATTCATCGAGTTTACAACTACATGTGTTACAGATCACTTTTGACAAAAAATCTAACTTGTGTACCTGAAAATTATAAAATACGACTTTAAACGATTGATTTTTAAATTTAATCATTTATTTTTAAAAGCATGTACACTCTATTTGCATAATATTACGAAAACTTGTCCACTGATTTCTCCCAAATTTCGTTTAACACGTTGAGTGCGGTGCCGATTTTAGTATACTTTCCGTTCAGGCGACTAAACGAAAAATTTACTATCAGTCTTCAAGGACTGAGGCCGCCTAAACGGAAAGTTCACTGTTAGTCCTTAGGGACTGACGTAGTACTCAACGTGTTAAATATTCTTCGATAATGCGAAAGTGAATTGAAAAGCTTTAAACTTCACCCCTAAAAAAATTTAATTTTTTTTTATAAACAAAAATGAGTTTAATCGAAAAAAAATTGGTTTTATGTTAGACTCAAAACTTTTCAACCCACCCATGTATATTCAATGAAAAATGTAAAAATAAGAAAAAAAATATATTTATTCATATTCATTCTTGCATACATATATCCCTAAAACTAATCTATTATAACTTCTAGAAAAGAAAATAAACAAGTGAAAAAACACGATGGTCTAATCATTTTGAATCTCTTTGGGAAAGAAATTAAACAAAAAATGAAAAGAAAATTAATATAAAAGTCAAAATGATTGTATAAAAATTATGCAATGTTTCATAGATCAAAATCGCTTCTTAGTGTTACCAAACACATTTTTACAATTTCGTATTATGTTAACCTAACTTTACGACAGTCTACCCTTTAAGCCTCCAACTCATTTATTTTCTGACTTGAATATATGCAGAATTTACAAATAGTTTGAAAATTGTAAGAATCGATTGAATATATTGAGCAGTTATTTCACCCTCGATCGGATTTCCATCGTACTACGATCGCATAAAGATACACTAATTATAAAGTTGCATAGTAAATCAAGCAGCCTAGTTGAAATATGAAAGTAAGACGAGAAGCAAGGAGAAGAATAGAAAGAGAAAGAACAAAAATAATGAAAAGAAAAAACAAAGACGACAAAGGGAAGAAAAAATAAGAAGAGAAGAATACGGAAGATAGGGTTCTATCATCAAAGAATGACAATAATAAAAGACATGTATTCTGCTCGCCAAAGAATAGAAAGTTTGTACAAATTATGTATACGAATAAGAATAACAATATCGATTGCGAACAAAAATCAGTGCATACCATGATCGGTAAAAGAGCATCAATTTTTTTAGCATAATCTCTCTTCTCGTCGAAGATATTTGTGGTGTCATCAGAGTCGTTTCCGCATATGCGACACGCGTGGCTCTCCTCGAGAGTATCCATAAAACCCGATCAATTGTATGCCGCGACGAAAGAACACGAGTAGGAACGATCTTCGTCAACTCTCTCACTCACGGACGTTGCAAACCCGTAGTTAGTTGTTGGTCGCTCCCTCGCGCTAAGATTTCGTGCACAATTCGGTTTCGCTCGGTTGTATTCGTCTATCTACGTTTTCCTTCGGTCTTCCTCGACTTTATTTTCTGAATGCGCGCTCTACCCTGCTACCCAATAATAGCTACTATCAACAGCACGTTAAGCTTTACGGTATTTACTACTACCCTACTACGTCTCCAGAGACAATGTTCTTAATGTTATCCTATGTCTTCAACCGTAGAAATATTCTAATAAAATGACCACTTTATTATATTTTATAGAAGATCGCGCATGCGCACAAGTTAACCAAAAAGAAGGGATACACCTAAAATAATAGGTTCTTTCTCGTAGATGTATTTATTCACTTTCTCTTTTTTTTATTAATAATCAAATCGCACAAATTCAAACGATGATTAAACATTTATTTATTTTTATGTATTTATTTTTTAAATCAAAATAATATAAATTAGAATGTAAAATATACATTAAACTTTTTTTATTAAATATATATATTTACATATAAATTTAGTGGGGGGGGGGGGGAAGAAAAGAGCAGTGGCGAATGAGGGAGCTAGAAGAAAAAGAATAGGAGACTAAGGAGTTGATTGAAAATAGAAAAACTGAAGTATGAAATGGAAAAAAAATGAATCTGAACAGGAGGTTAAATAAAATGATGATTGGCTCTATTTATCTTTCTTTCTCTCTCTACTCTATCAGTTTTATAAAATATAACCATTTTGTAAATTTGAAACAATTAATTTAGTGCCTTTTTTTAATTTGGAAATTTTATTACAAAGACTAGGTACAAAATTATATTTTGAAATATTAACCTTTACTTTTTATAATTTTTTACCACCTACTGGGTAGTTGATAAATGCCATCCCCATAGAATGATGGTGGCAATTTGTTAGCTATAAAATCTTCTATGTATTTTCGAACCTGTTTAACAAACCTACAGTAGTCCCTCGACAAATAATGTTGTAAGGTCTTAAAAAGATGATAGTTTAAAGGACCATAAGTCCGGGAAATAAGTCGCATAAGGGAGAACTTCTCATTTCAAAACTTAAACAGTGTACTGCGTGCCTAGAGCAACACGTGGCGGAATGTCATGTTGTAAAATGATATGTTTGGTTCCGTGGTCTGTAAACTAATATTTTGCAGGTTCCATTAATTAGAGCGTCCCTTCTTAATGTTGCATATATCATGTTAATAGTTTTAACAGCCGATTTTTTCATTTAAAATATGAAAAACAATCAGTATAATTTTTAACCCTTGATATACAAATAAAAAGAAATTAGATGCGTCCGACAAATATTATTTAATTTAGTTCAATTGAACACTTATGTGTGCGAAAGCTTGAAAAAGAATATTTTATTTTGAAATTTGCATTACCATATAACGTTTAATCAGGTTGATATATTATGTTAATGGATAATAATTAAACGAGTGATATAATTAAATAATCTAATAATATATTGCACGACATCCTTCAGAATCAGTTCTTAACGTTTTGGAGACCTCAAAATCTACAATGAAATAAATGTCCATTTTCCAGACGTCAGTGTATTTTATAAATAAAAGATTAACATTATTTATTTTTCTGTTAAGGAAGTAGCAATGAAAATGACTACTTATAAAATAAAAAATCTAACTAGATGCGAAATGTTATTGTGAAGATACCTTGAACATATCGATTCTCGATATCTAATACAATCGATATATATCGAAGTAACGTGATGACGTTATCGTTTTTGTATAGTACCAATAAGTAGCCCGTGAATAATTATTTGCAAGTTGATTTCAATTAATATCTGCTTATTTATTGATTACAAAATTCTTTTGTACAATGGATACAAGCGGAGGATCTAAAGAACAAACAACAAATAAAAAATCAAACACACATAATTCGAGTGACGCGCAAATGAGATGGAGGAAACGTCTGGCGGACCTTCGTCTAAAAAGGGTAAATATACATAACCTCAAACTACTATAAACTTTTAATGCTTAGTGAAAAAATCAAATATCAGGGCATCAGAAAATTTTTATTTTTCTTATTGTTTTATTACATTAACTGTTAATCTTTTAGAATAAAGCTAGACAAGAAAATCACAAAGAAGTTATTGAAGAAGATAAAAGAAATAAGCTTCCAGCTAATTGGGAATCTAGAAAAAGACAAGCGGAATGGATATTACAAGATGAAGCTGCCAGGAAAGCTGCAGAAGAGAAAGGAGAAGATTACGAAAGAATTAAATTACTCAACATAGATGCAAGAGAAGCTGAGCGAATAGCGAAAAAAGCAAAATAAGAAAAATCCAGATCCAGGATTTTCTGATTATGAACAAGCAGTTGTACGTCAGTATAATAGGTTGGTTAAAAATATAAAACCTAATATGGAGACGTATGAAGAACTCAAAGAAAAATTAGGGCCAGCATTCTATGGTGATAAAAATACAATTTTACATGGACTTCACGAAGATAAGAAAGAAGCAATTGATAGGATGGTCGATAATTTGGAAAAACAGTAAGAGCATTTTCATTTTTTTAATAAAATCTAATTGTTGTTATTTAATGTACATTAATAAATTATGTTTATTGTTATTTTTATAGGATTGCAAAACGTGAGAAATATAGTCGAAGAAGAATGCACAACGATGACGCAGATATTGACTATATTAATGAACGTAATGCTAAATTTAATGAAAAATTAGAAAGATATTATGGCGAATACACACGAGAAACCAAATTTAATTTGGAACGTGGAACAGCTATTTAATTTCTTTTTTCTGTTAATGATATTATCGATATAAAAATATATGCTTTTCTATTAATTCTATTGATTGAATTGTTTGACGTAAATCTTATGGTTCGTGCGAACCGGTTGTTAATGATCAGCAGACAAAATTAATTTACTTTTATAATGTTTTAGTATAAATTTGTATAGAAATTTTAACAATTATGTGATTTTCTTTATGAGTGTATTATTTTGTAGAGTTCTATAAATACATTGTATCATTCACAAACAATTATGTAAAGTTGAAGTTATTTATCATAGAAATATTTCAATTAATTGAAAATTTGATATAGTGTATTTAGTGTGAAAAAAATTTAAAAATAAATATATTAGTATACCTTAATTACATATTTAGTAAATTTTACTTAAAAGCTGTATTTCTAACAAGTAATTTAAACAAATATGAAAAATAATGCACAGTAAACGGTCGTACCTTAACATAGTGCATGTTGGCATAACTGTAAAAATACGAGGGCCAATACCAGGGATTTTTTATGTCTAAAAGTAGTTCATCCTTTTTTTTTTACTGTTATTTCAATCTTTCTTTTTGTATTAGAATTAGTTTAATACCCATTAAAATAAGAATAGTACAAAAATGAAGCAAACAACTATAATAGAACGCAAGTTAGTTATTAATCATTTTAAAAATGTAAAAAAGTATGGCGAAATAGCTGATATAATTAATAAAAATAAAAGTAGAGTGCAATATATAAATAAGCGATATAGAAAAATGAATTACGTGTCGAACAAAGTAAAAACCAAATTGGATAAAAAGCTAAATACGTGAGACGAGCGTTGAATGATTAGAATTGTTAAAGATAATAATTCTTATATAAATAAAAAATATTTTTTACATCACAATAAGCTTAAGATATTTAGATGGCCTTAAATAGATTACTTTATATGTTGTTTGAATACAAAAATATTGCATGTATTATAAATATAATAATATATGTATTACTGCTTACCTTTTTATTTATTTCTCTACATATTTGTATTAAAAATTTGAGAATATATTTGGTAAAAAATAAAAATGATTGAGAAAAGGATCCATATAGGAGAAAATAGTTACAATGAAATGATAAATTTTAATTTCATTGTTTGCACTAATTAAGAATAGAAAATTAAGATAAATTAAACTAAATTAAATTAAATTATTACATTTATGCATCTCTATGTGTTTACAGCTTATATATCCCTACATTTCTTTTATTTAAATTAAATAATTCGAAATTATATTTACACTTCTTTAAGTCTCTAGTTAACATCACGTCATACAACCCAACTGTGCACTGTACCTATAAGTAAGAAAAAAACATGCTGAATAAAAGAGAAATAATATTCAATATATGTTAGTTAAAATATTATCATTAAATTTTAAGGAATACTTACGTCTTGGTGAAAAATTGTGGTGATGTGTAACGCGTATATGAATATCTTGTGTCTCACCTATAAATTTAAAATAAATGTAAGCTATATCTTTTAACTTTTTAATTTAAAATAGAAAACTGATCATATATTATTTTATAAATTTGAAATAAAAAGGATTAATTTATATTTGTTTCTACTTACCAGTATATTCAATCAAAATTGATTAATACATTGACATGCAAGCAAAAAATATAAACACACAGACAACAGGACAACAGAATTAAAATAAAAACAAAGATACTATATTTCATTCATTGTACTGTATTCATTGATTAGACATACGTACTTATTATTTTAATAACTATAAATACAACAACAAATTCACTGAAATTATGTACAATAATAGATAAATTATGAACTATTCGAGTTTAACAAAGATAAAGAGTACTTCAACAAATATAATTACATTATTTCAATCTCTTAACCAGACAACCTGAGTTAACTTATCAAAAAGATTTTAATTTTTTTACGATAAAATAATGAAAATATTATTTCTTTCATTTCATGTTCAAAGCTTCATTCTTGTCTGTAGTATATTTTATTTGATAGAAGAAATCTATTTTTCTTAGAGAAACAATTAGTTGACAAATATATTCTAGAAGCTTAGTGAAAATGGTTTGATAAATTTCTGATATCAGTTAATCGATAAATCACTCAAAACTCATTGTAACAAAAACAACATGCCGTTAGGATTGTTGGTTTATTCAATCAGGCAACTGAGATAGTAGATTAGGAAAACGATTTGATGATGATGTACTGGCTTGTTCAAGCAGCGATCCATGTATCCTACCTGCATTGCCGTGATCCAAAAGTCTTGGCATATCACACTGCTCGCACTTATTCATAAGTGGATGATTATCGAAGGTACACATCCTGCAGACCCACGAAGGTCCATCCCTATCTTCTTCTCTATCATTGACATCAGCAGCTCTCGCAGAGGGTTGCCAGGCTGGTGGCTGACTCGGCAATGGCGGTGGTGCCAGATGAGAGAATGGTAGAAAAGGTTGACCAGTATAAATGCCCTGATAAAATTCTTCATTTGTTTCACCTAAAGGTACTTTAAACATAATGGGGGAAAGAATTAGTTGCGAACTAATGCATCATTATATATATGTAAATATAATACATGTATGGTGTTTTAATATTTTTCTGTAATAACGATACTAGCATATTTTATTTCTACTATAACTTTTTTATAAATCATTTTTTATACTAATTTAATATGATGTTTTCCCCTTATTTTAACTCGTAAAATATACTAGCAGTTTTGTGTGAGAACATTTCGAGACATCTTGTATATGTATACAATTAGTAGCAAATATTTTTATAATAATCTGCATAAATTCGACAAAATAATTAAACAAATTACCACGTGGGTCTGACCATTGATCCACTTCATCTGCAAGTCTGTCGCATTCGATTTGCAATTGGTAAATTTCGCTTCTTAATTTTATTTTCAGTTCCTGCATGAAATAATAAAAATAATGGATTTCGTAACGATAATATTTCAAATTCATTCTTTATTCTTTTAACTTACCTGTGGCGATATCGAAGAATCTGGGGGTCTCGCTAGAGACTGCAGTTCTTTCTTCATTGCTTCAAGTCGTCCCTTTTCGGCTCTTAATTCCTTGGCGAGCCTTTCCTTCCTCGCTAACTGCTCGGCGACCAGTTTTCTTTGATGTTCTGCCACTAAAGATATAAACAATCATCAACTTAATTATTTGAATGCAAAATTTTTGAAAGTTAAACTTCACTCAAATGGAAATTGTCTCTAAAAATTGAATTTTTTCGTCAGAAAGATACAACATTTGGATTGCAGGAAAGGCTAAAAAAGGAGCGTAGAAGTGGAGTGCAACGTTCAGGAAACATGCGAAAGTACATTGCGACGATCGTAAGAAGGAAAAGCAGATCAGGTGGTCCACGTAGAATAGCCGTGGCGTGGCTATGTATAGCCGGAGCGTGGGGTTAGGAATGCGTAAATATCGTTCTCACTGTTTCATGTGGGCGTAGTACGTGCGACCGACTAACTCACAGGTAAATATACGTAGACGTTGATCTAACATAAGAAGAGACTTCGAAAAGAGAACCGATAAGGAACGATAATCGTTATAGATTGATGTTACTTGAAGTATGTAAATATGTAAATAGAGGTAACATGTGCATAAATAGATTCATAAATACGTAAATTCATTACCTTGGTTTAAAGGCGAACGATTTTGATCCTGGTCGATTAACGGTTTTTCTTTAACGGGACTAGAGGGAGGAGAGATTGCCGTTGGTTCAGACGGAGTCGCGGGGAGACTATTAGATGAAATAATATTCGTTATTGTTGGAACCGAAGGTGTGGTTGGGGCACTCATTGTTGTCGTCGGTCTTGGTAATTGACTTGGAGGCCCAGCAGGAAGTCCTACAAACAAGATATGCATTTATTATTGTTTGAACGATTGTTGCTTAATCAACATAACTAAAAAAAAAATTTGAATGAACCTGGAGGTCTCTGTGGACTAATTTGAGCGGGGGGAAGCAGGCTATTGGGTCTGGCAGGACCCATCGGTGGTCTAATTCTTGCAGCCGCTACGCTGCCAACGCTTCCTGGCCCGATGCTAATCTGCAAGCGGCTTTGAAATCCTCGTGGGTCTAAAGACGAGGTCGAATATGTCAAACTCGAACCTTGCGATCTGATGTCGATCGGTGGTTGTGGATCCGACGACGGTGGCCTCAGTGTCAAGCTAACTGATGTGTAACTACGTGCATGGTCAAATTGTCCAGTGTTTTTTCCTATAGCCAACTGAGGTTCCGCGTAATGAGGTCGAGGTTCGACAACGAGGTCGCTTCGTTTACACGTACCGATTGTCGGCACCGTTCGGAAGTCTGCGGATTGTATAGATTACAAAAATTAAATACATTATGTTTTTATTTAACGTCAATAAACAACATGGCTAAGGTTTATCAAAAAAGGGACTAAGGAAACGAAACCAATACTTCATAGTTACCATGACACAGTGGTAAAGAATACAGAAAGCGAGATAAAGAAAAATAGCTGAGATAATTTTTAATGGAAAAAGATAATAAAAAAGAAATAAAAAAAAAGATAAATTTAATCACAAAATATTAAAAAAGAGCAAGAAAGGATGAATACAAGATGAAAAGAGAAATGTTTGCGTGGAAAGTGTGGGCAAACGGAAAACCGATAATCAACTTTTGAACCAAGTGCAAACTTTAATTCCTTATTTATTATTCACAATTGTTATTAATTATGTGTATCTCTTTGCCTGCTTTCTTTCTTTTAGGAATGGGATGACATGTTAAGTAGTATAATAGGTATCATTCTCGATCGATATTCAGAAGAAGTCGACAATTAGAATTCTACATCTCATGTAATCGATTGTTACGATCGTGTTAGTTGTCATCGTTGATAAAACAGTTTTGGCATATCGCACACGCGCGTGCGTTCAAAAATAAGATTCAACGATCTTGATTGTTATACTGTTGCTGTTAAGGCCTGAGAAAAACGGAAGGATATTGATCAAATTAGAAAAAAGAACGAAAAATACGTGTATATCTAAGTATACAAATAGATATAGCAAATATCTAATAGTAGTCACATCGTACCGCGGTTGCCCGCAGGACTGCAGGCGACATTAACGTTGAGTTCGAATCCAGGAGCAACATTGTTGCTTACGCAGTTGTTGCCATTGGTGTTTGCGGACGGGACGTCGTCAAAAAAACCGCGTGCTTTGCAAGCCGCTGGTGCGGAAGAGGGTGCAGGTGGTTCGATTGAAGTTACGGATGACGATGCCGCGGCGGCACGTGAACAGCCAATAGGAAAACGTCGTGCTACGCCGATATCCAATGAGGCTGGCCTAGAAGGTCGTGAACCATTGCTGTTCGATGTAATGCGTTGTGTTGATTGATGATTCATAACGCAGCAACGTTGTTGCTGTTGTTGATGATAATGTTGCTGGTGCTGTTGCTGCTGTTGATGATGCGATTGGTGGTGCGATTGGTGGTGATGTTGAGCAGCAACAGCAGCAGCAGGTGGGGGCGGCGGAAAAGCGCCCGGTGACGGACGCGATTCTTGGGTTGCTCGTAGACTTCTTGCGCATATCTCCCTGTCGTGGCTGTTCTGCAACGCACACGCATCTGGATCAGCCGGCTTTTTTCCTCTGTTCTCGTACGATTCTTTCTTCGTCAAAATCGAGAACGAGTGCCCTATCTTATTTATCTTATTATCAACCGCTAATATATTTTTCATTATTAAATCGTAAGATTATAGGAAGCAACATCTAGAGCCCACACAAATTTTCCACGCTCGTGCAAGTGAGTATGATAATGTTTGAGAAATGAAATGATGATGGGAGGGACGTTTATATATTTGATATTGAATGCATTTGGAATTTGTTATGATTTGTTTATATCAATCAAAAAAAAAAAAAAAAATATATATATATATATATATATATATATATAATACGTATATTGTGACAATAAATTATTTGGTTAGATAGATAATCATTTGTTCCAAATAAAAATTTACAAAAATGCACAAATATTATAGTAACATTAGGTTAAATAATATATCTGATATTAAAGAAAAAATTAAAAAGAAAAAACATGATTTTGAATGATTTCATTCGGTTTTGATTGATCAAAATTAGAATTATCAGGACGGTTAACGTTATTAGAATTGAAACAAAAAGAGAACTGTTAGAAATTGACTCATGCTTAAGATTTTTGAAAAGGTTTGGATAAAGGGTAGCTGTACCTGTGCGATGCACTGGGAAACGACGTAATCAGGGAGCGCGGGGAACTGCTGCTTCAGCTCGTGGAACAGCTGCATGATAGCGATGTTAGAGCAGTGGCACTCCCCCATCGTGGGCCCCCATCCTCCTGGTAGGAATTACCTATAGGTGCCAGGATCTCTTGTTATCCAAATCTCAATTCTACTCTCTTGTTCAGATCAAAACTTTAATGATCAGAGTTACTATTAAATTGAACTCATAAATACATTTATGTCACAAATCGAACGGTCCAAGATTTCGGAAAAAAGATTTTGCGTTCAGTTCTCTATTAACAAAATATTAGTTAACAAGACATTTAAAGCGTCTTTAAACGTCCATATTTTGTAAAGTTAATATTAGCCGGTAGATTATTTCGCAATGAAAATATTTAAATACATCTGTTGACTATACAAATTACCGTTAAATATTGATATCTGTCGTACCTGTTTTTGGCCAAGTTGCAAAGAAATTATTCCGAGAATCTTAATTCTCGCACGTATTTATATTTTATCGAATAGATAATATTTTTTAATGGGATGAAAGTTTTTCAAAAATTCATTCGACGATTTCGTGAGAAATAATGTTCAAGCTTGAAAACGTAATGATTATTTTGTTGGAAATATAAAAATGACGTTTGGTCGTAGAAAAATTGTACGTTGTTGTAGATTTTCTAAATAAAGTAGATCGTGGAATTGGCAACGCGTAAGGTATCGGTGGACACCTGTGTTCCAAAGCGCGCGCGTGCTTACACTACGTAGGTGTGCCACATAATTAGCCGGCACTGTCGTGGCGTTGCACGCGCGTTTGCTCGCCCACGCACGCTTCCGCGCATGCGCGTTCCCGCTAATCTCTCTTGCTTTCAGCCCTTCTTTAAATCGTCCTATTTTGTAAGGACTAGATTATGTTATATTATTATATGCAAATGATTTGTTCAAACAAAGATTTTCGTTGTCGACTTCAACCGTACGATCGAGAATCATTGATATAAACAAAACGATCAGAAACTTTGTCCCTCCGAGAGACACCGGATCAATTTTTTGAATACTTACATATCTGAGCTTCCATAATTAATATCTGCTTCTGCTCGTACGTATATGTAGATAAGAGAAAAATATTTGTTATTTTTTACCTCATACTTCGCACCGTCACACAAGAGAATGAAGATGAACTTTTTATTGATGATTTTTTTCGTTCTCTCTTTCTCTTCTTCTCTTTTCTTTTTTTCACAACGAATAAACAAGAATAATTAATCCTGAGATAGTATTCACGGTGACTCTCGGAAATACACACAGATGCCCTTTTTCAATATAATTTTCTGTTCAAATTTGAAAATACAATGAGTCGCAGGAAATTCTCGTTAAAGTTTTATAGCAATTAATTGAAAGTTTTTGGTTGCTAATTATTAATACAATAAGCTCTTGCAGGGCGTTAAGAGATAACTCGGTAAGATAGACAAGAGATACTTGTAGGAGCTTTCTCGCGACTTTCGAAGAGTGTCTATACGTAAATGACCGAAATACAAATAAATTTGTGTGGGCAGACATTCGAAGCGAAGGTGGTAAGTTCGAATTCGTTTTTGAAGCAGCTATCGCTTCGCTCACGCGAAGCCAACCGAACGACGGTGTGCGTGCCAAAGCTAGTTTTTCACTGGCGTAGAAACTACCTATAGCGATGTCGTGGACAAAATGAACGGGGGATATGCCAAATATCGCCACAAACGCGATATAATATATTTATCGACCAAAATATACGACTTATTCTTACATAGAAATGATTTCTAAGTTAATACGAGGAAAAACGTTTATTAAATTTTTATTATGAAATATGCAACGATTTTCCTCTTGATTTATCTCAAAGGAAAAAGAGCAAAGAAAGGAATTATCATTTAAGATCTAACAATTACCTTCGTATTGGTATTACGCTCTTGCTATTTATTATTTATTTTTACATATATTTAACAAAAATCACAGAAAATAATCATAATCTCAAATGTAATTAGTTCAATATTATATGTTGGTTCTATATTGCTGATAAAGAAATAATATAAACTTACAAAAATGAAATAGTTTATTTTGTAACACTTTATGTTCCTTTTGACATTATTTTTTTGCCCTTATATCCTTCAACAGAAAAAAAAAGCAAAGATTCGATGCAACATTCTAAAGAAATCAACGCGTCTTTTCTCGGTTGGAGGCAAAGCTTTAAGAGAAGTTGAGTGAGCTGAGGGACTGGGTTGGGCAGGGCGGTATGGGATGGAGGAGGAAAGAAAGGGGGGAAAAACGAAAACGCATTTCACCGAGCCGGCGAAAAAGGAAAAGCGGAATTCCAGCTTGGCGAGAAGATATTTGTGTCATGAGGAGACACACAGCGGCTGTTTTCGTCTATGACCAGAAACACGAAGAAAAGGGACTTCCACGAGTATTTTCATACATTTTTCTCATACCCTCTTCGTCAGAGGCACAAAAAAACGAAGAAAACTATTAAATCTATTATTTTTTTTTAAATAAATTTCGACGAATAAAAATCGGGACGCGAGGGGTTAGTCTAATAATAAATACGTTTGTTGTTGGAATTTCATTGCATTCAAAATTTCGCAAGGAATAAGAACTACAAAAAATGTGTCTATTTTTATTACATAGAAAGTTTTTCTTTCATACAAATCAAAGTTCAATTTTTAGACTTTTTCTTTCAACGAATTTACGTATAATTAGAGGGGGCTGAGGGTGGTACATTTTGCAAAGCATCGAAAGAAAATAAGATAACTAAGAGTGATAATTGATTAAGGTTCATAACGTTAAGCAGAACTACGATATACGTATGTCCGAGTTTGCACTAAAAACAAACTTACGAATGTATAAATTTATTTGTATTATTTTCTTTTTTAGTAACAGAAACGTAAATGTTTATTCTCCTCTTATTGCACGTAGAACAACGTTTACATCGACAGCAACTACTTCGATAAAATAGAAATGCATGTATTTATTCACGTGTAATATTTAACAACGTGCCGACAAATTGAAATGATACGTTTTGAACTTTCATGTGGACGTTTATCACGGATGTCGTTTGTGTCGAGAGTATTACGTAATCAAGATGATTTCTCCCTCCGCGTGCACTCACTCCCCACCACCACAACGAGCTATTTCGCTATGAAAACAAGCAGTTATCCACTGAAAGTAGCGTGCTACTCGATCCACGTGGACACTTTGTAAATGATCAATATCAAACTGTCAAACCATCATTAGATGTAATATAATAATACGTTATACATATACTATAATTATTAACGTCTATTTGTACTTATTAATGAATCATAATACAATAAAAATGGCAGTGATGTCCTCGTAATAATTGACTCTACGAAATTCTTTGAAAAAATGTTTATTCAAAATTGTTTTGAATTTAAAAATATTTGACGTTTGTAATGGCTTCATTCATTAAGAAAATTCATTTCGATGTTATTCTTACGAAAATTTTCTTGAAGCATAGACATCTCGACAAATAAAGTAATAGATTTATCCGAAAGAAAAACAAAAGCGGATATTTTATGTTAGAAGTAGAAGGTTGAGAAAAATTGGAAGATACGCGACGTGTTGCATCGTTGTAGGGAACGTTCAAACGCATTCCACACAGAGGCGCGCGAGTATATTTTTGTGGGCGCGCGCGCGCGCTGAGAGGGCGCAAAACGACGACAAATAAAAGTCAAAGAGTGCTTCCTTATCCCCACCTTTTTTCTATCTATCTATCTCTCTCTCTCTCTCTCCCTCTCTTTCTTTCTTTCTAATTTATTCAATCACTCACCCACTCGCTCGCTCCCTTCTTCTCTTCTCACTCACTCAGCTTATTCTACTCACTCGGCAGTGGCACGTCACCGACGAAGAGTCACGCGAGATAGCGCGACGAGTCGAAAGAGAAACGAAGTATCAAGTAAAGTATACTACGCGTTGGTTCCTTGGAGAGTTGAAGAAGCGAAGAAGCAAAGAAGCGAGACCGAACGGAGTGGCGAGGCCGCTTTTAGAAATAACTCTCTCGCCCCCTCTCACTCTCACTAACGCAGATCAGATGCGTGCGCGTGTACTCAGTTATACGCCACATTGCTCATTTTTTGAGTTTACAGAAGTAGGAGAAGAATTTATCTAATTAACGAATTATCGAATTAATTAATGAACGAACGAACGAACGAACTTAACGGAATAAATTCAATTATAAAAGAAACTTACCGGACGGCGGCCATTGGAGAAGTAAAGACGTCGTTGAAGTTAAATAAAGGCGATCAAAAAAGTAGGAATATCAATCGTTTACAAGCAGAAGAATCTTTGTGAAACGTCGAACGCGATTGCAATGTTCACAGTAGTATATAATAACGCGCAGCGCGGTGTCACTTATCCGAAGGCGCGCGCGCGCGCGCCTACTCGTCAGGGCACTCGTTTCTTTCTTTCTTTATTCTGTTTCTATCTTTTTCTTTCTCTCTTTCTCTCTCTCTCTCTCTCTTTACCTTCCTTGGGGAAAAGAGAATGCGCCCTAGCGTTGTTCACTTGTTTTTCTCGTATGATATTTGCACTTTTTTTTTATTTATGATATCGTCCTCTCTCAGCTTTTAATTTTCTCTCTTTTAAGAATTTTTAAAACTTTTTTTTGATTATAAGATAGAAACAGAAAAAAAGAGAGGAAGAGAAAGAGAGAGAGAGAGAGAGAGAGAGAGAGAGAGAGAGAGAGAGAAACACAACACCGGAAGCGCGCGCGCGTGCGTTATCTCTTTCTCCCTCTCGTTGTCGCAAAAGCGGAGCGAAGCGACGCAAAAACGACCGTCCGTCGAAAGCAGCGATCAGCTGTCTACTGCCCCCCACCTAGCGACCGTCTACCGCGCGATTCTAGCGAGTAACCGGCAAACCAGAAAATGTGCGCGCGCGCTCCCACCCGCCAGTAACCCGATCGCGCATACTAACTCTTCTTTCTCTTTTTTTTCTATTTCTTTCCTTCTCTATGCAGTGCGCTCGGGTGACTTGCGTAGTCGTCGTGCCGGATCGACAATTGCCTCTCTCACTATTTATGAATGGGAAGAGACGAACGTCTCGTCAGTGCGGCTCCTCCCTCGAAAGGAACCACGAGGAAGGGGAAATCGTATATCTATTTTAAAATAAATTGGAAGATGCCTTGTAATACCTTTCAAACTTTCGGACTAATTCGCTATGCCCTTTTTCTATTCGTTTGCATCTGCATCGCTAAGGTCTAAAAGAGACGAAGCAAGTTCTTTGCTCTTGCATTCTTAGTGCCATCTCTCGTAGTTATTTTCAAACTTTTGTCGATTACAAACTCATCGGTAGGAACGTGAATATATACTTTATTTTTTTGAAGGAAGATGGCGGGATAATGTTTTTTACCGGAGAAATGGCTTAACTTTCTGGAAACACTAATATATATATATATTCACTTTTACAAATATAAAGTCAAAAGAATAATGATAACTATAATAATAATTATCGCAATAATAATATAGTAATAATAAAATAATTAATATAATCATAATATACTGTTATTTTAATGAAATATTAATATTAATAATAATAAAAATAAAAATCGCTATTACAAAATATCCAACTAGACGTTTATTCGCGTATTCACTTCGTTTAGTTTTTATTCAATAAAGCGATTATTTTGCCATCTTCCAATAATAATATTATTATTAATAATACATGTTGACGATTAATTCGCGAACATTGTGAGCACGTGAAAGATCAGCAGAAATCGCGTTTAGGTATGATGAATACCGCTATTATTTTTCTGAACGGAGAAATCGTTGTACTTTGCTTTTATCGGACCCTTATGATCTTCTCGCTTACGTACGCTCGTCTCAGTGGATAAAGAAAATGCAAACGTAACAAGGTATTTCGCGTGCCGAAGAACTCGGAAGAAACGTATGCACCGTGCAATGTCGAGAGCTAGTCAAGATATTTTATATTTATATGAATGTATGTACATTCTTCTTTGTACTACACGACAAATATCTTATACCCTTTTATTATTATGTTTCTATGTTGATCAGAATCTTGAATTACTCTAACATAATTGGAAAATCCTAAAAAAAGCTAATAAAGCATTTTGAGTAACGCAATACAATTGTCTAATATTTTCAAATTATGTGAAGATTAGTTTTACAAAATTCGAGCTTCGGATGAATTAAGACTAGACGTTATTATTCGAACTGGTAAAAAAAAAAATATGTAGACACGATGAAGAAGTGTTCTCCATAAAAATGTTACTTAAAAGTCCGATGTAAGACTTTCAATTTATAAGTACATAATTTAAATACTTCAATGAAAATCGTTCCTTCTTGTAATGCACACGTTTCTTCTGTGTTCTTCGTATATTTTTGTTTACTTTTTCTTTTTTCATCGTGCTTCGGCAAAGAAAAAACTCGTTTTCCTCATTCGCAATATCTCTTTTTCCTTTTATTATTACGTAGAAGTAATCGCGACAAATGTTGGATTAATGATAAATCCGATTTATTCAAAACGTAACAAAAGTTGCGCTTTGTTGAAAACATTTACATACATGATTGGTATGTAATATTAAAATCAAACAAAAATAAGCGAAGAGGAAGGGAAATAAACGATACATCGATTTATAATTTGTATGTATGTACATACGTGCATGTAAATTTAAATAAAAAATCAATCTTGGACTTTCTTAGTTTTTTTTTTCTATTTTTCTTTTTTATAGTATCGCGATAATAAAAAAGCTAAATTACTCTGAATTTGGCTCAGCCATATAAACGTAGCAAAGGCTTTCCAAAATATTTCTTACGTCGATCGATTTAGTTGTGTCAACACGAATGATTTAGTTTAGACGATTGGAAGTTTCGATAGAATGTTCTCCCTAAATGAGATTAACGAATGATTTCTCTTTAGGATCGAAATATGATTCCATCGAATCTTCGTTTACATCGATATTCGTTGTTGCAATAGGTCGATCGTATTAGGATTGTGTTGTTGATTTTGTTGTTGTTGAAGTTGTTGATGTCGACTATATTGTGTCGAATCCAAGGAAAAGAAAAAAGAGATCCTAGACTCGACGACGAAGGTCCAGCCTAGTCGTCATTGACCTCGATAGGGATGCTGGTGGTGAACGTTGGTGTTTCCAATTCTTCATGCTTCTTCATCTTCATACTCTATAATAGTATAATAAAAGTATAGCGAGAAGCGTAATGATAATAAATATAAGAGCTTTATAGTTTATTATTAGGTGTATACTATTAATATATATTTGAATAAGACTTTTTACAATTAAAATTCTTCATTTTTTAAACGAGGAACTAATTTATTTAAAGCACAAATGTTTTATGTGATAAAAAAGTAAATATTTACAGTAACAATTTGTACTTCACGCGATTGTGAAAGAATAGAGATACTAAATATATATTCTTCATCAATAAAAAGAAAGTTTCAATTTACTTTAACCAAGTTTAAAGTACTATGACGAGTTATCTCATTATCTCCAGTTAAAAGCTTTAATTTCACCTTAGTTATTTAATTGAATCATATAAAAATGTTTTTTCATTGCTACAAAGTTTGATAATTTGTGATACTATTTATCAGTTAATCCAATATATCGCAGATAAGTATATATTTTACCTGTTGAAGTTTATAATGATTAATGATGTCTTGATCTGCCGGACAGCTTTGTAAGAAAGCATCGAGCCTGTACATATGATGCATGTATCTCCAAAGATGCACCAGGCTTTCAGGGATTTCAAAATTGGCAAAGTACTTTCCAGCGACCCTGATGTGTTGAAGTCGTGGCATGAGTTCACAATCGAAACAGCACATCGTGTCGCCCGTGAGAAAGCGCGTACCCTTGCGACCCAAGTGTTCGTCGATCTTTCGTAAGTGTGCCATCAAAGAGGATGACTTCGGATCTTTATCCTTGTCTTTTGCATTGAGCAGTAGCAATTTCAATTTCTATTCAAATATTATCATGTCACTTTATTAGAGATCTATAAGCATATCATTAAAACACGTTAAACACCACGTAAGTTACCAGTAACTGATTATATAAGATTTATAGTATTATATTCTTATATTAAAAATTAAATTGTTTTTGAAGCTTATAAAAAAAAATATTTTTTATTTAATATATATATATAGTGAATATATAGTGAATAGCAAGAATAGTCATACTCCCACTGTCAATTTAAAACAATGAATATTTTCTTGTAATACAAGACTAATAACTTATGATTTAAATAAAATTATATTTTTTAACAATTATATATAAAAATAAAATGTACTTTTGCAATCAAATTTAGATCAATTTGAAATTTGAATAATATTAAAATAAATTTCTATATATAATACAAGAATTTTGAAGCTTTACATAACAATTTGCATATAAATCATTTAGAGTTGATAGCAAAGGGGAGTACGAATATTCTTGTAACTCACTGTATATTAAATATTTGCGTATCTTTCCAGATGAGGGAATATTGCAGCGTGAACGGAAGAGGGGTAAACAATGTAGGATCGGTGTTTAACGTGTTTAAATATAAACAATTATTTCGAAATGAAATATAAAATAAGTAAAACTTACGCTAAACAAATTCTCTACTAGGGTGGCAACTTCTTTATCTTGAACGAAAAGGTTATGTCCACCGGGTATATTCTTCATGATGTGTCGTTCGATTTTCTCGTTCTCCAAAATGGCGTCACCATTGTCGATCAAGATCGGAGGTGGAGTTGCTTGGAAATTAGTACGAAAGTCCGGTGGTGGTTTCTGCATGTCGACAGTCGTCACTTTCAAAGAGATTGTCTTCAACTCGGCGAGAAGGTACAAATCCATAAAGTATTCTTGACAGAAGAGACATGCACCTTTCCTACGGCCATCGATCGTTGACGCCTACGAACAGAAAAATACAATGTAATTGTTGATATTATAATTGTTTGAAATATTCTATGCTTTTTTCATTATCTAATCGATTTATTAAAGAACTTTTGGCAGAATACCAACTATTTTCTCACGAATAAAATATGGAACATAAATTCTAAAGAAATGATGATCAGCTGGAGAAATGTAATAAAATTGACAATTTGCCAGTTTCATCTTCTCTTGCAATATCAATTCTATTTTACAGCTCAACGATCGTCTTTAAATACCGTAGCATCTCTGACTCGCAAAATTGAACCGTTCGCGGAACAAAACGATTAGCTTTACTATATTAGAGTAATTTTAAATTTTACCATGAAACCACTCAATAGCAATACTTTAACATTTTATATTTAAAATCAATTTATTCAATCATTAGGCTAATAAATAGCAACCATTTTTATCTTTGTTGAAGAATAAATGATAAAACGATGAAAATAACTTTGTGTATTTTTGGTTAAAAATTTTGGAAGTTAAATAGATTTGGCAAATGAGCGGCTCAAATAGTTGTGTTGTAATAACATTTTGAAAAAGAATTAGAAGATCAATGTGAGAACGAAAAGAAAAAAAAGAAAACGAAAAAAAATTGACCTCTTCATTCTACTGTGTATTCCTTTTACAATAATACAGTCCCAGGTTTCTTACTCGAGGGATTTATGTCACCGTTACACGATGATACTACGTTCTCATATGTATATGCGTTCCTCGATGTGCTCGCTTCTTTTTGCTCGATGACGCATCACCATTCTTGTTCGTCAAGATTTCGAATTGCACGAAGAAAGAGAAGTGTCAAGGTTCTTTTTCAATTCTACGAATAAGAAGGCTTAAGAATGAAAAACTTGTTGAATTATAATATTTGACCTTTAAACAATTTCAAAGTAAAACGTTTATCAAAAATAATAGAAATTTTAATTAAATAAAAGAAGAAACTTTAGAAAATCATAGTTGAAATAATTATATAAAAAAGAAGAAAAAATTATTCCTTTCTTTAGTTCTTTATGTGATTCCCTTTCTTTTTTTTTTTTTTTTTTGAAGTTTAGAGTGTTGGATAAAATTTCTTTATGGTTTGTTTATTTTTAAGATAAACGTTGTTATTTGCATTGTGGACAAGGAAGAAAAAGAAATCCATATATGATGAAGCTTTTCTATATCTTTTCAGTCTATAAAAAAGAAAATTAGAATAGAGATAGTTTGGTGTATTTTCCACATGCATATGAGATATGCAATAAAAAATATCCATTGTTAAAACCATTGAGTTTTTCATTTCATAATCCCAACAATCATGTTTGTATTGTATTTATCAAATATCAAATATTTGAATATTTTAATATTTATAACAATTTGTGTAAGTAAAATACTAATCAAATTATTGGGTTATAGGGGATATTAAAAAATACTCTTTCTTATAACACAATTTTCTTTTTATTTTATATGATAAGGTAGAAGCACGTCTTTACTCAATCAGCAGTAGAAAAGGAATAATCGAACAAAAGAAAAATATTTCGTCGCTAAGCACTTAGATGCAGCTGCCCTTTGTTAGGGATAAAGAAAACAAAGATTAAGAAGGAACGCCCATCGATAGAACAAAACACTCTGTGTCCCACACTAGATATCGGATATTATTTATATACATAAAAGTATCGATTGCATTTTGTAGATATGGTAATATAAACGCAGAATAAAGAATACAGCGTAGAATTCAACACAAATAATATCAATTTTAAGAAATATAGAAAAAAAAAATAGAAAAAAAAATAAATTCTTTGAAAATATTTGTAAAATATTTAAATATTTTGATATTCAGAATATATTGTTGCTATAGTAATATGTTTAAGATTTATTCGATAATATTGAATTTTTCAATTACGTTTATAATATGTAAACTTGTTAGATGAGTCCTTGGAAATTTCTTCGAAATTTTCATGGTTGATTCACGAGGATGGTAAAAACCTTCATGGATGTTGAAAGAAACAGTCGTGAAGGAGATAATGTCATCCCGATATGGTAAGAGCAACGATTGCTATCTCTACATACTATATACATATATGTATACATATCTTGAGCAATGACCTAATCTATTGTACAGAGAAATGTGTATATATATACACAACTACTTGTACATATATACTTTTATCTTATAAGTGCATATAACGATAAGGAAAATCCGTGAATCGAGTTTGGTGTTACGATATGTGGTTATATGAGTCTTAGTACACAAAATAAATTCCTATATAAGGAAATGAAATGTTTAGTAAAAGCAAAGCTGGAATTAAATAATATACAATAATTTTATTATTAAAAAATAAACAAGAACTTCCCCAAAGTCTTTAAAATGATGGATCTTGAAAATTATTTATTTTAACTCTTAATGGACCAATGCACGTGTATATGAAGGGCAGAAACTAATTTATTATTTTTATCACTGTTATTGTTATCATATTTACAATTAACGGGTAATACGGGAATCATTTTTTTCTGGGGCCTTGAAGTATGTGTAATTAATTTCTATATTCTATACAAATCCGTTCAAAAAGAGAATGAAAAAGCAGTTTCATATTGAATATTTATAAAACAATTATTCGTTTAGTAAATAGATGATTTGTATATGTAGGAAAAATAAAATTAGACTACAAATAGTAGAATTTTAAAAAATTAAAAAAATAATTAAATTTGAATAATTCTAAAAAACAGGTTTATGTTTACAGCTAATTTTAAAGCTTTGCATTACAAGCGAATATGAATTATTTCACATTTACAGTAAGAGCAGGTACGAATAAATCCTGGGACTTACTGTATATAATTTAAAATCTCTCTGTGTATTTGTGATTCTACTATGACTATGATTCAGGTTTATTTTTATTATGACGTCATATTTGACTAGGTAAAATGTATTAGTATTTAAACATAAAAAGAAATACATTGAGAGAAAAACAGGTAAAAGGTGAAATTCGAAATCCTGTATAGTTCGTTGAAATTTCTTTGTAACATAAACACCACGTGCTAAGAGAACGTCGATCGTAGATAAAATGTCACGAAGACGTCTTCGACATCTTCTATCTTCAAGGAGGCGGTGATCTATCGCCTCGTTCGTTTCTCGCCATCTCCTTTCTCTCTTATGAAAGCTCGGCAATTCAAATGCCGGAAATTTCTGCGATCAGCGATATGGTAAAACGATTGTATGCATGTGCGTTTATATAGATTGGGTTGGTCAATAAATTTTACCGAAATTTTTTATAGTTCAATAATAGTAAATGATAACAAATGATACGAATATATTTTATTGTGTAAATGTTTAATATTTTATATCAAGTAAATAAATATACGCGCGCGCGTGTTATTATATTTTGTATCTAAAAGTGTATAATTTTTATATGTTAATGTAATAAATTGCACCACACAATACAAGACTAGCACATTAGCAGTCATGATATCGATAAAAAACTGAACATGGACCACAAAATGGTTTTATTATATTTGGAGAAGGTTGTATACCAATATAAAAAGAAGGTTGTTTCATTATTTGTATTAAAATCTGAAGAAACTGTTTACACAATCCAATATATTATAAAAAATAATGAACACGATAATAAAGTATAACAAATTATTTTCAATAATTATTTGACCCTTTAAGTTTTGATTACGTAGTAAGGTGCCATTTTTTTTAATCAAAATGATTCATCCTAACTCAATTGAGTAACTAAAAACAAAAAAAGATTTAAAAAAAAAAAAAATAAAGAAACAGAAAATTAAAATAAATTAAAAATAATATATAATTCAAAAATCAAATAAAAATCAAATAAAAATAAAAAAATAATTATTGCAAAGACGTATTTAAATCTTACTTTCATACTAGCTCAATTGACCAACCAAAAAAAAAAAAAAAGAAAGATTAATTAAAAAAGAAAAGAAACTCAAATTTAAAATAAATTAAATTAAAATAAAATAAAATTATTAAAAATTAAATTAAAATCAATATGAATCAAGAAAGGGATAAAAGGAAAAAAGAAATATTTCCTTCAAATTACTTAGGGAGGAAAAAAATATATGCTGAGAGTCCGTGAAAATTTAATTTTTTCCGTTCACATAAACATAATAGTTAAAGAAACACGAAACTGTTTCCGTTCGCATGATATTCGAGTAGAACGTAAGTATTTTCTTCCAACGTCTCGAAATAAAACGTTTAGAACGCAACTCGAGCACTTTTCGAACGTACCTTACGTACGTTTTATAGATATATACATAATATAAAGGGTGTCCAAAAAGATTAGGACCAAAATTATATTACGTATTACTGAGGTCAAATGAATTAAAAAAGTTCATATAAATTTATGTCCGAAAATGCTGTATAAAAAAAGATATAGGCTTTCAAAGATATTTATGACTTATTCTGATAGTTATAAGAAACTAATAAAATAAAAATTTCCTATTGTATTGGGAATAATAGAAAATACAATTTAAATCATTCAAAAAGTTCATCTTCTGTTTCTATCGTATTCTTATAAACTAATTCTTTTGCATGATCTCATAAATAGAAGTCCAGTTAGGTGACTTAGAAGTCCAACTAAATCCTTAAGTATTATCATACGTATATTATGATTTTTAGAATGATTTTTGGACACCCTTTATATTACATATGTATAGGTTACAACGAGTACGTGTATTTTATTCCTGAATCGTTATTTCAAAGACCTACACTGAAATTGAATAAACACCAAAATTTAATGCGAATAAGCATAAGTATGTATAAACCTATACGTATACTTTTAAGAAAATTTAAAATGCTAAGTTTGGAATGAAACAAGTTCCGAGAGAAACGTGATATAAAAAATATAAAATAGAATTAATCCTTCATAAATCAATCTTTTAGGTTAAAGTTATTTGTTTTATTTTTATGTTAAAATATGTTGTCATTGTAAAAAGATTTTGTTTCTATTAAAAAAAAAAAAAAAAAAAAAAAAAAAAATATCACAAAGTTACCCTAGTAGCACAAAATATTGAAAAATATTGAATACATGTGTATTTTTCAATATTTTGGGCTACTAGGGTTAATTTTAAAATTATGTTGAAATTTTTTCTTCAATTAAAAACAATAAATATCATAGTACTTTTATTTTGAAATGATCTTATTTTTGTTCGAACAATCTATCCGAAAATTACCGTGTTATGTAAAAAGATTTGTAATGTTATAGTTTGAACACCAAGTATAGGTATAATATAGTATTATTAAACTGAATATATAATTTAGGCTTAAAATACATTGAAAAATTCGTATATATATGTATGAATTAATAAATAATTGTCAAATAATAAAATAAATAAGATTTAAAAAATAACAGATATATAGTACATATGAAAGTGCATTCTCAAGTGTTCGACTTCAAAGTGGTATAGCAATATAAAGAGGATTAAGTAAAATTTCTTTGACGAGGTTGAAAAAAGAATCTCGTTGTTCCTGAGCGAAGGACAACTTCCTTATTCAACGTAAGGATCTCTTGATCTACTTCTTTCCTTTTTATTATGATCTCACGAAGATGATTCACCAACCATAAGCATTCATGACTTTTGACTGGGCACGTTTTTTATGACGTTAAGATAAATTTAAAAATCTCACACACACATACACACACATTGTTTTCTCTTTTATTTTCTCCGATCGATTTATTATTCTTTACCTTTTTTGATTCTGTAAAACCTTATCACGTTGGTCGTGTAATCGCAAAGTAAAACTGCTGAATAAAATGATAAAAAGTTTTAGTATCAACCCGAAGTACTATATCGTGTCTCTTTTACGTCATTCCCTTATTTATATTGTTATGAGTAACTATATTTTGTTCAATTACATCGTAATAATAAATCATCTATTATATATGTGTATATGCGTGTGTGTTCACGCATATTTCCACAATGAGTTGAACGAATTCACCAATTGATAACGTTCCCCTATGCAAAGGTCGAATAAAAGTTCATAAAAGCTCATAAGTGCAGTTTAATAATCGCCTTCGTGTCAACTAGTAAAAAAGGGGAATATATAATTTCAAATTCTTATTAATTCGTTTATTGATTTGACGAGGATAATAATAATCGAGTACCGGAGGTGAATTGTCACGTGGAAAACATAGATATAATCGAATTAGAAACAGAGATAAAATACGTACACACTCGTACATCAAATATTTCTTTTTTATTTTTAATAAAATTATTGTTCAAAAAATATATTATTAAACTTTCAAAGTCTTCTTCCGTTTTCTTCTTTTTTCTCTTATAAATTAAATGATAATTAAGTTGAACGTTAAAAATCTATATTCGAGGTGTCAAATCTTTTGGCACACATGGACCTTAGGCCACATTTAAAGATAGAAAATATTGAGTTGTCCTGAAAGTTCGTGCCGATTTTGACGGAAGATTGAAATGCAACCTATTTAAGTTTTATTTTTTGTTATATATTTATTACATAATAAATATAACTATATATATAATTACAAAAATAATACAATAATAAATATAATAATATAATAACTTAAAAATTTCGTGCTTTTAGAACTTTTCAGGTTTTTTTAGCAAAAGAACTATAATGCCATCTATCGAAAATCGACACAAACTTTCCGGATAACTGAGTTTCGCGTGAGCGAATTTCAAAAAATTTAAGTTAAACAAATTTTAGTATTTTAAGAAAGTTTATGACTTTATTATAATAATTTCTTTGAATGGATTTTATCTAAAAATAAATGAAAAAAGTCGAAATTTTATTCGATTAAAATGAATTATTTTTTCTTATTCATTAAAGTAGAGTATTGATTATTTGTAGTAAAATTTTCATTAAAAAAAAAAAAATTGTAAAATAAGTACGCGATTCAAATATAGTATGAAACAGCAATTATATAGAGAGAATATCGAAAGAGAGAAAGGAAAAACAGGCAGGTTGGCGTTTACACGGCAGACTGGAGAAAGACGGGCGAAGAAAGCGGAAGGCAAAGGAGTTCATCGTTTAACGGTAGAATCTCTCGAGGACTTCTTCGCTCGTTTGTGCACGTTACGGTCTTCACCGTTCCATCGTACAATTTGACACACTTTGTACGATCGCCTCCGGATCGCAAGGTCAGCCGGTTAACGTTTAATCATTATCGAGAAGTGAGCTTCGCGCACCGTTTTATCCTACGTATATATTATACAATATACATACAGTTAGTTTCACAATTATTCGTATACTCCCGCTTCTACTGTTAACTTAAAATAATATTCCTTTTTTGTAAATATAATATTTCCTAATTCTTATCCCATTAGCTGCCACGATCGCCATTTGGCGATTTTGGAATTTTACGTACACCATTCGGTTTCATGTGGACTGTATGAGAAAAATGGCATAATAATAGCTATTTTATATGTTTAAGATAACGCATATAATAAAAGAAATAGTCTCTTATTTTTTTTTTGCAACCAGCCAAAATCTTTATTTTAGACTTTTAAAAAAATATAAATATTTCTGAAACAAAACATAATTTGGCAGTTAATAGGTTAATATTGTACGTGAGAGAAACATATTTTAAGTTTATTTAACGTTTAAATTTGATATAAAATTTTGTACAAAAGAACGTTTTATAATTAGAGAAACATAATTTTATTTGAATGATAAGAAATTGAGATCTGGCACATGTATTTGCATCTACGTAAGATATAATGCAAGTACAGTGATTATTTTTGTAAGTAATACTTGGTTGGTTGCTCCTTTGCGTCTTATAATGCTTTTCAGATGATTGTGCATATTTTGTGAGACTAATTTTTTTTTTCTGTTTACTTCTCTTGTAATAAAATACTTTTATTGCAATCAAATTTATATCAATTTAAAAATTTAATAATCTTAAAATATGTCTCCGTGTAGAAGAATTTTGAAATATTGTATTATAACAAAATATTGATTGTTTTAAATTGACAGTGCAGGGATAAGAATACGTCTGTAAACCACTGAACTATAACGTGAACACAAACACATTAACAGATATTCAATTTTTCTTATAATATTCTCTGTAAATTTGTAAGTATATTATACAACAACAAAATTAAAAAGGTACACAATAATTAATTAATTAATTACAAAAAAAACCTTTTGAAGTAAGAAATAGGCCTTTAAAAAAATGTTCAATTATATATTTGTTGTTTTATTGTACACCGATTTAATCTCTATGGATTATAATATATTTCAAAAAGATTAAATATTTAATTATTCTATTTACAGATTTACAGAAGATTTTATAAGAAAGTTTAGATTGTGTAAAAATGTTGTTCGACTATTGTACATGTATTATACATACAATATAATCATAAATAAATATAAGTATATATCGGTATTGTTTGCAATATTGAATCATCACGAACATTATATACAAATAGTTGTTTGTAAGTAGATATCTACTGGTTTGTTGTCAAAACTACTTTGTGATAAGTAGTAAACGAATTAGATATCATTTGTAAAAATAGTATTTGTCAATATCATTCCAAGCACAAGTACCAAACAAACCGTATACTTTTATCGATTCTAAGTACGTTATTCTAACCATTTTTTTTTTATTAGAATAAATGTCTCATAATTCTGTACCTTTCTTTTATCTCTATTATGTTTATATATTTCATATATATATATATATATATATAAATATATTAAGTGTAGGAAATAATACGGCGGTCTTTTAAAAAATGTAATATTTATTTATAAAGTTATTATGCATCTGTTATTTTTCGAAATATTTTTGATTACTTTGGTCCATCTTTTAGGCAACTACTGAATTCCTTGAAGAAAATATGGCAATTTTGATTCAATTAATTTAATATCAAGAAATCGAATGAATAATTGATGCACTTATATAATATAAATACCGTTAAATATTATAGTATATTCCAGTGACTCTTAAACATTTTGATTGATATATTCGATAGACAAAAATACTTGAAAATTAAATAATAATTATTATCTATAATTTACAAATATTAAAGCAACGTGGTAAAAATTGTTTACATTGTTTATACTCATTTTTTGTTCTTCAGAAATCTATGAGGAAACTAACTGGAGATTGTAATTATAAATATTTCCACGTATGAAACGTGATACGAATCGGGTTCGTTATATGGCCTCTCGGTGGAATAAAACCTTAGAAACAAAAAAAAACTGAAAAGAAAACTAATAAAAATAAGAAAAGAAAAGAAAAGATAAATGAGATATTACTAGTTTGGTCGACACGGGATCTGGGTCCACGGCAATTTTATCGGCGAAAGTTTCGATCGCAAGTTCGTTAATATATCTGGTATCTGTTTGATCTTGCTCTGGATAGAATAACTATTCCATTTTAAGCGACATTTCCTCGGAAAGACGGCGAAAGAAAGCAATCTAGATAGGAGAGAGTCTCGATCGGCTTTCATCGTATCACATTAACGAATCTTTAGAGGAAAACAAAAAGTGCCCAAGTGTAACATTAATTAACTTAAACTAATTTCACATAAGAATTCGTGTATCGTCATACGTGTATGATAGATATTAAATTAATTACATTAAAATTGTTATTTTTTTTTCGTCAAGGAATTCGACAGTTGTCTGAAAGATAGACCAAATATTTCCAAGATTAACAGATATGTATAATCAATTTATAAATAAATATTAAATTTGTTAAAAAGTAATCGAATATAATTGTTAAACTTAATAACGTAAGAATATCATATATCTGCTTTTTCTTGTATGAAACTAGGTGAATGTTTTGATTCTTATGTAAAATTAAATCGAGGAATACAAAAGTTGGGTATATGAACCTGGAAGTATCTGTATTTTTTTTTCTTTTTTAATAATTCCTCTCATCCCAGAGGAAGGACAATGACCTGAGGTACATGTACTTCAGTTAAATAAACTGACTAAACGTATTTCATACATGTATTCTCGTGTAAATACTAACCATACAATAAAAAAGAAAATACAAGACGGATAAAATAAGATAAGAAGAAGAAAAAAAAAGGAGAGAGAATACAATATAATCGATATCGTCTTATACGAAGAACGTTATCTCCGACATTCGGTACGATAAATCGGCTTTCGTTATCAAAAGTTAGTTCTCCCGTTATTTTTCTTTTTTCTTTGTATATTCGATATTATCAACTATGGATTCTTATAATGTTCGTTAAATTTCAATCTAAAGGTTACATTTACATCGTACATATATTTTATATCTTTTTTAATTAAGAAAAAAAAATTGAACGATTAGAAAAAAAAATATATTCTTTTAATCAAAATGGATTACGATATAGTATATAGATAATTATTTATCTTTTTAGATCATTTACGTAATTAAATTGAACTTTGTTCTAATTCTAATAATATTTCATTAACACGTTTACTGCCACGTGTATTTCGCGTAACTTACCTATGGCGCCTTCATGAAATTTTTTTTTATAAGATGCATATTTTGTTGAAATTTTGTTTACGAAAGATAAAAAGAATTGTATAATTATGTTTAATGTATTGGGTTGTTCAGAAAGTTCGTGTCAATTTTCGGTAAGTGGCATAAAGTTGTTTTACTAAAAAAACCTGAGAAGTTCTGGAAGGCCGAAATTTTGGAGTTATCCTTAAAGATGGAGAAAGATTGCGGAACAGAATGGCACATATATAATTTAATAAATATATACAAAATAAAAAAAACTTAAATGCGTTGCGTTTCAATCTTCCGTCAAAATCGGCACGAACTTTCCGGACAACCCAATATTATTTTTAGTAAGGTCACCGGTAACCCCCGAGGCACTGTAGACCATTTTTGTGATTATCAGTTGTTTCAAACTGTCCAAAAATGATAGTAGATTATAATTTATGGAAATCTATAATTGATTTGTTTGATCAAATGTCTGCTTATAGTTCACCGCTGTGAAAAATTATAAAATATTACAGGAAATTAGCAGTAGCGCTTTTATTGATTACTTGTATTGTAAATTAAATAGTGTTATACAAACAAGTAACTTGAAAAATCTATTTTCCTTGTAATTATAAAATTATTTTTGCATGTTCTGTATGTCATTATTTTCTTCAAACCCTTATAAAAACAATGATATTATTTAAAAATTTATCAGTATCGATATTTACTCTAATTATGTATTTTTACTATTGGTCGTGTTGAAGTCATTGGTTACTTACACAGAAATCAACGTGTTAATATTTTTATCTTTTTTCTTAACATGTTTTTACTAAACTTTTTCTTTGACGACGATCGATGTATATATTTTTTTTCTTTATCATAGTGATCAGAATTATTCTTGACAAAAAACAAATTTATTATTTACAAATAAAATAAAGAAAAAAAAGACTACAGAAACAATCATTAATATTATCATTATTTTAATAAAAGTGATAAAAAGAATTGTAAGTGATAAGTTGTATTAAAAATAAGTAATAATTATAATAATTGACAAAACAAATCATTTAGAGAGATAGATCTAATGATTAACATTCCAAATTTGGCCCAGTCGTTTTTATTCCTGTGGAAAATTACCAACTTACGCAGAAGCTAGAAATGAACGAAAGAAATGTTTACCTACTTCTATATAGTTATATACATATACACATATGTGTATTCATAGATTCATATATCGTAGAAAGCAGGGTGACACTCGGTACTCACGAAATCGAGTTATCGAATTACTTACTTACGTACGTTTATTTAATACGAAATTCCGATCGTGGTATTAAGTGGAAAACCCACGAGCTCAGAGAAGGCAAGTGAAATGCCGCTTGTGTGTTACATAAACATAAATAACTCGATAACCGTTCGTGCGCAGAATATATTCTATACATACACACAGATATTTACGAAAGATACTACGTCTTTCTTAATTTTTTTTCTACCCCCTCTTTACAAAAACCTTCCACGAAAATTTAGTAAACAATATATTATACGTGGAACATATATAAGACTCAATTCAAGAATATTTCATTCAACAACAGTAGATTAAACTTAAGTAGATAAATAAATATTTATAATTAGAAAATCTAATATTAAATAAATCTAAATCTAATATTATAACAGCTACAAATACTTTATGTTTTACTAGTATACTCATCATTGTTTTTCAAAGAGTTCGCCACAACTTAAATAATATTAATTGTATTACTAATTGTTAAATAAGCAACGTGAACAAATTACAAAATAATAAAAGAAAATAATATATAACCAACTAATAATAGAAATATAGAAATAAATGAAACTTCTTTTGTTTTTAATTAATATTGTTAAATTGAATTTATTTAATTTCAGATAAATTGGTAGCTTTACTGCATAACTTAATTCAAATATCGATTACATTGATAACTTTTTTTGGTAGTTTAAAAAATTTTTTGGAATAAAAGAATTTATACTTTATCTTTAAGATTTTATCAACTTGGTAAACAATTTATTCGCCGATCTTCCAATTATCTCTTATCGCCAAACGATGATTTTTATAATACAACGATCTATATTACCCAAAATATAGATTAAGTTCGTTAAAAAGTTACGATAACGATGAATATTATTTAGTCAATCAAAGGCTATCCTAATCGTTGATTTTGATGTCGCATATCTTATCCTACCATATAAAAAAAATGATTATAACAGAAGAAATATTCATTGGAAATCTAATAATCAATAGATAACGTAATATTTATCGAAATAATGCCAATCAAAACTATTGGTATTTTCCTATAATTAAGGAAAAAATCAATTAATTTAAATTGTCTTCATATAAAAAATAAATTATTTTCATACAATAAAATACTTTATTTTATTTTTCTATATATCTCTTAATAAGTCTAAAATTTGTAAATAAATTATAAGACAATGTTTTTCAAAACGTAAGTTGAAATTCCTTACATTATTTACTTGCTTACAGATTAATAAAAGATATAAAACAAATGTAATCTAATTTTTTCTATGATAAAAATTCTAGAACTTAATAATTATTAAAATGACAAATTAATGAATTTATTATTCTTCCTATTAATGTAAATATTTCATTTTCTTTATTTATTTTTAGAAAAGAATATTGAGAAGTATGCTTCTCCGAATAGCTTGCACGATCGTTTGTAATATCTTCGATACATATAACGACTTATAACAACGATCTATACAAGTGTTCTATGCAAATTGGATAATAACGTTAGGTAGATAGAAGGTTCACCTTCTCGCATTGGTATAAAATTGTCTGATACTCTATTATTGGTCGTATTATACATAATACATGCATAAAAATGACATAAGAGACTAGCCTTGATAATGCGATTAAATGATTAATTTGTCAAAGTCAAAACGAGATATCGATTAGATATTAATCAAAATTATTATTCTATGGGTTCCAATGGTTAGTATATAACATATTATTAATATAATAAATATAATAAGTATAATCCTCTTATAACACAGTTATTTCTTTCCATATTTTATTAAAAATGAAAAAAAAATATATAGTATTATAGAAACATTTGTATTATATGTGATTTGCCTAAATTTATAAAGATATTTTATACGAAGATTGTATTATAAAAGAATTAGTATAATTTTTGCATTGTTTTAGAAAAAGGATGTCACAATGTTTGTGTCTGCACTTGTGAATCGTGTTATAAGAAGAATGTCCTATTTCTGAACCATTTTATGGGACAAATGTCTCAATTTGTACACTGTTTTATAAGAAGGATAACCCAATTCTTAAATTGTGTTATAAGAAGAATGCCCCAATTTTTACATCGTATTATACAGTCTTTTAAAAGTACCGTGTTATGAAAGGATTGTACATATATATATATATATATATATATATATGTTACAATATATAGAAATCTGTTTATGCATATCTTCCTTTCTCCACCGTTACTTGCAATATGAATACAAACAAAGATGACTTGGAAAAGTTCATTGATCGTAACACGAAGAACGTCTCACGGAACTAGGAAGTAAGAAAAAATAATTGAAACGTGAAAATGGAAATTCGTATTATAAAATTACAAGAGATAACGTTATACCATGAGTTAATATATGCGAATAAAAGGGGAGAAGAACAAAGATCGCACATTTAAAATCAACACGAGAAGTCCAATGACGCATCAGTTCAGCTTTGTCGTTATCGTCAGTTCTTATATTATACGTTCATAGGTGCATGCATTTATATATACATATACAAATACAAGGTGTCTGGAAAGGTCAGGAACAAACTTTTACCTCGCGTTAATGAGGTCGAGTAGGTCAAGAAAGTTCATATAATAATTTATGTCTGAAAAGTCTTTACTTAAGTGTTATAAGCTTTCAAGGATTATTGAAGAAGTAAAACAAAGTGATAAAAATTCACACGAAACGCGAACTTAGCAATTATAATATCAATAATATCAAATGTGTGTTTTCCTGATGAAATTGCGATAGAAAGAAGAACAACTTTAGGAATATTTCCTAATTACATTTATCATTACTTTTACAAAAGTACAAATATTCGAAAGATTTCGATAACATACAGGGTGATTTACAATGAAAGTACATGCATAAATTTGGAATAAATGGTCTGAAATAATATTAAATAAAAAAGTTTATATGAACATATATTCATTCTTAAATGAATAATTTACGTTCCAGCGCTAGGTTCATTTAATTGGTACAATTAACACATTTGTTAACCAGCTATTATCTACAACAACCTAATATGTTTCATAATGACTATAATAATTGGACGAAATTATTAAAAATTGTAATATAAAAATAGATAACATCAAAGTTGAAATAAACACTATTGAATACAATGTTATTATAAGTTTGTTTCATTCAAGTAACATACTCGTGATTAATTAATAATGTATTAATTGAACATAGTTTTGTGAGCCTCACGTGGGTTATGATAATCCGATAAACTAGTTGTGCCCAGATTAACAGATCACAAATCTTTTAAATTATTTATTATCTATGAGACTAGATAAAAGATATGGTTTACCAAAGAAAATGAGGGAAACTCTAATCAAAGATAATTTAAACAAACTTCGCATACAGAACAGTCATAACGAATTGAGATACCTTTGAAAATGATCAAGAACACTATGTATATGAATGTATGATATGCATTGTAAACTTATAAGTCGATTATTAATCTTAAGATGTGAATTATAATAATATAATCATATAATTAGTTATTTCTGTAAAATCCAACAATCAAGTTGAAATTGTTTTTCTCACCACGGACATTTTATTCTTTTAATGTCTTTTTAATATTAAATACACATGTATTCAATATTTTTCAATATTTTGTGCTACTTGGGATCTTGAGAATTACATTAAAAAGGATGTAAAAAAGAAATAAAAATTAAAAGAAAAAAAAACAAAAATGTATTACAATCATGATCGTCGTGATAATAGCGTAGCTCGTAAAATTTTACAAAATATTGTAAATATGTTTATTGGTTTGAAATTTATATTTATTTCAACAATAATTTTCTACGAAGTGTATGCAAATACATATCATACGAGAAAACTCTCGTGCATAATGATAAAAATAAAAAGAAAAAGAAGACAGAGATGTTGTATTATCTTTCCCACCATTCCGATAGCTGGAACAATTTATGTTAGATCCATTTTCGTTAGACACTCAACGCAACCTTGCCGACCCCGAGAGTCTCCAAAATTGGCTGCTGTCCGGCGAGGCGAAGTAAAAACAAAAGACAGCTGAGACAGGGTGGTCGACATTGGCGTCAGAACGAATGGTCAACACACACACACACACACACAACACTAGGGCACCATAAAAGCACCATCATCATTACTGGAGCATCAACACATAACCACACAACACACCACCATTCCTTCGAACGAGGACACTACATAAATACATATGTATATACAAGACACATCGATAACAAAATATAGAAGTGGCAATAGCAGTAGTCGCCACTGCCGGATGCTTTTCGACTAGTGACGCGTTCTCTTCTCTCTCTCTCTCTTTCTTTTTTACACATACACATACACACACACACACACTCTCTCTCTCTCTCTCTTTCTCATATTCTCCGAAGATCGTTTTCTTATCCTCTGACATTACTTGTTTTTTCAATTTCCTTTGTAACGCATATAAGTCAAGAAGAAGGAATAAGAAGAAAAAATTAAATTTAAAAAAAAACGAAGACAAGATATAAGGAAGATGATAGGCAGGAAGTTTGTTAGAGATTGAGCTAGCTAAGAGTTCGTTTCGTTCCACGCCCATATCGCCTGCGGAGTAACTCCTTTTCCCTCCTGTTCACCCCTCTACCCCTTTCGGTCGCCGTTGCCGTTACCACCCTCCCTCTATAACACTATCTATCTCTCTTCCTCTATAAAAGCTCCTTCGAGTTCCAAGCAGTTGTCTCCTCTATCCTTCTTTCGCTAAAGTAGACGCGCGTTGTGTACGTACGCAGAACACACACACACACTCACCTTGATGATCAGCTCGATCTCAGGCACGTCCCCGTTGCTGGTGCCATTCTCGTGCCCATCGTCCGCCATTTTTTCGATTCCTCTTCTTTATGAATATTAACAATCTCGATAATCTCGCTCTTTTCTTTGCGATGTATTCTTCAACCTCTAAATCTTTTAGATCCCGTACGCTTGCTTGCTTGCTAACTAACTTACTTCCAAAGTACACACGATGGAAGCTCGCGGAATACTGACGCCACCGAACCAGTGCTGTCAGATCGTGGGTAAATCTTACCCTCTCCCTGTGCCACTGGGATTGCACACAATGAAAGTTTTCCATGTCCGTGTGTTTGGGATGTCGAGGAAAGCCGAGTGTAACCGAAGTTAGCGGGCACGCCGGAGTGGCACACTATGAAAGCGACTCGTGTCGTCCGAACACATGGACACGAGTCGCTTTCATAATGTGCCACTTCGTGGCCAACCGCCAACTTCGGTTACACTCGGCTTTCCTCGACATCCCAAACACACGGACATGGAAAACTTTCATTGTGGGCAATCCCAGTGGCACAGGGAGAGGGTAAGATTTACCCACGATCTGACAGCACTGCACCGAACGTAGACTAACAGCGATGCGAATGCGACGTTGTCAGACTGCACGCAAGTTAGTATCTATGTACCTATACTTACATTTTTATCCCTACTACCTACCGGTCAACGTTTATTCGAACGTAAACGTCGTTGGTTAAGGCTTGAGTTTCTTGAATTTTTTTATCAAAATATTTTTCAAATTCTTTTTATCTTTTTCTTTGATGATTTATTTGGAAAATTTTGGAGTCATTTTCGTTTCTTAATTCTTTATTTAATTTATTATCTTTCTGATAATTTTATTTCATTTCAATTATATGATTATATAGCATTTAAATGTATCCACGACAGATGGCGTTAAATGTCAAGGTGAAAGCATTAGTGATTTTTTAAATGTAATTTTGAATGTCAACGAGATAATGTCGAACTTAATAGGATTAAGAAGTGTTATGACAAAGTAGCAATAATATTTTACTTTGATTTGTATTCTACGATATATTTGATATTTCGAGTAATATAATTAAATATATTTTCGTGCGACAAATCAAAACGGTGATTCGCGTAAATTTTCAAAAATTAAAGATGTTCTTTAAAAGGTGATGTTACTTAAATTATATCTAAAATGTACTTAATTGAAAATTTTTTCAATTATTTTATTATTAGAAATAAAATACGAATCTTTGATGAAAAATTTAAGATACCAACTTAAATAATTCTAATGTAAGTAAATTCGGCAACCTCGCGGTGCACTTATCGTGACGTGCAATGATATATCAAATGCGATTGCGCAGTCGATTGGTCGAGTCATGGATCATGTGGCACAAAACCGCGTTATCGTTATGAGTCACGGTTCTTATTATTCAAATTTAAATAAAACTACTCTCTAATGGATAATATATTTTTGAATGTGTATATGAAGTATGCTAAACGAAAAGGATATATTGCTAATTTCTTTAATGAACCGGTAAGTAAGTTTTGTTGCAAAGTATCGCCATCTTGCGTGAACTTGATTAAATAAAATTTATCTAACGTCGGTAATCAAAGAATAAATATGGATAATAATTGGTAAATAAAGAACTTTTCTATCGTAATAATCAGACGATGTATATATATATATATATATATATATATATATATATATTATATATATATGTAATATATATTCTTAACTATTATTCTTATATAATATAATAACAATAAGACGAAATTTCATATTTACATGATATTAATTTTATACTTCTGGTATATCTAGTATATAGTATTTTCGTAGTAAATAGTAATAGTTTTTCAAATAACAAATCAGATCTATATTTGTACAAATAATTTTTTGAATCATGTTATTGATATTAATTTATATTCTTTTAAAAATAATAATTATTATCATTTTTTCTTTTTTGTTATGGATAAGACAGATAAAAGATATAAAATTGGGAACATTTTTAACACGGAAAAAATAAGATAGTAAGAAGATAGTATTTGATCTAACCGAAGGATTATCAATACTATTTATGCGTTTATAGCATTATTAGTAATATCTAACTCTACTTCGGTTACTATATATAAATTTCTTGTTATCTCGGTACGCGACTTGAATAAAAGAGAAACTATATAAGCTGAATCCTATATTTATAAAAATATATATTTTAAGTTTCTCTTTTCTCTTAGTCGTAGCCGTTATTATTATAACAACTAGGAATAATGATACACTCTAAAGATTTTTCAATAATGTAGAATTGACGATTTTCTACTACCTAATATTCTAGCTAAAAACGTGAAAAAACTCTGTAAGACTTTTCGAAAAATATTTGTACGACCTACCTCTTTTATACAAGAATCTGTTTAAAATAATATAAATTTACTTAGAACATGATTAATTTTTTTTTATATAAATCTTATTTAAAATTTAATTACTTTAAGATCCTATCTTTCATTGATTTGTCCGTTTTTAAACGCATAGTAATATATTATAGACAATTAAACGCGATTGGATCCTGACATATCATCAAAAGCAACGAATAAAACAAGTATATCGTGCAACAATCAAGCGTGAGAAACTGCGCACGTTTGTAATAGAAGTTATTCAATAGATAATTATAATAATATAATATAAATATCAAACATCACCATAAATATACGAGTATCGTATAGTAACAGTAATTGACTAATTTTGGTTTCACACAGATTTTGACTCTCCACAGAGACCACGATAGAGAATTTTTCTTTCTTCGTTTTCATCTTTGATTCCACCTAAATTTGAATAATCAATGATCGTTCGATTTAATTAATTCCTTAATGGATCTAAGCTTTCCAGTGAAAAATCATCAGTGCCCATGGATAAACCTCTGCTAAAACCATCCTAAAAAATAATGTGCATTATTAATACAAGTATATTAATAAAAACATCGAATGACATATAAAAGAATCTTAACATGTTGAATGCCACTTTAATTTTAAATGGCTTGCCCATGACTCCAACACAAATTTATTATTATGCGTTTATTATTTATATTATGCACTACGTTAAAATAGATAAATTGAAGTGTTTAATCATGTGCAACTTAATACCGATTATCGATAGCCCTCGTGGTATTTAACGTGTAATTTTTATCATAAAATTATAAAACTTACTTTCATTTCAAGTAATCTTTTATCCAAAAGTCCTATGGCATTTTCCAACTCCTGTTGACTCGGACTTGAGTTTACGGTTGTAGCACCAAATTCACCCATTTCAAAAGGATCATTGAAGTCATTTTTTGTATTTATAGACGGTGTAGGATTAAAGGGCACGCTACCAAAAAGATCCTCTTTTACTCCATTTTGTCGTCGCGAATCCTTTGCCTTTGGAGGCGGCGCCACTTAAGGAATAAAGATTAATATTACAATTTGTTTTATTATTCTATAAACTCTCTGTAACCCGATTTTTTGCCGTGATATATAAAATAATGTATATATAGAGAAACTAACGAATATCAATCTTTAAATACAATGTAACAATAAATTCAACATTTTCAAAGATTTTAGATTTATCGGTAAACAAAGAAGGATTAAAGATCAATGTGTGTATGTCATATTGAGGAAAAAAAAATTAAATTAAACAAAAAAAATATTGATATATCGGTAGATAACTTGAAAATTATACGAAATTATAGAATTAAAGGAACTTACAAAGTGGTGGCGGACTAGCAGTACCATTAGATTGTGAAAATATATTAGAATTCGACGACAGTTGACCATTAAGGAGAGAATTGTTGTTCGTTTGAAAATTGGCAAGACCATTAGCTGCCGTCTCATATGCTCGAGGATTAAAGTCCTCTTCAAACTCGTCCATGAGAAGACCTTCTAATTTCGTTCCAACAACCGGTGTTGATGTTGCCTCACTTCTATTTTAATAAAAGGAGTAGTTATAAATTCTGCATCTAAATATATCATCTTATATCCATTAATCATATCACTTGTCATCACTATAACCGACCCCATGAAATCGTCATCAAAGGATTTTTCAAAGCTCCTAGGAGGAACAGGTGGTGGTTGTTGCGGTCCATTAGATGTGTTTCCGTTACTATCGTTGTTTATTCCTATGAGAGGAGACTTGTTGGTTGTGCCGTTAACTTGCGGAGATTCGCTCGGTGCTCCGGGTACATGCAGGATATCCGGAAGATCGTGCTGCAAAAGGTAAGTCGACACATCCGCCTAGAAAAGTCAAAAACGAATGGTGAGCCTGATAAGTCAGAAATTATAGATTCTAAAAGAATTAACAGAACTTTAAGAAGATGAGGAAGTTGAACACTATATATTAATCATCATTAAAATTGTCATTTATTAACGACTGACTCAACTAGGTGCGGATTAGTCACTAGTACCGGTCATTGTGCGGTAGAATATTTATGTTTCTATTTGTTGTTTTTATGTTCTATAAGTTTAAAATTAAAACGTTAGAGAATATTCATTATGTTTTCTGATTTTATTTGTTTTAGTATAACTTAATTAGTAGGCTACATGTCGATAAGTGCTGGTTTCCGGTAATATATAGTATATGTTAAACACTACAACTTATTGAAAGTCTAATAAGATCGATTTCGCATTTAATGTTTTAATTCTTTGCTGTCAAGATACCTTTATCGTTTGTAGGTATATTCCCGACAAATATATATTCAACTGTTATAAAGATAGTAAATCTTTTATTTTGATTAATTTTCTGGTATTGTACATAAATTTCTGTGTTTTGAGCACATGAAATATGTATAAATAAAAAATGAACTGTAAGGTCTTGACCCGATGTTGTAATTGGATTTGTTCAATAAAATATATTTAAAAAAAAAAGAAACTTAAAAGATAAATACAAACGTGGATGTTATTGTAATTTACACTAAAAGAACCTCAATAACACATAGGAGACTATTTCGAAATATATGCAATAAATCATTTTGCAAAAAAAAAATACAATGAAGTTAGATTTATAGATTTTACGTGTAGTAAATCATTCACCCACATAGCTACGGGAAATAATTCAAACCCACACCTCCGAGAAAGAGTTAAAACTAATAATAAAGTAATTAAACTGGCACACTAACCGAGCCTTTGATAGCAGCAATATCTTGTAACCGTTGTCGATAGACATTGTTCTCGTGCTCTAATCTTTTAATCTTTTGTTGCAACACCATGCAACGTCTTTGAGTTTCAAGATCCTTGCCAGAGGTTTCTAAGAACCGTCTGTAAGCTAAATCGAAAGCTTGACCAATCGTCAACGTAATCTCTTCGGCCAACCTATCGCTAACGAATACGAAGCAAGTATGTTTCTCTGCGTCCTCTTCCTTTGCAATGAAACTAAAGAATTTTTTCTCTCCTTTGTCGTCGGCACAATAAGAGATTCTATGCAGGGGATATTGATGCATAATTCGCTGAAAAGATAATAAATAACGGGATATATTTATTCTATAAATAGAAAGGATTACAAATTCACATTAGGTTAATCTCTTACAAATACCAACCTTCGGTGTGGTTTTAGTTTTGGGCTCTTGAATAGCCACGCCATCGATGCTTATGGTGAGTTCAACTTTCGGAGTCTTCGTTCCTTCGCTTTTTCTTAACTGCTGGCTAAATTTCAACTTGCAAAATGCTTCCTTCACTAGTTCTATTCCTTTAGGTTGATCCACTTCTGTACTGCCCAAGTACTACAAAATGTAATAAAGGTGTATTTAACGAATAAATATTTTCATTATTTATTTCTTACTTTATGTACGTTATCGTAAAATCATGTACAATAACTTTCTACAATAAATCCAAATTAATGACATTAAATCTACAGATAATTTGGCAAAAGCTTGAATAATAAATAAAACACTATTTATAATTACAATTTGTCGTAAAGTTAAAAAAAGAAAAGCAAAATTTTCATTGAAAATGTAAAGTCGATATATATGACGGAAGGCTGAGTCCAAAAATAGAAAAAATTAATTTTATATTATAATTATTTATATTGTAAAATGAGTCATAAAATCAAATTTTTCTATTATTTGACTTATTTGATTGTTTTAATTGCTAGCACATATAAAAATTAGATAAAAATAAAATATATAGACGCATCATAGTTAAAAAAAATAGAAGCAAATTAGCTTATACTATTTTCGTTCCCACCATCACATGTAATGCTCGTTTCCACGATCTCTTATACTTTTATTAAGTCTCGTAAGAATTATAAAGAAAGAGAAAGATAGTACCTTTTGTAGTCAGTGGTATTAAGAAATTTTGTGAGTAACAATTCGCACGTAGCAACGAAAGGTAAAGCAAAGAAGTCGTATAAAAGCATTGTGTAACTGTTCCGGGTAACAGAAGGTAAACGAACGTACCGTCTCACGGAGGTTCTTAAGATTAAGTCTGCATTTCTTCCCTTTTTACTTTTTTTTTTCAACCGATACCACCATGATGAGGCACGTGCAAGAACGTGATACGAATTCTCAATGAGTTATATAATCAATAAGGTTGAAAGTCCGAATACGAACATTCGTATGAATAAATTTTGTAATTTACGTCGTAAATGTCAAGTTTTTTTTTTACTTCCGTTTATAAAATTACGATTTCTTATTTTATAATTTCAATTAAATTAAATTTTAATTTCATACGAGTTTGCATTTTCTCTTTTTTTTTATTTGAAGAATTTTCGCACATGTCTGTATATTATAGTTATCTCCATAATATAGAAAATCGTATCATCTGTATTGTGATATTTTTGCCTTATTTTCAGACTCAACTGGTAATAGATTTAATATGTAAATAAATTGTACATATATGTATACATACTTAAACAATACAAGGATGCTAAACTTAATTATTAAGAAAATGTATTTTTTAATTATGAAAATAATATATATATATATATATATAATATTAATATTATTATTAAAAAGTTTTTACAATACGCAGATCAAATTGAAGAGATTGGTCTTTGTTTTGCCTCAAAGTTAAAAGAAACATTCGAGTTACTTGGAAACAGCATTAAAGGTGGAGATTATATATGTACATGTACACGTATATATATACTATATGTATACCATACCTTGACTAGGTAGGCGATGTGGCCTTTTTGAAGCGCGTCCGGTGGGTGTATCCAGTTTCTACTCGTTCCTGCGAACACAATTCACGAAGGACTTTATTTTCAGTCGAAACGAGACTCACCGTACAAAACGCGTTCTCTAACAGCGAGACGAGTCAACTTCCGTATTATTTAACACAAACACATACACACACACCTCCATTTTTACTCGTTTGATTTTTATTATTTGTCGAATTTTGTGCCCACTTCAGCAACGTCGAGTTCCTCATTTTGTCGGTTTTTTTAAGTTTTTCCCCGCCGACTTAACGACCAGCTGGAAAAAATCAAAACAAAAAGAAAGAAACAATTATTAAATTTATTATCAAATTAAATATACATATATACCGTCAATTATGACTAAATCTGAACATTCATTTTATTATTTATTTTATAATATAATTAATTTTTTCAATTTTTTCAATTACAATTAATCCACTATCATAATTACCGATACAATTTTATGAACCATTCATTTGCCATATCAATTAATTGCACACAATCAAACGTAGAGAAAATTGATAAAGTAATATATAATGTCGTATTATATATGATTTAATGGTTATATAAATGTTTTCTATTTAGCAATGCTAAACCGGACTATTAAAGAAATTTATTTCAATTATAAAAAGGTAAACATCAATCAAGTGCTTTGATACAAACATTTATAAATTTTTTCAAAGTGAAGTTTATCTTTGTGGACTTTGAATGGTTCATATATGTAAGGTGACCATTTATTCAACTTTAAAACCAGGAAATATTTTTTTTTAACAAGTGTTCAACAGCTAAGGTCATATGAGCTTTCTATATGACATGTTTTTTTTAAATTGCTCATAAATAAATGAGCTTTCATACTGTCCAGAAATTATTTAAAGCGAATTATTATTTCATAACTTTTATTCAGATAGAACAACTGTGTTAACACATATTACCTTTTTATAATATAGTATGGATTATGAAAGTAATTTCGCAAAAACCAACAAAAAATATTTGATATGAGTATATACTTAAGATTTTAACATGTTTCTGTCGTGTTCGGACATAGAACCAGTTCCGGTATTTGAAGATTAGATTGTATTTTTTTTCTATACAAATATACATTTCTTCATATTTTTATTTTCTCTTAGTTTTTTTATTTTGTGTAATTTCCTAAACTGTATTGTGGTTACATTTCGCAACTAATCAGAACTTATGGCCGGAAACCAATACTGTACTAGTAAAAACAGTACTTATAGTCACTGTAATGTATGACTATAATAATAATATTTATATAGTTATTTTAGGGTGAAACCATATTTTTGATGAAACCGTTGTTCTCGACCTTATTAAATATACGGTCTGTTAAACGTACAAATAGTGATCTCATTAAGGTAAGAGAAGAGAGTTTGAAGAAATTCTTCTCCGTCGATAAATTTAGCCTAATTTCTCTTTTTATTTTCCTTTCTCTTTTTATCATCGCACTTCGTAGATAAAATAAAAAAAAATAATAAAAACGTCGTCTCTCCTTTTATTCATATCTTTTACTATTTTATTACGTTAACAGTTTTCTTCCACGTTCAAAAGTTGCTTTCTACATTTCTCGATGCAGTTCTCACGGTAGGACGCAATCTGCAACTACGACACGATGCGACACATTGAATATATCTACACATTCATATAAATATACATATATATATACCATGTTGCACTTATAGCACGCAGTAATGCATACATATAACGGGGTATATATATACATACTAAATACAAAGGAACACGCAAGTTGAACACTATTGTTTGATCGTATATTCTTCGAAAGTCAGCAAGAGTCTCGATATGCCAGCAGATCTGTTTTTTTTTAAGTCAACGTGCGCGAATATAAAGAATTCACTGACTCTATATATTTCTATACGTCGTTTCGAAATAAGATAAGAATTATATTGTTGACATACAAACTGTCAACAGCTCTTTCATCTAATACAACTTCATTGAATGTAACAAATAATATACGACGTATATGCCGCGAAATATCAAAAAATGATGATTCATTTATTTTCTTTACTAACAGTTTATTTATACAGAAAAAGAGAGAGAGAAAAAGAAGAAAATACAAATTTTAAAAAAATCCAAGGATACTAGATATGGTTGATGTACGTAATTAGCAAGAAGACTCGATACAAAGCGCATAAAAGCAAGTTAAAATGCAGTCGATTGTTCCAACGTTCGAGCGGTCAGCCTTGGACACGAAGGCTAGATCCTTTCGCGTGTTTCATCATCTTGAATGCGCGACAGTATTATTTATACTTTGAAACATAGAGATACAGAGAGTATACCAATTTAATCGATACTTATTTCTATCACTTTGACGTTGTGACGATGAAAAAAGAAGAACGACGTATATTATTAAATACTTTTGTCCTAGAAGTAATTAAAACATGATAATTTCAAATTTCCCACTTTTAAGAACGACTTTGCGATGGCGCGGGAAATTAAAAAAATCCGAATTAACATTTGAAAAAAGATAGCACAAAAATATCAAATTCCTTGTTTTATAATTAGCTAAAAACATGGAATTTTTTTGCTTGGTGGCACAGAAACTCTAAAAAATTCCAGTAGATAATATTCTGAAAAATAAAAATAAATAAAGCAAATGAAATCTTAGAATTATAACATGCTCGTATTTAAACAAATTATTCGAGCATATTTTTTATCAAAGCAAAGTTTCAAATTTTTTTTTTTTCGTTTATCGAAATGTTAAAAATTCGATATCACGAAAAAAAAGTACGAACGTCATCATCAAGACCAGCTCAAATTGGAAACAGTCGGAATTATCACGTTTTATCTCTTCCATCAATGCACTCGCGTGAACCTAACCTTACTTCCTTTCCCCTCATCATCTCCTCTCTTCTTTACTACTACTATTCTCTTCTCTTCTCTCCCCCAAGGGGAGGACGCCGACATAGCGCCTGTTCCATTTGAGAAGCGTTTAAGTGCGTTGAAAGATGGACGCTCGGATTTAATGCACGACTTCCTATTCCTCCCACGTATCGCAGTTGAGTACTTGCTTCAGCAAAACGACCTGAACCGTAACAGACAAACTTCATCATCATGTAAACCGTTCAGGTACCTTCAAAAGAGCCGAATTTAACCGAACGTAATCCTCAACGACATCTTAAAAGTCCTCATCTTGTTTTTCATGATGAATTATAGCATACTTGATCGGTAGTTCAAATTGTTTAACCGTAATATTGATTATCCAACGTATTTTAAAATTCAAGTCACATTATTACGAATTTTTTTAAAAGTCATTTGTTAAATAACATATATTAAATAAGGTACAGCAATGAATTCGGATTCTTTTTAAACAAATTTAATATTTATTTATAAAATAATCATAAATCTGTTATTCATCGATAGCCCATTCATTCTTCAAGCAACTGCCAAATTTCTTGACGAAAAAAACATGGCGATTTTAATCCAATTAATTTAATATCAAGATATCGAATTAATTGTTATATTTAATATAATAAATATATTATCAAAATAATATTTGCAATAAAAACTAATTTTATAGAGTACTTATACAATAACTCGTAAGGTTATTCGAAAAGACAAGATCATCGACTGCATCGTTGCGCCATGGAATTTATCGCATCTCGAGCATAACCCGTTCCTAAGAGATTTCTTAGAAAAAGATCTTGCTTTCGATGCGAAAGAGAGATAGAGAGATAGAAAGAAAGATAAAAAGATAGAAAGAAAACTAAAGACACGCAGCAGTGACATTCGCTGCATCCGAAGACTTGCAGAAAGCCGTTTATAGAATAGACTCGTAGAGTTTCTCTATGCGCTATGCGTTAATCCTATAACGTAGGTATGCGTATGTTAATACTAGCTTGCATAACGTTCAAGGTGAAACTCCTCCAAAGCGGTACGCGGCGTCACGTGCATAGCGAGCTTTTACTGACGCCCATCATCGCCTCTCTGCGAAGCAATTATTATCTCCGTTAATTCGATCTCAACCACATACCGTTAATGGAACTATTATGGAGCCAAGCTAGAGAATAAAAGATGGATAGATAGAGAGATAAAGAAATAGAAATAGAAAAAGGGATACAGAGAGAGAGAGAGAGAGAGAGAGAGAGAGAGAGAGAGAGTAGTGTACGTCTATTTGCTTTTTACGGTATTCTATGGATCATTAACGTACATATAAAGTCATTAATCTTATAAGTCATTTTTGTATATGTTTACAATTTGATTGTTATTTAAAAGCCATATTCGTTGAAGGAAAAACAAGCAAAATTGAATCTTACAAGTTTGATACGATTTATGAATTACACAGTGATCTAATGTGAGAACAAGTCTCCTCGTTATTGCTCATAATAATTAGAAAATAATTAACGTTAAGACAGGTAAAATCAGGGATAGATAGCCTTTAATTTTTCCAACGGATGCGGTCAGTTAGAAAATGTCTGCTCGCACTTTCTCTCAACTCTTTATAACGTCGATACGATACTATTGCGAGCCATTTAGAAAAGTCTTGCGGTCTGTCTGACCTACATCTCCGAGATCGTCGTCTATGGAAAACTCATAATCCTTATATACAATTATGTGTATACATATATATGCGTTTTGTGTAGAATACAAATATTTTCATAGATCTTTAGTAGTAACGATAGACATCTTTTCTTTGTTTTATGAATTATTAGTATACTACAGCGTGATTCTGTAAATCATTTATATCCTTTTCTTTGTTTTCATAAAGAAAAAAGAAAAAAATAATTATTAAATTATATAAATAAAATATAATTACAAAAATGCGCAAATGTACAAATATAATTTTAAAAAATGAAAGAAAAATTATTTACAAGACAAAAATGATATATAATACAATAAATTATATATAATAATAATAAATATTATTATTTTATGTTTTTATTTCATCGGATAATAATACGCGTGCTTATGTATAAAACGGAAGTGTAAATTTTTGTTAACATCTCATCACTGTTTCTTGATACATACTACTAGCACTCTTCTCAATCGTTGATGTTAATTTGTTCTTGTAATCCAAGCTCTGCTGAGTAAGTATATACTCCTATCCCCCCTTTTCACCCCTTTCCTTCGTTTTCCATTCTCGCTCTAGATGAGCCTTTAAACGAAGGTACAAACTTTAGTCTACTTTCTTATTATGAATTATGACGTTAGTTAAATGTAGGCGTTTGTGCAGATGTGTGGGTATATTACGTTAACATTTTTCTTACATTCATCTACAAGGGGGACGAAGGAAAAAGTTGTTAAGTGTTTTTTCTAACGTTCTTACATATAAACTTCCAAAAATGCATTTGTGTGAATATACATGCACATTATCATAACTATTGTTAATATATTTAACATGTGTGTTTAAGTTTTCGAACATTAATTAGGAAATAAAAATTATTAAATCTTTTTATGGGCTCTATCACTCTCGATAAATTAATTTCACTCGAGAAAATATTAATTGACGTGTTTTCGACTTCTTTCATCGTTAAATCAAAAATATTGCTGAAAAAAATGATATATTATTAAGTATTGATAACTTTTCAACCTGACCAATACATGTAACGTATTTATTTGATATGTTTTCTTTGTCGAAATCACTCATTAATTATTTTTATTGAGATAAGCAAAAAATCAATCCGAATTATCGAAATATTTATTTCTTTTGCATGAAATAAAAAATAAGATTTGATCATCTGTATTTATTTAATATTGCATTCGTTGCGAATACAAACGAAAGTTTTGCATTCAAAAGCGAAAGTAGCGTTTCCGGGTGTGCTCCTTTTCCGTTAGACGGTGAAAATAAATTAACCACAAATGAGGTTCCATCCATTAAAGCAAAAAAATACAAAGAGATGATAAGTATCATTAATATTAGTTAAGTTAAACCTTGCCTTTTACATTATTATCAACAACATTGACTGAGATTTCTCGAAAAATAAAATATTATTTTTTTCGAATAACTGATAACTGATACAAATGAAATGAGTAAACGAATAATTTATAATATTTCTTACATATAGTAGTAAATAATTATTTTTTCATTATTCTAACAATTTGAATTGGTAATTATGCTGATCAATCATTTGTTAGTTTTTTCCGTAAATTTGCATTGGAATGCTGTTATCATATATTATGATAATCTTTACTGTAAAAAGCAAAAAACAAAAAAGAGAAAAATATTAATAAATAAATAATATAAATATAATATATATAATATATACTTCGAATATATAGAATCAAACACATATACAAAATGTAAAATTTAAATGTTATTCGCTAAATTATTCGTTGAAAATTCGAATAAATATATTTATTAATAAAAAAGAATAATTCGATTGAAAAAAAATAAAAAACAAATTATTGAGCTTCCCAAAAAGTTCGTGGTAATTTCGAAAAAAATGCACGAATATGTACATTAAATATATATTTAAAATACATTTAATATATATATATATATATTAAAAATATAAATCCAATAAAGGGGTAGCAATCAATTCGATGCTTTTTTAATAAATTTAGCATTTATTTATAAAACAATCATACATTTGTTATTCTTCAAAATAGTCTCCATTATTTTCGATAATTTTGATCCACCTTTCAGATAATTATCAAATTTCTTAACGAAAAAAATATTGCGATTTTGATGCAAATTATTTAATATAAGTCACCAAATTAATCGTGATTTATAATAATTTATAAATATTTATAAATTAATAAAAAATTATCCAGAAAGTCCAATATTTATTCTACGAAATATTTTATTTTATTTTAGCAATATTAGATACTCGCATTTCCAGGTTTCGATATAAACATATACGAAATCATTTAGTTTAATGTATCGATGACAAATTCGCGTGTAATAAGGGGAGGTTGTAATATGGCGGTGACCTCGATGTTGTTCGCCAAGAAAAAGAGAGACAGAAAGAGACGAGCAGACAGAGTAAAAAAAAGGAAAGAAAAAGTAGTAATATAACTGTTATCCGCTAGACACTTTGAACTTCGATGCAAGTACGCGCAATCGCGTTCTATTGCCCTCGAGGAAGCGATGAGAAAGAAAAGAGAATGTTTCTGGGTCGCATAAGAGTCGTCGCGGACAAGTAACTAGTCGCTAGGGTGAAGCGGACCTAGATTTATTCAACTTTAGTTAGCTTAGAAATTATTGTATTAAAACACTAACAATTTCCTATCTTAAATTAAATTTTTCTTTATTCTTAACTTTCCTTTTCAGTATCTTTTTCAAAGTCCTGAGACTAAATGAATGAATCAACATTTATTCAATTTTTATAAATTAATTTATAAAGTATTATACAAAATACGACAATTCCTTTATCATAATTTTTATTTTTCATATGATACCTTTCCCAAAATCTTATAATTAAACATTGAGAGAGAGAGAGAGAGAGATTTATTCAATTTGAGTTAACACTAGATATACCAGACCAGTCATTTTGATTGGTCGAGCCATTTTAATTCAAAATTTCTACTTCATGTAACATTTGAGTTCTGTAAATAATTAAGCGTTTTTTTATTTAAAAATATCTATAAATCTATTTATCTATTAAAATTATTATTGTTAAACATTTTTTGTTATTTTTTAAGAGTCAATAAAGACTGGAAGTCTCAAAAAGCATTTTTTTTATACACCAGTCATTTTGACTAGTGTGGTAGAAATAAGTATACTAAAAATGGTGGTATATCTAGTGTTAATTTGAAATTTATTGTACTAAAACACTAACAAACCCGTATTTTATATTTTTATTATTTTATTTTATTTTCCTACTATTCCTTTTATCATGATATATGCATAATATCTTTATAAATTGATGTATATTACACCTTAATATATGCTAGCAATATTACTTAACGTTTAAATACGCTTCATGTAAAACTAGAATTGTATTTAATTTGTTAATTGTATGTAAGTAGATAAACCCTGAATATCTCCTATTTAAAAAAAAAAAATAACTAACGATATTATTTCTACTTATTTCAAATTTGTATAATTAATAATTTGCTTAATTACAATTAATTTTAGTAATTAAACGAAAATACTCGAATCATCGTTATTCTAATCGGTCTACTCTATTTCTCGTTATCGCAAAGATTTGATATTTTGTATCGTTAATGTTTTATGAAATTCATAAAAAATATATAATAAATTAATTATTATTAAAAAAGTAAGTAATACAACAACGAAAATTTAATTTAATTGGAAAGAATTAATTGGCCAATCACCGAATAATTCGGATCATTCATGCAATAAACTTTCAAAAGGTAACCGATAAAGAGGAACAGGATATTCTTATCTACTACAATGTGGGTACTTTACTGATACCATGTGCCTCTTTAAAACTTCCTGTTTGATATATAATAATTATATCTATCATAGAAAAGAAATATTTAAAACATTTTTTTAACTCACCTAAAAGTTTTAACGATATGAAATAATTCATCAAATTCTTCTAATTTAATTTGCATAAAACGCACTAATCATTAGAATGACAATACTTGTAGAACGAGTGAAAATATACAAAACAAAAGAAAAAGAGAGAGATAAATATAAAGAGAAAAAAACAAATATAACAAGACTACATAATCCAGAGAAAATTACACGAATCACTTCTACACTAACTGACGGCTCATAAGAGACTAAAGTTAAGCAGGAGGCGGTGATGGCGTCGGCGCGGTTCTTAACGCAACACCAGCGCCACCATGCGGAAAACGATTTTTTATTGTAGTTTAATAACACAACTACCAATAATTATTAATATAATGTATATACAAGACAATTATCTCTTATTTGTACTTGATTACCTATTTTTATATATCGAATCTTATAAAAGATTAATATTTATATATTATTTTATAAGATGAATCTAGTATTTATATATAATTAGTCAATTTTTCAGTCGATTAAAATAGTATTCATATCCTAATAATTTTATTCAATACAGTACTATGAAACTCAATATAAGATGGACTATATGATATTGAGATATTATAAAATAAAATAAAGTAAAGAGAGGAGATGGAGAAGTGAGATGTGTTAACCACGATGATATGCGAACATACACGGATACGCAGCAGAGATCGGTGATGGTAGACGATCCGGTAGAACGAGAAGGGATAGAGGATGGTGGTACCAGCCACGGCCGAGAGCAACGTCGTTCGTTCTCTTCTCTCGCTGGATGGTTCATTCCTTATCAAGGAAAGAACCAGCTCAAAGAAAGATGTACTCTTCATGAGACACGAACGTGTCACATTCATAGCTCCTCAACGATTTTAATATCAACGTTTGTTCGTATTTGAAGCAACATATATATGTACATATACATCTGTAGAATATACCATTTTATTTTTACACCTATGTATATCACGAAACAATAGTTATTCGTATGGTAAACCGGAAAATGATATTTTGGCTTGCAATGAGCCACCAACAGAAATTTAAAAAGAATAGCAGATACACTAATAATTATATCGGTTTCCGTTCCAGTTATATACACTTATTTATTTTTTGTGATCTATTATATACCGTAAAAATGTAAAATTAATGCTATTTTATATTTCACTAATTTTTTACGAATTTTTTTATCTTACATTGTTTTTAGCAAAAAATCCTTTTACAAGAGATCTCTTTCTGACAGTAAAAGAAATAAAAAAGGGTTAATGTTTTGCATAGACAATGTACATAAACGATTAAGTTTTATCCGGAACTGATTTTTTCTTTTCTTTCAATTTAAAAACAGAATATACAGTTTATAATTATTCGTATTCGTATATACGTATATATAATTGTCCGTGTAAATGATCGTCTTCAGTAGTTCTTACTATTTTTAACATAAAGAAAAAAAAGCCTGAATAAGTTTGCATAATCGTTCTTCTTATTATTCGCATTCATAACTTATAAACTATAACATGCATAAAGAGTCATAATGTCGAAGAGCTTATCGTTTAAACTCTTTGAACGGTCGTTGTGCTAAATACGAGCTAAATCTCGTCGGCACAGAGTATGGTTCTTTGAAGAGTAATTTCGTAATAAGACTCAAATGCAGAGCAGCTCCTCTAACCTTCAAACCCATAAAAAATATTCATAAATTCTCTTCCATGGGAAAAAGGACAATGATAAAAAATAAAAAAGAAAAAGAAGCATATTCTCGATGGTAAAATGTAACTGGGTTATTACCTATACGATATTTCTCGAAATATTTGCATGTACATATGTAACGCTATAAAGTCTTGTTCACAAAATTTCACGAACTAAAAACATCAATTGCAATGAATTTCATTGGAAGAAAAGGTAAACGGATTATGACCTACGTTGGGAATCAACAGACAATAATGCAGTCAAACTTATTAGGTATTCGATTCACAATACGTAACGGGTTTTTTATACCCATCAAAAATTCCCACTGATTTTCAGTACTTACATTGTAGAAATAAGCAAACAATCTAATAATAAGTATAAGAAGCATCGTTATTTTAAAAATAATTCAATCAATTTGAAGTTTGAGGAACGAATTAAAAAATTCTTATTTAACTACAAGGAAGTTACAAAGGTGACGATAAAAATACACGAGAGAATGAGCGAATAAGCCATCAGTTATGGACAGGTTTGGAAGTGTGTTTAAATATCATTAATAAAAAAAAAATTAAAAAAAAACCTGTTTTTTTTTCTCGCGTATATTTCTCCTCATACATTATACAATCAAATACTTCAGAATTGATCGCACGCCATCGTTGTTTTCATCTTTCCTTTTAAGATTTCTTGGAAGTGCACTTTTTACAAATAATTTCTACATACTACTCGTGGTCAAAAATAACGACAAAAATATTTGAGATGATAATAATAATAATAATAATAATAATAATGATAAATAAAAATATTATTATGAATCATCAAGAATTATATTTATATTTACATAAACGTGTAACATCTATAAATAGAAACATAAAAGATGTAAAGTTTCTAGTTTCATTTCTACTGGTTGTTCCTTTTTGAACTTTCTCGAGTTCCGGTTTCGCTCTCCATCATGACACTACCGAATTGCTAGTAAGAGTCATAGTTGTTCGCCATTCGGTGTACTCGTTACTCTCCTTGAACGAATAGTTGGTACTTGCACGCGCGCGCGAAAGTGGGGAAAGTAATGTATATAACTACCTTTCGATTCGCCTTCGCCATCCTATCTATGGATACACGTGCGATATATACATTACGTTTTATAATGTAACTGTCGTCAAAACTGGATTATTAACGTGCGTAAGCAAAATTCAATCGACCGTATCGATGAGAACAAAGTACTTTGATGACGCACTACGTTAAATCTCCATTTTACGAGTTGTGATATTTTTTTAATTCTATTTCTCTTATAAATTCAAGTCACATATATATATATATATATATACAGGGTGATCGGCAACTGGTGGTTCAAGCGGAAAGGGGGTGATTCTATATGAAAAAATAAATTGAAAATATAGAATGAAAATTTTTTTTTTTGAGGCTTTGTTTTCGAGAAAATCGACTTTGAATTTTCGCACAGTACGCGTCTACTTGATCTGATAAGTTCATAGGATATTTCCGAAAAGTTCGTAGGGTATTTCTGAAAAGTTCGTAGCAATTGAAAGAAAAGATTATTGTATATCTTTCATACTTGTGAAAGTGTTCATAGAAATTTAATTAGAAGAGTAGAAGTATGTGTTCGGCAAAAATGGGCAACATTTTCAGCAATTTTTGTAATAATAAACTTTGTGATTACTTCGTAAATTACGTGTCCCATAGAGAAAACGATCTACAAAGAGATTCGTTATAACGAGACATAATCAAGTGCACGCGTACTTTGCGAAATTCAAAGTTGATTTTCTCGAAAACAAAACTTCAAACGAAAAATTTTTATTCTATATTTTCGATTTATTTTTTCATGTAGAATCACCCCCTTTTTGCTTGTGCAACCAGTTACCGATCACCCTGTATATACGTCATTTGTAAATTTTATTTCAAACAACCTATTCTTTCTTCATATCCGAAGTTTACTAGAATTTTAAAGTATAAGTTAGACTATATCAGAGTATCTATATCTATACTATACTACAATAGTATAATATTATATATTGTATTTAATATATGTACAGATAATTATGACAGTAGTGTAAGTAAAAAAAAAAATATTAATTATATGATTTATTTTGCACAAAAATTATTTATATTAGAATATAAATCATATATAATAAATTTTGCCCACACACACACACACATTTTTTGATTTACAATTAGTCCACTATAATTACCGTAACGTACATAATTAGAATTATTATACGATAATGATATAATATAATTATTGTATAATTTATGATAATATTATTAAAGTTATATTAACAATTAGTGTTGAATATTATAATTGTATGAATTATATTTAATTTAATAAAACTATACATACTAATATTAGTTATGATATAACTTTCATATTATATAATTATTTAATAGAAACAAGACAAAATTGGGTTATATGGGATTAAAGCTCCCTTGAAAAATGTTATATCCGCCCATTCGATAAATAAATCGCGTATCGACGAGATAAATCCTTCACAGTAATTTCGAAAATTTCAATACGCAGGAAATGGTTAACGAGATTACGCGTATCTGTACGGGCGGTGCATCGCGACTACGTGATGTATCGTTGTATCTCTCCGTAATTTGTACATACTCGCATATTTCTATTGTGCCTCTTTTTCCTTTTTTATTCGACGGATGTGTTAGGAATGTATAAAAGAAAAACAAACTAAGTACGTCATTACTTTCGACAGTAGCGGCGGTAATTTACTTTTATAGGCACCCACTTTTACTATTACAAGGAGAAAAATTCTACAAAACGTCAGGATTAACCCTTTGCACTCGAGGGCTCCGCTATGGAGACAATAAATATATTTAAAAAAAAGAGAAACTGAAGCAAATTTAATTTAGTCTATAACATATCAACTATGACTTTACTTTTAATACTCATATATCATTTATTTATATAATATGTGAATATGATTTTTCTATTAAAATTGCTTTGTGAGTTGTTGATAATATATGAAATGAAAAAGAAAATTTCGAGTGCAAAGGGTTAATTGTGAACCGAAAAGTTAATATGAGGTATATTATATTTATTGAATTGCCTAAAAACCTAATAATAATTTAATAAAATTATTCAAAGATAATAAATAAATTTTTTAATTTTAAAATATTTAAATAAAATATATAAAAATAAAAATATATATTAAACATGTAAATATAAATCAGTACGAACTTCATAATACGATAAATATTTATATCAGTACGATATCCTTTATGAAAAAGATGTTTTTAAAGTTAGTATGAAAAAATTCATAATTATATAAGCAACATTTCATAATTACTGTATTTAAATATATATTAATTATTATATATATTATTATTATAAGCTTAAATGTTTATAAGATCGGTTTATTAATATAAATTCTCAGTAATTTCAAACCTTTATCATAATCAGGACAATCCAGTAACTTTTACGATATCTACATATATCATCGTCGTGAAAGCAAGACGAATGAAATTGATCTGAATTAAAGGGTTCGCTTGAAGAAAAAAATAATATCACGAATGGTTCTATAGACAACGGTGTGTTCCGATAAATAGATAAACACATACATACATATGAATCACACTATCTTTCTCTTTCTCTTTCCATGGCACCGGAACGCCCCCATTGTCTCTGTTATTGTTCTCCTCGTCCACTCTACATTCACTAGCTCTACATAATAATATTATAAAGTTACAAAATTCGTCATTGTATAACATTAGATTTACGAATATTTTTGTATACTTATTTCTACAGACACCCGTCATGTTGACGAGTAAAGTTAAATATGTATTTTGTGGTGTACATAACACAAAATTTAAAAATTAGAGAGCTAAGAGGGAAATGGTTTTAGGTATATAGGATGGGACAATAACTCTGTCCATCTTGAATATCTCCTTTATTTACAATTATTAATGTAAATAAAAAACGTATACGTCTTATTGTCCGTTGATGTCCCTAACGTTACAGTAGCATTAACACAAATATAGTTGCAATTTCGAGTATCTTCTACTATAGAAGAACACTTACACTATGTAAGAAAATTTATAATGCTACCATATTTAATTTTGAATGACTCTTATTAATAGCTTACTGCAACTGTCTTAACGCCGGCTATCGCAAAACGGTTAACGAAATAGATTTTCCTATTTAAAAAAATGAAGATGAGTCTAAAATCTCCCATTTATGCCATGCAAGTTCTATATTAAACATTTTTTCATATTATTACAAATAACAGAGATATTCAAAGTGTACAAAATAATTATCGTTAGATATAAATATTTCAAAAATAAATGATCATAATGATACAGTCATGTAGATTATTTTTATTCGTATTTTCATGCTCTGGAAGAATATCACAAAAAAAAATATATAGTTCCATTTAAAAAAACATCGATAGCCTTGAATTCTCGTAAAAGTGATTTTACAGTAGTACACTTTTTCTTATAAAGTTTCTTAATACTATTGTAAACAAAGAAGATATTTAAGGAGGACAGAGTTATTCCCGTGCCCAGTACATTCGTATCATTCAGTCAATAAAAGTAAGCAACAATAATAGTAATGATTTTCATTATTTCGCATATGAAGTCTGAGCCCATCAAATTAACAGATTAGGTAAACCTAAAGTTAAAATCATAAAATAATAACACCAACGTGACTAATACGCGATGAGAAAGTGGTGGTAAGTTTCACCACAGAAAATTTGTCGACTTCGGTCGAATGTCTCAAAGATCGGAATTTTAACCTTGAAAATTGTCTTTCTCTTTGGAATGTAAATAAGTAGCTTGCATCGTGACGAGAGAAAAGGAAGGTTAAATACATCGGAAGCAGTAAGTAGAAGAATGAAACAAGCTATGTAGTATATACTTGCCGTATGGTGTTCGCAGCTGCTAACCTGTTCCCAAGATGCGCTACCAACCAACCAACCAACTACCCAACCAGCCAACGAAACACTTCGTTGCTTGCCGCAAGATAAACGTGAGTGTCTCGCTCGGTTTAGGACTCAGCGAATGAAAACAAACGTAATCGCGAATAACTAGAAATGGGATCGAAAGTAACACGAAAATAGGATATGTAAATAAAACCTAAATAGAATACGCGTTAGAATCGCTTCATTTTACATAAATAAAAGATCTTTCTAAAATTACGAAACGTCGATAAATATTAGTATGTAAATAAATGTTCTCGTAATTTTTTCTTCTTTTACTATAATTTAATTTAATTCTTCGTTCTCTTTTTTTTTTTATTACTTTGACTCTTAGAAAGTAATCTTTTGGAAAAAGGATTTCTAATTTTTATTTTGAAAAGTAATACTCTTTATCATACGTTGCCAAATAAATGTTTAAAATAAAAAGAAAGATTAGAATACAATTCTATTAAAAAATTATTTCTTCATTATCCTTGGCAATAGTGGTTCCAGCTAATTAATTATATAATAGAACATTAATTTGCTACTTTTACGGTAATTATAATATAGATCGCTGAAAAAATAGTATATGCACCTCAACCGAAAAATAAATATTCCTATAATCGCAATTCTTTTTTTAAACTCGACTTTTATCTCAAACAAAAATATTCACATCTCATACAGCAAAATATCATTTTCCGGTCTAGACAAAGAAATAAATATTCATTTGATTGTATTTAGATTTGAATACTGTTAAATATGTTCATTAAAAGAATATGTAAATGCAATTCAAATTTTGTCGTAGTTGTTCAAAATGATACGATTCAGTAAGAAACAACGGATACAATAATAAAATTAAAAAAAAAAAGCAATGATAAATAAAAAATAAAAATTGTAACTTGAAAAACATTCCAAAATAATATCGTACATTAAAGAAATTTTCTTATTTTCCAAAAAAAAAATGAACATTTATTGTCTTCAAAGATCAATAAATATAATCGTCGAATTGCAATTTCATAATCTTCTTTATTTTTTTATAAAAAATGTTTTGTTACTTTATGACCCAGAAAATGATAAAACACACTTTAAATCAAATGTTAATTGGTCTTTATTGTGTGTACGTATTTTTGTGAAGCGTTTTTGATTAATTTCTTCATTTAAAATGAAAATAATGATAAAGATGATCGTTATAGGTGACGAGAAACATTTTTCATGCTAACAGCTTTAACACTGTGATTTTAATCTCAAAGCGAGAAGGAAACTTACGTAAAAGATTTGCTCGCGGATGTGCACACCCTACGATCAAGTCAACCTGCACTTTCTCAGCCAGCTCGATCTTCCGTTCTTCTCTATGCGAGAATACCAATCGCAAAGAACGACTTTTCCATCATACAAAATTAAAAGGACCTTAGTTTAAGCTCAACGAACGTTTCCTATTGTTACACAATCGATATAATGAACATATACGTCTCAGTGATCATTACATTGAAAGAAAACAAATGAAGTTTTGTAATCGTATAATCGTTTCTTCTTAAATTGCATCTCATCATTTGTTGAATAAGATAATCGAAAGGAATAGATCCTAATAGAATGTTCATTTTTTTTATTATTTTTCCATTCATAGATGATAAATTTTTATGAACATTTTTCCTGATATTCTCGGAAATTGATTAGTATGAAAAAATAGTTGCGGTCTAAAAAGAAAGTGCAATTCCATTCTGAGTGACGTCGATGCATGGGAAATAATAGAAAGAAACAAAAAATTATACAGTCATAAAAGATTGAACCATAAAAAACTATGCAATACCTAACTATATTTTCGCTTGGAAGAGAGATTTAAGCGATGACAGTTTTTGGAAGAATCACCGTGTGAATGAGCAAAAAGAATTTTAGTAAAAAGCAGAAAATTGCAAATCACCAAACTCGCACACAGGCGGAATCTAGTCGAGTGGAAAGAGTTTACAAATACTTTCGCGAGCAACACGGATACGTTGGTACATAATATGTACGTGAACATGCATACATGCTATACACACACGTACAAACATAGATACCGATCAGGAGAGTTCGTCTTTTAATGTTTGAACGAAAATGGATGTCATGTAGAAATATATCAGAGTACTCGAAAATCATAAAAAATCGAGTGATACTAACGCTTACCGACTAATTTTATTAGAAAATAGCTCTTTGCTATCTTTATGGGGTGGCGGCAATATACTTGCTAGGTAAGATAGCTTCTGACATTTGAAGTTACCACTGACAACGACGACGATGACGACGTCAAAGGAGCGAATGTGTTTTGCACGGTATGTCCTTGATTCGTCTAACAACCTAACGATAAAATTTGTGCTACGCTTAGAAACGATGATTTCAAATTAATTCGTATTTCCGATTTATCATATAAGTATGTACGTATTTAAGTATGTTACGTATTACGTATGTAAGTATTGATATAAACAATAAAATACTTATTGATAAAAAAATTAATCACCCACCAATCGAATATTGCTTTGATACAAAATTTTGTAAAAATTTATTTCATTCATGTATATCGTATCAAAGATTAAACTTTAATTTGATTATAATTTTTCTACAAATTTCTATGCATTATATTAATTAGATAATAGATATTTGACCATTGAACGGAAGAATAGATTATTCTTTAGAGATTGGATAATGACAACAACGAAGTTCTACATCTCGGAACATGTATAACCTTCAGTTTTGCGTAACCATGACATTGAAAATCATTCTTGAACGGACATTAACCCGCTTTCTATTTTTGTTACGAAAAAAATCCTCATCTTCCGCAACCCTCTTTTCATCTCCTGATCCTGATTACCACCACTCCTCTCTGTCGATTATAGCGTTAAATTACTTTTCCCCACGACCTTCGCATCATTCATTCTCCCGTGTCTTCTTAACTTACTGAGAAAGTAAGTAAGTAAATAGTTAAATTGAAAAATATTTATGAAGTTTCTCTCCCAAGTATTACCTACAGCATTTCCATTTCACTATAAGATCGATCGTTGCCAACCATATTAAATAAAATGTGGAAGTGGCTCGCGAAAGTTATCAGCAAACGTAAACCGTTCTCAAAGCCAACTTAAATAGTTGAACAACAAAAAAGGTTCGTTGATTTCTCTCCTTGAACTCTCTTTGGATTCCTTGAAACAGTTATTCTTTTCCCTTTTTTTATTTTTTAAAATCAAATTTTTTTTTGAGTCTAAATAAAATTTATTTTCTTTATCTTTCCATGAAAATGAAAATGAAAGTTCAACGACGACGCGATGCACACGAGAGAGTCTTTTGTTTCTCACGTTCGTGAGGTCGTTCGTGAATCGAAAACTATCGAGATTAACCGAACGAGATTATATTCGAAAGCTAATCGCGCGCTTTTCCAAAACCTATCCCGCATTGTAAATATTTATGCCTTTCAACTTTCGAGGTCGAATAAGGTAAAAGAAAATATATATATAGAATAAATAAAAGTTATTATAATGAAAAAATATTATATCAAAAAGTTCGAATAAATAAAAGTATATACGAGAATTACATTAAATGAAAAATTGTAATCTACTGTGTCTAACTATCAAACTATTGTGATACGGGCTCATATCTCGACAGTAAAACCTGATGATGAACCTTTGCGTCCTAGCTCTCACGATTTATCTTCAACTTCCCTCCTCCCTCCTTTAGTCCTTTCCTTCTTTCATTATCCCCTCGCCAACACCATGAATATGCGTAAAAATGTCAAAATAGAAAGTCACCAGTTCGTTGACACGCTTCGAAAGCTCTTTTCCCTTTCTTCTCGCTCCGACTCCTTTTCTTAGCTCACAGAGGAAACTGTTTCTTTGTTAAGCCGGCAAAGAGAATGAAAGAAAATAAAAGGAAAGGAAACGAAAATTGAAAGAGAGAGAGAGAGAGAGAGAGATAGAGAGAAAGGAGGAGTAGAATAAATTCCATACGAGAATGGAAACAAAGCAATTTATAATCAAAAATGAAGTAAAATTAAATAGACAAATTTTGTACACTACTCACCGTTGATAACGTTCGAGGAGCTTCGTACAATTCCACTTTTTACTGTTTGACGTTTCCAGAGCGAGTTACCGATGCTCACTTTTCTTATTCGTGTATGTTCACCTGCTCCGATAGCGAAGAACTCATCGGACGAATGAGAAATAGTTTGGTTTAAGAAGTTAAATTGCCAGCTATACCGCGCCACTGAAATGCCCTCTATCCCCATACTCGAGTTTATTTAGGTCGCCATTTTGATACCTGAGCGATTACAAAACCGCGCGAAAATTTGAATTTACCTTTCGTCAAATATATATTCAATATACTTTCTATGTTAATTTTTAAATCATGAATATTCTTTATTACGTTTTGATAACTCTAATTGTTTTATGAATAAAATATACATTTTATGGGGTTCGTTTTCATGCTTGTTTTCATATTTTATTATCTTATTAAGTAATAAAATATCTTTACTACTTGAAGACATTTATTTCTGAATTTCAAATCACAAAGTTAATAACCATGTATAAATATATCATATAACTTGACATGAATAACATATTACGTGTAAAATTCAGCGTTTCCACACAAAAAAATAATTGTTCTTTCTGATTTTATAACATCTAATACGCTTATGTAAATATCATATGATACAACATGTTAATATTTATTCGTGCAATTATTTTATGTTCTATGTTAGATCCTTCCTAAGCGCGCTAGATTATAACAAATCTATGAATCTTCGATTAGAAACATACATAAGTTGACCCTGACCTCGTGCCTGAAATTTTAAATGACTTATGTATTCGAAATTGATTAATTTATTAATTATATGTTAAATTTAGAATCTTTTTATATTTTCACGATATAAATATTGATATTATAAGTTGTATTGAATTTGATGATGATTTATCTTTTTATATAAAAGTTGTAAGTATTATCGTTGATTAGCACAACGATCTATGCACGGCCCTGCGGATAAGTTCTTAAATCCAACATGGCTACCTGATATGTAGCAGACGATATAGGTGCCATGAAAAATTGTAAATAAAATTCATTTTTAGCTTTAATTATGAGTGGACGTGTACAAAAGGAATGTGACGATGATTCTGATCGTGTTGACGATGCGGTGGATCCTAGAGTACAGGTAAGACAATTTGTTTCTTAAATAAACAAAGTGTCATGGCTTTCGCGATAAGGCATTTACGACATTGACATTTTCCTATTTATTATACGATCTGGAGCTTTAATAAAATGTCTTTCTGTGCGTCACAAAGCATTCGTATCGTGTTTAAATTATTATACAAGTCTGATACGTATTATCTAATTTTATTCGATTGTACGTCACTTGTTAGATTAGAAAATATGGTCAATGTATTTAGTACCTCCCCTCCATCGTCCTATAAAAACTGTCTTATCACAATTAGCATGAAATTATGACAGTAAATTTCTTTTATTTATCGTTATATTATAAATAAATTATATTAAAATAAAATTAAAAAAGAATAAAAATATTGTAATAAGTATCTTTATTTATTTTCAAAGAACATTAATATATTTTTTTACTTTATTATGCACGTAACAATATGTTACATATTACCTTACATTTATAATGGTATTATTTTTATGTAATTGTAACAATTATTGCAGATTGAACTTGAAAGATTGAACACAGCTACAGATGATATCAATAAACTCGAAGTTGATTTGGATGTAAGTACAATAAAAATATATTATAAATTGCCCTGTTTTTATTTTTATTGTTTCCTTTTATTTATTTTTTATTTTGTGTTTATAAAGCTAGAGTTTTTGAATTAGAAAACATATATTCTTCAAAGGTTCAAATTAATTGCTAGTTTTGAAACGAGTTCTGACTAGATTTCATTGAAGTGATTGATGTATAGCATACAGGCAAAATGGATAATGGCTCGTGAAGATGATCACCTACGTAGTCATTTATCACAATGACAGCTAAAGAAACTATTCATGACGTGAGACTTTGTACTGATTTGCCTTATCAGGATAAATTACGATACATGCATTTTACATTGCTTTATATTATACATTAGATTCTATTTATAAATAATTTATTTTCCCTAAGCATTATTTTTGAAAAAATGTATATATTTTTAATTTTAATTTTAGGAAGCAAGGGCCACGTTCAGGGAATTATTGTGCGAATCTACCATTCAAATTGATTCTCTGGCTAAAAAACTTGGAGCCTGTATTGAAAAATCTAGACCCTATTATGATTCTAGATTTAAAGCAAAAGAAGTAATTAAAAGAATGATGAATATATATATATATATATGGTATTATTTTATAAATATAATATATAAATAATAATTTATCATAGGCTCTACAAGAGACACAAAAGGCTGCGATTAGATTTGAAAGAGCTAACAGTCAACATGCAGCTGCTAAAGAGATGGTATATTTAGCAGAAGAGGGATTAAGAACGGAAGGGAGATGTTTTGATCATGCGTGGCAGGTATAAATTGATATACATATAGTTTAAATGCAAAATATTGGTAAATAATGAAATAAACTAAAACAAGCTATATCTTGATAATCTTTCATTGAACATAAATATAGGAAATGTTAAATCATGCAACAGCTAGAGTTAATGAATCAGAGCACGAACGAGCTCTATCTGAGGCAGAGCATAGGCATACGACTGCATTGTACCATAAAGCGGAACATGAAGTTCAAAGATTACAAAGAGAATTAAAACGTGCAATTGCCAAGTCAAGGTATTAACAATTATTAATTTTTGTATTAAAGTATTGTTTTTTAAATTTTCTTGATATTATTGCATGGAAAGTTATTGCATTTAAACAAACAATCCAGCTAATTTAATAAGCTAGAACCCTTTCTTTAACGAAAGTGTCTTGATTATACATTATCGTTAAGTTTTATATATTTTTACAAATATATTTCCTTTTTCTCTTTTTGTATTTGGTAGTATTTGCATTTATTTTTTCTCCACCAATTTTATTCAATATAATATTCTTGAATGTAGATATGATTTTTTATATAGATGTTAGGATATTTATGTCTTTTGGTTATATTCATGTTGGCAGTATGGGTGCACGTCGCAGCTTGCTTCTGATAAACAGTATCGCCTACAGGCACAACTTGCTCATGTTGTAAGTAGGATAGATAATCTTTTTTTTGTATTATATTTTATTCTGTGTGAGCAATTAAACCAGCATCATTTGAGATTTTATTTTTGAATTGTCATCCTGTTTGTGCATGAATAATCTTTTTATGAATATAATATATAATATTTATATTATCAAAATCACTTTTTTATGAAGATATGTATCTGCAAAAAATGCAAGTGTTTCATTATTCTTTATATTGTTAATTGATATAAATTACAATTCTTTGTTAAACTTTATAAATTTTAAATTAAACATTGAAAATAATTAAAATTATATAAATGATTATTTATCATCAAATTATAAATCATATGCAGGCCTTATTATGAAATGAAAGCACATTTCAACCAAATGTTAGAAGAACAAAAGATGAAAGTTAGTGTATTGGAGAGATCAGTTGGCGAAGCTAAAATGACATATGCAGAAGCTTTGAGAAACTTAGAACGTATTAGTGATGAGATACATAAGGTATGTATTATAATAAACTATGTTTAAAAATCTTTATAATAGGAAGTAATTCCGGAAATTTATAATCATTCTTTTAGACAAGACAATGCGACACTTCAGATGATTATGGAAAGCATATACGAGATGGTACAGATCCTTCCTCCATGCAGACAAATACAGCAACTCCAACTGATTCAAGTATAACTGGTTCACCAGATAGTACAGATTATACTAGTGATGAATATTTGCGCCTCTCTGATAGAATGAGTCCAAGTACTCCTTGCCTTGTGCCTACCAAAGTAAATAATACATATTTTAAATAATAATATAATCTATATTAATATGTACATTTAAGTTATCTATGTTATGTGCTAAGAATGATTATAATATTTATATATACACTAATCCCTCCAGTTACGCAAGTAATTGGTACTACATATAGTATATAATTCTACCTTTATAAATTTATTAATCATATTTAAATTATACCTAAATATTACTTATTACAGATTGAGAGGAACCCATCCTCTGAATATTTGGGCCTAAATAATATGAATCTTTCAACTTCAGAACCTCGGAAATATATAAAGAGAGACCGTCCGCGAAGCATCGCCACAACTGACACGAAACATATCGTACAATTAAATCATACAAGTTCTTCTACATCTCGTTTATCTGATCTTTCTAACATTATATCCCCTATCGAAAAGAAGGTTAAGATTCAATCACCAGTGCGTGATGAGAAAAATAATTCTGCAACGCAGAATGGCGAAGAATGGACAGAAATAAGTTTGAATAATTCTCCTGATGAAATATACTACAACAATGACATCTATTCTGATGAAGAAGATCAAATTCCTTATAAACCTTTGCCAATGGATTTGAGTCCAGAAAATGTCAATCTTCCAATTCTTCCAATAAATATTCAAGCATTGAATAATGATCAAAATAATCGGAAACGGTTAGTTTCACAGAAATCTTTACCTTCAATGACACGAACAAATGAAGTTAGTTTAAGCGAAGAAAAGAGAGCAGAGGTCACAAGAAGTCCATCAGTAAGAAGTAAGGGTAAACTTGACACTAGTTTAGCCAATTGGATTACTCGAAGTTCTGCTGCTAGTGAAATGAGTGATGGTAGTTCTGGTATGTTATAAAAATCTTTTTAATAATTCATATTATTTATTCAGTGATAAAATTTGATTAAAACCTGTATGATAATTTATCTTTTAGCTAATTCAAGTAGAAGACAGTCTCTGGATATGTTATGGAGTGGAGGAACAGGGGAACGAGTCAAAGAATTATTAAATCATGGAATGATGATGCTAAACATATCCGGTCTAACAGAACGTCGTTCTAGCGAACCAAAAACAAGTGAAAGAGATAAAGAAAAATCTGAAAAATTAGAATCGAAAGGGAAGAAGGTTCCAAGTCCTTTAGAAAAAACTATGACCTATCTCAACCCAGATGAAGAAACTTCAGATAGTGAAAGTTTAGCCAGGTAAATTTGTTAATTATGCAACTTAAGAAAGATATATTTATATGTTTTTGTGATAGTTTGTTAATAAATAATCCTACATATCTTTTTTATCTAGTGTGGAGATGTTAACAGAAGATCAAATATCATCTCTAATGATGGAACCTGATATGAATCAAGTTTGCCAAGAGATTCTAGGTACACCATTGGTAGAAGTCTGTCCTTTATTGCAACAGCTTCAGCAACAACAGTAATGTTCTTTTTTTTTATTAATATTGACCTCATTTTAGTAAATTAGGCATAGCAAAAAGAAAGGAAAGTGTTCAAAATTTAAATGACGTGATGAAATATCGAAGCAGCATCCTTTGTTAGAAATTCATTTGTACACGTGAATCCACTTGTTTATGTTCTTTTTTTTAATTTATTACTAGGAACTAATTAAAATTAAGCGCATATAGAACTATTAGAACATTATTTTGTAAATACTATTTCATATATAATACATGTCTGTAAGGTAGAATGTGATATTGCATTGTCTTTTAAAATATTTATATATGCACTTATGAACTTGCTTTTTTCTTGCTAGTGCTAGTAATTACTATTTTTAAATCTCAATGTACTTTAGTACATTATTATAATTCTAAAAAGCCTAAGAGATTTTATGCAAGTACATATATATAAATCAATTAAAGTACATTGAACGGTGAATCATTAAGAATCATTCCATCAATCTTGTATTCATTTAAAGTATAATAGGCCATAGGGAAAAGGTTCGTTAAAGCAAGCAATATATAGTAAATATTAATAATAATTAAATACCTAATTAATGAAATAAATTGCTCTTGCTAATCGTACACAGTTCTGATATTCAAAATGCTCTTCTATTTTTAGTTACATTAGTAATAAATGCTGTACGATCGCAAATTTAGAGCTATTAGCAAATATATTAAACTTTAATAATCAAAGTAGGAAACTTTGCAATTATAATTTAACTTAAAATTAATTACATCAAGATTATAAAATTTTGATGCCTCCTTTTCTATAGCACAGAGACGAAGAAGAAAATTATCATAGATATTAAATTATAATTTAATCAATGAAATCTCTCTTCTTCATCATCATATAGTGCTTGGAAAAAATATTTATATATATTTTATCATTTAAATATATATACATATATAGAACAGATCTCTATTAATTATAACATTATCTCTATTAATTATAAAAGTAATTAGTATTAGTCAATGATGTTATATAGTCTCCCTAAAAGAATTCTTTACATACGTGTGTATGTGAGGAGCTGCTCATATATGTATATATATGAGCATTATATATATATAGTATATGTATAATATATGCAATATACATATAATTATTTAAAATTATATGTAAGAAAGACTTATATTTATTAAGATTTTTAGTTTTGAGGTATGGTATATACCTACAAAGTTTGTAACACCATTATGGAAATAGCCTGTATACTCAGGTAGTGAATTAAGTGATAAAAATAGTCGAGATTTTAACAAGCACATTTATTTACATATAGAGCTACAATACAGAGCGTTAAGATTTAAAAAAAAATGTTTTAATTTTACGTATTATGGCTTATGTAATCTTAAAATTTATTATAAGAAATTCCAAATGATCAGTTCAAAAAGAAAATATAGCAAAGACATTACCTAAAAAATAATATATACTTAACTACACAGATTTTACCAGTTTTATCGCAGCAATATGTGATATAGTTATTAGCATTTTTAAATATCAAGATGGAACATATATGTATTGTAATAAATACTGCAAAATGTGCATGCAATATACTATTTATAAAGAGTAATATATATGTAATGTATACATACCGACATGTATGTATGTATGTATGTATATATGTACGCGTGAGTGCAGATACACACAAACATACGTATAGCATACTAATAAATATTATTTATTATTGATATATAATTATTGAGAAAACATAATTAGTTGAAATTTTAACATGCAGACAAAAAGCAGTTTTTATAAGAGAAGCAGTTACATTTTTATAAGAACTATCATGATAATTAACTATACATTTTCTTATCATATTTTCATTTATAAAACGAACTAGTTAAATTGATGTAAAATTATGAAATAATATATTTTTTGTGATATTGTACTCTAAATATTTGGAAATTTCTTAAACAAGAAATGTTACATAAATGCAGAAGTCTTGTAAAAGCTAGCTTTTTACACAAATGTAATTTTTACTTTTAAAAAGTGAGAGTATTATAGAAAAGATATATAATAAAATAAATTATTCCTTTTTCTGAAAATTATGCTTAGCGATATTGTATAAACTATAATAGTTTTTTCGCGAAATTCATTATCTATGAGGGAAGTTTTTTTGCACGATTCTTCCACTGAAAAATTTAATGTAAAAACTTTTCGACTTTAGATAGAAAGATTAGAAATAATCATATTGTTGTTCTCAATGTAAATTATGAATCATAGATTTCTAAAAATATTTTCTTCACTAATACGCTATAGCATTAAAAATATCGCAAGAGCATAATTATTAATAATAATAATTGTAAATATATACTAATGTATATGTAAATGTAACTATGTATATAAAAACATATTCATTAAATCATCACAAATGTAAACCGAGTAATATTTTATATTATATTATATAGTATTACCAAAATATTATTTAAAAAAAAAGTTACTTATCTTTTTCATCGTGATAAAATATCTTATGTTAATATAATAATCTGAATGAACCAAATTGTGTAAAAGAAATATTTGTAGTAGCGATCGATTAAATCATATCCACGTGTGTTTCCACTATCAACCGAAGAGTTATCGTTTTAGTTTAAAAACACGATAGCCTTTCACTTATTAAGAACATCGCGCATCATAAAAGGCGCCAATTCCGAATATCCTCGAACAACTATGAAATAATAGTTCCGTTAGTCGCCTTAAGAGTTAAGTGTGGCGCTAGTGTCGCCCGAGCGAGAGAAAGAGAAAGAAAGATAGAGAACGGTAGGACAGTGAAATCAAGATGGCGTCGCGTGTATGGTGCGGATGATCGCAGTGCTCGTACGTTAATAGAGATTACACCAAAGTTAGACGTATTATCGGGCGCCATGTCGGGAAATCCGCGGGACATGGACGGTTTTATGCCGTTGCTGTCCACGACGGATATAAAGAAAAAACTTTCAATCGGTGATTTAGTACTAAACTACCTGGGTGACCCGGATAAGAGCATCGAATGCCAAGACATCGGACTTTTTATCGACAATGTGATACCATGGTTAAGCAACGGCAATCCAAAGGTAAGAAAACGAGCTTTTCGTAAACCGTACTCTTTAAAAGTTAAATGGGTGTGGGTGCGTCTGGGCCGTGTCGGACGTTAATGACGATCTTCATCTCTTCCCCCCTCCCCATCTCTTCTTGTCTCCTCCCTCTGTCGGTCTGCCTTTCCTTTACGACTCCGTAGGAATCGTGCGGATAGTACGGAGGAAAGGCGAACACCCTGTAAACGCTCCGTAAATGGCAAAAGAGAGCCGTCATCGATCATAATGTTCAGATGTCTTACGTGACCAATTTCGATTTGTTTGGTACTTCCTATTAAAAACCTATTATTATGGAATCAAGAGAAAACATAAATTTTCAAGGATAATAAACAATTTAAACAACTCAAAAAAAGAATGCAAGAATTTTCATTATTGTTGTTAATTTGTGTTGTCACAAATTAACAACAATAATACACATATATGTGTATTATATGTGTTATATCTTTGATGCTGCGGTTACGCGCGGATAAAGCACGTGCGAATGCGCGCTCCTATCTCTCTCTCTTTCTCTCTCACTCTCTGTCTCTCTCTTTCTTTGGAGTGTAGTCTAGTCGCTAAGCAGTCTAGACACGAGAGATCGTCGCTCGAATTGTAGTCGTGAAGGAAAAGAAAAAACAACTAGAAAGAAACAAAGTTGACGAATATCCTTTCTTCGAGTACGCTTTCGTTAGATGACCATGTAGTGGGAGTGGGGTGTGCCGAGTGACAACCCCTCTCCTGCACAATAACTCTCTCTCTCTCTCTCTGTTTCTCTTTCTCTTTTCCTCTTCTTTTTCCCTCTTCACTTTCCTCTATATAAACTCTTTCGTTGCGTGCGTACAGAGGTGCTCATTCACCGAAATTATAGGAACCAAATATCATGCTATTCTTTCCCTTTCCCTAAATTTCCTTCATTAAATACTAGTTCTTAGTATTCCCCTTCTTTCCTTCCCTTCCTCTCTCCCTTCCTTCCTTCCTCTGTCTCTCCTTTTTTTTCTCTCTCATTTGTATTAAAAATTTAAGGAACAAAATTATTGGTAGGAGATACATATATATATACATAATAAAAATTAGTTAGTTTATTATGACGTGGGTAAAATGTTACATTTTGTATATCATGTATTATATACGCATATATACATGCATTCATGCATTAACTCTTTTGAAGTTCAAAAGTTCAAAAGTTCGAGGATCACCAAGAAGCAATTCAAGCTTTAAATGCTCGTCGGAAGGTGCAAACCGATATAGTTGACGGAATTTACAAGAGTAGTGTATCGTGTTCTTGTGAAGGGGTGTTATAGGATTTAGTAAACGTTAGAGCAAATTCGAGACCCCTCGATGATAGATTAATTCTTCGGAACAAGTTCATTCAAGTGCATAAAGACGATTCATCACTTTTAAAATTAGTATAAAATATCTATTTTCTGCTATTTCAAATTCGATTTGTATTCTTCAAATTGATTGCATTTATTTTAATATTTTTTATTTTGTGTTATTTTACTGATTGCGAGTTATATATGATCCATATAAAATATTGTACACATGTAAAACTTGCTAAGTAAGATGCAATTAACTTTTATATAATGCAAGAATTAAAGTAGCTTAACGTTTGCAAACAAAATATTAATAAGTCTTTTCTAATAATAACTTTCTTTAATTGAGTCACGTTTTAATATACTCGTCAAAAGAAATCTCGTTATTATATTATCCTCGCTCATTGTCATTCATTTGCAGTCAAGCGGCAATTGTAATTGTCTATTGTGTCGTATTATGTAATTCGTTAAAAATAAATAAATAAACGAATATAAGAAGAAAATGTACTTGTCGCATTAAAGATAATTGGACCATATATCATATTTTGTTTTGTAAAATCATACGAGTTTTCCTCTTATTCTTGTACCTTGCATAATAAAATCATGATACCGAGGAAAATTATTGTAATTATTATCTCAGGTAAATGTGAATAAAGTATGTTAATTGAATGTTTGAAAAAAAAATTGAATTCTCTACAATGATATGATGTGTATGTATTAAAAAAATAACTTTATGACGAGTTCCTACGCGTTATAAACTTTTTGATCAAAAGGAAAAGAAAACGAAAAAGAGAAAAATCTTATGTCAACGATCTAAGATGTGTTCAGATGAGTCATATTCCGTAGAATCGATAAAGCAAAGCCGAGTGTATATTGCGGCGCGAATATATATACTGTTTTCTCAAGCTGCACGGGATGTCCAAAAATGGCGATACTCCTTGAATTTACCAGATTACTTTTTAAGATGATCGCAAGATATTTTACTGGATTACGGCTTAAACATGACGGATCTGTTGTACACACGATCTCAGTCGTTTTTTCTCAGCGATTTAGACTCCCGCTGTTTTGAAATTGGTTTCTTTCTTAGTTAAATCTGTCACAGAGTTGAGTTTATCTCGACGACGACAACAACAACGGCAACTACAACGATGACGACGTTATAGAGAACCTCGACTCGTTCGAGATGCATGTCGCATAAGGAAAAAAACTTTCACGCCATGTATGTATATATGTGGAGGAGAGGTGTCCTTTGCTTGCTGTTGTCGCTCGTGCTAAGATTTCCTTTGGCATCCGAGTATTGGACACAACGCATTTATAAAGAACGATTTGAAATAAAAAAAAGATAAGAGAGAGAGAATAACTTATTTATGCAACACATTTATAGAAATCAACTTTGAAATATTAAGATATGTTAAAAGTTTCTTCCTTTTTTTAGTAAGTTCCTTACATGAATAATATGTTTTATTTTATGCTATTTTCTTGTTATTTTGTTTTCTATAGAAAAAAATAATAGAACAGAATGGATGCTATATGTTATTAAAATAATAAAATAAGAAATATTATGCTTATAAAACTTATTAATTGTAAGAAAAATAAGAACGAGAAACTTGTGACGATTTAATAAAATAGAAAGAAAGAAGTAAAGAAAATAATTAATTAATGTTGAATAATTAAAACTTGCGTAAGTTTGTATTAAATAAATTTCTTTCGAATAAGTATAATTAAAATAAAATAAGAAGAAAGATAAGAAATAATTTTTTAAATGTTATCGTCTAGATTGTCATTATGTTAAAAATTTTATTTCATACTTTGATTCGTCTAATACTGCAGTAGAAATTACTTGCAAAAAAGGATAAGAAATTGACGTTGTTCGAAAAATCACGCGTCAAACGCGTCAGTTTGCATCGTGATGATGCGATCTACGTCATTCTATTGATGGTAACGATAAATACGAAGAAAGGGTAGGAAAGAGTTGCTGAAAAGAGAAAGAAAAAACAAATTGTTATTGTTTCTTAAAGATACGTCTGCCTGTCTGTGCGTCGGGCATCAATAAAAATTCAGTTCTCCTTCGATCGTACATTCTTATTATGTATTTATGGCAAATGTATTATGTATGAGACTAATACACACGCGGATGAGTTTGATTTGTATATGTATTGGATTATAGCTCCATCGCATGCGCCACCTTATCTACAATTCTATCTACGCATATATACACGCACACTAATGATCAACTCGGTGACACGTAATCTGGACCGTTCACTGCTATATTTAGCATAGTTTTTTTATTGTTTCACGCTTGACACCTTCTCCAATTCCAACATTACATATTTCCATCGGCTGGATTTATTTTCCCGCCTTGAATTTTTTCTTGTAGTCGCAGTCGCGACTGTGGCGCCATTAGTTTCAAATTCTCTCGCCCCTCTCCTCACTCTGTCTTACTTATTATATATTACCTTCAACATAATAAGACGAGTGGTCATTCCTAGTTTTTTTTTCTTCGATGTCTCTCCTTGAGAAAGAAAAAAAAATGATGATGCTATTTTTTTCCTTCAGAGAATAATATACTATACAAATAATGATGATGATTTCTTTTTTATCCTCAAATTATTTTCTCTTGAATAAATGTAAAAACATACGAATACAAAAAATCAGGGTCTAGAAAACTTAGTATATAAAGTACATATGTAACATTCCATTTACATTCGTACGACTAATCGGAAAGAAAAAAGTATATACGTTCTAATTACTAGCGCGGAAAGCTATCTACTTGTTGCTTTTTCGGTTTGTCATTAACCTACAAATATCGCCTTGTACATACAACATACGGGAGCTTTCCTTTTGAATATCTTCCTTTTTACTTTCCTCTTATTTTTCGCTCGATAAATGGAACATTGAAATAGCAATGCTGTATCGGACTTGGCTTTCTTCTTATCGTTTTGCAGATAGTTCTTTTCGCACATACATGTACACAAAATCTATGTACCAAGAAAATAAATATGTATAAGTTGTATTTTTAAAAGAGGCACACTTTTGGATAGCAGTACTTCTTAACTAACGTATACTACCTACCTAACGAAGATTGCGACTCGCCCTTAATCTTTCGGCGAACAGGCCATTGTTACTGACATTTTTTGGCAAACAGCCTACCGCCTTGTACGATCTTTACGACAGCTGAACGAACATTGTCTGGAAGTTCGTTCGTGTCTTCTCAAGGGAAATAAAAATCTGATATCTTTTCGATCGCACGTATGGCTTCCTCATTCTTCCTTTTTAGAAATTTATAAAGCTTTAGTCTATGTTTCCTAATAATGTCACTGTTTCTCCGTTTACGTGACAGTACTATCTAACTGTACAATTGTTGACTTTTTTCTCTATCGAAAGAAAGTAACAACCGATACTTTTATAAAAGTTTATTTTGTAAAACAATATTCCTCAACTTACGAAATATGTTTAATTTTTAATTAAAGCTGTAAAATAATAACTCCTCTATTATGCCGAAATCAGGAAAATAATTCACGTATAAGAGATTTCCAGAAGTTTTTTTAGAATGTGTTCTTATGAGTTCAGTTTAGTAAATTCTTAACAATTTTATGTTATATTTAGAAATTTATACTGCGATACCATTATAAACAATTGTGCCAGTAATTATAATAGTAAAGTAAGTAAAAAAATTTAAAAATTGGTTCTATGAAATCAATGTTCTGTTAGTGTGCTGTTTTATCGAATCTAATCTACGATTAAATTTCAATTTCATACTTTATGTATATATAACTATTCGTCTCTCGTAAAATCTTATTTATTAAAGTATGAAATTCTGCTTTCTTTCATAGTTTAACAGATGATTATGGTTATTTCATGGTTTTACTGGCTATTTCATGACTTAACGGATTCCAAACTTTAACGGTAACATATTCATACAGACAATACTTGTACCTGTTATAGATGTAAAACTTTGCTTTTGTCGTTTTTAACATCATATATAGATGTATTATATTTATAAGAATTTGGCGATCTAAGAAAATTATACGAATGTAAATACCTCACACGCGTGACACTGCCGTGATGACTGTCTCGAGTTTGACAATTTAAGTAAAGCAAATGTTAGAATAAATGGGCGCGTAAAACAGTGACATTCAAATGTTTGAATTAGTTGTAGAAAAATCTAATGTTTCTTGTATTTCGTATAATCGCAAATCTTCGAGGTATGATCAAAATTTTTAGAAATGACATTAGTGCTGAAAAGTAAGGTGTGATGGCAAGTCTAATAATACGGAATTTATGTTTGGTAGCGAGAGGGATGTGGGGAAGGGAAGAGTAATAAAAAGCTTCAGTACTGGGTAGTGATGTCACAGCCAGATGAGAGAGAGAGAAAGCTCTCAGAGAACGTTTACCCCGTGACTTTAAAATAGGTTTATATGCCTATGTATAGCGCTTCGTTAAAACGCATTCAAAGGTTCAACTACATACGGATTAGACTTTCTTAGGTATATGTAAACATCGATTGAAGTTTCCATGTAACTTTTATCTTCGATTTATTATCTTCCTTGTCTGTGGTCATTTTTCTTTCATTGTTTTTCTCTTGATTTTACTAGCATACGTGTATCTTTGTTGCGTATGTTTAAAATTTAATCATATATATGTATGTGCTTAATTTATTTTACGATTAATTTTAAATTATTGATCATTTTAAAAAATCATTTAATTAATTTTTTCCATTATTTGACTTCGTCTATTGTCGTAATTACTGGTACATATCGTTCAACGTGTTCTCGTTTTGTTTTAATCAATAAGCTCTTTTCTGTGAGTGATTATTTACAATTTACATTAATATTTTTTTTTAACTAGAGATATTGGATAAGATTTTGTGAAGTAAATAACAAAATATATAGAATGCAATTAATTTGTGTAAATTGAAATTATAATTAAGAAAAAAATAAACAAAATTAACTTACACATTTGTAACGTATGTAGAAATATTTAAATATTGATAACTTTTATAAGCAACTTCAGCTAACTAACTAACTTTTACTTAAGGAAGACTTTACTTAAGTAGTAAAGTTAAGTATTAAAAGGAGTACACAAATATTGAAAGTTTTAGAAACATCGGTATATAGTTTCGACAGTTTGACAAAAAAAAAGACTTGCCTTTTAAGTTATAAAATTTCTGTAAGTAATAGAGTAAATTTCGTGCCTTAAATTAATAATAACCATAAATGTACTGCCCTTAAGACGGTAAGCATTTATCGCTATTTGCTTGCTTAAATAATTTTGTAAAACAAGTAATCTGCAAAGTAAAACAGTCTTTAAGTGGTTTGCCTTTAAAACGATTTAGTTACCTAATTTTATTAGAAGTGTTTAGGTATAGAAGATTAAACGCAACAAACACGTTTAACGTTCACAATGGATGTTTTTAAGTATATATGTATCGTGGAAATAAAGTTAGATGCAAATTACAATGGTGTTTGATAAACGATTGTTTTATTATGTTTTTTTTAGTCGCAAATTAGGAAAATATTTTAATATACTCGATACTAGTAAACCGGATTATATTCAATCAAGCATGCTTATCTTTTTTTTCTACTTTTTATGTAAATTACGATTTTCTTTTTCATTTTTTTTCTTTTTCTTTAAGTTGTCTGATCTTTTTGATTCTGATCTTTTAAGTCGAGAGAAAATTTTATATGTAATACCGAAGTTATGAACGAAGTAGTATTTATGATCTATCAGAATTAATCGTTAGAAATTAAAATCTACTAAAAATGAATCCTATATGCATCAAAGAGAAAATTAGTCTCACATATTAAGCTACCATAAATCGTCAATTACGAATTAATTATAAAGTAATTAACGTTGAAATTTAATAATAATAGTTCAAAAATCGTATATATAAAATAATATAGTCTCCATCATTGTCTTAAACTAAAAACATTAATAGCTTCATCTTCATTGTTTTTAATTTTCGTTTATTTGAAGAGAGTGCAGCCTATTTATGGGGGGAGGTCTCTTTGTATATTCCGTTTACGGATCTCTTTGTACATCCCGTTGGTTGTTTTGACTAATAACACTTCCCACTGTTTGTCCACGTTCAGTTGTATTTCCGTCACTCACCAAGCATCCAACGTATCGACGCTTTATCCTCCTTGATGAGGATCAGGTTATTCACCTTAAAATCCCTTGTTGGCCCATGGCACGCCACTTGGTTCTAATCCTTAGCTCTCTAAAATAAATCTTTATACTATCTTGTTCAGATTTGCTGTCCGAGCATTGGAATCTACTAATAACTATATTTATATCATAATTAACGGGTTGCGTAATTAGGGCATACTCTGTGCAGTATCGATTCGATATAAATGAAACTGCTGATTGAAGTGATACTGTTGACTGCAATTCTTGCCCTAATACAGGAGTCTTTTGATTCTTATTGGCCTCACAATAATGCGTAGGAGTTGTTAGAAGGCATGTTATTATACCTTCTGTCACACGTCCAACAACCATATGATTAATATTGTGTGATCGAATGATTGGCATATAAATAATTATAACATACTCTCGTATGTTTTATCTGATACTTATCTGAGTTACTCATTCCTGAGGACTCATTTTCTAAGAATTGTTCACATTTTTTACGAAGTGATTATTACTGTTGATAGGACCACATTATCGCCTGATTAGTCCCTACCTACGATTGTCGTTGGTATTCGTTTTGCTTCGTTGTCCGGAACGTGTCATTAAAAACTATGTCAGTCCATATAATTTCCGTTGAATGGTTTAAATGTTGGATTGAGGAAGTATCGCTTGATTCACAGTATTAACCGATAGAATTAGCGTAATCTATTGTTGATTGCTATTAAAGCGTGTATAAACATTGTATTAAATTTATATATTTAATGCAGTTTTAATACTATTTTTTGAATTCGATAAGGATTCGTTCATAATCTATGAATTCTTTTTTAATCTTTATGTTAGTTTGAATATTACCGAATTTGTCTGAATCTTTTTTAATTACTCCCAGAAATTCCAAGAAATTGATTCTAATTATTGATACTTTATTATATATTTATATCAAACGAACAAAGACTATTAAAGAATAGTAGATTACGTTGAAATAATTGTTTGATTCGAAATTCTCGTGAATATGCTTATCTTCCCTGCTATTTGATCTCAATACGCTTGAAAAATTCTATATTCATGATTAACTATGTCACATAAATAATAGAAACAAGACGAGAATTATCTCTCACTTATTTCAAAGTGAATAACGAATAGATTGTTTTGTTTTTGTTAGCTGGTTTATTGGAAAATTATCAATTGATGATAATGGGTTGATTGGATAAAGGGATCAAGTATTCAAATATCACCATTTATGTTATCAATACAAAAATGATTTGCTTGGAACACGAATTGAAATTAAGTGAGTCGAAACCCGGAAACGGAAGCGCATTTATTATTAAAGTTTATGAAAATTTTACATCTTAAAGACGAAATAGTAAGTCTTATCTATATGTTGAGTAAAAATTATGGAAACATCCTTAGAAGAAATGCGGGTCTAATTTGACTGAAACTATCCACTTTTGAAGTGACTTCATATTACCCGTATTTTCCTTATCAGCAGAAAGAGTCACGTTAACTAATCCCTGAAGCATTTAACAGAGAAACAGAATGGAGACTTCAAAACTGATTTTCATTTATAATCAACTTAGAAATGAAAGTGTGCAAACTGTAAATCTAGAAATTCTATGTGTTTATGTAAACAAAGATCTTACTCGTTGAATTTCGAAATCGTTAGAGATAAGAATAGGTGGTGTGCAAATGAAGATCTTCTCTTGTCCGTCTATCATCATCCTAGGGGTGTTTTCCTGATATTTCTGCACAATAATAATGACACCCGCTATACTGTTTTCGTTTTAATGATACGATTTCCGGATTAAACGAAACTCCTGGAAAGAGTTTATAAAGGGGCGACTGGGAAGGGTAGACGGGGAGGTAGGGGGTGGTTAGGGTGAAAGGGGAGTGAGAACACGTTGCATTCGCTTCCTAGATGAGGAAACGCGACGAGTATCGGCTTTTCGGCGAGTGAAGCTCCCAGACACAACATAATTACGAGAAAGAGGGAAAGTGCAGCAAGAGGGTTGCCGCGATTTTTCAACTTTAAGGGAACTTTATACGAGGGTTGCTTCCTTGTCCGGATCAATACGGTCTCGCCCTCTATCGCCGTCGCAGTCACTACTACCATTACCACGACTGAAATCTAACATTTATCGATACCAATTCAATTACGTTGTACCGATAGACAACCCCCTCTCCTTAATGTTTCACCGTGACATTGCTACCCTTTCGAACCATCCCTATCCGCTTTGAAATTGATTCCACCCCCTTTTAAAAAGATTAACAAATTTTCATACGTTGGCTTCGAATAAGAAATAAAATGATTCATTATTTATTATTATTGTTATTTTTATTATAAATGGTATTAGGTGTATGAAACAAAATGCGGTAAATAACATTTGAATCCTAAAATTTAATTAGAATGAAGACATTTAAAAAAAGAAGTATTTTTGATAACATCTCTCTTTTTAGGAATTGGAAAATAATATTTATAATGCGATTATATAAAATATTATATAAAATATTACCATTTCCAAATTAAACTACACAAAATGCATACGAGTATTATATATTAGGTCGCTTGAAAAGTTCCGTCATATTTTACTTAAAATATATATTTATAGATCGGTACGAACTTTCCAAGCAACCTAATATATGCTTGACTTGTAGTCAGTTTTTATGAATCATACCAGATAAAATAGAAGTCTTGAAATATCCTGACAATCGGGTTTAATTGATCACATTAACTTCACGTCAGATTTAATCAATTGTCGAGTGCTTATACGTGTATTGTAAGTTGCTGTATTCTTACTCTTCTTGCAGGTCGTTCAAAATGGGTTGGAGATCCTAACGTATCTTGCCGATCGGATGGGTCATGATTTTAAGCCTTATATTTCTACAGTAATACAGCCAATGATAGATAGGCTAGGTGAGTAATGATAAGCCATCTTTTAATTCAATTTTATTACACTTTTCCAATAGAAACGTGTCAGGTAGTCTAATGAAAAATCGACAAAATACGTCAAATCGGGATTTTGGCGTCAAGGTGGTCGTTTACGGGGAAAACTTGGTGCAAGAACAGTCAAGGATTTTCTAATTAGCCCCACCAACAAACTATACGTTGAATCATAGTTAATGACGAGATGAGTTCCAGATAGAACAAACTCGATCAATGTTTTAAAGGCCTTTAACGAGGTTGAAGACTATGACAGATGTCAACCTTATTTGTTCACATACTCTCGGCCTCTCCTTTACTATTTCTTTGTCTTTCTAACTTGCCGGTGTTAACGATGTTTAAGGAATTTGGTGCGAACAAAATTTCAGTTTTACTCGACATTACATTTCTATATTATTTCTGTTTTTATTTTTTATTTTGTTGTTCTTCTTTATTTTTAATTTTAATTTCGCATACAAGTCTCTATATTTTATAATATTTCCTTTGATTATATCAAGGGTGAAACGTTTAATATATTAGATGGTTGATGAAATTTTTAAAAGGCTCGCCTAAGTCTCATGTAGATGTATGTTAGTGAGTCAAGGTTTAAAGTGGATTGAACGTAACTTGGTTGAGGTTAACCGGCATAATTTGTAAATAAGGATTTCTAGTTTCTACGTAATTAGATAAGAATTTTCTATTCCTTTTACATATTTCTTTCTCTGTTAATCGCTCATTTTCGAAAGGATTAACCTTTAGTTTTCTATAATACGACCACAAAGAAGAGTGGGATACATTTTTCTCATTTGTTGTTTTATTTTATATAACGTTTTTGTATTTGCTCGGCTTTAAAACACATTTATGTACATCTATATATATCGTAGGACAAATAACAAGAAAATCCTGCAAATTTTTTTAAAAGATACTTAGTCTATTGAATCACCGTTTTCTTAATGAATTAAACACACGGCTATTATCTTCATTATGTTCTCGTTCGTTTTAACTTTTAAGAGAATAAAAAAAAGGACGTCGTGATTCAAGAAGAATTTTCATGTTAATTAGTACGGAAGAGAGAAGGACTGTGAGAAAATTCTTCCTTCTCGAATTTAGACGGAGAAAAAACACGCGTGGAAGTCATTCACATCAAACACGTTGTTGTCGTAGAAACACACATACATATGTATCTATAAATCTCTGAATACTTCTCTAAAACGCCTTCTATGTTATTTCTACCACTACCAGTCAAATAAACTATTTTTAAACTTTTGTACAACTTTTACATATTTAAATGCTATCACATTGCTATTAAATTTTACTTTTTTAAAAAATATGTATACAGTGTATTTTTCAGTATTTACTTCTCGTTTAATTTTAACGTTAAATGAAATAAAAAATGTAGATATCTCATATTTATGGAATTTCACATAATTCATTTATTAAAATTACGAAGTTTATACGATTTGATAAGAAAAGCGAAATAAGCCATCGATTTAATTTAGGTATACAATTTTCAAAAAGGCTGTCTACCAGCTAACTGATTAAATGCCTGTAAATATAATAAATATTGCTTTATTATATTGTTATTGTTTACAATTTCACCTACTTAATAGCGTTCAAATGACTTAGAGGAGTATCCTACCGGCTATTCGGTATTCACCTAAAGATTTTCAAATGATCTAAAACTACGTTATATATCGTGATGAATATATTGTTTTTTAATTAAATTCTTGTTGTTTAACAGGTGACAGCAAAGATGCGACTAGGGAGAAGGCTCATTTAGTTCTTCTTAAAATTCTGGAGAAGGGTTGCTTAACACCTCAACAATTGTTGGATAGATTTCGTCCTGCCTTCACTCATAAAAATGCCAAATTAAGAGAAGAAGCATTGGTTTTATTAACGACAACCTTGAACGAGTAAGTAAAGAATATTATACTGTTCACAGGTCAAAATGATTAACTCCACTTTCTGAATTTTTTAAAATTTTATTACCAATGCGCTTGACCAATATTTAACTTGTCCAATATTTAAATGTCCTTAATAGTAAAGCTTAACAACATTAAATAAGAATAATTTTTATAGTCTTTTAATAATAAATGATATGATAATGCACATTACTTTATTAATCTTCTCTATTATTTGTTTTTTTGGAGTTAATTGATTTGGCTCTTGAGTGGCTCACGCAAAACTTGTTTTTATATTTTATATTATTAAGATTTATTATTTATGTGTTGTTCAGATATTTTTCATATCCATTTCTTTTCAGGCATGGCGCAGACGAGATGGCTCTCTCTGGTGTGATTCCCAGTATCGTCAAATTACTCTCGGACCCGTCCGAAAAAGTTCGAGAAACTGCATTAAACACGTTAACGGACATGTACAGACACATTGGCGAGAGGTTGCGCGTCGACTTGCAGAGGAAACACAATGTGCCGCAAGCCAAGTGAGCGAAATGAGAGAAATCGATCTTTGGCCCTTTGCCTGCATTAATTCGATGAACGGCTACGTTCGTTCCTTTCAACATGAGAACTTGCGGTGTCATATCTAATTTCTAATGTGGAAGTACCGATATCCGTTCATTTTACACGATCAATTGGTCTGTAAAAAATATTCATGTGTTATATATGTATAATATTAATATTTTCACATAAATGTGACACCGCATTTGTATCCGTAGTAATTAGGTTCGTTATTATAATTATTGTTATTGTTGTTGTTATTATTATTATTATTATTGTTGTTTATATACGCAAAGTCATTTAGTTTCTTCGTAAAAGTATAGTTAAGTTGTTAAAAATGAAATAAGAGTAAAGGATGAAAACTCTAAAATACTTCTTTATTTTTAACAAGATCGATTTGTATGTAGGTGATATATTCAAGAGAAACAAGTAATGATAAATTTTTTATAAAACGCGTAGAAGAAAAAACTTGGTGGAAAGTTATAACTGATGTAGAAACATAAATTATTTGATCTTTTTTTCCGTATTATAAGTAGAAGTTAGGTAAAGTTAGGTAAAAACGTGTTGCAAATCTATTTGTGTATAGTATATTCCTTCATGAATTAGTAATATTTATATTTATATTTGTATTCGTGTTACAGACTTCTCTTGTTGATCAAAAAGTTCGATCAATTGAAAGCATCCGGCGATTTGTTACCTCTCGCAATGTCATCCGATGGTGAGTTAGTTATTTTATACACTTTTTCTTTTCTTTTTGCACAAATACGAAATAATTGATCCAAATTATGTAAAACTATCTCAATCTTTAAAATGACAAAAAATTAATTCGTAATTTTTATTTAGCAAAAAATTATTAAACTATAGAACACTTTACATTATTCAATCATTAAAACTATCAAGCTATAGTTTAATTTTATGCTCATAAAATAATGAAAATGTAAAGTAATATTAATTTTTGTACTAAGCTTAAAATCTTCAATTTAATTTTACAGAATATCAGATCATTAAAGATTAGTAATTTTCCGCACGACTTGGCCCAATTGATTTCTTTAAAAACTTGATAATTGATTATTCCACTACTTTTTAAATAATTTACGAATTATTTTTTAATAATTTAAGAATACAGATTATAATATTCTCTCTCTCTCTCTTTAAAATTTCATATCCTAATTTAGAAATAAGACACTATGAAAATTTATTAAAAAACAAATCCGGTAGTCGCGTTATTAAACAGTATTCAACGTATGAGTTTGCATCGTGCTGCCATCCAGGAGAGACGAAGGTTAGCACGTACCATACACCTTTGCATTCGCAAATTCATCTTCCGTTCAAACTCTCTTTCTCTTTTTTTCTCTATCTATCTATCTATCTATTTATCTATCTAGCTATCTCTCTAGCTCTCTCTCACCTTTTCTAACTTCTTGCATACACATTACTTCATGAATATTCAGCGAATACCGCTTCTTCGTCAATACGATAAGAATACTTCTTCGCGTACACAGTACTACCTGACATTAGCTAATTTTAATTTAATTGCACTGTAATGCAACCTCTTCTTCATCAGACTCTTTCTTCTTTCCCGACAAGCGAGACCGAGCGTGTTGCATCGACGATGAGCAAGGAAACGCGATGGCTTACGAGAGAGTACTTATGCGCTCTTTAAAAACCTATGATCTATCTTTCTTTTTCACTCATTCATTCTTTTTTTTTTTTTTTTTAAGTGAACCAAGTGACCTGAAATTCTTTTGTCATCAACATTCGTAGATGATTCTTGATGTGATCGTGCGTTCAAAGTTCATACGAGACACACTTCAAAACATTACAAAAATGATAACATTTACAAACGTCATTTTTTGTTTGAAAATATAATGGATTTCCTAATTCTTCTTATCTGTATCGCTTACATAATATTACGTTCGTAAAGTATTTTAGTATCGTAAATACATACTATATATACACATATATACAAATGCATATGTATCGATAGATATACGGTAGCACGCAATATTGGCGGTATATTCTTTCAAACGTCGCCTGTAATCTATACCAAGTTATAGAACATGTCTCGCTCGAAATCGCCGGCCTTGTAACGTTGTACGACTACTGTCCCCTTCCCATCTGGAGTATTCAAATTTCGGTCGCAAATATTACGTGTCGCACCGGCAATCGAATACTTGACGCATTTTAAAACAGTAAAGTCTTCTAGTGTAAATATGAGGCTTTTGATCATTCTGATGTATGAAAAAAAAAGGAAATAAGAAAGAGAAGACGCGACCCAATGATTCACGTCACGCGTGGATTCTGCTAATGATCACGTAATCGATCTTCTGTTTCTTCTAATGACAATGAGAATGAAATGAAGAAGAGAGAGAGAAAAAAAAATGGAAAGGAATCCTCATGTTATAACTTCCTCCTACGTAATGTTATAGCTTCGTGGAAAATACAATACGACGATCAAAGGATTTTGTTTAATCGAGGTCTTTTAATTTCTCAAGTTTCACATCAAATTCATATTGATGATTAATTTAATCCTCTATAAATTAATTTTTCTTTTTATTATCTACAAAAAAATTGAATTGCCCGAAAAATTAGTGCTGGATTATAAATGTATATTCAACATATATTTTTAAGTATTATATTATATATGTTACGGTCAATGTGTAGATGTTTAGTATTATTACTAGTTTAATTTAATTTAGTAAGTTTATACGGTATAATAACATTATCTATACTAATTCAATTAATTATATCATAATAATTGTTACTTACATTTTAAAAACATTACCCATTTCATATATAAAGTAATAATTTATTTCGTGAACGATAAAATAAAACAAAACATATAAAAAGTATATATGCAAGTTTGTAAATAAAGTTGCATACAAGACATTATAAAGGGTCGGTATTATTGATCAATCACGAGTATAATAGAGTGTAAGTTATTATATTATTTGTTGTATGTAATAGTGTTTACTTTAAATTTTGATATTGTCAGTTTTCCAGAATTTTTAATATTTTTCTGTAATTATTAATATAGTATGATATGCATTATATCTTTGTATATAATAACTGACGATGCATTAACCTATTTATATTTCGTTTATTTTTTGCTGTATACCGAATCATTAGACTTAATAGAGAACATTTAGCATTTTTATAATAGAAAAATATATTTTATCTTTTATTTTTGTTAAAATATTTATAAGAAAATATTTAGCATAACTAAAGAAAAGCAATATTTAGCAGCAATACTGGTAGTAAAAATTCAAAGAGTTAATATACATTTTATTGGTATTGATCGATAACTCTCGGTAATTATGTAGGAGTGTCGTATTTTGATACGAGACATGAATAGTTAAAATCCTTCATACATATTTACCTATCAATATTCGTCAAATTTGTCACGATGGTTCTTGATTCCTCTGCTTTTTAACTCGCTTCGTAATTCGTCGTTCGTCGTTTACATTCGAACGGACAAGCTGAAGGAGCGTGACTAGGAGAACCTAGTCAGCTTTCTTCGTTATTCTCTCTGTCAGCTAACCAGCATGTCTGTTCTTTCCTTCATGCTGTTACACCTCGTGAATACGCATCGATCACGATTAGGTCATACATGGGCTCGGCAGAAGTCACGATGGTTCGACTGATCTCAAAGTTATTAATAGAACTCAAAATAACCGTGAAAAGATAATTGTCTAACATCTTTTTCGATCGTTCAAACAATTGTCATTTCCGTTTGTAATCTTAAATAACTTCTAACTTAAGCTCTATTTTCTTTCAAGATTCTTCATGAACCGAATTTTCATGGCCTTATTTGATTTTAAAATTTTTCTTTCGTCTTCTCATCCCACCTCATTTTAATCCAATGTGTCCTAAAAGTTGAAATCAAATGAAAAGAGGTGATAGAAAAAATCATTTTCAATAAAAAAAGTTTTATGTATAGTCATTTAATTCCTCGCCATTTTTAAGTTTAAAAAAATTAAAATGACTGTATTTGTATTAAAAAATAAAAAAAGAATTTATTCCATTTTATTAGAGATAAACTATTTTTTTTTTTTTTTTTTTTTTTAAGTAATATAGCCAAAAATATTCTAATGTGAAAATCATATTTAACAAAAGTTACCTTAGATTTCAGACTTAAGAACAATAATATAAAGTAAAAGTTTCGATTAAATTTATTTACAGTAAGAAAAGTGGCATTTTTTTCATCTAAAGAAATTCCATTTTTAATACATAATATACACTGACAAAGAAAATTATGTTTGATTCGCATTGGAGCGATTATTACAAAGAAATAAACACGTGTAACTTAAAAACAATGAGAAATCGATATACATGGCGCTTTCTTTGTTGGAAATAACCTCCCTTATTACTTCCTTTGTATTGATCCATGACTTTAGAGACGTTGAAAAGATTTAATTGACAATCGAAATTAATTGAAAGTTAGATAGTAAATCCATCTTAATCACGCGACTTTGTTGTCTCTACGGTATAAATTGTAGACACGTGAACACGTGCACAAAAAGTGAAAGGTAGTGCCGGCTAAGGTGGTATATAACGTAGATTTATCTGTAGTATGCACAGTTTTACGTAGCACGATACGTTCAATCAGATATGAAATACAGAATATTGCTGGTGCCCTTTTTATCATTGACCGGACGTTCTTTAACTGGTGCCCTGTTAACTTTCAGGTCACTCGATTGACTTTACTTTGGTACGTGGTGTAACTTGAGAACTCACGTTTATAACGTTATAAACAACGAATGTAATCGCGACCATAATCGCGGTCAAAGAATTATCAAAGAAAATTGTATCTCTCTCTCACTCAATATCTACTTTTACGATCAATAAGACGCAACGAGACAAACGTTGTTTCAATTTAAATAAAACTAAACGACGCTAAACAGTTTAGATATGAGATTTTATAATTAACATAATCAATGTAGCATATTATCTCAAGTTAAAAACAACGGTACGTATCATTGAAGTTTCTATCCTTAAACTTTTCCTGCTCAAAAACGTTAGATTATAAAAATAAATAAATTAAGAGAAAAAATAAAAGAATAGACGATCGTTGTTATTCACCGATCAGAAACTTCCGATTATAAAGAAAAATAAAAAAGAATTATGAACGAAGATGGGAATGCAAATTATTAAAGATCAGAATTATCTTTGAAAATTAGTTTTAAGTTTGTGATGGCTGACGATATACGGTATAAACGTATGTTTACGTACGATAATATGCAACGTATATGCGATATTATGTAATGTTGTCGGCTGTGCCATTATCACCTTCCTTATGTATTTTAGCAAATACGAACACGTACGTTAGCGTAGGTGTAGTCGATTTTCCTTAGCAACGTTTCATGTATAAATGAACGATTTGTGGGTTCGATGTTCCTCTTCTTGAACTAATATGTAATTCAATAGTCGGTGTCATTGTCATGCGTGAGAAATACGTTGAATCGTTTATTTTATTCTAATCCTCTCTTCCCATCTATGCTAAACATATAATCTCCACGAAATTGGTAAATTTGTATTGTAGCGATAGTACCATGATATAATATGTATTAGTTTTTTTTTTATATAAATATTAAGAAATAAATATATGATAAAATATATCCTATACTATAAATAATAAAAATACTATATATATATATAGTACATACATAAGAGTGTCCCAAAAGTCGCTTTACCAAACTGAAAAATTATATATTTTGTTTGGCAAGTATTTGGAGTTACGGCATAGTAGACCCATATTGCAATACTATAGCTGAAGATTCATAGCTTGAAATAAAAAACAAAATATTGTAATTACTAGATATATATATATATATATCTATTATATATATATATATATACAATATTATAACAGTTTTTATTATTGTATCCTATCAGTACATATTATTACACACATACATATATAGTACATATATAGTAATAGTATATATAATAGTATAATAGCATATTATATATACTATTACTATATATGTATGGTATGAAGCCATTATACCATACAAAATTTCAACAAATATCGAAATTATCTTGAATGATCGATCTACGATTTGTATAAATTTTATTCATTTTGCACCGAATTCTTTTTCTGTGAGGTTTCTTCTTTTTTTTCTCTTTCACCTTATCTATTTTCGTCATTTTGTTATTTTGACGAAGGTCACAACAAGTTTTGAGAGAGATCCATCGTAAACACACGCTATGGAATTTATTTGTATCTTAACACATCTTTTTCTTTATTCGTATTTCGTGTTACGCAAAAAAATCATAGAATCTAGCGAGAGTATGTACAATATACATAAGTCGCGACATTAACAACTTACAATTCGCCGAAGATCGTCGTGTGGAGGAAATTCCTGGCTATCGGCATTGTCGATTGAATGCCCGTTAATAACGTTCACGTCGCCTCTTTTGCTTTCTCCTGAGAACTCCGTTGACATCAATGTAAAAATATATTCCGAGTAGAAAACATTTTCTAATTCTTTTCCGTTTACCTTTCGCATCGTTAATTCCAAGAAGATCACAGGCTTGAAATTAAAATCGAGTCACGCCATTTTGTAAAATAGAAACGACACATATAAATCATCAAATCTTTTTTATATTCGATCTATACGAAAAATAGTCTATGCTTTTTTTTAACTTTTTCACTGTTAAAAAACAATCTTTGTTACTGGTTAAATTTCTGATTACAACATATGAAATTGTAATTTTTTATTTTTACTGAATTTATTACATAGATTACAAAAAAAAATTCTTTATATCTCAGAAATTGTTCTGTTCGTCCTTTTTAAATCCTGGCTGGCGCCTCAGCCAAAAATATTACTCCCAAGTCTAGACACACAAATGAGCCGGTCATTTGCCAAATCGATTAACTCTACAAAAGAAAATAAAGTTATATTTATAATGTTATATCATTTATTATTCAAAGACCATAAAAAGTTTTGTTACTTTTTAGCGTTAAACATTTAATCGTAAAAATTTATTTTAAATATAAAAAATTTAGCTTTAATCAAATGCTCTTATACCAAAAACTTGAAAAATGATGAAAATGGAGTTAATAAAATCTGTAAATTAATCAAATTTAAATAATTATTATTTATATATATAAAAAAATATCCTTGTAGTTTATAAATTTCTTCTGCAGTGTTGAACAAAAGTACTTTCATAAAAATTAAATTTTCCTGTAATATTATCTGTATAAACAAACTAGCTTTTAACAATTAATAATTATTTTTAATTAAAAACGAGCCTTTATACATTTTTCATTATTTTTTATTTATTTGCTTTTATCGTACATTAATTAAAAATAGTCTTGTAACTAAAAGCGTTATACGTTGTTATTATTTATTTATTTGTTTTATACGTTGTTCGTTATTTATATTCATTCTATTTTATTATATACTAATTAAAAATATTTATATAATTCTTTGAAAATATATCTGAAAAAGATATATTTTACAATCAAATTTAATATAAAATCGTATTTAAAGATTTATCAAGGATAATATTTTACAAAAATCGATAATAGTATATATCAATATTTTTGTTTGATACTATCCGTGTGTAAATTTTCCCTTTTATTTTATTCCACGATCTTTAATTAGGTAACCTCGATATCATGCCATGCAATTAAGAAATGAAACTTATAGTAATAGGAAGTGGGAAACGGAAAGATGAAAAGGAATTTCCGATAGAGATTCGCATCGCATGTTCCCTCCCTATGTGTTATCTGGACCCTCGTGATCGAAGCATTTGGGGCAACGATGGAGGAAGAGAGCTTTGTGTGTTGCCCCTTCCCCCACCTCTTTTTCTCTTGGCCGAACCTGGGGAGTCTTTCGACGAGAGACGCCGCAGTTTAGTTTGCTTTGCGAGTCGAGTCGCGAACAACTTGCGAATCGTTCGTAGAAGTGTCGAACTACGTGTAATTTATTATCATATATCTAGAAATTCACGAAACCTTGGTGTATTTGTATAATGATTATATGTAAATCTTTATTTATTAAGTGTAGCGATTATATTTGGTGCCTTTCTAAACAAATCTAGTATTTATTTATGAAGTATTCATTCATCTTTTATTCTTTGAAATAGTATCCATTATTTTCGACGACTTTTGTCGATTGTTTAAGCCATTGTCGAATTCCTTGGCAAAAATAAAATGGCGATTTGAGTAAAATGAATGTAATATCAAGGTACCGAATTATTTGCTACACATAATTATATGCAAATATATGTGTACTGGTGGAAAACACGCGTTGATTTACACTTACTAAACAAATCTTCGTTTGTTGTACTTTAAGTGATTTTTTTTTGGTAGAGAGGCAGGGATGGGGACTCAATTGCGCGTTTATTACATTTGACGTAATTATTTACTCTTTCGCGTTTTTATTTTCTTTTCTCTTCTCTTCTCTTCTCTAAAATGTTTTACGTCACATTAGCAATAACTATTTCTACTTATGTATATACGGTTCTAGGAAATATTTAACTTCATCTTCGTATTCATACACATTCAATGATTTTAGCTGATCGATGATGGCCGTAAAAAAAAATTCATTTACTATTAGTTACATGATACATATTTTTATGTTTTTGTTTTCCATTCTTCTTGTCCGTTCTGATATACATAGATTATTCGAAGCTCTTGTAATAAAAAATTAGAATCGTGTAATGATTGAACGTAATAAATATATGTGGCCGTGAGTAAAATGCTAAAGCACCACGTATATGCTCAAATAATGGAAAAAAAAATAGAAACAATAGAATATCGGTAACGTAGATATGGACGTTAAAAGTGATAAAGCGATGGTAAAAATATTGACTCGTGGTTTTAACATATATATACCTTATAAGAATAAATATCGATCGGAGTAAAACCGCAAGTGTACATTAAAAATATATCTTTTGTGTTTATTTTTTATTATTCAAGACTGGTATAAACACGTGCTTCAATTCCCCTCGCAGTCACGTTGCGTCTTTAGTCCTTTCTCTTTGTTGTGTCGCATCAATCGAGGGTCCCAGGGCTGTATTACAATTAAATATCTCCCTGACCATCCATTATACTTTCTTCCTTTGAATGTTATAAGAAAAATAATAATAATCTTTATTGTTATTATATTATCTAGTAAAAATACTTAATCTTTCTTTAAATATTTTATTTATATTTCATCTATTTCGCAAATTGAAAATAGGACCCAATGTTATTTGAATTTCTTAATTTCAATTTTGAAGTAAACAAATTATACTTTTTTTAAGTAAAATTACTAATCCTTATTTTGTTGCAATAACATTTCATTGAATCGCAAATTGATAACAGTCTAATGTAAACTGAATTTCGATTCAATGCCAATTATCTTCTGTGTTTATCCTAAATTATATCGTTCGTTTAATTATCTCGCCTTTCATGTATGATGATTGTCAACAAAATCTCGATTTCTTGATTTAAATTTGATTAATTCATTAATAAATCTGTGTGCTTATTTCAATATTTTACGAATAAATATTTTCTTTTTGATATAGAGAAGAAAATAAATGTTGAATAGAACGTTTCGTGATAATGTAAACTTCAGTTACATGCTTTTTGAAGGTTGCGGCGTCGCCTCGTGTTTATTTCACATATCTCATAAATATAATATTGTTTCTAGAATTTAGTTAGTCTTAAATAATCCACAGTTAATATTGACAATTAAATTAGAGTTGTCGTTAAGAGAGCGTGGATAGAAAATAATCTTCGAAATAAAATGAAGGGGTACTTTCACTGCACATGTACACGCAATGAATTAAGAATTTCTCTTTAGAAGTGAGAAATACGTTACACTTTCTTCCATTTTTTTTTATCCAATGTGATGTAAAGTATCGTGATGATCCTAATCGCGTCGGTGTAATCTAAAAAAGAGAGAAAACTTGATTATTTTTTGTGTATTGCGAGTATATAAATAAAAGGAAACTTTCAGGAACTTTTAAGATTTTTATTTGGAACAATATTTGTGAAATATACAAATAACTGTATATTATATAAAATCTATACACACACAATGTATAAAAAGTGTTATCATGAAAATATTGCGTGAGTTATGTTACTTTTATAGACATAAATTAAAAAGTATAAAAGAAAAAGTTGATTGATTTAAAATATATATATACATATATATATCCTTTTAAGTGTATTCGAAATGAATGGTAATGAAATATTGGTTCCGAGTGGACATCGTTGTCCACATCGTGGATTGAAGAAGTATCCTAGTATCGATAAAAAGATATGGGATGCTAGTAGTAAATGGATTCTTCAATGGGATAATATTGTTAAACATCCTGGTGCAAGAGCTAGAGGATGTCATTGCGATATACATAAACCGCCATGGTTATATCCTGAATTAGGTACATTCATTATTATCCATAATGTTTCTCGATAACTATCACTAACTATATTCTTTCTAGCTGTTTTAATTCTATCAAATTATAAAATACATATATATATTTCTTTTTTTGTTGCAGTTGGTAAAGACACAGATGAGCCTGACAGAGCGGTAAATAATAATTATATATATTTAAACCCTTTTTATACTACCATAAATACAATTACTTGATATTTGATGCTTATTGTATACTACCAGTGACTATAGTCACCTAATGTTGTAAACTTTGCAGTATTCTACTGGTGATTATAGTAACCCTCTAATATTTTGCTTTGATTTAAAATTATTAAAATTTGAACATCTTAAAATGAATTCCATTCTAATATTTCATAGTCGTATCGAAAGGGTACACTTATAATAGAAATAGAAAGATCTTTTCTACGAATCTAAGGATTTTTCTATATTGCAGATTAAGTCAGCACCTTTGAAAAGAACGGCTGCACCTCTCAAAAGAGGCCAATTTGGCCCAGCGAAGACACCAAGTTCTGCACTAGGTATATACAAGGTTTTTAATATGTTTATTGACCTGCAATAATTGCATATAATTATTATCATAAATAGATAATGTGTTGGTATAACAAAATCAATGCATTCAAAAAAAGTAATACTTTTTTTTATAGTTTGTATTTAAGCTTGTATCATTCTTTATTTACAATGCATTTGCATATTCTATATAATATAATTTTTTTTAGCATATTTAATATATTATTTCCATGTAAATTTTACACTTATTGTAATGTTATTAACAATACATCTTGACATTTATTGATAATTACTTCTAGAACATCTATCATGTATCTTTTTTTTTTTCACTGGCTTTAATTGATATTTTTACTAAACATATTTTCATACACACATTTATATTGATAAATTTCGATTATTTCATATGTGTCGTAATTTGTCTGTTAACATTATAAAAGTAGCACAATTTCATGCATTTGCTGCACATTTGTGCGCTGGAATATAATATGATCCTTATGCTTATTTATTATTGCATTGCTATTAATCATGATATATTATTTTTTAAAGTTTTGTTATTCAAACATCAATAAAGTATTGATGTTTTGCTAACAAGATTGCTAATAATTTGCTTGCATGACAGCTACGTCCATACATGCAACGGTTCTACGAGCAACAACCGTCAGTAGGTCTATGTCACATAGATCAACATCAGGTATCTACAATTTTTATTGGCAATTACTACTCTAGTATTATATTGTTATCTTTAAATTAAAATATATACACATAACTGCTAGAGTAGTAAATATTGATAAATTATTAAAGTAATAACTTAATAATCATTATATGCAAAAACTTATTTGAATTGAATAAGTTATGTTAGTCTTTTAACTATGTGCATTTTGTCTTTATGGCTTTTATTTATATGTTGTGTGATTGTCTCCACTATTGCATATAAGCACATAAATGTATAGTAAGATGCTTTTTTTATAATTATATTTTAATTCTATTGTTTTATTTTTAAATTTTAATAGAGAGTAATTTTGTCTAATAGCTCTACTTTAAATCTAAATGACGATTTTGTTATTGATAATTTTAATGATCTGTTTTAAAATACATACCTATTAATTTTTATTTTAACTTTATAAAATACTTAGGTCAAGCTGGTGCTGTAGATGAAGAAACATTTTTAACATCGTTTGAGGATGTACCAACGGTTAATTTATTCTCTGCAAAGGATTTGGAAGAACAAATGAAAAATATTAAAGATATTGTTGGAGATGATAAGAAAGACTGGAAACAAAGAACAGAGAGTGTATGCATCTTTTAAATTTATGCTATTGCGCAATTTTATGCCATTATACAAGTTATATATAAATTGTATCCTTACAGATGAAAAAACTTCGAGCAATTGTACTTGCTGGTGGTATGAACTATGAGAATTTTTTGGATTGTCTTAAAAGTATACAGCGACCATTTGAAACTGCATGTACAGATCTTAGGTCACAGGTTGTTAGAGAAGCTTGTATTACTTTGGCATTTCTGAGTCAGCATTTAAAGACCAAGTTTGCCAGTTTCGGAGAAGCAGTTCTTTTGACTCTAATGAACCTCATACAGAATAGTGCCAAGGTAATGATGTTGATACTGTATTTGTGAATAATATATAATTAGTAAATATATGTATAGATAATATATATATAATTTAAAAATAATATTTATATTTTATAATTTAAAAATAGATAAAAAAATAAACAAATCCATTAACGCGTTTGTAAATTTTGCTTTCCAAATAGAAAATTCAATCCTGTTAAGTTATTTAGTTGACAATTAATAACATGAAAGAACTAAATTAATATATATCATTATTATATTTGTTACATCATCAGGTCGTGGCAACAGCAGGGGCTGTAGCAGTTAGATTTATCCTTCAAAATACCCATTGCAGTCGATTCATCCCAATCATTACATCTTCGTTAAATAGCAAGAGTAAAGACATTCGTCGGGCTTCATGTGAATATTTAAATTCAATTTTACAAACGTGGCCTACTCAAATGTTGCAAAAACATGTAATGGTGTTGCAAGAGGCTATTAAGAAAGGAATCGCTGATTCTGATTCTGAGGCAAGAGTATTCGCCCGAAAGTAAGTATCGATGATTTATATTTCTCTCAAACAGATTATAATTCTTAGTCGTATCTGTTTAGATCCTATTGGGCTTTTAAAGAACATTTTCCTGAACAAGCAGAGATACTTCTCAACAGTCTTGATGCAACATACAAACGTTCACTAATGTCTCTTAGTAACAGCGGAAGCATCAACAGTTTAAATGTAGTAACACGATCAACGAGCGTTAGTCCAAGAGCGTCAAGACCTGCGTTAAGTGCCACAGGTAGATATTTTAATTAATAATACAAACATGTTGAAAAAAATTAAAAAAAAGTAAAATTAATTATCGGAGGTTCAATGATTCAAATAAAATCTATATTATTCTTTTTTTCATGCTGCTTTATGTCTCTTCTTTGCATTAAATATACAAAGGTAGTACGGAAAATTTACATCAGACACCAGGCCAACCTCATGGCCCTCTCAGACGTACTCCGTCATTACCTCGTTCATATCGCCAGTCTGGTATCCCAATTCTACAAAGACCCACAGATAATCATTGTAATTGCATCATTGTAATTATTTTATGTTTTATGCAATTTTTCTACGTTACATGTTTCTGCTTAAAATATAGAATTGCAATTACTTTTACGATCATTAGTATTATTGTTAATTTATAGACACTTTGTACTTGGACCCACGTGAAATATTTATATATGTTTATTATAATGTTCATTGTAATGTTATTGATTGTTAACATTCTTTTAGATGCAAAAATTACGTTATTCATCTTTTTACAGATCGAGTCACGCCGGGTGTTAGATCTACTAGTGCGATAGATTTACAAGCTGCCCAAAGAGCTAAAGCAAGATTGACATATGGAAATATGAGTAGATACAAAGCTACTCTTCGTAAGTATTTTAATATTTATTTTATGTTATTTTAGAAGATGCGATAGATAGTTAAAATTAGTTATTTAGCTAATTAGTTAGTTTTGTATTTTCTTTTTATTGAATTATTATTATTATGCTGCCTGTGTGTGAAGATAATGATCATAGTCATCAGGGTAAACAAGGTATTATTATTTGTTACCTTCTAGTGTAACATTTGCATATTCTTTTTGTAGACATTTATATTGATATATAGATTGTTCATTTATTTTTGTTAACTCTATTATGTTTGTTGTATAGCAAGACACAGTAAATCTCCTGATACCGCTGCTGTTGCTAGTCCTGAGCGGACACCTAGGACAAGAACGAGGGTAGCAGGAGTTTCACAATCGCAACGTAAGTGTTTTCAAATGATCAAGATTTTCATCATTTTTCAATTATTTTTAATTATTTAATCGTATACACATATGTACTTACTTACACAAATCTGCATATAATTTTATAAGAATTTTATACGTTTTTTTTTCTATTTTTAATGATAGCCAGCAGTAGGTCAGGCTCACCATCGTCGAGGTTGAGTTATACAACTTATAATCGTGAAGGAGAATCATTAATAGCAAGACCAAGGAAATTATCTGGACATGGTATTCGGAGTACAGGCAATAGTCGTGAACCTAGCCCACAAAGATTTGGAATGGATCGAAGTTTTGGTTCTAAAATGCGGTATGTCTAATATAATAATATTTTATTTAGAGTAATATTTAAGTATTTAAGTATCTGTAATTCTTTAAAAAAAAAAACACATTTACTCGGGACTCTTTTCACACGGTAAAGTAGTATCATGTTATAAAAGATGTGAAACAATTAATTTGCAATAAAATATAAAATTCGTAATAAATTAAAGAAAAGGTGAAGTTTTAAAAAAATTTTGCAAATATTTTTTTTTTCAAAAAAGAAACTAAAAATTTGAATAAATTAAATTACAAAATAGCATAATAATAACTAGAAATGTATCTTGTAAATTGTGTAAAAGTTAATAACATATGTTAACAAAACCGTGTAACAAGAGTCTTAGATGTATACATATATACATACGTATGGGGTACTTCGACCAAGTCGGCCATTTTTTAGATGAACCCTTTTCAATTCATTTGCAAATATTATATTTTATATTGTTTATCACCTAAAAAATATTGAAGGTGACAACTTAAATTTAAAAAAAAATTATGAATATATATCTTTTGTCTGGATCAATAACATATAGATATAAAATTTATTGCCGAATCGAAAAGGATCATCTTAAAAAGCGATCCGGTTGGTGTAGAATGGCTCTATATATTTATTGTAATAAATACATATATTGTAATAAATTGAAACCATGTGATAATAATATTATATAATTATAATTAATTAGAGGAAGGAGTTTACATATGTCACCAACAGATAGGCCTCAGTCTAGACCAGTTTTGGCACAAAAGATGTTACAGCAATCTCGTGAAGCGGAGTCTGCTTTAGCAGATGCATTTACCTTTGATAGCATTGACAGTTGTTATAATAGAGCTACAAGAGTCAAAAGCGAACATAGCGATGACAGCGAAACTAGCAGTATATGCTCAGAACGCAGTATGGACAGTTTCAGACGACCTAGTGATGTGAGTTTTTGAAGTTTGAAAATCAGTCCTATTATGTTTCTCATTTCAAAATAATTTGAAGTTAAACAAAAATCAATGATAACATTCGACAAAGCATATTCATTGTTAGACCTAGCTTTTCCTTATCAAAACTTCTAGTAGTGAAGCACTTAATGCTTACTGCATGTTACATGTTTTAAGTATGCTTACTATTTCCTTTAAGTTCGCATTTTTTATTTATTTATTAAATACAATATTGCGGGTAAATTTTTGAGCTGTAAATATAAAAGTAATACAGATAATGAATATGCTGTAATTTATAATTGTATTAGTATATGTAAAAATGTAATAGTACGAATTTAAGTAATTTATTGATTGTTATTTGAATAATATTTCATATTTTCATTTTATACATATATATATATATATTGCTGTAAAATGCTTATGATGCAGTTCTTATCTATATTGTATATATCATTTTTTAATCATTATCATCTGAGGTATTTGTCATACTAACATTATACGTATTAATAGTTGTGGGTACAAAAAGTTTATTATTCTAGTATTAATAGTGGCATATTCTGATTCTATTGGTATATAGATACGTTTCTGAAACGTTATTTTGTATAGAAGTGAAATTAATTTTTATTAACATTTTATAAATAATTTTGATAAAACGTTTTAAATCAAGAGGAATAATAATTTGATAAATGAAAAAAGGGAAATTTTTAATGCAGAGTTGGGCATTCTCCACAATGTAGCTAACGCATGTCTGATTTTTCATTTTCCTTTTTGTTGCGGCGTGTTTGTTTGGTTTGGACTAACGCAATGTGCCATTGTATACTTCGTATCTGTCCATCGTCCATCTACCCATTAGTCGTTCTCATGGAGTGGCTCCCAACAAAGACTGTACCGTGATAACTGGGATCAGTCTATCCCAAAGGTTTGTGAAATTTAGTTTTTCTTGAATTTTCTCACAACTTGCCTTTTTCTTGGATATTTATAACATTTGTATTATAATCATTGCTGACATTAGACATATTTCTTGCATTATACATATCTACACGATCTATTTGACACAGATTTTTTTAATCCTACATATAGTTAAATCAAATATAAGATCATTAGTTAATTATCGATTAATTTATTTTTCTTTGATTTTATTCAATTTTACGTTTTATTTCGTATCATTCATTTAGGTTTTAGATCATTTTCTTCAATCAGTCGATAAATTATAGCAATCAAATATATAAAGTTATTTCTGAATTAATTAATTTAAATATTCAATATGAACATAAGAAAGAATATTTCATAAAACTCTACATGTGACATAATAAAATTAAATTCCGTATTACTGTAAAAGTTCTTCTTTTTTAGGATATTAAAGAAATAATAGAAAATTGTGCTCATAAACATTGGGGTGACAGAAAGGAGGGTTTGCTGGGGTTACAACATTTCCTTGCCAATGGACGTACATTGAGTGCAAGTGAATTGCGTAAAGTTACGGATATTTTTACTAAAATGTTTATGGATTCGCATACCAAAGTGTTCAGCTTATTTCTGGATACTTTAAATGAACTAATTACGACACATAATGAAGATCTTAGTGATTGGCTGTACGTTTTATGTGCGAGACTTTTAAACAAATTGGGTACAGATTTATTAGGATCTATTCAAGCTAAAATTCATCGAACATTGGATGTTGTAAGGTAAAATTTATTTCAAATGGACAATTTGTATAAGATTTACATGATAACTTTATTAATATTGTTATTATTATTATTATTATAATTGTATCAAATTTTTGTCTGAATAGAGAATCTTTCCCTGGTGAACAATTATTACCAGCTGTAATGAGATATTTAACCGATCCGACACAAACGCCAAATTCTCGTGTAAAAGTTGCTTCCCTTACATTTGTTACACAAATAGCGGAAACGGCAGAACCTTCTGCACTAAACAATTCTGCAGGAACTGCTCTAGCTAGATTACTTGACTGGACGAGCGATGTAAAAAGTCAAGATGTTAGAAGGCACGCACAGGAAGCGTTTATAGCACTCTACAATTTAAATCCTCCACAAGTTACAATGATTTTAGCGGAATTACCGAAATACTATCAAGTAAGTTATTAAAAGTTCTTTTAGCAAGTTAATTTTTTCAATTGTTCCATTCGCATCATTCAAAAATTTTGAAGTTTTCGGCATTTACATATGAGCAGCATAAGACCCATAAGGGTTAAACGCGAAAAGTCGTTGAAAAACTATCTGACATAGAATGTGTTCATTTGGTTAAAATTATATACTTTATTCATGTCTTTTTTTATATAGGAAGCTGCATTGCCCTTGGTTCAAAATTATTTGAAGTCATCAGGATCGAGTAATCCAGCTTCTCCTGGCACACCACCTCCAAGAGCTCAACATTCTCCTGCTCGTAATAAGAAGAATGATGTTGATACGGCGGATGAAAATTTGGAAGAAGTTTATAAGTAAGATAGTAATAAATGTTAAATAATTACATTTAAAAATAGCATATTCCATTCATATATTTCAAACATTTTAATCTAGAATCTCTTCCTACAGATCGTTGCGACGTACAACAGCGGAAATTCAAAATTATGGATTCGAGCGTTTAGAAAGAGCTACAACAAGCAAAGATAGTGGTATTAGTAATATGGCTGATTTAGAAGAAAGAATAGAAGGTCTAACGTTATCTAATTCGGTAAAAACTATTATCTCTTTCATAAAGATATAAGTTATTTCTTTATTTAATACATTGCGTGACATTAATTTTTCCTGTTGTGATATGTTATTCATATACTTTTCATTCTTATATTTTGCATTAATTAATAATACTCCTAATAATTACATTTATTATTAATGTATTAAAAAATAATAGTTTTATAATATATTTGCCATACTGTTTTAATTTTTGTATGAAAATAAGCTATTTTTAACAAATATTTTTTTTTTGCCTCAAGAGAAATATTTACGAATCTCTTAACATGCAATGTATTAATTAAAATTTTTATTTATTGTTTAGTACAACTTTTTTATAAATATTATTATATTTTTTCTTTTTTTCCTCTCAGACGATCTTTTGATTTATGCTAAATAGGAAATCACGTAGATCATGGTTAAGCTTTTATAATTGTAATTTTATAATGTATTGAATATATGTCAATAATTACAAATGTTTCTAACTATATGTATGTGTCTGGATGTAGTGGTAATGGGTGGATGTGTTAATGAATGTTCTGTAGTATTTTCCTGTGGTTGATAGTATACTAAGTATTATTTTTAGTTTGTCCTGATTTACTTTTTATTATTTATTATTTATTAATATTTTATTATTATTATTATTATTATAGTTATCATTATTATTGTTATTATTATTAGGGAAGGTCTTCATCAGTATCATCACCAACACAAAGAGGACGATCTGTTACAAATATAACAGTAAATGGTTCGAGTGATACAATTGCTGGAGATCTTATATTACCTCAAGAAAACAATGGTTATAAAAATCATGGTAAAAACAGAGGATATATAATTGAATAAATGAATATGTATAAAGATTAAATAATTTGAAATATATTTTAAATCATTTTGTTTTAGGATCATCCCCAGATTCCGCCAAAAGACCAGAAATATTAGATAATATGATTAAAACTATACAATCTAAATGTACGCAAACTTCCGAAAAAATAACAGCTTTGCAGAATTTTCAGGCATATGTTCGAGAAGGAGACTCTACATATGTCAAACAAAATTTCAAGTATACTTATTTTTATTATATTTATATTATATTTTTTTGATATTCTTGAATTATCTTTGGATTAACAATTTCTTTTTTCTTTTCTCGTTTTATTAGAAAACTTCTCAAAACATTATTAGATAGGGTAAATAGCGATAGTCAACAGTTACAAATAGAAGTACTTCAAACGTTAATCGAAATGCTCAAATGTCCAGAACTTTTGGAATGTTTCTCTGTTTTTCCTGAATTGTTGGTATTGAAAGTAATCACTGCCCATAAGTTTGATGATCAGAAAGCTGATGGTACTTCTAGCGGAGAGAGTGTTAGAGCTCCGGTAAGAATGTCAGAGGTATTTGTTCGTTTGTAATAATTATTAAATATGCATGTTATATAATTTATAATAAGAAAAAAAGGCACAGGTTCTTCGGACAGCGGAGAAGTGTGCAGCGACAATTGCTACTGTTCTAAGACCAGAACAAATTATTCTTGTTGTATCAACTATAATAACAACAGAACCATATCCCTTAAATATGGGAGCGATTAAAATGCTTCACAAGATAGTTGAACACTGGGGACGTGAAGCTATAGAGCCTCATCTTTCAAAAATTATGCCAGGACTTATTAAGGTAAATTTTTTATTGAAAATATCGTGTAACATTCTAGTAATATATAGAGAGTATCTTAAATAATCTTTTTTTTATGATATGTAAAATATCATGTATGTAGCCAGGACACAAGATTTATTATGATTGATTGAACTTCACTTATTTTTCAATATTCGTTTACTTTGATAACATTGAACCGAGTCCGCAGTACATTTGCTTGAAATTTATAGTTGCAAATGTAAATCTTCACATTATATGCCTCAATAAAAAACAAATTATTTGAGACACTCTGTATATTTGTTTTCAATAAAATGTTATACTAATTATTTTTTAGGCATACGACGATGCTGAAAGTACGGTTCGTAAAAGTGCAGTTTTTTGTATGGTAGCAATACATGCAGCGGTTGGGGAAGAAGTTTTAAAACCCCATTTGAGTTCTCTTTATGCAAGTAAATTAAAGCTTTTGTATATTTACATACAACGTGCACAGCAAACGAACAGTCAACCGGCAAGTCCACGAAGCAACAGCAAAAATTAACTAACAACTAATTCTGCGACATTAAGGATCGCAATATTAAGGAGATTCGCGCGCCTAAGTGCAAGACATGAACGAATGTTGGTTAGCTTTCTTAGCAAATCGAGTCCGTGATTGTTGAGAAAGAATCAGTCGTCGGTAATACGAGTACAGTTGTGCCTCCTGACAGTGATGTTACACGAAGGCGAATTTAAAACAAATTTTTTGAAAAGTGAAAAAGATGACATTTTATTATATGTCACACCCATATAAATGAATTTATTCGATCAGACATTAGGCAAACCGTTAATAATTAACTTATTTCTTTTTCTAATATGATATAACACGTCTTTACATTTCACTTCGAATATTAATATTACATAAGTGTAGCGAATCCAATCGCGAATATACAAGCATATTATGTATGTTGGTTTTGAGGTAGGAATGAACCTACGCAACATAAATTAAGTGGGCAGACAGTATGACCTCTTCTTTTTTCTTTATTATTATTATGTTTATTTTTGTGTTTATTTACAAACACGATATTTACTTGAATGAGATCTGACAGAGAACCGATTTCAATGGTATATATCGTTTACGCGTGTATACAGTAATTTTTTATTTAGGGCAGACCTTTTATTATATAACACGCTTTATTCCTTAAATTTAATAGTATATATTACAGACACATCGTATGATCTGTACATTTTGTTATATGATTTACGAAGAATTTCTGAAAATCACGGTTTGTATACTCCTCATTTTCGAGAGATACTAATGATTAGTTTCTATCATCTTTGTAAAATTATTTAGTTTTAAGTAATCTTTGTGTTTTCGTAAATGTTAATATAGATATCTTATTATTTTTCATTAAACAGCGGTATTGCATATATCTGTCTTTTATCCGAATCTTCCATAAAACCTAAATGCAGATCATATTTAGTTGTATATAAAATACATATTGATTATACGACAGACTGATATTAAAAATCGTACTACGTTTGTTTAATTTGATGATCATAGAATCAAATATTAATTATATGCAAAAGATCGCGATAGTAGGGGTCTGGAGTGTGACATGACTGTCAAGAGGGGAGATATATAAATTACTCGACTTCCTTTCTAGATAACGCATAAAGGCAATGCAGGTATCAAGGAAAAAATGTTTGAAAGAGAGAGAGAGAGAGAGAGAGAGAGAGAGAGAGAGAGAGAGAGAGAGAGAGAGAGAGAGAATAAAGTAGAAATTTTAATATGCTTGAGGATCGTAAATAACTATCGTTAGCAATACTGTTTGCACCATATACAACACAACAGTTACGACATTGTTAATGTCGAAAGGAAAGTAAATAGTTTATTTGTCTGAAATCAATGTGCTAGTCAGATTTCCAAGGACGCACAATGATGCAAAAGAACACAAACGAAGTTTCTGAGTAACAGAAAATGATGATACGTATAAAATTGCATGTGAGAGATATGTTGTTGAAGGAAAAGAATGAGAGAGAAAGAGTGAATGAACGAATTACGTGTAACAATAACAGAAAACAAAAAAAAAATACTGAGAATAAGACTATAGAGGTTTTTTCGATAATCCAATGTGCTCTAGTATAATGTTACTTATTATTATTATTATTATTATTATTTTTATTTTTATTTTTATTTTTATTATTATTACTATTATTATTAATTATCCATCGCGTTGCCAATATTTGAATGAACGCTAAATCAAAGCTAACATTTAACAAGTTTAGTAAAGTTTCGTGCCATTGTTGTTTATTTTTTTTTTTTTTATTGTATGAAAATAAAATGATAATATACACGGCGTGAATAATGATATATGTTTTAATGCGCATGTACATATAAACAAATACACATGCATAGATATTATGCGTATGCATTGACAATGCGTGCGTCTCTTGCGACGTAGGTCGATCTTTATTTTTTTCTTATTAATTTTATCATCATTAGCAAAGAGATAGCAAAGAGTATCGTCGAAAGTCGTCGAGATGGTAATTGTTAAAAATAATGTTTTGTCTTTTTCTTTTCACCTAGCACTGTGTTTCTGTTTCTATTATTATTTTCTCTTTTTAATTTTCTTCTTATTTATAATAAAATCATCATTGCGCCTTTGCTTCTCGTATGTAAGAAAAAATATAAAAGAAAAAAGAGCGTAAATAAGAAATAAAAAGAAAAAAACAAATAAATAAATAAATAAACATAAATGAAATAATTCGAGCGTACAGAAACGTTATTGTAATAGTAATGATAATATCAGCGTCTATAAAAGAATAGGTTCTTTCTTTCTGGCGTTTTAATAATTATGATTAATAACACGTTTCACAAGGCAGTTAACAGAGCCAAATCGTGCCAAACATATCCAGATGAAAAACGGTATAAAAATTAATCAAGAGAAGAAAAAAATACGCGTAAACGTTTCATGTGTACTACGAATAATAGCATTTTATTTTCTAATATCAGTTAGTTTCTGCTTTTGGAAACATAACATAAAAGATACGCTTGGTTGATATGTTATAGTTGCCTTTCGATATCGCTTGAGGTTTTTTTTTTATTTAGAGAGATTTGCGGTTCATTACGATAACGTTCAATCATATATATATAAATAAGTACATACGTATACATACGAGCGTATGTTTTATTGATGCTGAAAATAAATTCATCAAGAATCATACGATAGATCATATAATGACATAGAATGTTTTTTTCTTTTTTATTATTATTTTCTTATTCTTCAATTCGAGCCAATTAGCCCAAGTTTAATGTTATGTTTTCATTCTTTTTTCTTGATTTTGATTATTTTTTTTCTTTTCTTTTTAAACATTAGACGCAAAGGCATTACCGTTATTTCAATGAATAATATCGCAATAAAGATCTCGAAAATTAATTCGTTAAGAGATCAATTATAATAGAAATTGTAGTTTTTCGAATTCATCCTCTCAAAAAGATTTTTGTTTCTTAAAATTTTTTAATTCTCATATCGTTGATGTCCATATTCACTTACTCGCTCATTCATTCATTTGTCGAATCATTCATTCATTCATTCATTCGTTCATCCATCATTCGAATTAAATAAAAAGCATCACATTTAAATAGACGCGACGACGGTACGGTCTGTATCGGTCATGTATATATGTATACATATAGTATTAAACATAATGTACAACCTACACATTATCTAGTATTTAAGTGAGAGCAATTAAGAGAGTATACATCGTCACTGCCTCCAGCGTTTGGTCGCGCCGACCGTGATTTTGCGTTTTTCTTAATAAGTTCTCTAACTTGCTTTAATGTTTTTTTTTTTTTTTCAAAAGAAACGATACAAATTCAAGAAACAAAGAACAAATATCGAGAGTTTCAAGAAATAATTTTTCATATTTTTCATCTTTTTCCTTTTTTTTTTTTTTATAAATATGATATAAAATGTTTTTTTTACTATCAGTTATAAAACAATAAGTAAATTATTTGTGTTTATGAATTATTTATATATATATAAAAGAAAGGAAAGACAAGCACTGATTTGATTTACTCCTGTTACTTTGATATATGTATGTATATATATTATATAAATACATATATATATATACATACATATATATATATATATACATACACATAAATATATATATATATATATATATATACATACATAGTTTTTTTTTGTTTCTTTTACATAGAACAATCTTAATAAGTTTTACGAAATTAATAAAGAAATCACACATGCGTCTTTAAATGTTATGTTTCGAATAGTTTATTAGATTAATTTAATCAAGCATTATAATTAAACAAGAGTGAAACCTAGCGCGAATCACAAAACGAGACGTTGAAAATGTTCAATAAATCCGTAATGATAATGTAATAATTATTAAGTGCGATTTTGCTGGAGGTTTTTAAATAAGGATTAACGTTAAATTAACAACTGATATTTATGTTAATTCCTGATGGTGGTGTGGCTAACGATTCTGTTCTAACGATTCTAATGCTTACATTATTCTTACCTTATCCGACAAAAAAAAGTAACTTATTTGTATTGTAATAAATGAATGTTAAATATTTACACGCTTCTATAATACAAATCAGTGACCGGTATAAGTGCTAGATTATTATCGTATCGTAAAGCTCTACATGCTGTTTGTTGCTTGAAAATATTTATCGAAGACATAATATTTCTTTGTATACTTTATTCTATTCTACATTAACCCTCTATAGTCCAAATTTATTTCACGATTATAAATAAACAAATTTATATCACTTGAAATCAAATCTTATTAATTATAATGTTAAATACGAAATAATAAATGTATCATTTTCAAACATACTAAAATTCATTCCAATATTTCAAGCTTAGGTTGTGGTAATCGTTATAAAAATTGTTCTTATTAATTATCAAATAGTTATTTTAAAACAATATCTGTACGCCATACTGGGGAAGAAAATCAGATTAACACGTTAAGCGCCACGTCGGTCCCTAGGGACCGACGCTAGACTTTCCGTTCAGGCCACGTCGGTCCCTAGGGACCGACGGCAGACTTTTCGTTCTTCTATCGCGGCGCGTGTGTCCGTCTTTGCATACTTGTGAGACTGAACATTTAAATTATGCGATATCGGTTTTAGTTTGGTCAATGCTTCAAGGACATCTATGCAACTGAGGATTTCTTACGCGTTTGGGCGTTATTAGGCCTCGCTTTTCGGGTTTTTCTCTACTACGACGGAGAAGGGACTATACGGATATAAACAAAGTATATACAAAGTATTTATTGCGATTTGAAAATGTCAGGCTCTCGAGTGCATCTTATCTACAAGTGGAGAGGTAAACATACGAAGGCAAGCCCCGGCCGGATTACGTTACCCGACATTTGTTTATACTCTGGCTCGCCTATCGGCGAGCGGCCCGGCAGAGCCCGCCTGACGGCTAACTGTGGCCTGAACGGAAAGGCACGCAAATTCGGCGTGGCGCTTAACGTGTTAATAACAAAAAATGAGAAGCGTGTGGAACCTACACGTGACTGAAATGAAATTTTGTAAGTTTACTCTGCCGTCTGTAGCAAGTTTTGTTAGATCAATATTTTCCCGTTTTATCCTACAACTCAAATAAAGCGGTCCCTTTAAAACCTTTCACTTTTCGTGTTGTTTATAAATTTTGGGTACTTTCCCCAAAAAAAGTTTCATTTCAAAAACAATTTCGATTTATTCTTATGTATGTGTCTTCAAAGTCGGACGTGATTACAGAGGGTTAATATATATTCAATCTCGAGAGATTCATGCGTAATTTTTATTGGCATATAAAAAAAAGAACAATGAGATCGATCGATCGATCGGAAATTGTCATGTACTATCAATCGGCTGTTTAAATATCAACGATCGAAGTTTGTTTGTTTGTTTTTTTGTATTGTAAGATGCAAGAAAGAAAAAGAATAAGAAGAAAAAAAAGAAAACAAAAATGAAAAATGTAAATCGTTAATCAGTGGTGTTATACGATAATATATGTTGTACGAAAGTTCGACTCGTTTGATAGTTAGAACTTTCGAGAATAATTTAAAATTTGGCTGAGAAATTCGAATATAATACATTTATTCGAAAATTATCACGAAATTTTTAAATTATTCAGTTCGCGTTAGAATTAAATTGAGCTAATTTTATTCCAAATCGATCTAATAGTTTAATTACATAAATTATAAAACAAAATTCTAAAGCAAGGCTTGTTAACAAAATTATGCCGTAAGTTAATTTTGAAAAAGTTTACATCGACGAATGAGTAAATAATCAATGTTATTTATTAATGCAATTCTACTTAGCAGACGCCCATAAATATTTCATCATTATTACTTGCATACAAATTTGCAGAATGAGTCTCGAAGTCGTTAAAATTTTGTAAAAATATTTGTTTTAATTTCTTCTCTCCCCTCGTCCCCTTCTACTTTTATTTTCATTTCGAATGTATAAATCTTTTCCTTTTTCATTCCCTTCGAGACACTTTTGTTTTAATATCGGCAGTAACGTAATGTTCATTTATGTTATAACGTGTATATTGTCTAACGTTTCCTTTTTAAAGGAAAATCTCTCTGTCCATTTTCTTCCTCTTTATAATTATATTATGAAAATCGCGAATGGGATAAGAGTTTCGACATAGATCAAAGTGACACTGAAAAGAACATATGAGAGCTTCTGGAATAATGATAATGATAACAATGATTAAAATATAATTATAATGATGTACGCATAATCAAGTTGTCAAGGATGATGATTTTTTCACGCTGACAAAAATGTATTACTGTAAATTACTACTACGATGATATTAATTGTACTGTTATTGTAATTGCTAACTTGACATAATAAAGTATTGCGATAAAAGAATGTTTTTTTGTTCTCTCGACACGTATGAGTAAAGTCAATAACTCATTTGTTAAATTGATTAATTCAACAAAACGAAATATAGAGAAAATTGATAAAATAATTATACATCTATTATTGAACTAATATACAAATTGTCGGTGGTTTTAAGACTAATAATTAAGAACATTTATTTTTTAATTTATATTCTTTCAAAATAATTGAATTTACGCGTTTATTATTTAATTAATTAAAATAAATTTTTAAGTCTAATTAATAATGAAGTTTATTTTAAATATAAAAATTTAAAAACATAACAGAGTAGAGTTAATAACTTCAGTCTTTGAAGGATTTATACTTATTAAGAATTAATAATATAAAGAAATTATATAAAAAACATTCCTATCGAATGAATTGTAAGTGATATTTTAATTGCGTAAGTATTTTATTCAAATATTCAATACGTGATTTTACATTCATATTTATTCTGACATTGTCCCCTTTATGCTGAATGATAATGTATAAAAATCTTACTTAAATAATCGTAATAAATAGGAATAAAAAAAATTAATTCAGTACTGAGAGATTCTTTTTTAATTATATATTTATTTTCTTATTCTCTTAAAAACTTGGCTCTTCATCACTATACTAATAATGATTGCATTCATTATTTAAACAAAAAGAATATGTAATGTTTTACATATGTATATCTATATATACAAACATACTTGCATACGTTTCATTCGTACTCGAATAAAAAAAGAAGAAAAAAAGTATAACTTGAGATATCAAGTAATATTATTCATAACATATCATAATACGTCACATGTGTTTTATTATATATTTAACATTATTTAGCCTCTTGCCCTATGATTTGAATTCCAATGATACATGCCATAATCATTAATAAGTTCACGTCATAAGTTGAGCCATTTCGGATAGGCATTTGAGGTTGTGACAATTGCAAACGTCTTATGACATGTTAACATAAATCATAGCAACAAATCACGAGTCTGGAATGTGTTGTTTATGTTTGACCTGATCGACGTAGCGTGCCTTTCACCCATGATATTAATATTTGGTCCATTATCTTTATTACAAAGTTTTACGTGATGTTGTAGGGCAAGGGGTTTGTAGTCTTCAGAAGTTAATAAAAAGAAAGAATACATAAATCAGATCAATGAGTAATATTATATCATTTCATTAAAAAATATTTTAGATACGAATTAAGGCACTGTTCACAAAGTTATTTATATCGTATAAATTTTTCCAAAATTCATGACTTCTCTTTCCCTCTTTATCATATTTATTACAAAAATTAATAATTACGTAGCATTTCTTTTTTTTTTAATACTGTTTTTTTATCTTTTTTCTTGATTTCATACACACACATATTAAATCATCCCCCACTTTCTGTATTTGTATACTTTTTCATGTTTCTATGGGCTATTCTTGTCATTGTTGAACTAAATTGATAATATCATGTCAACATATACATTTCATCATAATTTTTCGTGGTTATCTTTGAAATTGATTGCGCGAAATTTGATTAACTGATTATTCGATTTTTAAGATAATAATAATAATTATTATTATTATATATAATGATATATATGATATATATATCCTGTTTGTCGGTTTTTAAACTCTTTTTCAACTCTTTTTCAACTTCCATATATAAAGTAATAAAAATAAAACTAATAGAAAGTAATAGAAATAAACTATTACGTTCTAATCGCATTTAACTGAATTGTAACACTTTTTTCTAAGTACATGTTAGATGTTTCTTGTTCGTAATTTATAAAAATGGCAAATATAAATCTCGGTTATCTTCCTGAATTTCTATTGTTATTATTATACAGTTTGTATACCTACATGTGAGATACGTAAGTATGTGCTTATATCTATACATACATACATACCTACATACCTAAACACATATCTAAATATTTATGATTTGAAGATAAAATAATAAGTATAATAAATCATTACGATTAATTGAAAGTACGAAGAAATGAACTAAAATTAAACATTCGGTACAGTTTTTGGATTGAGCGGTTCACTCGCAGCCATGTTCGTATTTCGTTGTGATGATCTATTCTGTCTACGTTTCTTCTTTGATTTCGAATTAGTAAAACTAATTGCTAGAAAATGATTGTGGAAATATTCTTCGATCTCCGACAATTTTTTACCATGTGTCTCAGGTAGCATCAATAAAACGAAAAACGTAGATGCCAAGGAAACAGCCGCGAAGAACCATTGACCGGCATAAGAACCTAGAAACATTTGTTACTTTTTGAATCCGTCGCGAATTAGTTATTTTATTAAATTGTCACATTTATTCATCCAGTTTTTAGGAAAAAAAATTGTTTTTTGAAAAAACAAATGAAGAAAAAAAATCGGATAAATATTTTTATGTTAAAATAAAAAATTATCATACCTCCTAAAAAGTCTTGGAGACTTCGGTAACTTTGAAGTGCAGCAAACATAAGTAAATTGGCCATGGAGTAACTAATGGAATGAGCGATTCCTCGAATCTCTGTTGGGAATAATTCGGCGGTCATGGTCCAGGGTATAGTCAACATACCAACCATAGACGTGCAGACGTAAAGTAAAAGACATACGATTGGTACCTGAAATATAGTTCGGCTTAATAAGTGATATTAGATATTTTAAATATGTACAATACAAGCATCGTTCGTTACAAATTCCAATAATATATATCAGTAATTTTTAAACTGTATTCCGCGGATTTTATAATAATTTGATGTAGCAACAAAATAGTACCATAGTTTTCATAGAAATAAGAATTAAAATATATATTTAATTTTTCATAATATATACTCTAATTACAACTTCTTTTATTATTAATAAAATTCCGACATTATTTATTAACTAATTTAATAGTAAACATTAACGTAAATATGTAATAAATTTGGATAAATCTATCTCACGATAATGACTTAGAAATATTATTAAATAACTTTATAAAAAAAGGACTCACCCAATAACCGCTTCGATCACCCTCATGAATACGTAAAGTGAAATAACCGGAGATAGTCATACACAGTGCCATTCCCAACGAAGAAATTATACACAAAGGTCTTCTTTTGAATCGTCGAAGAAGCCAAGTATTTACCATAGAGCACAAAAACCGCGTTAGGCCTACCAGGATCGAAGATAGATATTCATCTACACCAGCACCAACATCCTAGAGTTTAATGTAGTGTATTAATGATAACCTTTCTATTTTATAGTATATTTCTAAAAAAATTACCGTTAAATCTTATATTAATAATGTTGGAGAATTATGCCATATTAATGTTGAATGTAATTTAATAGAGGATTTAACTAATTTGTTAACAATATTTACTTAATACTTTAGTTGGTACAATATTTTGACTAATAAATTTTTTTTGAAATAAATAATGCGTCTCTTTTCGGAACATTTTACATAATAAATCCGATATTTTCAAGATTTTCTTATAGTTCGTTTTATTTAGATTCAGATGAACAAGAAATTTTTTTTTAATTCTCAGTTCAACTTACCTGAAACCATGTGACAGCATAAAAGAGGGTAATATAAATTCCTGAAAACTGTTGGAACAAGAAGAACAAAAATAGTATAGTCATGGGCTTCCATCCGGTAGGTTTAAGAAAACTACGTAATTTAGTAAAAGCGTTTCCGTGTTTACTTCTTCGTTGTTCGCTCAATTTGATTTCATTTTCTTTCATGATCATTGCGAACTGTGCTTCTGCGAGCGAGACGGTACCTTGTTTCTCATCGGATTTGTACAACCTGAATTTTAAGGATAATGAGAGGTTTTAATTAAACTTCATGAAATATCATAGTTATGGTTATTATCTATATTGATCGTTTTTCTTTCTTACCATTCTAAAGATTTTCTCGCATCATCGACTCGTCCCCTTGAAACGAGCCAAACCGGTGATTCCGGGACAAAGAATTGAATTAAAATGATTGGAACAACCGCGTAAATGATGCTCAGCCAAGCGACTAGACGCCAATGTAAATAAGCACCTTTCAAATATGCTAGAAGCATACCGAAGGAAGCAAGAGTTGGTCCGAAAGATATCATCGAGCCTCTTAATTCTGGCCTCGCTACTTCTGTTATATAAACTATCGCAGGTGAGCTACCCATTGCTGAAGAGATCCCTGTTAATAGTCTACCGACTAGAAGCATTGATAAATTCGACGAGGAAGCTATCAAAGCCCAGCCTATAATACAAGGAATAGCACCGATTTGCAATGTTTTTAACCTTCCAATCATTTCCATTAAAAAACCACTTAAAGTGGCACCGACCGGTACGCATAATACCACCACGCTAGCTGTAACAAATTAAACAAAAATGGGATAAGTTTCTTCGATAGATTCTCAATAGACTTTTATTTGCTGCTTTTGTTAGAATGTTTAGCTAGCGAGTGGCTCAAGGGGAATATCCGGAACGTTATTACTTCTCGATATAAAAAAGCAGAAGCAACAGGTCAGTCGTCACACTGTCGGAGCTCTAATTTAATCCGCAATAAGACGTTACTAAATAGGCTCGACTCGACTACTTAACGTCTTATTTCTTCTCCATCACCCCTCTCACCTTCACCCAGTTCTCTCTTATCACGTTTTTTTTTTATTTTAATCTTTTCAATATATCAATGTTCTTTTTTATTTTCTTTTTTCTAGTTTGTACTTTAACCTTCGATTTAGAGTCTCTTACCTATCCAAGCAGTCTCCTTCTTCGTTGCTGGTATTTCCGCGTCTTTAGCCTCAAGGTGTGGTACGAGAATTGCCGAGTACGCCATACTGAGACCCAATGCTATGTGGAAAGTTGCTGAGATGATGCATGCCGAGATCTAAATCGATCAGAAGTTTATTTAATAACGATACGATATTGTCCATGATCTTACATTCACGATATTTTGTATACCGGATGCATCATTTAAATAGGAATATTTGAATGATTTTTATTGAAATTTATAGTTGCACTACTATAATACTTCTTGTACAGAGAAATATAAGTAAAAGGATAGAAAAATTTGTCTTATAAAATTCAATGTTATAACTTGTAATTATTTATTAATATTATAGGTGTAAAAATAATGTTGGTACTCTTTTTAAAAATTAATTCAACAAATAAATTTTCTCTCAATTCTTCCTATTTAAATTTAGGTAATTCATTTATATATGTTTATATGTATTTACCTCGCGGAAAGCATTTTTAAGATTCGTCGATTCGACGAAATTCTTATTGAGACTCCGACAGGATACGATTGCATCTTTGAAACATTCTCTTTCATTTTCCTCGATGTTCTTCGATGCTTCGCGTTCGACACTGTAAGAATATTATTTTTTTTCTATTTTTTTTTTTTTTATATCTTTCAAAGCCACATTCTTGAGAATTATTTATTACTGTGATTCTTCGGAAACAAGCAGGTATTATCTATGTGGTATGGAATTGCATTCGCTTTGAAAAAAATTGCTCTCTAGTTTGTGCTACATATATTACTAGAAATGTCAATGTGTTCCTAATTACATAAATACTTAACGATAAATGTTCTACTAGTTCTAATGAATTTGTATTATGAGCGTGAAAAATTCTAATGTTCCTTATGCTAGTTAAAGAAGATTCTTTAAACTATTTATATCAGTTACGTGGATTGAATCTTATAAAATACTACTATCTGTTAAAACGTGTTAAACAAGTAATTCTTTAAGTTCAGATCTGTTGATCAAAGTATAAGAGAATCTTAGAATTTAAAATCCAACGATTCATTACAATTAATGAATTTAACTATTATTTCCATATCCTAGGCTGATTCTATGTCAAGTTACAAAGTCAAATCGATTGTTTTCAAACGATTGCCTTTCGTAACTAACAAGTGACATTAATGGACGACTTGGCATCTGTTCTTTACAACCTCATATTCGAGTCTATTCGATTCGAGAACGCATGTATAATACATATATGTATATCTGTATACATAAATACACATAACAATAAATATCATAAAGCTCAAGGCAATTATTATTTCCATTTAACTAGTTTCATATGAAGAAGTACATCTTTTAAAAGGATTACACCAGCTCAAGTATTTCGAAGGATTATCTTTTCTCACGCTCATCCTGTAGCAATTAACGGCTTGCAAAACGCGTGTGAAAGTAAGTCGATGAATCGACTAAATCAGTCAATGTTGGCTAGACAGCGCGTTTTCGTTTGATTACGATGACGATGACGACAACGACGACGATAAAGATAACGATCTACTATGGTGATAATGGTGATGATGAAATAACGATGAAACATTTATACGATCGTGAATTACTTGCTACATACATAAAGTAACATGTACTTGTTTATTATCTATTATTTGATTGTACCGACAGTGCATTCAGGACAATCCACAAATACTACTACAATGTTATGAGATTCTGAACAATTATGGATAAATGCTCAGTCATGCTGGTTTCATATGTTTTGCTTATTTATTTTTTTTTTTTCATTTTTTGTTGTCATTAAGAAAAGGGGTACTACCTACATATTGTCGCACGCCATTCCGTAGCATTCATTGATATAATCCACACTCTCTCTTTTTCGCATTGAGAGTCGCAATCGCACTGTTATTATCTTCCTTTCTCATCCATGGACAGCCATATTACTTATAGGATTCATACTATAGACAGCCCCGATAGCAGTTTCACGACACCCTGATATCTTGCATCTTTTAGTGATCAACGCTGCCATCATCATCACCACCACCACCACCACCCATCATCCTTCTTTTCGTCAGAGAAAATCTATTTTTATTCTTTTGCCAAGGTTCTTCTGACGCTGATTTTGGCGTTTCCGTGCTTCACTATTTTTACTCTTACTCTTTCTTATTGGTTTGTTAATGTTTCTGATTCGAGCGAAGGTTATAACTAATTTTTTGAAAAATGGAAATGGAAACAAAAATAGAGAGAGACAGTGTGAGTAAGAAAGTATTTAAATAGGTAAAAAGTTTGAAATAATTTTAATATTCAATCAATTTCAAAATATGAAATCGTTTAATAATTGTTAAAATTCATTTAAATTAATATTAAATATTTGTTGTTTTGTGTGTGTATTTGTGTTTGCAAATATTTGAAATATTCAAAATAGTTATTAGGTCATGCAAAGATATTTTAAACGCGTGTAACAAATTTCACTATTGTTAAATAAATTTTGATCTATATTTTATAAATCTTATTTAACTTACTATAATAATAAAGCATCGAAAATGTATTTTTGGGTTATGTTTTTATCAAGTGATTAATTCGAAAAGAAATTTAAAAAATTCAAAATTAAAATACGTTTCAATTGAAATAATAAACATTTAAATGTGCAAAATCAATTTCAGAATCTATTAATAAATAAGTATATTATTTTCAGTATATTCAAAAATTTTATTTAATTTTATTTTATTTAAGATAGTTAACCGTTTGAGTTCCACGCGACGGTTTCGCATTTTTCAAATTTCATGTCGAAAAATCCCTGTTCTTTTGAATGATACGAACAACTAACGATGCACTCATAATCTGACAAAAAGCGCTCAACTCTTTAAACGCATGTTTATTATTGGTACTTTTTATCAAAACATATTAGATAAATTATTTTTTTACATTATACGCAAATTAGATGAGTTCTTTCTCTCTTAAAGTAGATTAAAAGAAGCTCTATCGCGCCACTTTGTCTTTTCGCGTTTTATTCAGAAAACTATATTGCGCAGCTGTTTGCCATTTTACGATCGTGTTTTTTTTTTAAATCTCTGGTACTCAAACGGTTAAACATTGAAAAAGAAGTTAGAAGTTACAATAAAAAATTGTTTCTAATTCATTCTTGTAACTACTGTACAGAATGCTTCAAACTTTTGATCAGAGGTGTACAAGCTGACTCGTACCGTTGACATTTCACGTTTCTCTACGATCCGCTAACGTTTCAACGTTCTCGATGCTTACTTTGTCTGTCCGTGTAGAACGTTAAAGAAGTATGTAGTATAAAGTGTAATACATCATTCGGACTAATATCTTTGAACGTGCAATATTCATTCGTTTGTTCTATATAAACAAAAAAGTAATTATAGTTATAGTTCTTCGCGTGGTATATAGAGTGGGTCTAAAGTTTCGACGCTTGAATTATTAAATAGCTTACAATGTAAAAAAACATAAGGCTTATCAATTTTTCGAATCTTTAAAATAATTTAAGAATTTTTGACTCAACCTAAACTCTACTATCAAATTTAACTTTTGTTGAATATTGACGTAACCATTAATCACGAGCGATGAACTCACCACTCTTCGTTAAAATGAAAAAAAAGTGCTCCTTTTTAAATATCTAATTTCCTGTTTTGTGCTTCTAATTTTTTTTGTATACTCTTTTTCATGCTAGTCAAGCGTACTATATTTAGTATCTCGAATATGTAGAAAATGATTTGACATATTTTAGTAATCTTTTTTTTCCATATGATCATAGACTTTAAGTCATACAATCAAACATATTATACATATGTATGATGGAGTGTTGATTATAATCAACGATTTATGCTTATCCTCTTTGATACCATCATCGACTTATTTATTTAATAGTTTTAAGTATTCATATATACATATATATTTTTTATTTATTATATATTTTATGCAAATAAATAATACTTTATTAGAAGACACATGTGTTACACGAAAATATTTTGTTAATAATTATCAAGAGGTTAACAAATATTATTTTCATTACTTCAAGTTATCAAGTTATAAAAATAGAAGAATGTTTAAAACAACAACAAAAGTCATTAGTAGTAGTCATTAGGTAGACTTCGATTATCTAATCATTTATACATAAATGACACTCCAATAGTAAAAAATAAAAAATATGATCAGGTAAAAACAAATATAATATATTATTATTCGTACTAATGAGATAAAAAAATGAAAAAGAAAATTCATTCATAAAATTCATTTATACAAACAATGTCTTCAAATTGATCATACAAAAGAAATCATATTTATTAAATAATAAAAATTCTGTTATTTAAGAGAACATGTTTCTTTATGAAGTTCTTTTTTTGGAAGGTGGATAGTTTGCCATATTTTAATCATTTCGTAAAATAATATTGTATAATATATCCAACATATCTCGGAATTACTTATGCTTACGTTTCGAAATGACTAACGAGCACGACGTTACGTCATAGATATTTTGAATTTGAAGTAGTATAGAGGATAAAAAAAATTATAATCGGTTTCTTGCAGTATTCAATATTATTCGAAGCATATTATCTTTGTGTTCGTTTTATTATTTTAACCTCTGTATATATGTGTGTGTGTGTGTGTATGTGCGTGATTAAAAATTATATTAAATTATATACATAGAAATCTCACTATGATTTTCCTATATTATTTATTTAAAAAAGATGAATATAATTCACGCTCAATACTATTAAATATTGAATTTCTTTAAATATTACATCTTACTCGTTTCTTTTGTGTTAAATAATTAATGGAAAACAATATACAATTATTAGATATTTATTATTAATGCGTTAATGCATAGTCTATTAAAAAATACACATGCATTCGAGAAATAAACGAAATAATAGAATTACACGAGAAAATATAAATAAATAGATATATGTCATCAGAACATATTTACACTCCAAAATATATATATGTGTGTGTGTGTGTTAATATTTATATTTATTTTGTTTAAAATAAATTAATACAAGAGTCTCCAAATTTAAAAATATTTCCAAAATTAATACTGTTATAACAACTAAATAATAATTTAAGAAATTTCACAACGATATATCTGTTTGTTTTCTTCCGCATAGTTACTTTCAATTACTATATTTTAAAATATAGCTATTTATGTCACATTGATATATTAATTTTAATCCAATTATGTAAATAATTTTGAAAAATTCTGAAGATTATTGATTCCAGTCAACTGTACATTTTTACTGTTTTCTTTGTTCAATGAAAGTAAGCGAATAAGTAAATATAATACTCACATCAGTTACTCAAGAATCGAGAAACACATGCATATATATATATATATTTGAATGACTGATTAGTGTGGGAAGAATCCGACTTATGTAAGCAAATCTGTTTACTTCCTTTTCTTTCGACAATATCATAATGCAACATGACTATAAAACTATATTGATATATTAGCTAAAGTTAATATTTATGTATACATAGGTAAAATTAATGATGTATACAAATGTGTATATATATTAGTTATATAAAATATCAGATAAGATTATCAGTAAAATAATATTATATTTTTATCGGTCGTATCAGATAATTAATTTATCGCTAACGTGATTCATATCCATTATCATAATAAATAAGTATAAGATAAAAAAGAAAGGAATGAGAAAAGAAAGGATGACAAAATAAATTTAACTTGCAACAGAGATAATAATGATATTCGGAAAAATTCAATAAAAAAAAGAAAGGATTTTTTTTTAAGGAAAAAAAAGCGAATAAATAAAGAATGCAATAGACGTGATCATTGCACATAAATATACTGATAAAAAAGTTTACTGAGATGCACGTATGTTTACATGAAAAATTATTTTGATTGTTGTTCTTTTTATAAATGCTTAGTATTAAACGATACTACTTTTTCGGACGGTTTATACATTTATATTTAATTTAGAAATTAAAGATAGTTATTTAAAGGTTATATGTTAATTTTATATAATCCTTACAATTTTATTCTTGACTATAAAGAGACTTACATAACTTGAAACCAACGAATATTTACCATTGAATAAAAACTACAATAACATACAAACTAACAATAAATGAACAATCTTTTAGGATACTCAATTTATTATAATATTTTAAACTAGAATCGATAATTGTTAAACAAAAATCTTGTATCGATTACCGAATTATGATTATACAAAAAAATATTTGTACGCCATATTTGAACAAAAAAATCTATTTAAATATAAGAAAAATATCGATATCGATAAATAATTCCTAAATAAGACTGAACTATAAAAGTTTAGTAATTCCTGTCAGGTTTATTTATAAGTAGTCGTCGAATCTTTTGCAAATATCACATTGTAATAGGACAAGGACATGCTTTCGAAAAAAATACTGTTATATGTACATCCTATTGCGTGATCGAAAATCGAAATGAGTATTTTTTTCAATACGATCAAGGAATAAAATATTTGACATGTTTATTTTCTTGGCTGTTCGATATCTCTTAAAATCTATTAAAATGTCTCGGGATGTACAATGAGAGCTTTTAAAGTATTTAGATGACTCGTTTATTTGAATGTTTTTATCACAAGAGTTATCACTAACTATTATGTCAAATGTTGTCACAAACTTCAATACTAAGTGTTAATTGTTAGATGAGAAATGTAAGATAAATGCTTATGTAAATATACATTTTTTGCAAATATAAAATTACAATTTTATTAAAGAAAAAAAAATAAAACCGAAATATCAATTAAAAGAAAATTATCAGTTATTTTAATTGTCCATTTCATTTGTGTTTTCATATCTATTTTTTTTAATTTAAATAAAAGTTGTGTACAAACAAACATTAATCATACTTATATGTTCTTCGTTACACTTACCTTAATGAGTATGGATCCATGTTTGTCCTTTTTAGGAAATTAATTTGCTAATGAATAACTTGTTCACGAATAGCCTCCTTCTAGAATTACACGTGTAGAAGTAAGTTACTCTACTATATAGTAGAGTACAATATATAATAAATCCTTATGAACGGAATATGCCTTCTGCCAAGACCATTTTATTCACTGAAACAATCATATTTATTATAATTATAAATTAACTAAAAAAAAAGAAAGAAAAATGATGTTATTTATTGGCCGTGAAAAATAATTTTATGGAAAACTTTCAACTTGGAAAATATCGGGATGAGTGCTAAATGAACAACTTTCTTTTGCTTTCTCTGTTTAATTTGAAGGAAAACAAAGTCTTGAAATAAAAATATTATTATTTCTAATTTCTAATTATTTCTAATACTATTTCAGGTTCGAAATGCAAAAGTGTTTGTAACAAAAATTATATATATATTTTTATCTTTATATAAAATATTGTATATTGTAACAGTAGAAAATAATAAGGAAACACTTTAAGTGTTCTGATCTAAAAGAATAAGGTTGATATTAAAATGTTTTATAAAGAAATAAATGAAAAATATAATAATATTTCCCCATTAAAATTATATGACATTGCATTAAAATCACCATATGTTTTACGTCAAGGAATTCGATGCAAGATGGACTAAAGTCATAAAAAATAATGAAGAATATTAGAAATAACATAATTTTAAAAAATAACAGATGCATGATTACTTTATAAATAAATGCTAAATTTGTTTAAAAGGCACCGAATTAATTATTACATCTACTAGATAATATTGTTAAAAAATTATGAACTTAATAATTTCAGTTCGGTATATTGACTTTAAGAACGCTTTGTAAAATATAACTGTCAGTAAAATATATTAGTATTTTAATGAACAAGTGTAATATAGGAAGAAAGGGGGTAATGACGTGAATAAATCAAAGTCCTATTGTACATCTCGACTCAACTTGAATGTTTGTTAATCAATTAACTGTAATTGATGAGTATACTCAATATGAACAAATGACAAGAATTTATGTTATCAATTCATTTTTGCAATAGAATTTAAGTACAAATTTATTAAAAAAATTATCAAAAAATATAAAACAACAGATAATCGAGAATCTGATTAAACAAGACTTCGGTTAAATCTTACTGTATTTGAACCAAATTCGTAAAAATAAATAAATTTAAAATAAGTAAAAAAAATAAAGAAGGTAATTAATGTTTAAACAAAGCAGATTTTATATTTATTCCTTAGATTATTATGACTTGAAAGCTACATAGCGTTTATTAAAATGAATATGTAGCATAAAACTTGTCGTTTTACCTATTCAGTCTTTTCAATGCTGCCTATATGCCAATGTAATTGTAAGTTAGAAATTCCCTTCTAACGATTAAATTCTGGAGCAGTCTAGCAATATTTCCTCTACCTCATAATGTCGATTCTAACATCCAGTAAGAAAGTATAATGTAAGAAAATAGATCGAATTTCCGTGTATATCATAATTTATTTGGCATGCAATTGAAGTTACAGTGTAATTTATTTTAACGGCCGGAAAAGTCGAGATCTTTTGTATAAAAATTTGACGAACGGTGTGTAATTCGTACATAATTTGTCCATGTTACGAAAGAGAATGAAATGTATTATATACATGTACAACTTAAGGCACGTGATTCACATTTCTGTATCGCGTTGTTAAACAGTTTAACACGTACGATAACACTGATATACATGAAAAAATTATCAAATCGATAGATATCAGAGTAATCGATTTTTATAATTATTCGTCTGGATTTTAAAATAATTCCCATCGTCCGCGATCATACTCAATCGATAAATCGTAAGCTCGATAATCTTCTTGAAGAGTTATTAATGATTAACATGAGAGTCGAAAAAAGATAAAATGATGCAATTCAATATAATTTTTATCATGTATATCAATAGTAAAAAAAGAAAAAGGAAATAAAAATATTTTAAGATATGTTATCTTATATATGCTTCCGACGTTAAGTTTAAAATGATATTGTAAGATTTTTTGGTTTTATTTACCTTTAGGATTTGTAATATATTTTAAATAACAGTAATTAATCATTCACAAAATGATTGCTAAATATTTTTTAAATAACGTAATAACGCGCGATGTTTATTCGATGAAATTTTCAAAAACAATTAAATCTATTCGTTGGAATACTTCATTCAATCAAATTTCTATTTATATATAATTTCTATATTTCTATTTAACAATAAATTTAAATTAATATGTAAAGAAAATTATCCTTATTTTCCACTAACAATAAGTATTTTTTAGATAATAAAATACCTCGTACTGTTCATTCGATGTACATTTCAAAAACGATTAATTTAATTCATAGAAATAATTTGTTCGATCCAAGGATTTTCTTGGTGTTAAATTCATTGCATAAAAATTGGCTTCTTTTTTATGTCAAGGATTTTGGTTATTGCCATCGAAGAATAATAGATATACGATCACTCAATGAATAAAAACTAAATTTGTTAAAGAAGCACTGAATTAATTACAACATTTAATATTTCCGCGTTAAAGGATTTCTTTAATATTTAAAAATAAATCCAAGTTAACATGTAAAGAGAATGTTTTTTTCTTTCTGCACGTATATTACATAACAATATACCACGTAACCTTCATTTAATAAATTTTGTAAGAACAATTTAATCCATTCCTTGGTATACTTATAATTAGTTCGATCAAAGAAAAAATGGCCGACTAACATAGACTATAACGTTATATGTATACGTAACTTTCCAGGTACACTTACAATTCGATTATAGATCGGGAAATAAAATTACATTATCGCTCGATAAATTACTACTTCTTTATAAGTCATGATCAGAATATAAATCTATTTCGATAATAATTCCATTGTGTACATAAAAAAAAAATATTTAAGCTAAAATACCTAAGTTGATATTTTTAAAAAAGAGACAATAACATTTATATTCTTTTACTTCAGTATTCTTTCCTTGTATTCTGAAGGATAAAAAAGTCGTGTTAAATAATGTAATCTTTATTATTAGGTAATTTAAAATTTTTTGAAAGAAGTTGTTTAAAGACACGTACCAAGTACTACGTAGTAGTACTTTGAATAACTTTTTATATGTAGAGTGAACGAAAAAGAAAAAAAGAAAATAAAAAAATAATCAAAATAAATATCAATATTTTTCGATAACATTAATTGTTGATTAAAAATTACATACGTAATATGCCAGAATAATGTTTGTAGGAGTCTCAATCAGAGTATAGCAGAATACAACAATGGATTTCTCATAAAACCAACGAAAGGATGCGCAGAAGTTTATTTGGAATAAGAGACTGGAAGAAGAAACTCACCTTTGTTATTATTTCCTCTTTCTCTATTTTTCTTTAGACCGCTTCGTTCGTGCTGATCACAGTTCGATCCGTTTCGAGAATGATTCGTTCTTTTCTGTCCGATGTTCCAATAGAAACAGGAATATGCAGGGCGGCTAGAGAGTATGGGGGGATAATCGGTGAGGAGAATAGTCGGGAAGGGCGAAACCGGAGAATTTCTTTGGTGTTTAGGTAGGTATGAATCTATATAAGAATGTGTATGTATGTTATGCGCACGCGTGTGTGCGCACGCGTAAAAGCGTAAGCGTGTGTGTAGTAATACGTTTGTAGTATATAAGTTCGTAGTAATATGCGTGTAGGTATATAGAAGAATGACCTGATGTAAAAAGTAGTTAGTAAGAATGTGTGCGAACAATGGAAAGAGTTGAAAAACACGCAAAATGATCCTTGCGAAGTAGAACGCACCGCGGTCGAGACTCGACTGCCATCCGGCTTGTCGGCGCTTCTTTACACACCGTTAATCGTGCCGCACCGCGCCACGCTGCGGTCGCAAAATCGGGAACGGCAGCGCCGTTTCGAAGATTTCTAGTGGACTCAAACTCGCATCATACACAATTCTTTCTTCATTCTTTCTTCGTCCTATTGCCAATTAAAGGGTGGCATCTATCTCGTTCTCTACCCACACATCGCCATCGAAAAAATATATATTATGCTAAACGTGACATTGGAATATCATCGAAAAACAAACTTTATCTTATTTCTAGTTTATTTTTCTTGGCCCGTCTAAATTTATATATCTTTTATTAAGATTTGTTTCCTTTTTCTTTTTTGTTTTTTTTTTTTTTCAAATGTCAAGGTAAAAAATTTGATGATTTGAAATTAGTTGATTTTTCTTTTATTCGTTTTTTTTTTTTCATAAAATAGAGTACTCAAGTTGGATTAATAGATATTTATATGTTACTGTTAAAAAGTGTATAATTCAGTTAATTTATGAAAAATCAGTATTACACGAAATAACTAAGTATCTTAAGAAAATTTGTATATAAACATTTTAATGATCGTACTATAAATATGCTTATTTCATTGATCAAATGTTATATTTAACAAGCATCCACTTACATGTACATATCTGAAAAATTAAAATTTCCTTATTTCCTGATGATATTATCTTGAAAACTTATTATTCAGCTAGAAACATACTTTAACAATATAGAACCTATCGACCGTTTAATGTTCTTATTAAAAATATATAAACAAATTAATCTTCCAAGAAGAATTTTCTTATTTTCGACAATTTGAAGAGGTAACATATGAAAGAAGACCGATTGTATCCAAAGACACTAACATTCGAATGATGATACGATTCTTTTGCAATTACACCTTCTTTCATATTTAGGCAAGCGAGTATAGTTATTTCACGGTTTAGCTAGTCATTTCACGAATTAACAAATATCGCGAGGTAACGCTCTATATAATTATTTATTTATTTAGAAAAACAAAATTTTTGTTCGTATCTATAATTTTGGATTTAATCATTTTTTGTTGGTATCTTCAAAAATAAGATATTGTAGAGAGATAAATATTAGAATTAATCATTTATTTGTAGTTACTCTAACAACAAATAAAATATTTAATTGCTTTTTGTTTTTTGAATTTTATGATGTATCTTTTTATGTTTTATCTTATTCCAAAGTCATGCGATTATTGTGATTGCTAAATTGATTTTATGAGTCATTGATTATTCGTTATGAAATAGTTTGATTAATTTTCCTTTAAAATTATATAATTTTATTAAAAATCTTTAAGTCGATAAGTGGAAATCTTCCTCTCTTTTATCTTTTCACCTTGAAATTTTATCATTTCTAGTATTTTTGTTTTTATTACGTACAATTTTTTTATTATAAAAGAAAGTTAAAATAGTCACGGTCTTATTACTGTTTTTTTTCTACTTTAAGATATTAATCGTTGGTTTTAAAAAAAAAATGCATACATTTAAAAAACTAGAATCCTCTTCAGTATATTTAAATGTAAAAACTTTAATAACATTTAGTTCTATTATAAATTTTTTTCAATGATAATTAAAATTTCAAGCTTATCAATAAATATTAATTATGATTATAGATATATAATGTATTTCGATGCTATTATTAAATTCACTCGCGTAAGCATCATATATACTGACATGAGATATTCGATCGATATAACCAATATACAGGTAAATGCTATTTAACTATCGATTAAATAGAACATAGCGAATATGAATCGTATTATTTAAATTATTGAATTTGATCTTTCATAGTTTATCGCTCATCAACAAATGTTATATTATAAGGTATTTTTCCTTTAATTTAATATAAATATGCCATTTTTCTTCTCTTCTTATCTTTTTAGTTATTTTTTGTGCTGATGGTGCTTAAATTACTGCCTCGTAAGCTGTTGATAGCGATATATAGTAATAAAATTACTGATATATTTATATCGTTTGATTCTTTTTAATAATTTGCAATAAACATTTTATTCCTCATTTTTGTATTAAAGATATATATCATAAAAAATATAAAAATAAACATGGAAGAAAGATGATTTACACTATATCTGCAGTTTTATTAACGCGGATTAATACTCAGATATTTTCATAGACCATATTTACTTTCCGAGTAAAATTTTACGATTATCTTAGTTAATCTTCTTTATATTTTATTCGATAAGTCAATGGTTTCCAAAGTGGGCGATGAAACCATTCAGGGGGGGGGCGATGATGGCCACAGGAGCATTTGGAGGGAGGGAGAGAGTTCGATGAATTTTCTTTTTTGAGTTACTAAGAAAAGAAAACAAGGAAAACAAAAAAATTAATTTTTATGGGGACAATAAGTAATATTTTTTCTGGAAAAGGGGCAATAGGACAAAAAAGTTTTGGAACCACTGCGATAAGTGTTATAAAATATTTATAAATTTTTTTCTTATCGTATTTTTTTTTCCTTCTTCATTATTATTATGTCTTCTTATAAACATTTTGTTTTTTAACAAATTGTTTTGACTTTTCTCGAAAGTGCGATCACGCTACCAGAGTTCTCATTGTCAGAGTGATCTTAATTTACAATCATTTCTCGGGTTCAATTACTCACTTAACCCGACTCGCGTTGACGATAAGCGTCTATTAAATCGCATCAACAACATCGGTCACTTGGACGTATAAAAACGAATTTGTATCTTGAAAATTTCCTTAACACTAAATATTTATCTCCTTCACCTTCTACTCACAATTTTTCTCATGCCATTTTTTTGTTTGGTAATTTTTTCACGATCGTTTTAACATAACGATAAATATAAATGATCATATTTTTTCCTATTTTTAAATATATGCATAACTCTTTTAAATCCATTACATTCTTTAACATTTTTCATAAACAAAAACCTATAGATATTAAGTTTAGAGAACGTAATGAGAATTTAACTGCAACTCGTCGTTCTATCCAGTATCTTGTTAATTTTCATTCAGATAAGTTTGCACCTTTTAGTGGAAATATTATGGTTTATAATATCATAAATTATGAAAAGACTATAACCAAAATGCTTAAGAAATTTAAGCTAAAAGAATTTCGAAATTTGTTTTTAGCACAAAATTAATTACTAACTTTAACCACGAGCTGTTTTAATAAGGCATCACTGGATACTAGATTCATATTCATTACAAATTTATATTTAATACAAGTCTCATTGTATTAAATAAAATTTTTATCATTAAAAAAAATAATAATAACATAATTATTCAAGATGTCTCTGGTAGTATTGAATAAGTGCGAGAAGGTGTTAATAGAGAAGTACCTTGAACCCGTAAAAGGAAAAATAAAAAAACGAACATAATTATAAATATCTATAATCCTATCAACAACCTGTATTGTCATCAACATTATTAAGTATTATTATATAATACATTATAATTTAATAAAAAATTGTTAATATTGTGGACGTCATTCGTTAATACTAAAATAGCTAGGAGTGAAATGTAAATATGCTTTTTTGGACATATTTTGTAGTTATATAATCTACATTTGAAATTTCGCGCTGTTTTGATCAGCTGTTAAATGCAACGAAACGATAAGTCGTGCTACTATGTTCAGTCCGTAGGAGGCAACATGGCGGTTTGGAGCAGCTTATTGCGTTCTGCAAGCCAAAAAATAAATAAATTTCCTACATTACTGTTTAAAAAACCTCTTATAAACAGTAAGTATTCAATGTTTATACTCAACTATTTTAGCTTTATGTTTTTTTGTTAATTTTTAATGATTGTTTATAAGTGATAAGATTCGCGTTATATAATATTTTATTGGGAATTAAATTTATAATAATAAGCCGTGTAAATGACAACAGTGATATTTTTCTGTACTTTTAAGTGAAAGTTAAATATTATTTATATTATTTGTTATGTTATAATTTATCATTATTATAGATTACTGTCTTAGGAGTTCATATGTTTGAGGTTATGTATTATCATATATTATATATATTAGGTTGAGTACATATTTTTCTCATATTTGAATTTCATTTGAATTACTCTTTGATTATTTATTTATACCTTGAATTATTACTATTAATATTAAATTAATATATTAGCATTAATTGATTCAACAAATCATTGGATGTTTAATCTCTACAATATAATATAAGAGTTATAAATTATTAATTTATATTTTTATAGATCAGATAAGATGTATGTCACATGATCGTGTAATGGCAATAAAAGGTTCTAAATGGCAATGGTCAAAATGTAAAGATTTGTTTCACTTCTATGTTATGTTGGGTGTAATACCATTATCACTTCTTACATTTTTTGTAAATGTATTTGTGGGTCCAGCGACACTTGAACCTATTCCAGAAGGATATAATCCAAAGCCTTGGGAATATTATAGAGTATGAAATTTTGATTAATTTAATTTTATGAGTTAATATTATTAATTCTTTGTGGATAAGCCAAATATATGTGTATTTAACTATTAGGGTAGCCAAGTAACTCATATATGCGACCAATTTTTTAATTTTAAATTAATATTTAATGATAAATAATAAACTTAATAAATAAATAAGTAAGTATATTTTATGAACATTAAATTTCTATATTATTTATGAATTTAAAACTATACTAGTATCACCTATATCTATTAAATAAATATCTACTAAATAATTAATTATATATCAATAAGATACACAGTAAACGACAAAAGTAGACTTATCATTTTGCTGCTTTATCCGCAAAGGCCTAATGTAATAGTCTTCCTATCACATTTGATATATTTCGTCATTTTATCTTAATCGTTTATATTTCCATTATTTTCAGCATCCTATAACCAGATTTATGGTTCGTTATTTACTTGTATCACATCAGCAAGATTATGAAAAATATTTACATTCTATGTATATAGAACAAGAACTTAATAAGACAAGACATCTTCAACAAAAAATAGAAGATTTGATTGAAGAAAGAAGCGATTATAAATTCTTCTACTATGCACCAATAACGGCTAAATATCTCCATCAAGCTAGAAGTGCGATTGAATCGTCAGATGTGTATAGAACCTATAAAAAGTATTGATTCTTGTGTCTTAATGAACAGATAAAAAATCTTTGTGATTGTTTGATATTTGAGATTTTTACCCAAGGGTATCAAAAGAGAGAAATATCAATCACAAATATAGTGAAAACTTTTAGGATAATAATAATTCAATGATACACTTATATATATATATAAATATGTATAATATACTATTGTCAAATAATATTCAATAAAAGCATTTGAAAATAATTTCAGATTTCCATAAATTTATTATTTTATTCAGAAATTTATTTCTTTGCATGTAAAATTTTAACTGTTATATGTTTTCTTTCATATAAAATATATTTCAGTTGTTATTAATGCTTTTTTTTTTATTTAAAGGGTTTTTCACTTAATTTTATTTTATATTTAATAAAATAGTTATTAATATAATATTTTTTTTATAAATATTCAGTTTATATAATTCAGTTGATAATTCATACAATTGTTATTAAAACGCTAAAATTTATTTAGATACTAGCCGCTTTTTTTAAGGAGTGGCTGAAAAGAAAATAGAAACAAGTAACATTTTTTTTAAATTTGAAGAAAGTACATAGCTGCAAACTAGATATTATTTAATTCAAAAAATGTTACTTGCATCCTTTTCTTTTTTATTCACTCTAATAGTATATTTGGTGACATTACCGACACATGAAAACAACGAACGGATAGCGTTCTTGTAATTTGTTGCCATCTATCATAAAAATAAGGAAGTAAGGAATTTGAAAGATTGATTTTTGTATATGCAAGTTCGTCTGAATATTTAATTAATTATTAATTACATGTCTTATATAACTTTTCCTTATTCCAATTACCTAAATTTTTGATGTGCACATTATTACAATATCTAGAATCTTAAATACTTTATAAATTAAAATTTATATTGTATATTCGTATGAAGTAATGTTTATTCATGTTCATTCATTCTCCTATTTAATGTACTTCAACCTTTCATTGTACCTTTCTTTTTATCAATTTTATAGATAATTTTTTGGAAAAAGTTAGAATCTATATTTTCATATTTCTATAAGTATTCTTATCTCTTATTCGATTATCTCATTATCGTTAAAAATTTGTTTTCAAAAAATACAAGCAACTTAAATTTGACATTAAAAGTCCTATTAACATTAATAATCAATGCCAAATATTGGTGACTCAATTCGTTTTCTTTGAATGAACCTAATGTCCTGTTCACTTTGCATATTTTGAAGAAAGACATTTTGTAATTCTTTTTTAAATTTTGCACTTCGCATTATTAAAGGATTATATTTTCAGTAAAGTACATTCTAATTGTTTATCCATTTCTAGTTCTCTTTTCACAACAAACATATTTTGAGTGATCCAAGTTTTTTTTAATTAAATTTTGAGGATATAGATAGTAACTGTGACTTTTCAATATTATCATTATTCGAGTACTTATAGAACGATTTATTAACATTGATTTTATCTTCAGATTTTTTAATGGATTGCTACATTTATGAAGAATAATACGGTTTTTAAAAGCTCTAAACCTTGGTGCACACCTTTCATTATTTAAAATATAAATTCGATTTGGCAGTTTTTTCCAGTCTAATGCTGCTGCATCAGCGTTAAAATTCTGATCTGCCATATATGTCCTCCTTCCTCTTTAATTACAGATAATTTCAGCTTCATCTTATGGGCAGCCTCTGCATTTCCTGAGACCTGTTCCCCTTGAAATTTAATATTATACAATGAATTATTTTTTTTAATTGTTTAACTAGCTTTATTATCAACAGCAAATGATTAGTTCTCTTTCTTCGTAGAAGAATGCCTATTTTCACGCAAATGATTGTAAATTTGAAGTACTTTTTTCTGAACAAGATTTTCATTCACAGAGATATATTTGTTGCAGTATAGTCTTTCAACCAAATCATTAGAACTTGTTCTATTTTAACCACGTCAATATTTCGTATGGAGATCATATGTTTGGCATTTAATAGGCAGCTATCTGTTACAATTTTTCTTATTTTTTTCTCATTTGTCTTTGTTTAAATTTAATAATTTTATTTATGATTTATAGACTAATAGTATATTTTTTTGGTTAAGTCCATAAAGGATTATTATTTTAAATATCGTGTAATTTTGCCCAATTATGATAACACAAATGAAGCATACGAAAAGTATTTCTTTAAATACTTATCATAATACATGTGAAACCATTTAAAACAAATAGTCAACTAAATTAAGCCAAGTTATTGCATAAAGCAAGTTATGTGAACAATCTCTTAATAGTGTCTTAAAATGTTTTGTAATTTATGAATATTCCGAATGACTTTGAAATAAAATGTAAATCTGCTAGTTGTTTCTTTAAAAGAAAAAAACAATTAATTTGAACAAAAAAATGGAATATATATTTCTTCTTGAATCACGACATAACAACTTTTTTTCAACGTGACGATAAGCAATGATTAGCTCTTCTCTTAAAGTAACAATTCTCAAACAAGTAGCTCTTCTCACGTAACAATTTGTGTGACGTGTATAGATGGAAGGATAAAAAACAAAATTATACACGGTGATAAAAAAAGAATTCAATATTTGAAGAGTTTATAGTATTGCTTGAGACGAGTAAACATAGGTCTTAAAATCAACCCTTTTAATATAAATTAACCACTATTATTTATGAGCGTTCGATATCGGAAGTAAAAATCAGAAACAGTCTATCTTTCGGCCCATGTTTACTAATGTGAAATATAGTGTTGTATGTAATGTATAAACACATTGAATAAGTTGTTTGAGAACATCCTGTATAGGTCGTTTGAATATAATTGTTATAATTGGAATAAGTTGAAGAAAAATTTAATAAGTCCGTAAATGAATTGTTCAAAAGTTAAGAATTATTTCATATGATTGATCCTAATAATTCACTAATGAATTCCTAAAAACAAGATTATCCAATTTTTCGTTATGTCTACTATGTTGAATAAAACTGAACTACATAAATAAACGAGGATAAATTACAAATTACTTAATCAGTTTTTCTAAGAAATGAAATCAATGTCAAAGAATTAAATAGAACTTTTTTTCTTTTAGATTTAACTTTTTTAAACATGATTTCTCTACGCGTAGTCGTGATTAGTATTTTATCAAGAAAGAAAATGTATATATTTCCTTATTTTCAACTTAAAGAAGGGAAAAAAAGAACAACAAAAAATTTATCATAAAAGTAAATTTTTAATAATAACACGGATACTTTATAATTTATTTCAAGGTTTTTATCATGTATTTACGAATATTCAAGTATTTGTGTATTCTTATGAATATCCTATGGTATAAAACAACACATGGATAGACATACGGAAGATAAGCCGATTGCATTCAGCCGGTTGGTTGGTTGATTGGTTGCCTGGCTGGCTGGCTGGCAGACCACCTCATGTCGATGTAAGAACGAGTCACAGTTAGTGGTCATTGTCAAGGTCGGCTTTCTGCCGACTTGTACGTTGCATAATATTCTTAGGCTGTGCTGTACGAATGCATAGGAGCATAGGCGCCGTCTAAATAGTTTGTGTATGTCTGTATGTACTTAACGGCTATTCCGAAGGTGAATGCATTTATCGCTGTAACAAAGAAGAAAATAAGACGAGATCTTCCCTCGAACTGGCTGATTTCAAAATTGACCTTATTATTGCTTGTTTTTTGCTTATTATTATCGAAAATACTCGGGAAGGATCAACGATTATAATTCATTAATTTCGATGATCGCCTTAACAAAAAGAAAAAAAAAGGAAAAAAGAAAAAACATGAATCATTTTACTTTAAACTTAGTTGTAAATAAAATTTCGTTACACTTCACGCTTTGTTGATTGCTTTAATAAACAAGCGACATTTTTATTAGAACTATGACTCCTATTGCATATAAGGGAATGTAAAATTTATACTGGAAAATAATGGACTTGTTACGTATCTATTGTATATCATATGTATATATATATGTAACAGAGTTTACAATTAGTCATATGAACTATCATAATAATTGATAAAAACAAATGATTTTACTGAGTAATTATGCTATTAGACCGCGACTTCCGTAGAGATCTCGATGATAGGACATCACCCTCGGCGATTAACCGATGTCTTTTTTCTTTTCTTTTTTTTACTTCTTACGAATAAATGTACTTATATGTGCATATGTATATGTGTGATCGAAATAATTTTCAAATTGAATTCGAATGTTCTACTGAATTCCACTAATCCATCTAGAGTTCTAATGCGTTTTTAACTTACGTTGATGATCATTTTGCAATGTATGATAAGAGTGAAAATAACAGCTTACTTGAAGTTTAATCACGAATGCTCACATAAGAGCTGATCTTGTTTTGTGTATCTTCATCTTATTTTTCGATTTATATTTTTTTTTATTTCTTGTATATTATTTGAAAGATCTAATCGGTGAAGATTCTTTTTCCTTGTATTTTTATCTTGTTATTTAATTTTTTCTTTTTTCCTTATTTTGTAGCAGTATTTAAGTCATTTGAATGATACTGGTCAATCTGTAGGACAATTTCGATTTTAATTTGCAAGTTTCTTGCCTGGATTTTAACATTTCCCTGCCCTTCTTCTCTTTCTCTTTCTTTCTCTTTTTGTCAAATTTGAAAAAGCGAAAAAAACATGTGATTTTATAAAGCGGACATAGCGAAACACAAAGATAACAAAAATGGGGATAATATGCTTCATCATGCGATAGTTTGTTAAGAATTTATTTGTCTTTTCTGAAATTTTCTTATTCTATCGTGTTGTCGATTGTTATAAATCAAATCCTTCACAATTTATGAGTTAATATTTTCCTTACATTTTATTTCATTTGTTCTCCGAATTTTAGATCGTTATTTAAAAGGTGAGCTATTTATTTCTTGTGACATTACTAATAAAATTTGAAGAAGGAGAAAGATAAGTTACGTAAGGTGTAGTTACCGTGCGGTTAACAACGTTAAATTATTGAAGGAGTTAATAAGTCTCCAATTATATTCATAGAATAATTACTTACGTTCGATAATGACGAGCGATCTCATAATCGATTTAGGTTGCAATTGAAAAAGAAGGATGAGGTAATATATAAAAAAAAAAAATGAAATATACATAGAAACAAATCTACATTTCATTGATAATTCTCATCGATGATGATCGTTTGGAAAATCACGACGACTACATGAATTTTGCATCTTCTATTGTTTCACTATTATGCCAGAATTGCATAACACACTGGACTTAAAGAACAATACACACATATATCTAACTAATTGTAAGTACCTAATTCACGGAAGGTTTCCACTTCTGTTATCAATCAAACCTTGTTTTGTAATCTTCCATGATTATTGATCAATAAATAATCTTACAATTTGTACTGTATTATGTCTAAATAAATAAGAAATGAAATATTATATACAGGGTGATCTGTAACTGGTGGTACAAGTGAAAAGGGGGTGATTCTATATGAAAAAATAAATCAAAAATATAGAATAAAAATTTTTCGTTTAAGACTTTGTTTTCGAGAAAATCAAATTTGAATTTTCGAAAAGTACGCGCGCACTTGATCATGTCTCGTTATAACGGACCTACGAACTTTTCAGAAATACTTATATATGTATATAGGTTATTCTTATATGAAAAGTTCGTAGGTCCGTCATAACAAGACATGATCAAGTGCACGCGTACTTTACGAAAATTCAAAGTTGATTTTCTCGAAAACAAAGCCGCTTCCCAGTTTACGAATATATATGGTTATAGGGACCACTACTCAATAATTTTTTAGATATTTGCAATTAGAGATGCTAAATAAAGATGTCGTTTAAGGAGGTATTCTGGTCTAGAGGCATGAATTTTAGGTACTTTTTCAAGTTTAATAACAAAAAGACGAATAATATTTTCACTATCTATAATGTTACAAGATATTCATTAATATTTCGAGAATATATGAAAAAAAAAATAGTGAAAAAATTCAGAATTGAAAAAGATATAGGCTGATGAAGTGGGGGGTCCAAAAAAACGACGCGCGACGAATGTCAAGATTGCAGCTCTCCTGGTAATTTGAAATAAAAAAATAAAAAAGATTATTAATTTAGAATAATGCCGCTATCGTTCGAACTAAAAGAATTGAAAAAAGTTTTTTTTTCGCTAAATTACAGCTGTTTGAAAAACTTATCAAATTTTTTAAAAATAGTAAAAATTGAAAATTTTGTAAGATTTTAGTTTGCACGATAGAGTAATGCATAGAGAAGACTCTCACCAAATTTCAAGCAAATCAGTTTAGTAGAACTTGAGATATCTTGCCAATTGTGAAAAAAAAACACTTTCGATTAAAACGTGTTCAAAGTTTCGCGTAATAGGGGTAGGATATAGGATGCCGCGTCACTAAAACAGCTATATTTCCAAAAATTATCTGAATTTTGAAAAATCCTCTTGAGGACATATTTTTAAAAGGTTAAGCTTTGAAAATATGAAAAAAAACTGATTTTTTCAAATTTCTAAACCAGAATACCCCCTTAATTCTTAAATTTATTTCTCAATTCTCAAATTCAAAAATAATATTTATATAATATTCAAAAGTAATATACCTTTCTAAACTTACTTCTAATCGCACACGTAACCCACGCTTACCTCTCACACACCCTCCCTCTAGCACAGTCCTATTCAAAAGTAATATTCATATAATATTCAAAAATAATATTCATATAATATAATAATCGACACTTTTATCGATTAATTAACAATTATTTAAATATTCTAATACATTTCTCTTATGTTACAGAATAATATAACACTTAGAATCATCACTGTGCATGAACAATAAATTAATTACATTAGAATGAAAAGAATGTTAAAATCCAAACGTTGTAATTTTGAATTTTCTTTATTAGAATTTTTATTACCGTTGCACACATGCTCGACATATAAAAAGTCTTATAAACAACTTTCTAATCAAAGTATTGTTATAGAGAACAATGGGTCAGTCTTTAGGGGAATTTTGAAAAGGAAGGTACTCCGAAAATATATTCCGTACTTTTAAACAATAATCGACACTTCTATATTGCTACCTAATATATATTATTGACCTATTATATAGTAGTATATAGTAGTATATTATTGACCTATTATATAGTAGTATATAGTAGTATATTATTGACCTATTATATAGTAGCAATTGCTACCTAATATATATTATTGACCTATTATATAGTAGCAATTCCTACCTAATATATATTGACATATAGTAGCACCTACCCTATTGTCAATTTCAGGCGCAACCCTGACGCAACCCTAACGCACAAATAATGGAAACAAAGTATTGTGGAGGAATACAGACAGGCGAGGAAGATACTAAAGATAATGATAAACAAGTCAAAAAAACAGCATTGGCAGGCACTAAGCTAGGACCTAGATAGAGACATTTGGGGGGACGGATATAAAATAGTAATCGGAAAGCTGATTTAGAAAGCTGATTTAGAAAGGGACGGTCTACCATCTCGGCAATAGAGACGGTATTCAACAAAAAGAAGGACGCCAAGGAGAAATGGTGCGTGTTGGTAACGCTTGACGTGCAAAACGCATTTAATACGGCATCATGGAGTCTTATTATAAAAGAACTGCATAAGTGGGGAATCTCGCAGTACCTAACAAACATAATCAGAAGCTACTTCCATAACAGAAGGATTGAGATACAGAAGGGCACAGAAATGAAGGTGACGACAGGAGTTCCACAAGGCTCGGTCCTGGGACCGATCGTGGTAATGGCGAGCGACGAGGAGGAGCTCACATACAGAGGCATGGATGAAACACCACAGCCTACATCTGGCACCAGACAAGACTGAAGCTGTTATCATAAAAGGCAGAAGACGGAGAGATCTTTACTTCAGGCTGGACGGAACCGAGGTGATACCTGGGAAAATTGTAAGATATCTCGGTATAATGATTGACGACCGACTATCCTTTGGGAAACATATTGACAGAGTAGTGACAAAGGCTGAACAAAGAGCAACCGCATTGACGAGAATAATGCCCAACATAGGGGGACCGCGTACAAAGAAAAGATTGGTGTTATGTGGAGTAATACACTCCATAATACTATATATAAGAGCGGGGCTCTTAAATATAAAAAATATAGGGACATGCTTGTTAGAGTACAGAAGAAAGCACTGGTCAGGGCAATATGTGCGTATAGGACAGTGTCTACCAAAGCTGCGCAGGTGATTGCAGGAATTCCACCTCTGGATCTGCTGGCAATTGAAAGGACAAAAGTCTACGGAAAGGGAACTGCAATCTCAAGGGAGGAGAGAAAAATGATTGCAGAAGAAACTATTAAATCGTGGCAAAGGAATTGAGAGGCAAATACAAGTATCGGCCAATGGACCAAAAGATTGATCCCAGACATAAGCGCGTGGAAAGCATGCAGACACCGCTATGTCAATTATTATATGACACAAGCCCTAACTGGGCACGGAAGTTTCAGGAGCTTCACCCACAGAATTGGGAAGTCACCGAACGATAAATGCATGTACTGCGGGAAATCAGACACGTCAGAGCACACCATATTTGAGTGCGAAAGATGGGAAGCTATGAGACAGACGACGTTTACAAACATAGGCAAGATTTTAACCGCGGACAATTTAGCAGCAGAGATGCTAGCCAGCAAGACATCATGGGAAGAAGCGAATGAGCTAATAGTACAGATAATGAAAAGGAAGGAAGACAATGAAAGAAGGTCGACCAATCGTCGACCAAAGAAGGTGAAACTTAGACAAAACCATCTCGACGTAGAGGCTACAAGCTGTATTTCCGGGATGGAGTGTAAAGAGGCAGGGTTTTTTTAGTGGGTGGAAATCCCACACGCCTGAGAGGGATGTCTTTGAAAGATTCTTCCTCTGCCGAAAAAAAAGTAGATAGTAGGTAGTAGTAGTAGTAGTAGTAGTAGTAGTAGTAGTAGTAGTAGTAGTAGTAAGTAGTACTACTAAAAATATTCGTAAAAAAAATCATGATTAGACGATATGTAAAATGTAATTGAATGCAGTAAAGGCAGCTATTATTTGACATTTCAAAAACTGAGTTTAAGTAATACTACAATACAAAAAGTGGGAGGTACGCTGGGAGAATGTTGTGATTCCTAAAAAGGACTACTTTTAAGGAGATTTCATTGCCATCGATGAAAACTAACTATTTCTTTTTGTGTAACGTAAGGTCAGAAATTTACCGGAAAGACCTCGTACGTGTACTATAATTAATCTGTTGTACAAGCTTATGCATATGTATTATATCGGTTAATTAGAAATGTCGAAGTTAATAAAATTGTTTACATTATAGATTATTTTATTAACTGTAAAATACTTTTAGTATCTCATATCGAAATGAATATGAATAGCATTTTTTATATTAACAAATTCAAATGTTACTAATCGGACAAAATTGTTCGTACGGGAGATTCGTAACTATAGAAGATATTATAAAATGGCAATGATTATTTTTGTAAGTAGTAATTGTGTGTGTGTGTGTCTGGACCTTTTTTACATTTTATAATGCTCTTGAAAATATTGAACATAATCTTGTGAGACTATATTTTTTTATCATATATATACAATTATATTTCTCTTTCAATAAAATAATCTTTAACAATAAAATATGTATTTATTTACAAATTTATTAATCCTAAAATATGTGTTTTTTTTTTTTATTAGAATTTGAAAACATTGCATTACAAATAGATATCAATTATTTCAAATTGACAGTAGTGGTACGAATATTTCTATAAGTTATTCTACATGTTTATAAGTATTTGTACATGTATATAATAATCGTATCGTTACGATACATTGTTCATTATTATACTGTTATTTGATTATAACATTATTTTACAAAAATAGAATATCGATAATAGTAATGTTTTTCTTTTGTTAATTTCCATTATTTAATGTCACATCAAGTGGTTCTGTGGATTTTTAATTAGCTTAATCGTTACTAAATACCAATGTAAATCTTGTGCAGTTATGAGACGTGCTAATCAATTTGCCGGTTAATTTGTATTCGACAAGGATAAATACTGTGCTATAAAAAATGTTGCAGTAAACATAACTTATTAACGTAAGTTAAATTTTTTTTTATCATTACCTTCGCGCCTCGTTATGACTATGATTCAGTTCTCTTCTAATTTGTCTCCCTGTCGCAAAAGTCAAATTATCAATTTTATTTAATTCACAAATAATATTAGTGTCTGTCTTATCATCGGTTTTATTCACAATTTCTATACAATGTTTCTATTATTTGTCTAACAGTCTTATTACTTTCGAAATATGATCGTTATTCTATTCTAGAAACATTTACAAATGAGAAATTTGTACATTCTTATCAATTTTGTAATATTTTCAGAATTAAATGTTCTATTAATTCTGTTTATTATTCTCATTATATTTCATATTATTTTATTATTTTCTTGTTTTATTATTATTGCATAAATTTTATTGTTTGGTATTGAGGTGTATTCAAGTATTCAAAATTTAATGTTTAATAGATTTTATTCATTTTGTAATTTTTTTCATTTTGTTTAATTTTTGTTATCACGAAAATCCATTTTTCTCCATCTTTGTTTACTTTTATTCTATCATTTTTTAATAATAATTTTTTAAATGCGTGTTTATTCATCTCTTTTTTTCTTTTTATTTATTATAATTTATTTATGGATTATTATCAGTTTGTTTATAGAGGAAAAACAAAATTTGAAAAAGTAATTGTGCTTATTTAGAGTTGCATTTGAAATCACTGTTGGGGATTGTAAGTAAGATCGAGTGGTCCGATAAATGGAAATTAATTTATATTACGTACGCAGGAGGAAAAATTGTTTAACGCGGTACGACGACTGTAAGAATCATTGTTAGCGCCAATTTCGTATTACGTAGGTATTAACTACGGGGGAGGGGAGGGTGATATTACGTGATATTATTTCGCAAAGTATTACGTGATATTATTTCACGCGCGCGATCGTAAACTACGTTTTATGTTTTATGGAGGAACTTATTATCCAATGTATAATATATATCTAATAAATATACAATATATGTATGTGTGTGTGTGTATAATGAAAATATTCGATAAGTATTAAGAATGTAATATACGAGAAATGAAAAACAAAATTATCTAATGTCATTGTTATTAGCCAAAGGATTAGCCACGTTGGATTATTTATTTATTTTATGCGAATACCTATTGTAGTTAAAATATTCCACAAGTTTTTAATGTGCCTTAATATAAATCAAATATTATACAGTATCATAAATACAATATAAAACTTTTTGTTTATTTTTGTTATTTTTTATATTGTTTGATATTGGTTATATGCCTAAAATAAACACTATTTTATCCTATTCTATATGTTAGATTTTTAGTTCCTTGTCGATCACTAAAATGAAGCAACATGGACACCCGTTAGGGTGACCCGTTTGGTAAAACAAAAACCAAGTGTTATTGACTCCAAAAAAACGGTAAAAAGACGCGAATTCTTTGATAGTATTGAATAAATGTGATAAAGTGGTAGTAAAGAAATAATTCGAACCTATAAAAGAGAAAATAAAAAGAATAATATTATCATTACGATAGATATAAACATGTTGCAATTGTTTAGATTAGTTCACCGCTCATTTTGTTAATAAAATGTCTTTAAAAAATTACAATATAAGTGCTTCACGTAAAAGACTGTATTAATGTGACATGATAAGAAGATTTTATATATGTTTTTCTAATAATTAAAAAAGTAAATTAAAGATAATAGTAAAAAGTAGATTTATCGATTTATGTAAAGTTTGCGTGTCAGTAAACGCTTTAATTTGCTTTATTTCTCTTTATTATTCTTGACATTTCTTCTTTTAAATGTATTTTTTGCATCAATTAAGCATCATAGTACCAAATCAACGGAAATGGAAGATGAGTGAGGTAGAATTACCTGTCTGATCGGTCGACTTACTCATCGTATATATGTTTATAATCGGCTTTTATGTATTACCGCAATCTTAATCATCGTTATGCGCATTATTGGTATTATGCAATTTAATGTGGTTTTTAACCGGAATAGTTGTCTGGCCGTACAATTGTTCACGTATAAATCTTGTTTATTCTTAATTAACCAGTTAATTGTGATTTTATTATCATTATTTATTTATATGCTTAATTTAAATATTTAATGTGCATATATAAAATAAATAAAATTGTTTAAATCAATAACTTAGAAAATTGATTACGTAGAAATTTTATTTGCTGTTATTAAATGAAATTGAGAAGGCAAAGAATAATAAGTAGCGGCACTTAACAAGTCGAATACTAATATCATAATTATTTTCAAATATTATTTTTGTAACAATGTAAACATCTTCGTGTAAGATAACTACTTGAAGATATGTTTGTTATATAATCTGGAAAATTTAGATAGTAGATTTAATTGGCCAAGTTTGTTCTACTTTGTTTACACTATATACAATATTGTCATAATAAATATTTATATTTTTGTATTCGTTTTATCACGTCGTCTTGAATACAAAATATTTTTAATATCTTGAAATTTACGAATATAATTTATGTTAACCATTAATATTATGAATCGTTTATTTTGAAAGTGGTGTAAGTCCACTTTTTCTTGTTTCGAGAAAATTAAAGATTAGCATATCAAATATTACTCAATTTCTTTTACCGCCCAATTTTAAATTGTACAAAACATGGGCACTTTTTAAGAAATTAAATATTAACTAGTTATCCATAAAAAGTTTACATTAAATTAAACATAAATTACGTGATATCTCTTTTTTTTAATGAACTTACACCACTCATAAAATAAACTTAATAATATATATATATATAAACAGGCAGAACAAAAGAAAACAATAAGTATACCAAAAAATAGAATAAAAAATACAATACACTTTATCAGAAAACAATTCAAAAAATCCTAAACCAATATTATTTTTAAGATATAGTATTATAAATATCAATGAAATGTACATACTTCATTCATGGATAGAGATGATAACCAAGATGTAGAACAAAGATAAGAATATGTATACTATAAAAAGTAAATATAGATATATAAATGGTAGTTAAGATACCAATTGATATAATAATAAAACATTCCATTACTTTTATTATTTGAGCTAGTTAAATCTATTACAATAAATCATTAATATGCAGAAAGAATGAGAGAGAGAGAAAGAAAATATAATTATCACTTCCAATCGTAGATAACTTACATTATGCGATTCTTTCACACGATCAATATCTCACAAAACGCATGAAAATCGTGCTGGTTACTTGCTTACGATCGTCAATTATCTTAGCAAATAATTCTATGCTTTCGGTACTAATTGTAAGATAAAAAAAGAAACATTGTTGATATTTATAACGCACGTTTGTTAAAACGTTCCATTGCGCATGATTCGTATAAGTCTAACTCTTAACTTTCCATTGATATTTTTTGAAAAATCTTTTTATTTACACATGGGCTGCCACAAATACACACATAATTCATGTGGCACTAATGGAAAATCACCCAAAATCATTCCAGTATCGAATGCGTTCAATCAGATAAAAAGATCTATCTTTAGATTGCAGATGCAACACATTTGATTCCGATCTCTCTCTCTTTTTTTCTTTCTCGAAGTTTCTATTGGACGAGAATTTAAAAACAATTAATGATAATGATTGTTGAGAAAACCGGTTAGGTTTCAAAGTACTTGACCGTATTTTCTTCTCAACGTCAAATTGGTCGTACAATTTATCGATAGTTAAGGTAACCACCATAATGCTATGTGTATGCGTCTAGTTCGTTTAATAAGAACGAGTAACCCCATTGTAGAATGTGATTTAATTAACCCTGAATAGAAAAATAGAATAAGGAACGTTATTGGTAACGAGAAATGTTTAGAGTCAAGTAATCGCTTGTCTGGAATGTTCGTGACGATTTATAAATCGTGAATGAATCCATATTTCAAAACAGAATTGTCAACAAAATTTGAACAAAATCATGAATACGTTTTTTTTGTTGGGTTTAATAACATATACAATTTTCAGCTAAATCTCGAAAGGTGTAACCTAAAAAAGTATCCGACTTTGTGATGGAATATTTTTATATTTTTCTTGTATTTTTTTCTACTACATTTGCTATGATCACTCACCAATCATTTATTTCTTATTGTATTGGAAATACACGATAACACAGATATATTATTTTACGTAGCATTGGTAAATTTAAAATACGATATGCATAGGTATAATAATACTGATAAAAAAGTAATAAAATGACTTCTATTATAATTCTTAATTATATATTTTGTTGCAATATTCTTCTACGTATTAACATAGGCAAAAAAAACTCTAATGTAAAAAAAAATCTGAGACGGTAAACATCGGTGATTAAACGTCGAGTTTCCTCGATTTTTCCAAAATATATTCTTTCAATCAATACTCACTTAGTCATTTTGTTTATCTACCATTTACAACACATGTTAATTTTTATATAAGCAAATGCTCTAGGGCATACTTATGCTTTATTACAATTTTAAATTCGTAGTAACTGATAATTTATCGTCATTTTAATATTTTATATATTCAAGTGATTTAACTTCCTGTTTTCAACACAGTAAATTAGCTTCTGTTAAAAAAAAAAAGTAGTTTACAGTCTGTATTGCAATCGTAGATTCGATATTGAATCTAAAAACAATGTTAATTTTTAATATTTGACGTATTCGTACTTAAAAGAAATTAATTTTGTAACTTTTATTAAAAAAAGAGAAAAAGGTAATCACAATAATTTTTTACACATTATTTTGGCTTGTTCTATAATTTTTTTTTTTACATTAAATTAATAAAAACATAAAAGTTTACGTTTATTAATGTGTGTTTACAAATAAGATTAAAAATGGAATTTCCTTAATGTGCGAAATAAAGAAGAGAAAAAGATTATTTTTTCTGATAAATCTAAAAAAAAAAATGCAAATATGTTGATCGCTCGAAATCTTTAGATCCTTCTTTCTGATCCTGTCAAGATAAAAAGGAATAAAAGAATAGTCTATTGATATTTTTATTCCACGAGATCACACGACTATTACCATCTAAGATTAATGGTTTTAATAAGTATCTATGTACAACAATGGTGTTAATAATAATTGTTATTCAATGAAAAGCTTATAATAACACAGTTCAAGAATCCTTACATTATCTTAATCTTTTTAAATTGATCGGTTTTAGCGAGAAACCAGGTTCTTTCTTACTAAAATAGGTTTTTTTAAACTATACATGGAAAAAAACATTGAAACAATGAAATCGTTAAATCGATGTATTTATATTATATAATCATTAAATGGCTTAAATGAGAAAGAGGAAGATTAAATCTTGTTTTCTTATTCCTTACTTTTTTTTCTTTTGTTTTTGGTCTAGGAAAATTATTCAACGAGTTTACCGAATAGGATACGGAAGAACAAAAGTGTGTAAGGTCAAAGCGATTATGACCGGAAACTTTCTGTACTGTCGTAACACGCAATCGTTTAAAGAGTCGTTGACAGGAGTAGTGATGGTTGTTCGAGCTACGAGTCATCATCGAGAGATCGACAGGTCCTTGGACTTGCTTCCTACTTCGATCATTGAATACTTCTTTCGTTTCTCACTTTCATTTGATATCAATCTATATACATATTTCAATAGGAATTATATATGTATATACATATAATATACTTATTGAAATAACACGTTCTAAGTTCTCTTGACATCATTTAATATTACATTGTATTTGTTTTATGTTAGCATCAAATAATATGATTAGAATAAATGTTTATGCATAAATATACATGTACGTGTTTGTAATCATATAGTATATGTGGAAATATATGTATATCCATTATACGAGAGTGGATTGAGAACAGTTTTGAGTCCATTTTTTTCTAAAAGTTTTAAAAGAGAAAAATAAAAGTGAATTTAAACAAAAAGGAAATTGTTTTGATCTGTTATTACACATCTAAATATATATATATATATACAATAACACATTTTTGTGATATAAAAATGAAAATCGTTCTAACTTTGACAAAATATTTATCTAATCAATAATGTACTGTCTGTTATTATTTACAAGTTATTTCTATTTTCTTCACAGTTGGTGTTTTAACAATCTTATAATTAGAGATATAATAAATATTTTATATCTTTTTGTAATAGCAATGTGGGTGTTTGTGACAGAAAATACGCGAAAATTTAATTTATTTTACGTTTACGTAGGATTGTTTTTATTTTTTTTTTTTATTTGTATTGCTATGAACCATGGAAACTTTTGAGAAAGAAGATAAGACGACAAATGTACAAAACATATATTTAAGAATCGCGTGATAGAGAACAGTCGATCGACTAAATACAAACTCACGAGATCCGGCGTTAATTGAATCATTGTACGATTAAGTGGCGCGAGGCTAAATCGAGAACAATTTTTCAATTGACATGGTTACTTGTTCTGACATTCGACGCTAAAATTCAAATAATTTATTGACTTATCGATCTTATAGTTTTTGTCTATGGATAGATGTTATCGACGACAAAAATTAGAATTTTTGTATATGTACGTTATGTATAATATTATTTTTTAATCGAATTTTTCTTCTTTTCTTTTGTACCTCATATTACGATAAGAACGTATGTTTGTATCAAAGTTTAATTAAATAATTATTCATAAATAAATATATTTATTTATTTAATAATAATATTACAAATTTAAAATTATTTTATTTAATGTTATTATATTATATCTCTTACTAACTGGTTTACTAACTTTATAATTTACTAATACAATTTTTATTTCAATTTATTTATTTTTTTATTTCGTAATTCAATTTTTGTTTCTTTTCTATTACTCAAATTATTATAAAAATTGTCTTACAATTAGACAAGTACATATGTAAGTGAAATTATTGTAAATAAATTATTTGTTATTATTCATATAACTAATATATTTACATATACTATCTATATAATATATGTATATACTATAAATCTATGCAATATATAATTACAATATTTATCTGTACATATGTAAATAGTGTTGTGATTGAAAACAGATGATAAGCAATTGGCAATTTTTACCAGATGCACTAAACTACTATATTTTTATATATTTTAAATTATACTTTGCAATTGAATATTTATTATCCTATTATTTTGTTATTTAATTTATTAAAAGTATAAATAATTTATAAATACTATAACGACTAATATTGTATATTGTATTTACTAATAATATTATAACTTTGAGATTATATATTTTATTATTAATGTTAACAATTACGATGATAAAATTTTTATTTAAATAGAATAATAATTATTAAATATGGTCAAATAAAATTTGACAGGGCGTATATTATCAAAAATAATATTGCACGCGATATCACGTATATCAAGTGTCAGTGATGTGTATTCGTAAATACAATGTGAATTTGGGTCGCGCGTGGGTGGTGCGTGAATTACATTGTTGAATTGGATCGCCATGACGAGGAAGAGAGGCGGAAGGCAAACGATGAATAAAAAGAAAATAAGAAAAATAAAAGTAGAAGTAGAAGAAGAAGAAGAAGAAGAAGAAAGAGAACAACACATGGGCACGAGACTTAAAGGCATTAAACTGACTCTGTGGTCGAGGTCAGTGAGACGTCCACCTTTCTTTCATTCGCTGCTTGGAAAATACGAAGGAGACGGTCCTTAGCCCCGTATCTCTGTCCTTCGAAGAGAACCGATTCCTCCTCGATTCTTAAGGTTCTTTTACTAGACAATAAGCACCGACAAAGTTGACCTTGCTCACTTCGAATCTTCGTCCTTAAAAAATCATTTATCGAGGACTTATTTCTTTTTTTTGTCCTTTTTATTACTCGCTTATCTTCGATCATTTTTTTTTTTTACTAAAGAACATTATTAGAATTTGAATAATATTTCTCTTATATTTTTTGTTCTTTTTTTTATTTTTGTTAAAAATATTTAGAATAATGATATTAGTAAAAGAAGAATGAAGTTATTTTGTTTCATCTACCCTTAGTCATTAAAACTAGAATACATACGAAACGAAAACCGATATTGCAAATCATAATTACAATAAATAATACACAGGCAATAATAAAAACCAATTGTAACAAATGTAAAAACTTCATGGCTGAGGTTGTTATGAACAAAGTATTATTAACAAAAAGAAAAAGAATAAAGTTATTATTATTTCAGCTTGTCTATTTTTAAATTCATTTAATAAAATAATATTAAATAATAAGTGTTTATTTAAGAAAATTTTCCCTCCTAAAAGATACAGCATTTTTCACCCTTTTGGAGGAAATTGTTAAATAAAAAATAAAATATAGATGTAAAATATTTTTTACAATGTATGAAATGTTTGTGCTCCCTGTTGCTATATACGTAGAGTTTTAATTAATATAATATGATATATAATGATATAGTATAAAAAATATAATAAATTATAAACAATAATTAAATTCATTTCATTAAATGAAAATTATTATGAAAGCATCTTACTTTAGGTGTTCTACCTAGGAGTCTCTTGAATTTATTCTTCGTAACAAATTATACTTCAACTTTTTGTTCTATCGAAACTATCATTGTTTTCCTCTTAGAACTTATTTTTACGTTCTAAATAATATTTCAGTAACAGTAGATATTACCAGCGTTAACAGAAAGTCATGTAATACTGACTTGAGAACAAAATTTGGAAGAAATACGAATACATCTTAATTCGATTCAATTGAAGTCTTACTGTATTTGAAGTAACAGTATAATGAGCTCAAATTTTTTTAATAATACTGAATTTAATTTTTTAATTTATTTTTTAATTTAATAAAACTGAAGATTCATATCGTGATATGGAAAAATAAAATATTATAATTCTATGAATAAACTAATGTTGATTTTCTATTTTTTTTGTAGTGCTTTTCTCAGAGCAGCGATTTTTCTGACAACTTATATTTAATATTTTTGTCATAAAAAAAATCTACTATATTGCACATTAAAGTATATTAAAATTTGATATAGTCATTCTACAATCACATATAAAACTCATTGAGATTTTTTTTGTTTAGTTAATTATCTCTTATTTTACTATATAAGTATTATATAAAAAATGAATTTTAGATTCCTTCGCGAGTAATAATCGAGTGAACTCAGATCTGGTGAGAGAGGTAGTCAAGTAATAGGACTTGCACGACCTATCCATAAAACAGGTTGCAACTCAGAAACAAGGTCATATCGGATATATATACTTTTTGTTCTTCTTATTTTTATGTCCCGAATCCAACATTATAATACTTCCCACTCATTAGGAAATATCCCTTATAGGATATTCGGTTGCATCAGTAACAAGTGTAACGGGTGTGGGTACTCTACACATTAAAAATAAGGAAAAAAAACGTTTATATAAATATATGTATTCAATGCGACCTTGTTTTTGAATTACAATTTGTTATCTTGTACAGTGTTTTTCCAAACTTGAATCGATTACTATATTTTTACTTATGGGGACATTTAAAATCGGTTGTTTACAAAAGTCCAGTAGTGATAGTGTTGAAATACTTCGTTAACGTATCGATCAAGGCTGCTTTCAAATCCACGTAACGCTTTTAACGCAACAATCAGCCTATTCCAATGCGTTCGACAATTGATAAGACTCATTCACAATTGTATTAAAACTTTAATTAAATGATCACTTCGCAGTAGACAAACAGATGTTACAACATAAATAAACTACCACTCGAAAATAAAATCACATTACAGATATATGTTCAAATATGAACTTTCTTTTTTATTTTACAATTAATATAGAATCCGTCCTTGTTATACTACCCACGTACAGGTGAACACCCTTTATTGTCGAGTAGTCTAATAAGTGTTACTATTTCAAATATTATAATACTACCACGTTTCATTATATAATAACATTTTATATAATAGCATTTTATAATACATAATATTATTATGTTTAAGATGATAATTATAGTTTTTTTTTTTTTATAAAACTATAAGTAACTTCTTTATTATTGATTTCATAAATGCTACAAAAATTCTAAAATCAAATATAATTTAAACAAAAAGAAATGATCAAGGATAAAGTTACATTATTTCAAAGGACATATTTGATAATGGAAATAATATTGTATTTTTCCAAGGTCATTTGGTTACGAGATTTCAAGATTATTGATATATTTATAATTAGAACCCTACGATTTATTTTTTTTATATGAATACATTCCTTTTAACATTCTGAGTAAAGAATATTAAAATAAAAAATTGAACAATGATAAATTCTCGAGGTATTTTGAAACAATGTTTTGTAATTCGCGTAAATGTCACAAGTAAATACATTGTTTTATAATGAATTATTACATGTTTAATACAAAGTGTATTATTAATGCCTCGCAAAAAGAAATGTAATCGTGAATTATGTAGTTCATGTTGATTCATTTTTTCTTACTTTAATCCAAAAAAAGATATAGTTTATTACAGTTGTGTAAATCACTAACATTTTTTAAAAATGCCTCGCGAACTAATCACTTGTCAACCTTGTCTGAATAATTTTTTTAATCAGAATAATATTTTAAAGTAATTCATGTGATAACAATTTGTATAAGATATCTTTTAAAAAATTACCGATAACCTTGAAATTTCATTGAAAAAGTAACCTTAAAAAAGAAAATTATTTTCCTTATTAAACAAAGTAAGGTAAACTTTATAAAGTAAATTAAACTTTTTTATCTTTCTCTCTTCCTTTCATCTTTTATTTATTTTGAGCCTTAATATTTGAAGTTTTAGTAATTATTATATGTATTACTGCATATATCATCGGTTATATCAAATAGATAATTTTTTTGGTGTTTACTCAAGTATGATTATTATTTTCTGACATTACATTATAAATCCAAATGAATGAACCATTTTAAAGAGTTTTTCTATAGAAAATAAATGAAAATATTTTAAATAACAATATTTTTTGCGTATGGAACATTATACAATGTGGATAAAGTTATTGACCTACTCTATATATCATTGAATATATACATTGTTTATTATATTTGTTTAATCACGAATATCATTGCTGGAGAGTCTGGATAAATGTAAAACAAACTTTCCTTGTAATCATTGTCTCCCTCGTTTATCTTTTCTTTATTTCGACCTTTAACCAATTATAATATTTTCTTACAATTAAAAAAAGAATCCGAAGTATCACATAGTGTCGTATATAATCGTTCGTAATAAATTTCGATAGATTCATTCTGGCGTTTCGAAGAAAGTTATTCATTGGTACAATCACTCAGCCACGAAATATTATCCGGAGCAAAGTGATTAGCGTTTACTCATAAAACACGTCGAAATATTATTTCAAAACGGAAATTGAGCAAACGTGAAGCATTTTTTATTATTTACTAACATAAACTAACATTTCTTTTCCTTTTTCAACAAATTGACAAAAAATATATAAAGGGAAGATGAGAAAGTAATGTTTTAGAATGAATGTAAAACATGATTTTAAAATGACATATAGTTAAGAATCAATGACTATTCTTGCAGGTCAGGGACGAGTTATACCAATGCTTGGTTTCAACGACTCGTACCTGTTGTTCTTATTGTTATTATTATTATTATTATTATTATCTCCCCATTGACTTATTAATATATTGAACGTATATATATTTTATGCATGTATAAGTATATATTAAGAAACTACAATAATTACAACGTTTAACTGTTTTTCTACTTATAAACTTACTAAATGCATATGTACTTATACATATGTATACACTCAATCATGACGCTCTCATTATACTGATATTGTTCTTCGATTTGATCCAATCATAATAGATCACAATGTTAATAATAAGAGTACATATACGAAAAGACTATTCTTGTAATCAGCAATAACATGTACGTGCAATGATATTTATATTTATATTTCTATTTGTTCTCCTTCCGTGTGCAATTTGAAACAAAGAGAAACCAAACAATGATACTATTAACCGTAATTGGTAGAAGTTATGCAAAAATATCTTTACGTGAATAACTATTGCATATATATATAAAAGTTATCAAACATAGATAGAAATAGTTTTAAGATTTCCATTATTGAAGAAAGTTAACTTGAATAGTTTCAGGAGAACAAAACTGACTTGATGAACTAACATAAGTATTGACGTGCAAACATATATATACATATAAACATACGCAGAAGAACTCGTATATAGACAGAGGATGTTCCATATAAAACGTTAGAACTCTCACTAATGCGTCTTGTAATTGCATAAGTCAATTTTGAGCAGTTGTGATCGAGTATGAACATAAATAGGAGAATAAACGTCAGGTGATAACAGCTACGTACAAAACAAATAAACGCTTGATCATCTTTGCAATGTCCGGGTTGTTCTAGCCGATTGCAAAAGAAAAAAGCTGAGGAAAAGAAGCAAATGCACGCGCACGTATTATATATTTATATGTAGATATATGTATGTTAAAAGTTTAATGGTAAAAGAGCGTACTGAGTTGGACGACGTTTTCGCCTCTCGCCTTTCGCATTGGCACAGGTCAGGGATATATTCTACTTAGATATATATCTATCTATATATGTATATGTATATACATATATTTATTTACTTTTGTATAATATATGTATATATGTATACACAAATGGTAAAAGAGTGATACTGGAATAGACGAGAAAGTGTATTGTTATAAATGCGAGTCTCTTAAAGAGTTGCTACCTTTTCTCGTGTGAGATACACAATGGCACCATTTACCGAACACAACACGATTAATAGTCAAGTCTTCGTTACCGAATCGTTTGCGATTAAGTCGACTATATATCGTCGCGCTGGCCGCTAAATTGTTATTCTCCGCGACGTAAAATAAAAATAATTACCTATCGCTTAATTGCAGTAGACCGATCTGTCGACGGATAAAATCTTTGACATCCGTATGGCAATTTAACGACAATTCGAAATAATGAAAAGAAGAAGTAGTAAAAAAAAAAACCAAATAGAAGGAAGAAAAAAATATGAGCCGTCAAGTAAATAGTTATATGTCTCTTTCTTTTCTTTTCTTTTCGTCTTCGTGTTATAAATATATAATTGGATATTATGGTTAATGATTACGTATATTAATCAATCATAATTAATACTATTGCATGACGCGAAATATGGTTTTCTATTTGCACGGAAACGGATCATCTATTTGAATTTTATTATATGCCATCTCGAATCGTTGATGTTATAATTAGAGTGATGCCTGATAATGTATAATATAATTTATTGTCAATGGTAATCGATAGGATAACAGTTTTAACAAGTACACCATTATTATATATGCGCAATTCCTTAAGACTTTTCTTCTCTTCCTTCTTTTAAATATTTTATTTATGTTTATCGATAACATATCAATTGAGAGGTTCATTTTTTTTTCTTCTAACTATTTAGATCCTTCTTTGAAAGCTTCTATTCAGTATTCTATTCTCGTTAAAAAATATTATCCGTGTTAATATTTGACGCGAGAATTATAATAAGTTGGTGGTGCAGTGTTCGAACATCGAATGTGGTGTGGCGCGACTCACCGTTTCGAGAGAGGCTAGGGATCGTGAAGCGGGAGCTATAAATGCGAGGTCTCCAACGAAAATCATCTCAGTCGTGGTTCGAGAGCGAAAAAGTAATCGCTTAGTTCGATATTTTTCCTACTACATTATTATTATTTTCTAACACGTGTTTTTCACGCCGGCTCTTGTTTCTTTTCTTTCTTTTTTTTTCTACACCGATTATCATTAACTTTCTCTTTTCTTTTCTTTCTTTGATTTACGCGTGTTCATCGTTTCATCTGCTTCGTTGGGAAAAAAGATATTAAAAAAAAAAGAAAGAAAAATTAAAAACAAAGTTGATAGCTTTTTTACATATCGAAAATGTAATTCTGCGCGTTTGCACAGTTTATGAAAGGAAGTATCGAAGGATCTAAATACTTTTGAATTTTTTTTTTATTTTGAAATATCATCGAACAATTGATTGTACTTATTCTTAACGAGACAGATGTTAATTTGTCATTTTTAATCGATGGACGAGCAAAATGTGAAATATTTTTCTATAAAAGGTGCATCTCATCAAAAGTTTGATTGAGTTTTCGCGCCACCGTCACATCTTACAGTGTGAAATGTGTTTTATTCGACGATTAAGAAGTTACTACTTTCCAATATTATTGCCGTTGTCGTTCCAAATCAACGGAGAGGAACATCTTTGATCAGACCCAAGTAAGATTCTAATAACAATATTATATTACTGAAACTTTATCATTTGTTCTTGATCTTTTTCTTTTTTTTTTATTCTCATTTCCATTAGATTTTCACAAAATTAATTTTATCTTATGTTAGAATAACGTAAGATGCTTTAATTGTTTATTTGTTATCGATTTGTTTGTATTTACCATTGATAAATTGAAAAACATGTTTGACATTTGAAAAATAGGCCGGTTGCCAATTTTCAATTCAAACCGACCGAAATAGAAACGGTAGCAGTGGCGAAGTTTAAAAGCGCACGAAGTAAACGTAGAACGTAAGTGAGTAATAAGTAGGTATATACTATTTATTTACGTTAAGTGCATTTAGATTATCTATCAGAATGACCTAGCGTATTGGCATTTTTCTGGAAAAACAGGAGCGAGAAAGGAAAATGTGCAATTGCGTTGGAAACAAGGTTGCGCCTTTGCAATTTTTACGATCGAAAGTTCGATTACAATCGCAATTCCTTCCCGCGCTATGAGAATTTCTTATCTGAGCGTTGATTTCACGCTAATTTGAGAAAGACGATATAGGGGGAAACAATTAGAAAATAATTCGAAAAGAAATATAAACTAAAAGAACACAATCCTACGTGATGAAATATTTTTCATATTTTTATTTTCTATTTATTTTTCTTTTCTTTTTTTTTTTTTTTAATTCTAACAAGATACAAAATTAAAGATAATAATATTATGATTGCAGTTATTAATAATATATTGTTTGTAATATTTCTTTTTCTTTTCTTTCTCCTTTAATATATCTTATAGAAAATCTTTTGTGAGAAATAATTTCAAAATATAGAAATACAGAAATAGAATGAAATAGAAATTAAAGGAGAATGATTATTTTTAAATTATGCTTTTTTTCTTTTCTATATTTTTCTTTTCCTTTTTTTATACCTGACAAGATAAAAAACATAAATATTGCGATTAAAAAATTAAGTATTTATATAATAAGATATATATCACCTTGTATTCTTGTTTCTTTAATGTATCACATGAAAACTCTTTCGTAGAAAATAATTGAAAAATATATAGGAAATAGGACCAGAGAAGAAAACTTGAGGTGAACTGTTATTATTTATTTTGACTATAATATCTATATTTTCTTGTTTTATTTTTAATTTATGATAAGAAATAGAATTATTGAAAAAAAAATATCGCAATTGGTATTAACAAAAAGTATCTTCTTAAATATGCATTATTTTTTCCTATTACTTCTTCTTTTTCTTCTTCTTTTTTCCGCGCATCTAAGAAAAACATTTTCACGTTAACGCGGGGTACAGGTACAACAATAGTTCATTCGGTCTTTTTTTTTGTACGGAAACTCCGTAATTGTCTTGCAGCACGCCACATTCGTAAATTGCAATGTGCGGGATTGTCCAAGTGCTCTTCTCATTATAATCGTCTGAGCGAAGTTAAAAACGTCCTATCGGGACATTATCTGTTGGAAAGACGTCCGATGATTTCATTCGTTTCACTGTCTTTCAATTCTTAAAAAGTATCATTCCAAATTATTAAAAAAGAAAAAAAATAATTCTTTTTTATCCTTTATTTTCTCTTTTTCTTTATATTGAAAGAAAAAAAAACCATAACAAAGGATTACTCTTCGAAACGAACGAGATCAGCGTTCTTCGATTGTGTAATAAAAGGTTAATAAAAAAATAGCGCAAAAAATATAGAGCAACGCCCAGCTTCTTTTAACGAGACGTCTATAATCTGAGTTTTAAATAGGTTACATATATTTGCTATAATATCTTTGTCATAGAAAAGAAAAAAAGGAATATATGAAAAAATATAAAGGGGACGGAAGTGAAGGGGGAACAAAAGAAAATAAACTCGTTGGATTAGTGCATTAATAAAATTTCAAAAGGAATGTTATCATTTTTTCAATTTGCATTTCCAACCAACGCCTTTATATAATAACCTTACAATCTCTTTTTTGTATTTTCAGCAAACAGTTTTAAGTCTCGGCAAGTTTGGCCGGAACGATGATGATTCAACCAAAGATCTGGTGGAAGCTTATTTATTCCGAAGATAAGAAAGGTGTAAGGATCTTAATTATATAATATGTAATCGATTCTTTGTATTATCCATTTTATTATCCCCACAAAGTTATTTAAGTTAACTTATGATCAAATGATCATTTGATAAGCATTATACGAGAATTATAAAATGATAATTCCATCATCCTCGAGGAAGATTACGTAAGATGATGAAAAATAATATAAAAGAAGTATATATATGTGTGTCTGTATGTGTATTTGTTCGATGTAAAGCTTTTTAAGATCGTTGTTCCTTGATCCGTTTTTTTTTGCTTTTATCTCTTCTCTTTCGTTTTTTTTTGTGCTGTTTCCGATAGAATTCGAAAAATTTGAAATCTATCTCTGGAAGATCTTTATATAAAAATGAAAAGAACGCATAACAGAAATTCTTTGACGCGTTCGATTTAACGTTCCATTTTAATGATTGAATGATCGTATTGTTTTTTTTTTCTGAAACATATAGGAATATCTTGCATAACGAGAACAAGGAAGTCCATAGATGATGATGATGAACATTTTTCAAATTAAAAGAAAAAGTTTATTATTATTAATAAAGAAAAATAAAAAGAAAAGAGAGAAATGCCACGTTCGTTCTTGCACTCGTTATTGCACAATGCGATAACAAAGGATTGCGATCCAGTCGTATAATTATTGCGAGAGCATAGCACGGATGTCCGTTCACTTGTTCTCTCTCTCTCTCTCTCTCTCTCTCCAGAAGGAGATTCGATGACGATGATCGTGATCACGACGACATATGATGATGATGACGATCGTCATGATGAAGAAAAAGATGCTTTAGTAAATACTTATTACATATTTGAAATTTATCAAGATAATTCCAATCTTCTTTCTAATTATCTATTTAATTCAAATGTGTATCCATTAGTTTCTAATTATTTTCAAAATAAATACTGATTATCATACTTATCAGAAATTTAAAATACAATTTATAGAAAAAAAAATGAAAAAGAAAAATATATCGAAATCAATGAATTCATTTGTATATGCAGATAATTAATCCTTTTTCGTTTTATTTGCTCTATTACATAATCATTTTAATGTCTGTAAATATCCTTATGTTTCTGATCTTTTTCAAAATAAATACCGTCTATCATACTTTTCATCATGAATTAAACAACTCATTTTCCAAATCGATTAACTCCACGAAACAAAAAGTCGAGACAATTGATGAAGTATAGATTGACTATAATATTCATAATAATTTAAAAAAATCATTTGAAGATAACATTTTTATTTATATTCTTGATGTATATTTTATAAATAGTCCATTTTTTCAAGTCAATAATTGTCATTTATTATAAGAAAAATTAAAAATAAAATATTTAATTAAAATATTTGTAAATAAAATATATACTATATGGAATATTTATTATTATAAATTGGCAACAATTTTTCGGGTAACCTCCAATAATATACATTGTAATATTATTTATTAATGAATAACCATAAAAATTGTTCTCATTTAATGCTTTTCAGCTTTATTATAATAGAAATTTATTTTAAATATAATATATAGTTTGATAATAAAATTTATACAAATTCAAAAAATAAATGTAATAATTTTTATTCTTAAACGGTTTCATTAATGATAAAAATCATATAAATTGAATAAAAAAAAAATAAAAAGAATTGAAGATTCGATTAAAAATTCATTGGTATACGTGGTAAATTTTTGTTTTCTTTTTACATTGTTCTATCACATCAAAATGTAACATGTGAACGGTGATAAAAAAAATAAGAAATGTGTATAACGTATTATTATTTCGGTACACGTTCACGGAAGTTCTTTTGGATTTCCGAACACGCGTGACTCACGTAGATGTGATATCTTAATTGTTGAGCATTACGGAAATACTTAAGCATTTTCTATGATCAAGGAACGTAAAAATTTAAAGAAGGAAATAGTTCTTGTCTTCCTATATTATTTTGGTACTTTTTATTCTTCAAAAATAGTCAGATTGTAAATAGATAAAACAATTCAAGTTGATTCAATTCATTTGAGAGACTAGTTTGGTATCTTTCAGTCTGACTCTAACTCAGTAATTTCTAATCTTTTCAAAGTCACGGAACACTTTGGATTTTAAGAAAGATTTGCTCAACATCAAAATCATTAAGATCATTAAACTAACAATAAAACTATATTTTATTAAGAATTATATTGGATTAAGTATTACCTATAAATAGATCGATACCACGTTTTCATAACTTTACGAAACACTTGTAATAAACTCGTGGTACATCTGTTCAGAGCCACTGGTCTCATCTGTTGAACTGGCTAAATTAGAAAATCCATATAAACTGTTTCAAAATTGGTAAGGTTTTTTGGATCATTAGAGTACACAAGTTTTCTCATCCGACAATTAAAATGATGCCTTTGACAAGATGGAGGAACTTGCTAGAAAGATTTTTTTAAAATAAACTTTTGTTCTTAACGTTTCGCAATTAAATGAATTATTTTAAATTGTTCAATCATCTTCGTGATGTCAGAATTGCTGAATAAAATACAATGCTAAAATATATATTTTGAATATTTTTTTATATCTTTTATATTCAAATTAATGTTACTAACAAAACCATATTTATTAACGAGATAACATTAATTTAATATTTAAAATATTATACTTCATATCTTTTTTAATAAAATAGAAATAATTGTCAATATTAGTAAAAAAATTCTAATTTATAAATAAAGTGAGAAATATTTTATTTAATTTAAATCGGATTTATAGAAATAAAATGATCTATTTAGTATTAGTTATATAAAATATATTCGTTTTACTTTATTTCTGCTATAAATGAAATAATATTATTTTAATATTACACATAATTTATTTTTTATCTTTCTTTGAAAAAAAAAAAGACAGAAATAATTGTTAATGTTATTGCAAAAATAATTGTTTAGTTATAAACAAAAAAATAACAATTATTTTATGTCGATTTGATTATATCAGATTTGAAAACAAAACGATCTATTCATTATTTATTATATAAAACATAATCGTTCAGGTCTGCTGGTTATAATCTGTTGTAATTATTTTTAATGAAAATGCATAAATTTTATCACACTCGATAATGATTTAAAAATTTTTTATTTTTTGTTTGTATAAATATATTTCCCCGACTGATTTCAGATTCTTGCTGGATTGGCTGCACACTCGGGACAGATATCAGTGGGATTGTCTCAAGGTTTTAGTGCGATTCTCATACCGAAGTTGTTAGAATCAGGGTTTGCCGATAAATCAGAAACTTCTTGGATCGCGTCTCTCGGAGCTGTTTCGAATCCTATTGGAGCTTTAGTCGCAGGTTTATGCTCTGAATGTTTCGGAAGAAGATCAGCGATAGCTTTAGCAACTTTACCACATGCAACAGGATGGCTTCTGATCGCATTCGCCAAAAATGTACCAATGTTGTACGTCGGAAGGTTTGTCAGTGGCATCGGTACAGGAATGGCAAATGCTCTATATTTATACGTCAGCGAAGTAAGTTTAAAAATAAAAATAAAGACAATATATTATTTATATTTCCCGATCATTTACAAAGTAAATAACTTTATGATATCATTAGACTGCTGCTCAACATCAAAGAGCATGGTTAGCAAATTGTGGACCAATCTTGACCTCGTTGGGAGTGTTAATTGTGTACACGTTAGGTGCTTTAACAACATGGCAAAAGTCTGCTGCGATCAGTATAGGCCCAGCAATTCTATCTTTAGCATTAACAAGGTAAGTATTTTTTTTTTTGTAAATATTGTGTAAGGGAGGATTTGGAAAAAAGTAAAATATATTTATTAGGATGCTTCGCGAAACACCAGCCTGGCTTATATCCAGAGGACGAATAGAAGAAGCAAAAGAATCCTTACTGTGGCTTCGAGGTCCTAGTTTAACGACGGACACCGAGTTTCAAGAACTTTGTAATGCAAATGTAAAAAGGGGGGAAAAGAAAGAAAATCTTTTTAAAGCTCTCTACAAGCCAAATGTTTGGAAACCATTCGTTATACTTTTCCTTTTCTTCGCTCTTCAACAACTTTCAGGAATTTATATAATGTTGTTTTACGCTGTTAGTGTCTTAGAAGATATTGGTGTGAGCGTGAACGAATATGCCGCGAGTGTTGGTATCGGTATGATCAGACTATTTGCTTCGATAATTGGCGCGGTTTTGGCAATTAACGTTGGTAGAAGAGCATTAGCTTTTAGCAGTGGTTTTGGTATGGCTTTATCAGCTATTGGTATTGCTCTAGCCTACAGGTATGCATAATAATAATATTTTTCTTTTTTAGAAACAATAAATTTAAAGATAAAAGTATTAATAAATATATGTATTAATTTCAGGTTCCATTTGCCTTCGTGGGTTTCTTTAATCTGTATGGGAAGTCATGTTGCATTATCCATGATTGGTTTCCTCACGTTACCTTGGGTTATGACCTCAGAATTATATCCGCTTAGGTTCCGAGGAACGTTGGGAGGTATCACTACGAGTATAGCGCAAATCTTGACTTTTTTTGCAATTAAGTTGTATCCTGAGGTTAGTATAATGGCTGGCATAGAAAACACGATGTGGTTGTTTGCCACAGTAGGTTTATTGGGAGCACTATTTTCCGTAACCCTCTTACCTGAGACTCGAGGTCAAAGTTTGGACGACATCGAGAACAAGTTTACAAAAAATTCAAAGGTTGGTCCGAAGATAAATGGTTCCAAAGCACTTTCGAGCATTTTTATTCATACTCAACCTAAGAACATTACTCTTCAGAAATTTACTTCGATCTCTGAAGAAAAGGATTTTAATACAACTGAGAATCGTTATACTTTCGATAACTTTTGTTTTGACATGAGTTTTGATAAGGTTAGTAGGGAATCTAAGGATGATGAAAAACAGAACAAAGATCATTCCGTAACGAATACCATTGTGCTGGATCACATGTATATTTAAATCATCATTGATTAAACCAATTTAATAAACAAAGAAGCTTGGAAAAGCTCATTTAAAGGGAATATTACTGCCAAGAATGGACATTACCTAAAATATTATATATTTTGTATAAAGACATGTGTCTATTTGTGTACATATCTACACATTAATGTGGATATTTTATTAGTTTACTGAAAATGTTGATATTATTTGTTTCTTTTTCGTTTATAATGTAAATTAGAATTTAAGAAAATTGTTAAAATTTTTGCTTCTGTACATATTTATGTATAATAATAGTAACAAATAGGGGAATGGATTCTAATTCTCGATTTGATGTTAGAGATGTTTTTTTTTTTTAATTTTTGATTAATCGTATAATGTTAATAAGTGCAATAAAATAATAATTATACTATAATCAACACTAATAAATATATATATTCGTATATATTATTAGTGTTATTATACTATAATTATCGATGTATATAATTAAATAAAATCGAAATTCTCCTATCGTAAAAAAGTAACAAGTATTAGAAACTAGATAATAATAAATATAAAGTATATAGTGACAAAAGTACTGTCTACAAATGATCTTGTGTTTCTTTTATTTTCCTTGTTTAAAAATTTACAAATCATGTGAAAAATGGATTTTTATTTCTAGGTATATTTCTTGATTTTAAACTTATTCACTTTTTCATTTCTTTTTTTATTTATCAGAATTAATAATTACATAATTAGTAAATTCCTAGTTAAGCGACCACGCCATTTAATATATACAATATAAATACGTACTTGAAATAAAATTTTGTATGACAGCGTTATAAACTACTTACATTTCTAATATTACTTATATTTTTTAAATGCACATTATAAAAAGAAGTATAAGTACGAGTGTTATAATAAGATAAGAAGAGCTAATTAATATTATATTTAATTACTTTGTATAATAATATACTATCGATAAAAAGTATTCTACGTGTTGATTAAAATCAGTGCCAAAAAAAAGAAACAAAAACATGCATTTGTCGTTCCTAAATATTACAATTTACGGTCCGATATTCATTATTAGGCAGTTTAAGCTTTACTATAAACGACTAAGAAAATAGCTGAATATTTACTTCTATTATATCTGTACATAGTAGTCTGCATTGATGAAATAGTCCCATTAACATGAATGGACAAACATGTACAATAGGACTTAATATGTTATAAAAAATTGCCTTTGAGATTACCCGTTGATATATCTACCTTAATGAGTTTTTGTTCGTTTATTTTAGTGACAAACATTGTTTTATGAGATTTTAAAGAAAAATAAATTTATTATTGTTTCTTAAAAGTTGTTCTTAAAGGCACAGCAAATATACCGTTGAAACAATTAGAATAAGATTTAATATGTATTTCTTCCTTGTTTTTGGGATTATCTAGATAAATAAATTATATTAGAAATATTTAAATGATATAATAAAATTAAATTTTTCATTTCTATACATATGGAATTGTTAATTCTAAATGTATTTATATAACAATAAGGTTCACTTCAATTTTGTTTTAAATGAACAATAAAAAAAGTATTTATTTGATCTATTTAGTATAGGCAATAATACATGTACGAAATGATCTTATTATTCTACAATTTTGTTAAATTTTTATCTTCTTCTTTTTTTCACTTTTTTTTTGCTGCGTTATCAATATTTCCTTAATTTCAACAACATTCTTCTTTTTGTTATGTTTCTTGTAAATATACAAGATTGATAAGATATATAGAGTGTAATTACCATATTTTTTTTACTGACAATCGATAATAATTTTATCTAAAAATTAAAAAAATATAATAACTACGTTAAAAAATATTTTTTTGTAAGCCAAATCTGGCACATGATTAGCTTAAGTCTAAACTAGCCGTTTCAAAGTTCTTGCACTATTTAAACCATTTTACAATTTAATTGTTTGGTTTTGCTTGTATAAAATGTTTAATAGGTCACTTTAGAATTATCGTTTGTACAACACATAGAAATTAATTCTTATTTTTGCTTTTAAGTTGTCTTATCAACAAAAGCTTAAATAACCGATTGTTTAAATTTTAAATACATAATAATTGATATTTTTTACGAAAAAATTTAAAAATATTTGTATTTTTAATAATAGTATTATCATCAACTATCTGTAAAATGAGTAGGTTCAATACTTTAATAGGATAAATACGGGTATTGTCATGATAATTTTTGTTTGAGGCTAACTATCACATCGGTATTGCCTACTTTCAACAACTGGGAATTATTATGCAAAAACTGAAAAAAGCCAACAGCTTGCCCAAAGTAATCTGGCAGTTTCAATGTCACCATGAATGGAACCAGCATTTATATCTTGATACGCTTGATGTTCTAAGCGTGTTACCTGCTGTCAGTAGAATTCCGAGTCTGAACTGTGTTGTGAATCCCCACTTCTGCCATTCAAATAAACTTCTGACGTTTGTTGTATAGACGGTGAATGTTGAGTTGTTTCCCAATGTTGACCTGAACACAAAAAAGCAAAATATACAAAAAGAAAAAGTCAACTTGTTATTTTGTTGATGTTAGACATTATTAAGATTTAAAAATTTACCATGAGCGGCAAGTATAGTAGCCAAACAACGAGCTACTGCTGGACTCGGAGCACATGCAAGTGCTGGTGTAAGACCCTCTGCGTCTACAGCAATAACACTTGCTCCCAATTCAAGTAATTTTCTTGTTACCTATAACAAAATGCCCTGTGTGTATATCGGTTAAACAATGATAATGCAAACATTGTTATAATAAAAAAATCATTAATTTCGATAAACCTATATACTTACCCTTACGAGACCATTTCTCGCTGCTAAATGCAAAGGGGTTCTCTGTTGTTTGTTAGTCATATTAATAACTGCTACACGTTGTTCTTGTAATTGTTGAGGATTTTCTAAGCAACTACTTGAAGCAATCCAGTCTAAAAGGAGTAAAGCAGCAGAAGAGTGACGTCTTTGGCAAGCTAAGTGCAACGCTGTATTCTTATTGGCATCAACGGCACGAACATTAGCTTTCCACTCGAGTAACAGTTCTATTATTACAATAATTTTTATTATAACAAACAATTGTCACAAAAACATTATTTGTTTTAAATTAATTTGTTTACAAATAATTACCGATAGCATTGCATTGTCCATTAACAGCAGCGCACAGTAATGGCGTCCGACCATAATGATCTAAGTCCTCTACCCCAGCTGATTCAGGTCCAACAGAACTTAAAATAAGTCGTGCACATTCAACAGATCCTGCACTAGCGGCTACATGTAAAGGAAGTCGACCACCTGGAGTATCTCTTAAAGCTGCAACTACCTGTCCACCAAATTTATTTATCAGCATATCCAAGCAATGAGCTGAATTTTGATATGCAGCACAATGAACAGCAGAAAAAGGATTACCTGAAAGTATAGAAAAAATAATTCATAGATATCATATTCTCGATGATCTATTGTTTCAAAGGAATATAATGCATACCCTCTAAGGAATCAATAACATTTTGTTCTAAGAGATATTCTACACAATTAGAATTTCCATTGTAACAAGCCCAATGAAGTACAATGCAACCTTGATCATCTTTTAAAGTTGCTGCCACTGGATCAGCGTTAATTAATGCAGCTAAAGCTTTTAATCTATCAATATAGATTATAATAAGCAAAAAGAAAAAAGGAAGAAAAATATATGTTAGACATCTTAATTTTAATCAAAAGCTTACATATTTTTACCTTCCACATGCAGCAGCTAAATGCAATGGTGTCTTTCCATTTGTATCCTGAATGGCCACGCGAGCTCCATGTGATAACAGCATATCTACTATATCTTGATCTTTCGGATTAACCACTGCTCGAAACAATGGCGTATGTTTATCCATATCGGGTAAGTTGCAATCTGCATTGTATTTCAAAAGTAAACTTGCACATTCCGTTCTACTATTAGCTACAGCTAAGATTAAAGCTGTCCGTCGTTTTGCATCATAACGATTTATTACACTTAAATCTTCTGTTTTTTCCAATAGAAGTTGTAAACATTTAGTATGACCTGCTGCTGCTGCACAGTGTACTGGTGTACGTTTAGTAACAGAATCCTTCGAATAAAATAAATACACGTTGCATACAAGTAACAAGAGGAATATATTATAAACGAAATTATTTTAATATTTATATTGCATACTACTCTAACTTACTTCAACAGCAACTGAAGCACCAGAATTTAATAACATTTGAACACATATTTCATGACCTTTATAAGATGCTAAATCTAGTGGTGTTTTACCACTATCTTCTTTGATATTAGTATTTGGAAATAAAGGCAATAATAACCTCAATATTTCACTGTGACCATGATACGCCTATTTAAATAATGATTTTGTATTATTTGAAATTTAATGAAATATTCTTTTATCTTACCGCAAGATGTAATGGTGTAAGTAAGGGTAACTGTGATTCCTTTTTGGCAGCAGCTGGTAGTGTAGCTTGTAACAGTGATTCTAATGCTGATTGATTACCAGCAGTTACTGCATAATGCATCGGTGTAAATCCACGATTGTCACCTAATTGCGGATCTGCTCTATGTTTTAATAAATATTCCACACATCTAAAGAATTAAAAAAATACATAAAATAGAACTTTTTGAATATACATATTTTTTAATGATCAATAAAACAACTACGCACTGTGCACAAGAATTTGATGAACAATTTGTTGCTGCTGCAGCTAAATGAAGAGGTGTAGCACCATTTGAGTCTTGGGTATTAGAATCACTACCAAATCCAACCAAAGTAAAAACACAAAAGTAGTGACCTTGACCGGCAGCTAAATGTAAAGCTAACTTATTTTCGTTATCAGTTAATCTAAAATTTGCTCCACTAGATAACAATAAGTCAAGACAAACTACAGAACCCTTTAATGCTGCCAAATGTAATGGTGTTCTACCTCCTGAATCCTTTGAATCTATAAGTTCACTATCAACTTGCAATAATTTTCTGCAAACCTGTTGTAAAAATAGAATTAAGTATAATTTAAGTACATTTTCTAATTAAATAAAGACTTACTTCTATGTGACCTGCTAAACAACTAAGATGTAAAGGCGTACGTTGACTTGTGTTACGGGCTGCTGGAGATGCTCCATATTCAAGTAATGTTGTGGTCAAACATTCATGTCCAAACCTTTGTTTATAATTGATTATAGATGAATTAAATAAATACATATATATATATATATATATATATATATATAATTAAATGTAAGTACAGTTATTAACAAAATGTCAATAAAGAATAATTTATTTTCATACCAAGCAGCAATATGTAAGGCAGTATTTCCATTTTTGTCATTTATATTAGGCGATGCACCTGCGTCTAATAAACTTTTTGAACGAGTAAATCTGCCATGAATTGCAGTCATATGCAATGGTGTGCGTCCATCTGCCGACTGAACATCTATTCTTAAACCTGCATGTAACAACGTTTCTAAGCATTGAACACCGTGTGTACTAGCAGCAGCTATATGAAGTGGTGTTTGACCTTGGTAATTTGTAACTTCTAAATAAACAGAATAGTATTAGTTAGTAATCAGGAATAAAAATGAAATGTACATCAACATAAAATAATTATATACCTATATTAACATTATTACTAATGAGTTCAGAAACTGCATCTACATGTCCATTTAAACAAGCAATATGTAAAGGTGTATTGCCATATACGTTTTTTGACTCAATGTCTGCTCCACCTTTAATTAAGGCATGCATGCATTCAACATTGCCAGATGCAGCAGCAGCATGTAGTGGAGTATATAAATCACGATCCTTAACACAGGAGAAATAAAAAACAATGTAATCCTAAGAAACACTAATATACTTTCGAGAAATGAAGTGTAATTGAATTATATGTTACTTTAACATCTACATCGGCTCCTTTTTCAATTAATAATTTGACAATTTTATCATAGCCCATATATGCTGCGAAATGCAAAGCTCTTCTGTCTTTTTTATCAGCTGCATTTACTACGCAACAAGCCTGAATTAAACATTCGACCATTTCCAAGTGACCATTATATGCAGCATGATGTAAGCTTGTTCTTCCACCCCTACAAAAAAGAACAAAAGTATTAAATAAATTATTCTAATAGACTTGTAATTTATAGGAATATTTTATGAGCAATACAAACCTGTCCGTTACATTGATATTTAACACATAAGGGATCATAAGTTCTACACATTCTACAGAATTATTTGCGGCTGCCACATGTAACGGTGTTTGCCAACTTCGATCTCTATTGTTTACATCTGCTTTATATTTTAATAATACATCTACTACTGTAGGTTTGTTTGAACAACAAGCTCTGTGTAATGGTGTTAACCATTTTTTATCTTTAACATTGACTGATGCTCCATGTAATAATAAAGTTTCTACGATACTTGAATCTCCTCTATAAAAACATTTATAAATTATATTAGATTTCAAAAAGGATTGATTAACAGAAGAGCTATTGCAAATAATACATACGTGTATGCTGCTGCATGTAAAAGTGAACGTTGTTCATGGTCCGCCCAATTAATATCCTCTTGTTTTGATAATAATGTACGAACTTCGTCTAGATCCCCATGAAATATTGCTTGTAATAATGGAGGCTATAAATAAATAAATCATATCCGTAATTTATATACCCGTTAATAAAAGTATTTTATTAAATTAAATGATATGATATTATAAGAAAATTTTATTTAAAACATTGTTCATGTTGAGAGGTTAATTTGAAAAATATATTGAGACTTTAAATTAAACAATTGAAATGAATAAGACTGTAATAATAAAATATCAACATGAGTATAAATATCTATGATTTAGTTGTATTACAAATAAAATAAACAAATTTAAATGAAATATGTATTTAATGTATGACATATAAACCTAACCTATAAGAAGTGCATCTGATAGTAAAAGATATCGAAACGAATTGTATTACATTATGTTAAATTAAACAAAAAATATCATTTACCCCATCACGTAAATCATGTTCGTTCATGATTAGTCCTTTTTGAGTTTATATCGATATTAAAACACTTATAAAATCATAGTCGAAGCATCGTAGACAAATGACATTATCCTGTGAGTCATACTAACGTCTGTGCATACTTAAATATTTTATATGATATTTTAAATATACATGCGTATATAAGTATTCCGTTAGTTTTGTCTTTGTTTTCTGAAATAAATATAAATTAATATTAAAAATATTTTTTAATTCTTGTATTAGATTGTTTTCAAATATTTTTTTACTTTCTATAAATACTTCTAATTGAACGAATCGATATTTATAATAAATGTCATATAACAGTAAGGAATAATTCTTTACTAGTTGTATCTTTCAATTAGAAAAGCCAATAACAAATATTCTTTTTAATAATTAATTCTATTTATATTTATTCTTCTAATTTACAATACTTTTATAAGAAATTCATTCAATTTTAAAATAATTATCTGTATAAATATCTCGTAGACAGTGAAAGGATTAAAATGGGAAATACTTCTTCTAGACAATTTTCGCGAATAATTTTTTTTTATAATATTTTTACAGTATTTACACAATCTTTTTTCTATAATGTATCTTATAAAACATGCAAATATATTTTCTATATGTATTTTAGATACATACATAAAAGATGAATTTTTAAACAGTATACAAAGACAGATAATGAATTATATATTTTTTAAATAATAAATAAATTTTTCAGAACTTTTTTCTTACATAAATTTTAAGTAAATTTGATAAATATTTTTAAATAATTTTAATATTGTCAAACACTACCTAATATATTTATAAAATTAAAAGAAAGGGAATATTAACAATGGAATAAAAAAAATTTCAAACATAAATGAATTTGAGGAATGTTATTGCGTAAAACAAAAGGATTTTAGATGATTAAATGTTATACATTTAAAATTCAATTAAAAATCAACAGCATGTGTATTTTTTTTTATAATAATGTTATTGTTAATGCTTATTTTAAGTTCTATAAGATGGTATGTACATACAACTTGTATGGTCAGATGAATTTACATTGGTAATTATTTTGTTATCTAGGCGCGCGTTATTATTAACATTGCAATATGTATGAATTATTATTTATAAATATTTTGTCAATAAAATAAATTTGTTTACAAATTGATTAAGAACAGTTTTGTGTTATATATATATAAAATCATTAAGAATTTATTATTATTATTATAATTACTGAATTTAATTTAAAATTTTTAATTAAATTTAACTACATTAAAATCATAGGAATTAAAATCTAATCTAATTCAATAAGAATCATTCATCATCAAGATGTGCGATGCAACAACAATTCATAAACGAATAATAAATGCAGATGGTATAGATTTAATCGTTTAATTGTATCAACAGAACGATCAACGTGATTCTCATATAATCTTTGCACACTAAACGATTCTTAATACATTCCAGATTATTGTTACATCCCCGTCAAATATGGCTTAACGTATTAAGAAATACTCGCGTCAAACAAATTTGAACATTTTATATTTTGTGATATTCTTATTAATGTTATTAAAAATCAGCGTCCCATCCAGAGAGATCATCTGGGGGTGTTGGGTCAGTGTCTGGTGGGTAATCGTCGAAGTTTGAAGTATCAATAGGCGCACGAATACGGGGTCTAATCGGTGGATCTAATGTTCGTAGTCTTAGACCTTCCCAATTGAAGCCATCGAACCATCTAAAAAAATAATGAAACATCAAATATAATTAGAACTATAATTATCACAAAGTTTATTGTTTTGAATTGTCTATATATGAAATGTCAATGATATTTAGTGATATTTTACTTGTGCTTTTGAATTTCGCTAATGCCTCCTTTCTGGTGGCCGAGTCGTTCCGCCGGATTATCTCTGCAAAATATTCAATGTTTTAAGTGTGATTGCAAATCAATTTCACTTTGAGGTGTCTTGTGTATAGGCATTGTGAGACTGCAGCATCTTCAATTTTACTCAATGTAAGAAAATATTAGTAATTTATTTATACTTTATTTTTTCATCTTATACAACAATTCTCACATTTTGTATTAATAATAATTACAATTCATCTTGACGAATAATCAAATGCACGTGAAATGCGAGATATTAGCGTAATGCAGTAATGTCCGTCGTGCAATTCCACCATTTTTTCAACAGTTATACAAATATCAAAGAAAAAGTTATAGTAATTTTGAATTATACTCAACTATATAATTTTATTGACAACAAACAATATTTTATAACTATAATTTTAATATTCTTTCCAAACATTTATATATTGCATTAAATAAAATATATTTCGAAAGTTGCAGCAGTCCCACAATTGCAAGCTATGAGCTGTCACTGATTGAAATGTATTATATATGCAATAACAGTACGAAGATTACCTGCAAAGTTTTTTAATGAGGACAGAAGCGTTACGTGTTATGATCTTCGGAAAGTCGATGGTATCAATGCCTTTTAAAATGATATTGTAAGTTTTCATCGGATCAGAACCAGTGAAAGGTGGCGCTCCAGTAAGAAGTTCAAACATTAGGACACCAAGAGACCAATAATCGGCACTTATGTCGTGACCTCTATTAAGAATAACTTCCGGTGCAACGTATTCAGGTGTACCACAGAAAGTCCATGTCTTCTTTCCATGATCTAATCTTTTAGCAAATCCAAAGTCTACGACTTTGACGTATCTATAAGAAGATATAAAAACATGATTGATTATGGTTTACAATTCAAGATTTCCTTCTAATGATTGATAGTTACAATCACGTGAAGATACAGTATATAACGCAACGTAAGAGTTCAGTGAAAGTAAGTAAGTATTTTGACGAAGATTTATTATTATAGATTCCCGATAATATACTTCATTTTCTATCCATTTTTAAATAATGACACCTTTACTATTTAACTTTCACTGGATTAGATTTAAAAAAGTTATTTATGTTGGATAAACATACGATGTGTATATTCTTACCCTTCATTGTCAAGTAGAAGATTCTCCGGTTTGAGATCACGATAAATGATATTTCGTGAATGTAAATAGTCGAAAGCTTCAACGACGCATGCAGTGTAAAATCGAGTAGTAGCATCATCGAAGTGTCCCCTGTCTCTGAGAACTGTCCAAAGCTCTCCTCCTAGGCAAACTTCCATTAACATATACAAATACTTATCGTCTTTGAACGTTTTGTATAACTTGACAATAAAGTCACAGTTCGTCTCATTCATTATACGTTTCTCCGACATTATATGTTGTTGCTGTCGGGTTTCGACTATTTGTGCCTTTTTCATCTGTTTGAGGGCAAACGCTCGGGAGCTGTCATCAGCTATTTGAACTAATTCGACACGACCAAATCCACCAACCCCAAGGGTAGCAATCCGTCGTAGATGGTGCAATTGAACGTTTTGGAATTCATCGTCCAATCTAAATAATTGCATATAATTTATATTATTATAAAATATGAATATACCGTATAAATATGTTATTATATTGTCATGCCAAATAAACTTTAATATATCGAGTAATCTTAATTTTAAAAATATATCTCAGACTTACTACTATCCGTCGTACATTTTGTTTTCCTATCCCAAAACGCAAGCATGGAATAACAATTATAGTATTATCAATGTCGCGATTAAGTGATTAGATTATACATTGTTTATAATATATATTTCCTTTTTTTGTGGAATATTAACAAAAACATAGTATAAAATATTTCGAGAACTGACCTTCGTCTTTCCACGAGTTCATCCTCGTATTTCTTCCGTATCTCGTCCAAAGGAGAGATCAATTGGTTGAAAGTTTCACGATCTATGACTAAACAAGTGACACCATCGACATCGTTTGCGATAATGTTTGCAGTTCTCAGGTCATCGCTATATATCGAAACACGTATTAATAAAAATTAAAGATTATCAAGATTTATATATTGTGTTATTTAATAAAACATAAACAAGAACTTAAAATCAATGTGTTTTTACCCTTGCAAAGCTTTTTCTCCAAAGAAATCACCACGACGTAACGTTCTAATAAATTTATCTTCTGCGGAATCTTTTTGCTTCATAGTAACTCGTACTTGTCCTTTACTAATAATGAAAAAGGTATCACCTCTGGCACCTTGTCTAATTATATAATCGCCGTTGTTGTAGGTGGTCTTTAAAAAAGACAAAAGAAAAATATTAATAATTGAAAAATATATTTTAAAAATTATAATTATTAGGTATAACAATTAATTCGGTGCTTTGATATTAAATTCATTATATCAAAATCGTCATATTTTTTTCATCGAGGAATTCGTCAATTGTCTTCAAGATAAACTAATCGCAAATACTTAATGATTCTGTTTTGAAGAATAACAGATGTATGATTACTGTATAAATAAGCACTAAATTTATTTAAAAGGCACCGAATTAATTGCTACACACCTGATACAAATTTGTCATTATGTTGTATAAGTAAGTATTTACTTACTTCTTCTAAAACATCGGTAATTTTTGTCAAAGCTTCGTCAGGTAAATTCTTGAAAATAGGTACACTAAAAAATAAAACGAAAAATTATTTAAGTTGATATTATTTTTTTTTTTTTTTTTTAAAGAGATTTAAAACAGTGACTTACCTTTTTAAAAAGTCGGTATATTCGGCCTGTTTTGTGAGGCCTGTCCTCATCATAATAGTTTGAAAACTTTGTCTGTCTATTGCCCATAATCTACAGTCAACCGCAGCAGTTATCGTTGCTGTTCTTTTACAATTATAAAGGATTGCTAATTCACCAAGAACCTTGCCTGGCGTCAAATTGCTCAGATATTTTCCATCTCTCGAAACTTCAACTTTACCCTCTGTGAACAATAAATTACAAAATAGTTCGTTAGTATAGATGTTACAAATTTTTTCAATAGAATATATTACTCATAATCGATTACAAGTAAATATATATATATATATATATATATATATATATATATATATATATATATATATATATATATATATATATATATATAAACATAATATTATATTTATATATAAGTAATATAAACATAAATAAGAAGAACATGATAGATGACAAAAATAAAATTTTATTTAAATTAATTATTATTGACTATTATTAATTAATATATTTAATTTGTTGAAAAATAAAAATTATAATACGAAAAGAATTGAATTAAATATTTTTTGATCTAAATACAAGTTTACTTTTAAAGTAAAAGTCGAAAGTCCAGTGGCATTTCAATTTGAATATATTAAATTTATACTTTTATAATCGTAAATATGGCTGTCAACTCGCACGTATATATCGCTTAAGATATCAATAATAAAAATGCAAAGGCTAAATAACATGGAACGTTATTCGTAGATTTAATTAAAACTTGTATACAAATTTTCATCTTTAATCAGATAACTTTTTGTCTCCTTTTTTTTTTGTATTTTTAAATACACCTAAGACCGGAAAAACGAGCAATAGTATCTTTCAGGGGCAATCTTTGCCATTAACAATGGGCTCATTCAGGAACGCATCCGGTAACCTGGCTGACTTTCTGCTCACGTATATAACGGAGATTCATTGTATTGTATGTAATGAAATGGAAAGTATTAAGTAAACGATTAACTAATTTGTACTATTATTAATACGAAATATCAAGATATATTTTTGATCTCTCGCGTAATCGGTTTTTATATGTATAAATATTTTCAAACGAAATATTAATGATTTCCGTTTCTTTTATTCGTATAAATGGCGTACATGCATACTTTCGTGAGAATGCAAACAAAACATATTTGAATTTAATAAATAAGATCCGTATTACAGTTACATTTTTTTAATCTTACTAATATTAAGTAACATTTTTGTATTATTTAGATTCAAATAAATCGTGGAAATGCAATACTTTTTGTAATAACATGCTGGTAATTTTGAAAGTTGATTAAAATAAAGAATTGCAGGAAAATGGATAATACGAATAATATTTTAATGTAAATCTTTTAAATTACATCTTAAATGAATTATAATATCAATTAAGTAAATTTGTTTATTTACATTTAGTAAATTAATCTGATTAATAGTAACATTATCTTATATATTTCTTATATAATAATCCTTGTGTTTAACAACTCAACATGATACCTTGTTTTTTTTCTCTTTTTTTTTTTTTTAAATTAAATTAATAATGTTCTAATATATATTTGAATATTCGAGTAACTGGATTTTAGATTTTTGTATAATAACCAGTCAATAAAATCTATTGCGTTTCCGTGAGTTATAAAATGACCGGAAAGTCCACTCCTGATATCCTTTTAGCAGTTAATAATTATGTGAAATCGTTATACTTATAGCCTTGTTCATAATCTGATGTCAAGTATAAAAACTCAGAGCCGGTAATGAGTCATCGAAAATATGTAAGCAGCGTTTAGGTTTACTTTCACTTATCGAAAATTCAGTGGCCGTGTCGACCTTCTCTCTTTTTGAATCCAAAAACATATCTTACGAGATTCATGAGCTGTTAATAATAAACAAAGCTTCGTAAGTTAATTTACGATTCGTTAAGATCGTAACTAAGATCGCACACGTTTGTTCTTTTTAAATGCTTTTCGTTACGATAACAATGAACTAATCGTTGTAATCGTTCTCATTATTTTATTCTATTCACCTTCACCATTTTTACGAGGTATGAAAATAAACTCCTATCTTTTAATTTTCGCAAATTATTTTTTCATCAATACGAAAAAAATTATAATAAATATTGTAGAATAATGTTAATAAAAGATATAATATATATTTATTTTACGTTTTTAATACAAAAAAGTAATAATTATCTTCGTTTTTCTATTTATATGGGATTATTTGTATCGTAGAGTTTTTGTTTTACGATTAATACGAGATGAAAATATTAAAGAAAAAAGTTAATCTAAATTATAGACATATTTATTTCATGTATATTTATATTACTTTAATTTAAAATAATTAACTTTTTATTTTGTATTTTTAATACGTTTCATATTCGAGTATCAGTGATGAGATTTTATTTCAACCGTTCGATTAAATATTATACCACATAAATAGAAGTCTCTCTAATTTGTATTCTTTATTAATTTATATCTTCCTCATCACGATCTATATGTAAATTATTTTAAAAAAATTTTGATAGAATTATTGCGTGAAAATAAAACGATAAGTTACACACGATTAATATTTATTACATTCCATGTATATTATTAATTAAAATAAAATATAAATAGTACAAAAAGTATAAGGATTGGTAAAATTAAATATGAAAATGTAAAATATGTCATAGAAAAATAATGAAAATCAAAGTGATTTGACGTTTGACTTTTAACAACAAAGTTGATAAATTTAATTGAATATATTATTGAATATTTTGACGATTTTTTGGGTCAATTTTGAACAAATCTGGAAAGAGTTTTTTTTTCTTTTAATTATAAAAATTGATTAGGATTAAATTATCTTTTATTATGAGTTTAAAAATGAATGTAATTAAAAATATTTCGCTTCTTAGAAAGAGGGATCAGGAAAGCCGTGTGAAAGATTGAATATTGAGAAGTAAACGTTTCTGTTGGACGATAACAAGCTTTATCGTTTTACTCACTTCACGGATGTTGTACGACGTTTGTTTTGCGGAAGATACGCATTCCCCTTCTGTCATATATAAAACTTGCCTCACAAAATTATGCGAGAATTCTAAATGACAAAAAAAAAGATCGAGGTCAAACGAAAAAATTAAACAAAAATAAACTAACCGTGTGAATTTCTCGATATTTTTTATTTTATTTTATTTTTTATTTTTTAATACAAAGATACGACTAAAATTATCCCCTTTTTTTGGTGCAAAAGAAAAGAGAGAAACTTATATAAAGTTAAACTTATCTTCCAATGAAAATAAATAATTAATTTTAATGGCGAAAGATAATCAAATAAAACAGATGTATGAATATTGGATACTTCAGAAATTGTTTGTTCAATTTTTTGAACAATTTTATAGGCATATAGTATATTTTATTTTACAAAGTAGTACTCTTTTTTTCTAGTTGTCAAAAAAATATAAGTTTCATTTATTTAATTAACATAATTATCTATATAGCATAACAAAAACGAAACAAACATGTACCTTTAGTGTTGCAAAAATATTCAGATATTTAAGAGAATAATATTCTTATACAAGTTATTAATAAAAGTAAATCAAATTTTAATAATTCTAATATTTCGTTGGATTTTCCTTTTATTTAAAAACATATTGCAATCGTGTTGGCACATTCAAAATAATTTTCTTTAAATAATCTACTGGCATCCGTTCTCATTTTTCAGTTAAACATATTTTAGTTTCTCTTTTGATCTTTTTGGTGTTTTTCATATATTACTATCTAATTCATTCCATAAGTTCTCAGCAAAGTTTAAGTCTGATAACCGTGATGAAGGATTCAAAACTTTTGGACAATTATATAATAAGTATTCTTGGAAAATACGTGATTTGTTTTTGGAATCGTTGTCTTGGTCAAATTGAAAATCAGCACGAACGTTCATTTTTATAGTATTTTTTATTAAATCGTGTTTCAAAAGATCGAAATATTCGTTTTTGTTTAAAATAGTTTTAACGAAAACTAATTCGGCTACTTATATTGCTATGATTATAATAATGACAAAAATATTTTTAAAAAACGTGGCTATGGAAATGTTTTGTTTTCGAATTACAGTCACTCAAAGATATTTTTTTTTTACATGAATTTTTTCATAATTAAATACTGTAAAATATGTCTAGTAAAAAACTTGGTATTACTTTTCTACAATGTATATCATTTTTTTTCATTAAAATGTAAAAAGATTTTTATAAGGATTTTTCTTCAAAAAAATTTAACGCTCGCCTTATTGGAATTATTTTTGGAGAAATTCTTTATGTAAATTCGCTAATAATAATTATTTAATAATGTATAAGTAATTTATTATTTAATAATAATTATTTTTATATAATTTTTAAGTAATTTATTATAATAATTACTTAATAATATTTAAATTGTTTATTAAGTTCGTTTAAATGCAGTGCTTCAAATTTTGAAAACAAAAGAGAAGAAAAACCTTTGACTCTGAAATAACTTATCTGAAATTTTTCCATTATTCTATAATTATAGTAACATACTTATCAATCTTATACAACCAATCCTGTATATGAGTTCAAAATTACATATGGCTTTATGGAGAATTAATAATAAAACAAAAAAGAGAGAGGAAGGAACTAAGCTCGAATGATCGCTCATATTTGAGATATGATTTTGCATCGGTTGGATATGATTTGTATCTTAGCGAGACACGCGTTCGATGGGGAGAATAAATGAGTACGAGAAAGACAAGAAGAAGATAAAAAAAGAAAGAAAAAAAGGGAGAGAAAGAGAGTGGGAGAGATAGAGATAGAAGGGAACACAGTCTTCATGGTTTGCATTGTCCCAACAAACGTTGCTTTCACTTCCTCGCATGAAATGTACCCAAGCAAAGTAACGCTAAGTTCTCGAACCGGTTCCCAATCGATTCGAACAAATCATATTTTTTCACTTTTATTTTTTTTTTTATTATCGTCCATCATCTAATTTAAGGACAGTACTGAAATAAGTATAGAGTTCGTTAAAAAAAAAATCGTATAGGCAATTTTACTCATGGCTACAAATGATGTCCATAACAAAGACAAAATGGCGGCGGAAAGTAATGAATTTTTCTTTCAACAAGATAGTGCATCGTCACGTTATTATTAAAACGTCCCAGTCTATTTGAAAGAGAATTTGCAAGGGCACTGGCTAGGACAAGGGTCGGGAACCTGTGACTCCGGAACCACGTGCAGCTCTTAGATTTTTAATATTAACATGTAATGTCCATTGTAGGACCGATTATTATTCTTTCCCCTCTCGTCTCTAAATCTATAATGTTTCCATAAAGTAAATTTAAAAAAAATTAAAAATTTAAGAAATAAAATACGGTGCTGGCTTACGTATTACATTAATACGGTGCAAAGTTTAATGTTCGCGACGTTTTTGTTTCGGTGCATTGTTATTTGCATTTATAAAAAAAAGATGTCTCTTGTTTATAGTACCAACAAATATACAAAATATCTACTATAAATAAACGCATAGTCTCTTTAATAATATTGGATAGGCGTGAGAAGGTGTTGGTAGAGAAGTGGTTCGTGCCCGTAAAAGGGAGAGTAAAAAAATACAATTATAAATAAACATGAGAATTTTGTTAAAAATTACATCTGTATCATGTGTATTTGTAAATATTAAAATAATTAAAAAATAAATCGAATTAAAATTGTAACTTTTTCAATTATATTTTATTTTGTAATGGCTTTTTGTTCCCAAAAAGTTTCCGACCCCTAGATTAGAACGATCAAGTGCAGTTGAGTTTCCTACACATTTGTTTGATAAATCAAAACACCTGCAAACTTTTATCTATGAGGGACTTTAAAGTATGTCGTGTATCGTAGAAAAACGAACGTATTAGTAGACCTTTTAACCTTATTTAACGAAATGACAAGTGCAGCACGTCATGAACTTTCTTTTTCTAAATCAGCAATAAAAAGTTACATTCGTCAGGAATGTTATTTACAATTGTGGTTATTTTACTTAATTAATAGCTAATTGTTTGAGTAATAAAAGTATGAGTTTTCATATTATTTACTATTATATGAAATTAATTGTATGAGAAATTAAATTGCATGTCTAGGCACTACTGCTTACATGTAAATTGCAGTAAAAGGGGTTAAAGATAAAATTAAAAATTCATGTGAAGTAATCCCCCATTGGATACTTTGGCCATTATTTTGAGTATCTTTCTTAATTGTAAAAGCTAAAGTTAACTTATAATAATCTTCTGATACTTGAAAAAATTTATTATTCGAATATTTATACAAATATGTTTTTTTCCGTAAGTGTTGTATAAATTTTTTCGCCCAACTCTAATATAAACACAATCCCTTGCTTTACGAAAGAAACGATGATTAAAAATGACGAGGATGATCTTGCTTAAGTTCGTTTTTTTCTTTCTGTGGTTGATGATCTGGGAAAATGAGGTGGTAATAAAAATAATTCATAGTGCGTTCAGTTAAATGTCGTAAATGAATCGTCGATGCTATTGTTAAAAAAAATTGTAATTATAGCTTAGTCGATGTCGTCGAGTAATTAGCGTACAAATTACATACAGCATAATTTAAAATAATTGCGAATTACTCGAGACGCCTATGATCGTTAATGACGATGAGTTAAAATGTTTTTGTAATAAAAAGAAACTTTTCAATGATCTTTACATATTTAATTTAAAAAAATGATTAACTTGATTATGTGTAAATTAGTATTTTATTTTCTTGTTAATTTTTTTGTTTACGTTACGTTAGTTATGCTAATATTTGGCTAAAAAGTTGATTCGTTTTGAAAAAATAAATTTATTAAATATTAGATGTAACAATTAATTTGATGCCTTTTAAATATAAGTTTAGTATTTATTTATAAAGTAATCACATACATTCATTACTCTTCGAAATAGAATCATTATTTACGATGACTTTGGTCCATCTTTCAGGCAACTGTCGAATTTTTTCGATTAAAAAAATAATAAAGATTTTAATACAATGAATTTAATATCAAGACAACAAATTTAATTATTGCACTTAATAAAAGGAAAAAAAATATTCTCACGGTAAAAAGATGCTGTCGTTGCTAGTACATGTTAGCTTTACATAATACAGTAGGAGTATGATATCACGAAGTAAACAAAATATTCTTGAGATATCTTTATCTTTCGAGCATATCACTCGGAGTACTCGTGTTGCAAGTGATGCACTTTTCTTTTTTATACTTTAATGTACATGTATATATAGAGCTTATCCTTGTCGGGTAAGTTAATTAAAAGGTGATAGACAAAGATAAATTCATTTTATTGCTTATAACCATGTTAAGTGTTTACTTAATTAAATTATATAATTTATATTATGGAATAATATAGACTTCAAGTAATGTAAGATAGAATATATTTTGATCGAAAGAAAGATATAAGATTCTTCATAATTTAAACAAACTAAATGATATATAAAAAAATGTATAAATCATTATTTAATTAAACACAAAATTATTTAATTTGATCTTAACAAATCATGAGATTAATACTCGTAAGTATAGTAAATAATTTCCTATAATGTTGTTTAACTTTGAAATTATTTAAAACTATTCAATTTGAATGGTGTCAATTTTATTGATTTTATACAATTATTTGTTAATTCCTACACGAGGTTTTATTTCTCTCTTTTTTTTTTAATTTTAAATCAAACGATAAAACTTACAATTAAATATAATCTACTAAAAAATGATATATTATGATAACAATATAATATATGATACTAATTAAAATATTTATACCGAATAATTCAAATTATAGCATTCCAAATTTAGATCTGAAAAATCCACCATTTTTGTTCTTGCATTTATATAGTGAAAGGTTTCAAGATAACTTCAAGATTGATTTTTTTTTAATAATCGGATTTTAAAGGGTTAACCAATTTTAAGGTTTGGGAAAATAATGAATAGGTAGTAAATATAAATACAGATATAAAATAAAAGTGAAAAAAAAATAAATGTATAAACAGAAAGTATGACGAAGAGAGTACTTGAGAAAGGAAATGAGTGTGTGTGATTATTGAGAGAAAAGAAGGGACTGGAGAAACATTAGTCGGATGGGATGTGACTAGCAGGGTAGCCATTCGTTTGTCTACTTATCCTCTATCTCGTTTCGTAACTTTCTGACACGATTATACGCGGCCGCCACCGTGATCTCGGTTTGCGCACTTGTCCCAGTTTTAATACCGTTTCTCGTCGTCTCTTGCGAAACAGGGATTCTCATTTCGTCCAGGAAGCAAGCCAAGAACAAAGCAGAACTCAAAAGTTCTACTCTACTAACAATAATAAGTTCACCCGACCTTCTGATTCTTCATTGAAAATCTACTTTTCAACAGCTGTCTCTTTATCTTACCTATTTTTTTTCTTTTCATAAGAGAAATGATTTTAATTAATAAAATCAAACAAAAATGATTTTTACGTGATTTCTATTTTTAACAAAAAAAATTTTTTTTTTTTTTTTTTTTTTAGAAGATGAAAGGGAGTTCTAATAATTTTTATAATATATAAATAAATTGTTGCCCCGTATCGTACGCTTAAAGTATTTTTGATTATTATTTTGATAACTTATAAATCATTACAAAATAAAGGTGTAAAAATGAATTCGATGCTTTGTTATTAAATTATTTATAACTCTGCTTTGAATGTAAATGATTGTCCCCTATTTTATAACATTCAAATACCAACACTTACAGTTAGGAAACATTTGACAACTAGTCAAAACAAAAACTATTAATAAGTAAGATAGTAAGATTTATATTATATTTGTTTTTAAAAAGTATCTAATTAATTTCTACACTTAATAACATGAAAGAACAAATCCCAAATAAATGATATTTAATTAGTTCCAATTCGTGTACTTTATTCAAATACTCACGACTCGTGCACATGTGTACTTATATACACATACAATATCTAGATATGCTCGTATAAATTTAATGTTTAAGATATATTTATTGAATATTTAAGTAATATGCAATAAATCAACTAAAATCTACTTATTAAAGTAATTTATACATTCAAGACCACATAAACAGATACTGTGAGTCACCCACTCTCACAGCAAATTTAAATAATTGCTATTTGCTTGTAATGCAAAGCTTCAAAATTGTTGTACACAAAGGCTTATTTTAAGATTATTATATTTTTAAATTCATATTAATTTGATATTAGAGGAAGGTTTTATTGTTAAAAAAAATATAATTTTACTTAAATGATTAAAAATTGGTCTCACAATAGTATTTGTACTTAGATAAGATATAATAAAGATACAATTATTTTTTTTATGAGTAGTACTTGGTTTTTTTTGCCTCTTATAATTAAAATGCTTTTAAGACGATTATTATATATATATATATATATAACCATTTTTTTTAATCATTTATGTCAAATTTTATTTCTCTTTTAATTCTTTGAATAATCCTTATTATAAAATAATATTGATTGTTTTAAATTAACAACAAATATACTTATACTCTTGAGACTCACTGCATGCATATTTTTAAAGACACTCATTCTTAATAACGTTAACAAAAAATAAAAGAAATGAATAGTTAGTCTTTAGTTAGTTAACACCTCTTACAAGATAAGAAAGTGGACACAGTTAATGGTAATGTTAATGTATTAACCGTATATGTATATATCTATCTATTTTCGAAGTGTGATTCACGAAAGAGGAGAGAAATCACGAAACGATAAAACTCGATTCGTAGTCGAAGAGACTGGATCGTGCGAAAGCTTTTAAAACTCGATTCACTCGTTTGAAAGCGCCAACCAACATCAACTATAATCACCACTATCGGTAGGTATACATGACATTTCTTTAAGTAATAGTTATTTTACCAGCTACGATCGCAGAACGATAGTTCTGGAGAATCAATTACGAAACCTACAACGGGTATAACTTTCAAAGCCCCGTTTCGAAATTCTTTCGAGTCTAACTCCTATAAAAGAACAATGCAAAATAATTCAAGCTTTTTATCTTATCAAATAAAGCACATTTGATCTTCCATTTTCCCCACTTTTTGTTTAAAATTCATTAAATTCATTAGATGCATGTAAGTAGGTGTTGGATCATAAATATGAAAGTAGTTTAAGTCATACATTTACAAAACTTGAATTTTAACAGTCTCCGTTATATTTAACTGTATTATAGATAAAATGTCGAATAACTAAACAAAAAATATAATACATTTACCTATTGATAATTATGATAATGAACTAAATAAGAAAGTTTGAAACATTGATATTATGATTTATTTTCTAATATAAATAATTATCATCCAAACTAAATCATAAATAATTTATTTAATTTTTTGACTTATCGTTAGTCCACTGTTGTAAAGTTTAAGCCTAATATAGAAACAATTTTTTTTTTCAGTCAAACTTATTTTTATTTTGATAAAAAAATAATATTTTTGCTAACAATGTATCTCTTTGTACGTTACAAATTTTTTTGTATAATATTCCAATTTAATCACTATGTATTATGATATTTTTAAAGTTGACTCTAGAAACATATTTTACAACAAAAATTAAATGAAATATCATATATTTTGTAGAAATTAACAGAGAATGTTATAAAAAAATTTAATCTACATCAATGACTTTGTTCGTTATTGTATAAATATATAACAAAAGGTAGAAAAGAAAAGATGATCACGTTTATAGAAAAAATATAAGATAAGATGACAAAGACTAAACGAAGATTAATTATTAATGACAAATCAGGGATGACAAAGAAAAATTGTTAGGTAATTGAACGTGCTATGAAGTCGAACATTTATAAGAGATTCGTCATTCTGTTTCTTTCTTTATGTGAATGGTTTTTTTTTTTAAATCATTTTTTATGTATCAGTTTAAATTTATTTTTAGTTATATTTTAATTCTTTATAGTCCAAATTTTGTTCGTTATTATAAAAAAATTTATTTAGCACAAAACTAACTAATATCATCTTCTAAATAACAAATTAATAATAAATTAATAATATATTAACGATTTTCAAATAAATTCAGACAGATTTATTAGACTTAAATGTTTACGTTACATTGAAACACAAATAAAAGATTTAAAAAGAATTTCTCCGTCGTCCATAATTAATTCGAAACACCGTAAACAGGGATATATGAGAGTGGATTGAAAAGTTTAAAGCCTACTATTTTATACAAATTTAAAGAGCATGTCAAAAAATAAAAATGAGATATTGGCTTAAGTGAAAAAAAATTATATAAATCTATTTTATGATTTATTTTATAATATAAATAATTTTAATTTAAAATAATTTCTAAAATTTATTTTTCCAATTTTTTGGCTCACAATTAGTTAGTCCATTATCATAATTACCAGCACATTTATATATGTATATTATTTAGTTTATTAATATTTAAATACTTACTTTAATTTTATAATAACTAACAGAGATATATCTATAATGCATATATAGAATAAATTATATAATTATATTATGTAATAATCATCTCTCTTTATCTACTTTCAATATAAAAAGTATTATAAATAAAAAATATAACACAATCTACAATTATATATATATCGATCATATTACATTATATACCTTATATATATATATATAAATCGTCAAATTTATAAGAATGCATACTAATCAAGAAGAAGAAAAAAGCATTGATTGCGAAAATAAAATGTGACTTGAAACTTTCGTTTCTCTCGTCTTACGAAATATTTTCGTAAGAGTCATCGTTCTAAATGCGAGCCGATTATTTTTCGAAGACAACGTTTAATTTTCTTACTTTTCTCTTTTTAATTCACTAACATAATATAAGATCAAGCAAAAATCATAGTTGAAAATCAAATCTTTTCCCTCGTTTAAAATTTGCTTTTCCTACAAAGAAGCGAGCGTTTATGACAAGAGTGAAAATCGTGAGCATTGCAAGAGAAAATAATTACGGGTATCTGTATGCTTGTATATAATTTTTGTTAGAGAGTTCAAACATATACATTGATGGAAAAAGGAAAGTTTTCTAGAAAAGTGTATATGTTTGTATAACGAAGAACATTGTAAAAGTTATGATATTAATCGAACGTTATCGTACAAATAATTGAAAGTTCTTAATCAAAAGATTCACCTTCTATTCATTTAGTATTATGTATATGTATAATACTATTTTCGGAGCATGACTATAACTATTATCCCATTCTGATTCTTCTTACGTAATTTCTTGGCATACTTTAAAAAGCGGTCGTTACGAAAATGACAATTCTATCTATCTATCTCACACGTTCTTCATAAATTGGTTCATTCACAAAGTTAAGTTTGATCAATTAGGAAAAGTATTTCTAACTTATAGATAACTTATGGTATTTATTAGGATATACTAAGAATTAAATAAGTTGTCTAATTATTATTTTCTTAGAATCATGTAGTTTGTAACTTTCAACTCGCTAATTATAAGATCTCACTAGTGTAAGTTTCATTTACAACTATTCCCTGTACACGATTCTACCTTTATGGAATTATACTGCAATTGTTTTTTCTTCAATTCATTCTAATACGAATAAAAACTTACTCGAGTCTTGGTAGATTTTTTTTGTAAGAATAGTTTATGGAGTATGATAGACTTTTATTGCTTGTTTATGTAATAAAATTTTCTTCTTATGTGGTTTTATTTTCCTACCGAGATAATCTTAAGATTTTTTTACTACTTGATATTATTTGCACTATTAAAAAAAATAATAAATGCGTTATGAGAATCTTTTTACAAAAATAATGTTTTATTTAGCATAACCTGTTATAACGTTATGTATATATATATATATATACATATACTTATATCTCTATTTTAAATATTATTTATTTGATCACTATAAAATTATTTCTTATTTCGTATAGAAAATTTGTTTTAAATATGTTATACTGCATAAAGTATAATATAATAATATTATATTACAATATATGCATTTAATTGTCAAAATGCATCGTTCCAAATTTTTATGTTCAAATTAGAAAATTGTTAAGAACAAAATGTTGTAAATAAGAGTTCACTGATTTTAAACAGTAATATCGTTCATTAAGAAATATATTACATTTTATTTAGTGATTAAGTATATTACATTTTATTAAGAATATGTACAAATAATTTATTCAAAAAAAAGAAGTAAACGAGAAAAGGGTAAAAAGGTCCTTTCATTTTTTTTTCCTTTTATTTCCAATACAGGAATGCATCCTTGACACTTGGCAGGTCGAGAGGTAAGAAGAATTTTTACGAGTTCCTGGCGATCCGAAAGATCTGATGGATGCACGAGAAAAGGAAAGAAAATAAATAAGAAGAAGAGAAAATAAGAGAAAAGAAGGACGGTTGCTGGGATATATCTGACCCGGGAAAGACCTCGACGAGTTGTAGTACCTTTGAAGCGAAAAGAGAAAGGAGGAGAGAGAAGGAAAGAAATATAGAAAGAGAAAGAAAAAGAGAGGATTTTGTCGAGGTCCATCCGGTTCGAGTAATACGTAGACACGCTGTTCACTATACGAGACTGGTCGGTTGTTTTATTCGTACTAGAAGTTAGAGTCGAGTAAGTTGGATATATGCATTTACGTATGTAGTTACATACGTATATATGTTGTATGTAACAACACGCATACATACTTGGTTAGACGGTCTAGCATGACGATATAACAGGACAAAGAGTTTACGCCTCGCATACGATAGTTAGTTCATTCTCATTCTCTCTCTCTTTCTCTCTCATTCTTATTATACTATTCCTTCACTTTATATTTTCTTTCTCTTTCTTTATTTTATATTATCATTGTACTCTGTTCTTTTACTCTTTATACATATATATGTATATGTATATCTTTTTCTCTTTACTATCATTGTACTGTTCTTTCACTCTTTATATATAGGGTGTCCCGTAACTGGTAGTACAAACGAGCAATGGCAGATTCTATATAAAAAATTAATAATGATTCGAAAATGTATAATACAATTTGTTCGTATTTGTAAGCTTTGTTTTTAAACAAAAAAAATATATTTAAAAATTTATCGATTTTTTTTTTTTTAATGTAACTCCAATCGATTCGTATAAAATTACTGATCCGAAGTTCAAAGAAATGTCAATACTTTACGAGATATGTGAGATAAAAAAAATAAAAAATAGGATTGCATTAAAAAACAAAGTCGACAAATTTTCGAATATAAATTTTTCTTGAAAACAAAAAGCTTCGTATCAAAAACACAATTAAATTTTAATATTTTCAACTGGTCAATTTTTTATATTGAATCAACCACCATTCGCTGTTTGTATTACCAGTTACGGGACACTACGTATATCTCTATCTCTCTTTCTATTTCTCTTATTCTTGACGTCTTGTTCTTTGCCTCCCACTTAGGATGATTTTATTTGAGACAGTCACGTAACTGAACTCCCGCTTAGTCGCACACTAGCGAAGTTCTCTTATCATTCTAAGGCCGGGCCACTGATCTCGTTTTCTATCCGATAGACTCGACGAATGGTCGGATAATAGTACGACGGGGACCGGACTTCTCTTCAAAGAAAACGTCACTTTCGAGAACCGAGTCGATTAAGCGAGACGGTAAAAAGAGATCTTTGCGTCATCGACCCTGAGCTTTGATTAACTCAAACGAAAGGAAACTAGAGAATTTTTACGGATTTCTGCATGGTATCAAGAAGGTCATAATGATTTTTATTTTTTATTCTATATTCTAGAAATATATGCAATTCCAATGAATGAACTGCAATTAATTTCAATGACAGTTTTTCATTTAAGTTTAAAAGTTTTCGATATATTTCGATAAAAAATATCATATATTAAATTACCAAGAAAGTATATCTCCTTCTTTCTCTGTTTCTAGATTTAGGTATCCTTTAACTTTGTTAATTATAATTTTAATAATTATTAAAATATATTTTATATTATTTTATAATATCAAGTAATCAAACAAATTTATACCATTTTATAAATGATATGGAAACCTAGAAAAGGCACGAACTTTTTTGTTTACCCTACAAACTATATTTTATTTAATTCTTAAATTTTCTATCATTTATTATAACCACATAAGTAGTATACGAGTTTTTTTCTTATCATTAGGAGTTTATGTTCTTATAAAAAATGTACAAAGTTCGAATGATACAATTTGAAGATTTTTCGTACACATCTATAAGTTTTCTTTTGAATTTTCAATAAGATCTATTGGAGTCTCGAAAAAATCATCGCAGAAAATAATGTGTTTTGTTCGTTGAATAATCGATGCTTATTTGAGGATATTATGACGATGACTGTGTCGAATAAATCGATAAGCTTTCGAATCCTTCGATAATCTACTTCATTATTTAAACAATTTACATTGACGAGTTAATAATTTATAAATAGGCGAATGGTTATGATAGTCATGGAAGTTTATAAAAGCACACGTGCACTCTATCGTATAATACGAATTTCAAAATATTTTATACACACATATATACATATATATTTAAAAGATATAAATTACAATCGATAATCAGATCCCCATGAATTATCGTTAATCGTTATTCACAGTAGAAGGCTCATGTGAAGTCCTCAAATGGTTCTTTCAATAATTATTTTTATTATCGCTTCATGCATCCTGTTTTGATCTAATAATAGATAAAATAATAGACGATTGATTTCATTCTTTGTGTTTACAGTAATGTAAACTTACTTCAACAAATATTCAGACACTACAAAATATACCTAAATTTTTGGCTTCATTTTTCGATTGTTTATAAAAACATTGTGTTATTTTTTTTATCAATAGGACATTTATTAATTTCTCTAAAAGTTTATAATTTATTTGAAAAATTTATGTAATCAACGATATAAACATATCGAATTATTAGTTCTCGTCAGACCACTGAAGTTAAGCAATATGGGCACGGTTAATGAAATGAATGGATGACACCCATTCGGAAAAACAAAAACCTGTGATGTTTGGCTCCAGTGAGGTCGTAAAAAGTTGTGACATCTTGGGTAGTATTGGATAAGCGTGAAAAGATAATTGTACAGAAGTAATTCGAACCAATAAAAAGGAGAGTAAAATAACAATATTGACAAATTTACTTATAGGTATTGCGTAATACAAATTATTCAAAGAAATAATGTAAAATTTTACGGTATGATACGATTAAATTCGGAGAATTCAACTCAATGTTTTAGAACTGCATTTACTTATCTAAAGCTTGGAAATTTAGTGTTAATTGACAGCATTATGGGAAAAAATTTGTATTTAAACATACTTAAAAGCAATTTACTTTATTTAATTAATTTACGTTATTTAATTTTATCAAGACCTTTGTCTTGCACAAGGTATGCATTTTGCAAAAATTCATATTAATTAAATGACCCAAAATTCTTTATCCCTAACTATAATCACTGGATTTTAATCCCATTGAAAATAGGACAATTCGAAAAATTTCCATTACTTCAGATAATTGAATTAGATAATAAATGGGCGAATTTAAAAATAGAATATGTTTACAAAATTATTCATAATATGACGAATAGATTAAAAAACACTCTAAAACAAAATGATTACGCTACAAAATATAAAAATTATATTTTCAATATTAAATAACATTAAATAGATAAATAATAAAAATAAACATTGTTCGAATACTTTTGTAAGTAAATATGACATTATTTTTGTTATGAGATATATCTAAAATTTGTAAAAATAAATTATATATATTTATTAAGATTAATAAATGATCTAAATAACAATAACTAGAATGATTGATTTATAAACAATAAAAATATGGAGTTATAAAATTGCTTATATTTGTAGTGTCTGAATATTTGTTGAGAATAAATGTATATAAATAATTTAATCAACTTGCTTTTAGTGTTCGATAATAACTTTCACCATAAGTCGATCGAGTTACGAGTTTAAAAGTCGTAGAGAAGTAATTAATTATGCAGAGCATCAGGGACTGAGGACAAGCGTTTGTTCGACGTCGAATAGCGTGACCAAATTTGCTTCGAAGCATGACTCGAATTACAAGGAATTCCGCACGACAGCTGCGAGAGTTCCTGTCGGTTGCATTCTGGCCCTGTTCAGGATCACTCATCTATCGAAAACACCAGCTACTTCTCATCAACCATATGCTACAAAATTTTGACATCCATTGTTATAATAACATGTGAAAATTTGAAGAAACGTAATCTGAGTTTTTATAAAATCTTTTTAGTCTTTAAATTTTCATCATTGAATTATGTAAATATCCATTATAATTTATAAATAAAATTCTTTGTACAAGAGAGAAATTATAATTTTAATTTCTTTTATAAGTAATTTTTATAAATGCTAAAAAACGAATTAAGTTTACTCTCCATTTCATTTGAGTAAAATTTGACTCGTAATAAAAATATGAATTCAATTAAATTTGTTGTAATAACAAAATATATTGAATCAACTATTTAAAAAAAAAAAAACAATTATATACTAAATATACTCATAGATATAAAAATTGCAAACATATTACATAGATGTAAGATTTATGTATAAGATTGAAAATGAGACTGAATCGTCCGGAAATTCACAAGAGCGTGGAAAGTGGAACAGCGGAAATTTCGAGCAATATTTTCAACAATTCGTGAAAGGAAAATAAGATACACCCTTTGCCAACTATAACAAAGAAGAAAATGAAAGATTTAAGTTATGAGTTCTCAAACTTTTAATTTACCATTTCGCTTTATTTTCATTTTTGATTCACTTTTAAACTTCTTTTTTATTTTCCTGTCAATCTATTATTATTCAAAACAATTCAAACTTATTATGTGATATGCCGTAGATTTTAAAAAAGATTTTTTATCAGATAAGCCATTCATTTAACAAATCGATTAATTTCACAAAATAAAATGTAAAAAAATTTGATAAATTTACATAAATTGTAATATAATTATTTATTTAATAACTATTAACATTTGTATTCTTTAATGTGGTGTTAAACTTAAAGGTTATTATTAACCTTTTAACATATAAATAAATTTGAAGTGTATTACTCAAAATTACAATTTAACTTGGCACAAAGAACAATTATGTAAACTGAAAAACATATAGAAATGTCTACATTCCTGAATATTATTCTGTGTCATAAATAAATACTAAATTTGTTTTAAAAAGGCATCGAATAAATTTCTACAATTATGTAGATGATAGAATAGATTAAGAGGTGAATATACCCTACTAATATTAATAAAACATAATTAAGTAACATTATTAAATAATAAATTAGTAGTATTGTAAATTTGTAGAAATATTGTTGTTGCCAAAGGATTAAAGAAATTAATTAAAAATATAATTAAATATAAATTGAAGCATTAATCAAGTTTATTGTTACTAAATTTTAAAAATTAGTCTGTAAATAGCTGATCATGTATTTTTGATTACACATTATGTTAAACTCAATACTTTTTAAAAGTTCAACTCGGATGATTTTTTCAAAATCTAAATACCAAAGACATTAGTGCGGTCGTATTACGGTCATTTGGAAATATTATATCCTGATATCGATGCGACAATGGTTAGATCGATTTCCATTATCCTTGGTTTTTGCACGTTCATTCGTATAACTTTCTCCGTGGTACATCGAACTACGAGAGACTAGTACAGCAGCATTAAGATGAATGCTTGTGATAGATAAGTAGGAATAGATCGTGAGAAATATCCGGGATAAACTCGTTATCCGACCTTATTCCCTGGAAAATTATCGGACTGATAAAAAAGTCGACAAAAGTTATTAACTTTACATGAACGTAGTAAAAATAATCAAATTAGAGAGATTATGTTGATTTGATCATTAAGTTTATAACGAAAAGATTTATCGATTAATTATTCAAAGTAATTATGCTAAAATTTATATCGTTTTATATTAAAGTTCTTTCTAATCGAGATAATGATAAACAATATATAGATAATACTTTCGATCTTACTTACTTAGAAATACGAAATGTACTTAATTGAATCTAATTAAAAGAGATCCAACCAACAGTAAAGGTAAAATCAGGTTTTATGCTCTAAAAAGTATACCTACGAATTAATATTATATTCTTCCAATCTAAATAAACGCTAATCTGTGCAGTAGATAAACAAATCATTTGCCACAATTCGTTTTCTCTTTTCTCCGTTAGACAGTAAGTTTCACTAGAACCAATCGTAAATAAATATGATGATGCTATTGCGTGTAGGTAGAAAAGACTAACGTTTACTTACAATTAGTCAACGTTGAGAAGCTTATAATTCAGAAGAATAATATACTCGAATGATCGATGATACAAGTGACTAAAGATAGTCTACATTCTTTCGTATATCAAGGATAGAGTGTAGCGCGTGGAAGAGATCATTCTCGTATTAACAGTATAAGCATTTCTAAAGGGGAAAAAATAAAATATCATGACTTATTCTCTATAAAGATAACTCGTGGTCTTTCTTTGGTACGGTAAGAAAAGGTAGCGGACTCATAGTATGTCTACTTTACACAGGTAAGGTAACTCGTCGAAGAAAAGAGTATTCTGTCCTTCGCAAAAAAAAAAAGAGAATATGGTTTACCGGATCTTGAGCGAGAGAGATGGAAAAAGAGAAAGACTTATAAAAGAAACAAATAGTGACCTGTTGTCGAGATAGCTTATACCTTGGCGTATTTGGCGTCTTCTGATAGGTTGTGGAGCCCCGGTCCGTCGTCTCCTAGCGTAGGTGTGAACCGGTACGATGAGTCTCGGTCTTGGAATGAGAAATCCACTTTGGCCATTGCCACCAACAGGCTGATTCGTTTCGGAAGAATCACTACTACTAGCGGTACCAGTACTACTAGATCTTCTAGACCTACCACCACCTTCTCTTGGGCTAGAAGAACCCCTAGAATCTTCACCTCCACAGTCACCATCATCACCACCACTACCACCATTAGGACTACCCTCAAGTACTCCTTCCAATTGTGAGATCACCTCGGCGTACGGTTCTCGGCATTCCAATTCGTCCCGTTCACGAGATACAACCTTATTGCTCCTACTGTCGTTTGTCCAGTTGATGCCACATTCCCTCCAACTGGCCTCGTAAAGTAACTCCATGGCTCGACCTCGAGTTGCGTCTGGGTCCAATAGTAGTTCCGGGTCTTCCAGAACAGCACGACCAGGATAACTTCTGACTTTCATCTTTTTGTTGGTGCTCTATTTCCTCGTTGAAAGATTCTAATCATATATATGTATGACGTTTGGCTTTGTCAAATGAAAAATATCATTCTACCATCCTTGAACCTTCCTCCTCTTGCTCTCCTTTTATAATTTATTAAGTAGAAACTCAAAAAGAGAGAGAGAGAGAGACTGAAGAATATATATATGTACCTTAGGTAAGAGCTAACTTCTTTGTTTGAGATTTACGATTAAACGTAAGGAGACTCAAAATGCTTAATGTTTTTTTTTTTATTGAAGATATTAACGTTTATCTGCTTGGTATAATTAACAAGTTTTCCCACGAAGAATAATTGATGAATAAACTTCTTGTTTTATGGGAATGTCGATGCTCATCGAAACAACGAGTCCACATGTTTAGAGATGAGCTTGGTGTACTCTTCAAGATGACAAACTTAGAGGAACATGATCGTATTTGAAAATGACGACAACGTTGAAGCAGAAGAAGCATCGCTGACTCGTCGTTCTAATTTATTTCGAATACGACGACGACGATGATGACGATTGTTGTCGGAATGACGTCAAATCCACATGTTGTCGTTCCTTCTAATCAAACTTTTTAAATTTTCACTTCGCGTTAACAAGATGAAGAAAGAAAGAAAGTGGAGGGGACAGGGTGAGGCGATCATAGAAAATAACGCGAAAAACAATAGTCGATGAAAATTTCGACAAATTTTCGTTAATTTTCAAAACAATCACACAATCCTTTTATTAGTTATACCTTTTTGTCTGTTTCTGTCACGTGATCGATAAATCTTTCCGAGAACGTACGAAGATCCCACCATATCCAGTTTGTGCGATGACTTCTTCTTTTTCTTTTCAAAAATATAACAAAAAAGAAGCAGAGCTAAAAAAAGGAGTAAATAAAGGATAACACTCGCGTATTCCTTCGGAGAGATCACTAAGAAAATCCTTAAAAGATCGAAGAAGGTTGTTCTATGAGAAGCTTGCTCGTTACGATCGACTGTGCGGCATTTTCTTGAGACTCCGTTTCGAACTCTCATAAAATCTTTGTGGTTTAAAGGTGAGCTACGAAACGAAAAGTTCTTTCTCTTTTTCTTTCTACTCAGTTATTTCCGGTTCAACTCTTTACATAAACATTTTTTATATATTTACATGAATATAAATATATAAATATACACATACATATATATGCATATATATATATATATATATATATATATATATATATATTGTATGTGTGTACACGCACACTTATGTTCTATACCAGAAGAAAGAAACTTTTGCTTTCGTTTTTAAATTTCAACGTTCGCGAGAGCACAATAAAATACTTTAGGAAGGATGAATTTGTACTGGCACGATTTATTCTAGAAAGGATCCTGTCGTAGTAAAAGCGAGGATAACGCAAGGACGACTGATCCTTTCTTCGAAACTGACGCTTACTGACAGCGTTAGCGACTGGTGAAAAGCACACTCGCAGACGCCGTGCACACGAGAGGTCCCACTATCCCCACTCTTTTCCTCTTCGCAACTGACAACTATCCCTACTACTATCTACCATTCGGCCCTCTCCGCTTGTGAGAGAAAGGATAGTGGTTCTCATTCTCAATACTCTTTCTTAATCTTCTATAGATATTATACACACCTACGCTAAACGTGTACTCGAATCTTTTATATTTTACATTTCTTTTTGATGATGGTTAAATGTCATTGTCTCTCATTTAAATTAATTTTATCTCTTTGGTAGAGGAGAAGGATTTTATAGATCGAATTGATTTATAAAAGTTCATGTAAAAAAATAATAAATTATTGTAATATGTAAAAATGCTTTGTTTAAGTAATTAATCGATAAATTAATTTATATGTCAAATTTTTGTATAAATTCTGAATCTGTTTTTGGTTATATCCACATTGAAGATGATAAATTTATAACAATTTGTGAGGAAAATATAATAATAAATAATTGTATGCTAAAAAAACATTTTTTTCCGAGTGATTTATTAATAAATTATTATTATATGTTTGTAAGATTTTATAGATTATAAATTTTGTGATAGTTAAGTATCTCAAAGGTGATTAATTTTAATTTTCTTTTTCCATCGAGGATTTTATCTTTTTTTTTTAATAGAGTGGAATGAATTTGGTAGATGAAATTTATTTATAAGAGTTTCATTACTAATTTCTTTGGTAATTGTTTTTATTGTTGTATTTATATTACAGTTACGATTGGAATTGTCAAATAAACATTTATCATTGATATATTTAAAAATTAGAAACTCACTCCATTTCTTATATCAAATAACTAAATGAATTAAAGATAAACAAATGACGAGCATTTTTAGAATATTAACCCCAACGTTATTTTATTCAATTTAATCTAATCTATTAAAGAAATACAAACATCCATCTGTGATTCATTATCTACTGTAAATAAAATTTTATTTTTATTCTTTTTATATAAATCATTCGAATTACATTGTTAATTACACATATAAATGTGTTTGCCTCTTTTTGTTTTTTATTAAGAAATGTTGAATAGAATAATTTCAAAATAATCTTAGTTACCCCATTCATTGTAAAAATCATTTAAGTAGTGAAAATTATTAGTCATTCTTATTTTTTTCATTATTTTTGTATCTATACTATTCTAAAATTATTAATCCTTCCGTAATTAAAAATAAATCGCGCAATACCAGTAAAATGCAATAACAAATGGACCACTCATATGTTAAATCAATTAACTTCTGAAAACAAAAAGTAGACGAAAAGAATAAAGAAATATAAAATATTTTATCATCAATTATTGAACGATTGTAAAAATTGTTGTCATGTAATGATTCTATGCATAATTATTGAGGCAATTAATTTGAAATCTTAAAATGCAAATGTTGATCAGATATTTCAATTTTTTCTAAATAAGAAAAAAATTGAAAAAAATTCTAAAAGTGTAGTTAATCGATTTGACAAAAAAAAAAAAAAAAATGAGCGGCTTGAATTAAATGAAAATATTATAAATGTACTCACCATCCAAGACAAATACAGTCGAACCAACATCTCCTTCACGCACGATAGTACTACCACGTTCGAAGGTAATCGGGAACATACAATCAACTATTTCTTCAATTTGCGTCATGCTTAGATGCTTCATAAAGTCATTTGCTAGAATTGCTTCTTTAATAAGCAATCTGGATCTATAGGAAGAAACAAAAAAGAATAGAAAAAATTACTTATTAATTACATGACTATTTCATAATAGAAATAAATATTTTATGAATAATTTATTTAATGAAAAGCGATATTTGAAAATTTCGATTATTATGCCGGAGTCTCGTGTGAACAAGCAGACACTAATGTAAGTTACAACGGGAATTATAAAATACGGTCGCGGAATAACGGGTTAAAAAGAAACGAGCTCGTTCCACCCATCATAACGAACAATCTTCTTCGATAAATCGTATTTTCATTATTACATGATTAAAGTCAATGATTAGAATCTTTTTGATAATATTGAAACGTTAATTTTACGAATATACAAGATAATCCTAAATAAATGATAATAGCTTACGAGATTGCAAGTTTAATTATTAATTCAGAATTTATATTATTATTATTAATGATACAAATAGAAAACGATATTTTACAAAGCATATTTCAAACGGTCATATTTAAATTTAATAGAAGTTAACAATAAAATGATTTATAGAATGTACAAAGTTTAGAATGATTTGTAAAATAATTATTAAAAATAATAATTAATATTCGAAGTTATTGACATTTATTTTGAATTACCCTGTACACATTATTTCAGATTTCTATTTATAAAAGAGATTAAAATTCATTTATTGTCGTTATGCTTAGTTATTTGAAAATAAATTTATCCTCAGAAAGATATTTTTTATGTTTAGTATACAGTATGTATGTATATTTAATAACTGAGCAAGACTATATTAATTTGTTCCTTTTACAAATAGAACAAAATTGTAGAAAAAAATGGTCCAATATTTAATAAGCTCTATTATTAAATAACATAGGTATTTCTAGGAATGTATTGGTGCAGTTGCAGAGTTGAAGAGAAACTACGAAATGAACAAAATTATAGCCCAGCTTACTTATCGTTAGTAACTAAATATATTTTAAAGAGTGGGAATTCTCAAAATAAAAGTTCAATGAATAAACGATTTACAACTCTACACGTATAGTATATTTGTGAGATTATGATAGTGCTCGAAAAGATAGTATAGAATCTATACCCAGGGTTGCGAAATTATTTATTCGGGTAAAAAAATATGGTAAAATTTGAGAAGACCTGCTGTAATAATAATTAATAATAATTATTATTATTATTCACTTATTTTAATATTAAATTTATTGAGCAAGTATTATAACATTAAATTTATTCAAAATAATATTATTAGTATTTAATGTGTGTTTCGAAACGAATAAGACTTTTTCTTGTATAAGATCATCAAAAATATTCGATAAGTAAATTATATGGAAAATTGAGCTATTGTTATATTCAACTATCGTGTAACTATTCTTTTTTATTTTGTCGACGTTTTTATTCACACGTTCGAGTCTATGAAACAAATAATATAATATGTGCGTTAAAATAACGTAAAAATTTCGAAACCGTCAATAAAGAACAATTTTTCTTTTTTAAAATAAATTTATTGATTGTTTTCAATAATTTTTAAAAATTACTTTACTTTTAACTTCGTTTTAAAGAATAATAATATTTGTCTTATGATCATATTAAAAAACACTAGAAACGTAAGTAATGGGTAATATAAAAAAAATGAATATAATCATTGATAAACTATTGTTAATAAAAAGTGTATGAAAGAACGTTATAAGAATAAACAAATAAATAAATAAATAAATAATAAATTAACGATTAAATGAATTGAGAAAAATTCTAAGATAATTACCAAACATCGATGAAGCTTCAGATCCGTTTATGTATCTTGTTATAATAAGAAAATGTGTAATCAAGTTATATGAGTTTAATGATAACACTGACGAATTAACGAAGGTCCTCGAGAAAAGACGACTCAAGATAAAGGGAAGGTTGGAAATATTTATCTATATATGCTTGAATTTGTGAAGAGGAAAATATAAATACGTTCGTAAGTAAGGAAATCTATCGAAAAACGTTATCACAGCGATACAGAAATGATTTAAACAGTAGTTCGATGTATCGAACATATAATAATGAATTAATTATTATTGTTAATGGAATGAATGACATGAGTATAACTCGCGTTTACATTAAATTAGATACCGAATCGATCAAAGAAACAAAAAAAAGATTTAAACAACTAGAACTACCGTTGGCTTGATGTATTACTACTAGACTAACAACTTAACGATCTAACGAAGAAAAGATAAGCGTGGTAGGGGAAGAAGACCTATTAAGCTAGACAGACTAATTTTCAAACATTGCAGCATATATTTGACTTTCTTTTTATTCAATTTACTCACTAACTTTCTGTCGATAAATATTTATATACGAATCAAATTCCATCGTAAATTTGTATTTGTTAATATTTCTATTACACTATATATTAATATAGGTATTATGTAATATTCCTTTTACATTATATTATTGGAATTGGGAAAATTTTTTTTCAAAATTCTACTAATACAGAGAAAAAAGTTTTTCTCATATTTTGTATTCACATTTTTCCAAATGTTTCTTATCAATATCTTGACTGTTAATGTACCTCCTCAATGATTTTTTAATGACTTTTATCAAACGATTAGTCATTTAGAATAATAGGTGTATCTGTGACACCAAAATTTCCAATTTGAAACACTTGAACTATTAGCATTGGGCCACGTGTATTTATTAATATTGATATTATTTCCATAAACATCACACATTTCGTTTCTAGAGTTAGTTGTAGTTTTATCTTTTTTCTAATAATATTTTAAGATGTATATAATTTCTTTATTTTAATTTATTTTCAAGAAGCAATAGTTTTTAATCGAATAAACAAATACTATAAGTTGTTTTTTTTTTATTATTCTATGATATGTTAGTTTTTAATAAATTTATTTACTAGGAAAATACGAAGAAACTTCTTACTCAAGTCAATATACTATACAATATTACACACACATTACATGTTTATTATATTTATATTTCATATAATTCAACGTTACTAAACCGTTGACTTATATGTAGTTCCCCTCAGATGACTAAGGTCAAGTAACGTGGGCATGGTTAGTAAAATGGATAGATAACCCGTTTGAAAAAAAAAAAATCATGTGGTTTTAACTCTAGGGAATGGTAAAAAGATGCGACTTCTTTGGTAGTATTAAATAGGTATAAGAAGGTTTTCGTAGAGAAGTGACTTGTACTCATAAAAGGGAGATTAAAAGAAAAAAAACAAAACGTAAGAAAAATAAGTAATAATATTTTCTTTGAATGAAATAAATGAAATCAAATTATTGAATTACCTGCCAAATTTTTTTTTTTGTTGAAATTTTTGGCCGGATAAGTTATATATGTATATATGCATAAAAGTTCATGTAGCAGTATAACTTTATTCGAATTATGTTTTGTTTTGAAAATATTTAATATTTTTGAAAAAGTCCCAAATGGGGATTGTGGCAGGTTGCATGAAAAAAAAAACTAATAGGAAACTAATTCTTTTATTATATGCGCTTTCTCATACATATAAGAATAGCTGTTATTTATGCCATTCTTTCATACAGTCAGTCCACATGTAACCCGACTTTCTTTGTTTTCCTTCAAGAATTCTTTCTAAGTAATGCCCTATTGGATCCGTCCTTACTCTTTCGGGAACACATTTTGACGCTTGCTTTTGTAGAGGTCTACCATGATTTTTAGGATTAGAAGGAGATGCTCGCTGCAAATATGCTCGGACGATATTTCGTCGAAATTCTAATAATGGCATGGCTTTGTTAGCATGGCTATATAGTACGTAGGCGTTTACAACTGTTGTGTCGATTATGTTGGTAATAATAGGAAAATACCACTTTTTTCCACGAATTTTAATCCTGTATTTGTTAACATTCCAGTCCAGTTTGTCAACATCTCCCATAAATTTATTATAGTTACTTATGCAATACAGTTGAACTATTTTAGTTTGTTTTTTCTCATACTTGGACCATCTAGTTACATTGTTTAACGATTGTACACCTTGACAATTTGATAAGACTTTGACACATGTGTTGTCTTTCCAAGCTACACAAAATATTTCATTATTCACATCAAATCTGTAATCTAAACTGCCGCAAGGTTCGTTCTTGAATTCATAGTTCGATTTTATAGGGCACTTGTTTAGACGATTTGATCGAACTGTTCCCAGGAAGAAGTTCAACAATATCAACAGTAGCACCATCATCATCACTTTCAAATAAATTAGGGTCATCTACAGCGTCTTCTAATTCAGCAAGCGTAAAAAACTTCCTAGTATCCATCTCTCATCAAATAAAAATAAACCCTATGAGAGAGAAAAAGAAACTTTATATCAGCCATAATCCCCAAATGGGTATCGATATAAAATGATCAATAAAATCATTTCAATAAAAAACAGAAGACTGAGTAAGTAACAGGTCGTTACTATAACCTCTAAATTACATATTTATCCACGGTATTTCATTATAATATAAAAATCACACCAAAAATATAATGTTTCAAGTATGACAATTCTATTCCGCTTAACTTACAGACGAATTTCAAATTTGTACGCTTGTTGTAACAAAATGAAGCACAGAATACATACTTTCCGCCACCCGCAATACTGACTGATATATATATAGAATGAAACAAAAAAACAGTCAGGCATACAAAATATATTTTTGGCGCCGAGTGGTATACGTAAAATAGCAAAATCCCCAAATGGGGATCTTGGCAACTAATGGGTTAATTGAAATATGATGAGTGAGAGAGAGAGAGAGAGAGAGAGAGAGAGAGAGAGAGAGAGAGAGAGATAAACGTTTGTTGAATCGATAAAAGATTTTCTTTTCTTTCTTCTTCCTGTTCTATAAAAGAGAAATCGAAAAGAATGCGTTTGCGGATCACGCAACCGTTACCTATTTAACGTGGTCATCGAACTAATCAATTGTATGTAAGATCACGCTGACACGATCAAACGAATCAACGGCCATTGTATTCATGGAATGACGACGATCATGTCGTGATAACTAATGCGCCTTTCTATCTTCAGCCTTTCCTCTCTTTTTCTCTCTCTCCTTCATTTGTTTTTTTTTCTTTTTCTATTGATGATATTTAATTTTCTCTAAGTTTGCAATTATGGCTTTCCTTTTATAAATACATAAAGATAAAAATATTAACATTTTTATCCATTAGAATAATAACGCGGTTAGGTAAAACTTAAAACGACGACATCACATTCGAAAGTCGCGTTAATTTTAATAGAATTTGTTATATTTTATCCTTCATTTTGATTTCTACGTAAATATTGTTGATATTGTTTATACTACAATAATATATCCCTAATAGAGCACAAAATATTGAAGAATATTGAACATATGTGTATTTAATATTATAACACATATATATGTATTCAATATTTTTCAATATTTTGTGCTACTCTAGAGTATTTAAATATTTCTTATAGAGAATGATTCAGTATTATAGATTTCAAAAAACTCTGAAAATAAATAATGAAAAATAAATAATTATAAAGTTAATACATTTGTGTTTATAATTAATATTTAATTAGATGTAACGTATTATGCATTACAATAAAAACAAATTTTGAAATGTTAAACGTTTCCATTTGTGCAAGAAAAGAAAAGAAAGAAGAAATATTTTTAAGTGATTAAAACATTTAAGTGATTTAGTTACAGAATATCTTAGAACAAACGTTTATAATACTTATGTTTTTTATATTTCCTATAAAATTGTACTGAATTTAAAAAATAAATAATACTGTTAATTTCGAACGTTGTAAATCTAAGTCGATAATAAAAACAGATTGCAATTTTCATTGTAATAAAATATCGAAAAAATGATTCTAAACAAGTGATATATTCTATATATTTCTCTCTCTCTCTCTCTCTCTGTCTCTCTCTCTCTCTCTTCCGGTAATTAATAACAATTAACTTTAAACAACAACTGTGCATCTTTGTTTTTCTTTTTCCTTTATAATATATCACGAGGAATATAAATAAAGAATAACGATTAAAAAAATTTCAAGGGAATCCTCTCTTGCTAGGTATCAACAATAAATTATTATCGTTACTCGAGGAGAATACGTAGTTAAATCATTAGGTAAGGTTAGCTTAGATTAGAAATATAAAAGAATTTCTAGTATTATTTCCGTACCGTGATACTTCGTCGAGTTACGATAAATCATGCTTTACAACGTAATTATACGATTGTAATCTTAGCATATGCTTGAAAGGACGATTTAAGATCGACAAAGATATTTCGATCGCTATCGCTAAGAGAAATGACGAATTCTCGAATGAATAAGAGAGTAAAAGAGAAAGAAAAAGAAAGAGAGAGAGAGAGAGAGAAAATAGCGTTCGTCCATTCGCATCGTTGCTCGATGGTCCAAACGAGTAGGCGTGGTCCATCAATATAAATTGTTAAGGATGTCGCACGCGCTGCGCATCCGCCACAGAGAAAGCAATGGCGTACTCTTGGAATGTTTAACAAAATATGTAGAAAAGGCTGTAAACTATAAACTTAAGCTTAATTGGTTTGGGGCATCTCTATAAAAAACAAAAATCTGTTAAAAAGAAACAGGATTCTTATTTAATGCTTGCATATACGTAAATGGTAAGTTATGAAAAATTAAAGTGGAAAATTTCTGGACTTTGAACGCCAATATAAAAGTAAAATTAAAAATGTGGGAGAGTAGGATTCTTATTTTTTAAAAATATTTAGTTGCATATATGTGAATAGAAAATTGCAAATTATCGCAAAGATACTTCTGTAATAATAATAATTTTGAGTCTTAAGTGGAATGTGGTCGTATGCAATTTTTTGCGTATAGCTTTAGACTTAGATATAGAAGCCTTCAATGTAAGAATATAATTCGTTTGGAACGCCAACATAACAGTAAAAAAAAGTATTAGAGGGGGATAAAATTTTTATTTCTGAAATGTTTGCATATGCATACGTATACTGTAAATTTCTAATTATTAAAATGAAATTATTTAGAACAATATTCTTGATAATTTCACTCGGAATAATTATAGACAATTTTTAATGTACAATGTAACGAATTGCATATGTATTGTACGTTTAAAAAAAAATGTAAGTGCATATTTATTTTCCTTCGTCACGCATGACGTCACAGTTAAAACAAAATTAAATTGTAGTTATAGTGAAATCTTAGAAGCTTTAATCTCGGTATTCGTAATTTCTCCAATTACTAACTCCTACAACAATCAGATCTCCTACTATTTTTGTCCAATCAGGGTGAAGTTTTATATAATTGATCCGTATGCATCTCTAATGTGACTAATTTTACAATTTCCTTCTTTCTAACTCAATACTTTACGTCAGTCGTTAATTAATCTTCTTTCTCTTTCTTTTACTCTTTTAAAGTATTGTAGGCTAAACTTTCACGTTCGATCAAATAATAATAAAATTACAAGCCTTCCATATTTTAATTGGATAAAAATAATATTTGTTTTTAAGGAATTACAAACACACAGATTATAATAAATTTTAATATTAATGTTAATCAATAACTATTCTTATAAATAAGATTCGAATATCGATCGATCGATAACGAATCGCATTTAATGAAATTCTAATGAAATAAGAAGATAATCTTGTATTTAGTCAATTAAAGAGGGGAATCAGAGCGGAAAAGATTGAAAGACGAAAGATCGTTACAGGACAGGTCACGAGCGCGCGTCTAAAAGCAATTGTCGCTTGTTGCTATAGTTCCCGAAGATACGAGCTAACTCTCTTTTATTACAAGCAGTTAACGAGCAACAGTTGGTTTCGGTCGTGTGCACTCATGTAGTGTCCCTTTTGCTGTGCTCGAAAAGCAACGTCATCGAACGCTATTGAAAATAAAGTCGATTATGTACTACGTTTATACGTACATTTATACAAATAGAACTAAGTGAAGATTTTATTTTTAATAAAAAGAATAAATGGAAAAAATATTAATAAATCATGCTAAGTAACAATCTTAAATATATAAAAATTAAACAAAATTTCATTCACATATAAAATCGATCGATAATAATGTATTAAGAGTTTCAAACAATTAATATTTCGCGCCAATGTTAGCGTTAACCAATCAAATCGCGCAGCAAGTCAATGTCCTCGCAAACGTCCTCTCGACGTCAAAGGAATAAGGTTGGCGGTCTTTTATAAATGCGTCGGTGTTGTACCGACCGAGTACCTTGGTGTGCCGTTCACTATACCATAAGATGGAAGGAGAAAGAAAGAGAAAAATAAAGAATTAGAAAGAGAGTGAGAGGGTCGAGGAAACAGGTGAAGAACAGTGAGGTCAAGTGAACGACACGCCATCGAGGAGGCGCCACCGGTCAAGCGAGTTATTCTCGATAGGCGCTAACTCTCTTTCTCTCTCTCTTTTTTCTCTCTCTTTCTCGTTCAGCCAGCCTTAACTTTTTAAAATGTCGCTGGTGGCCGTGACGACTTCTATTTTTAGCCGCTCACTGAGATAAGCAAAGGGAGGGGGTAAAGAGCGCGTTGCCTTGCGTTAAAGTATTTGTGCGAATAAGTTGCGTTGGGGAGTACTGAATCGTGTGAATACGTGTCGTGTGTGTACATATACTTGTCTAGGCGAGGGAGGGAAATATTTATGATCGCGGAGAGAGGGCAAACCAGTGCTGTATTCCTCCCAACTACCTCCCTTTACAATAATTAATAATTATTACGATAACAAGTTTTTTTAAAATAAAAACTGCCCCTAGGAGCACAAAATATTGAAAAATGTTGAATACATATGTATTCAATATTTTTCAATATTTTGTGCTACTAGGGTCTATTTTTATCATAATTTGTATAAAAAATGATAACGGTGATGATGATGATGATGATGATGATAATAATAATAATAATAATAATAATTATTATTATTATTATTATTAGGCTTATTAATAATTATAAACATTGTTTTTTATACGTTTATAAAATTGTTTCATTATAATCCAAAAACATATCTTTAAATATGAAGACATCATTAATTATTAATATAGACCTAATATTATTAAGTCAATAATCAAAGAATATTAGTTTTAAGTGAAAGATATGTATTGCATGTTTTTGATGCTAGAAAATCTAACGATTTCTCGAGTAGCCAAATATAAGATCGAATTAGCCTGTATAGTTTGTCTCGTTGGCGGTTGTCTGCCAAGAAGTGTGTCGATCTATTATGCATAGACTGCGAGCATTTTAAACATTCATCGGCATACACATAACAAGAATTTCACAAAGACGACAATGGGCCACACGCTGATGACGATAAACCTTAATAAAGAAGAAATAAATGTAAGAATAACTAACGCACGTGTGCATATTTTTATATCAACATATATAAACAACATACAATTACTAACATTACTCATTTTCATCGATTTTCTATTTGCTCTTATTTCAAAATACTGAAACTTTTTCGCAGAATCTATTCCAATTTTCCATGTCTCAAGTTTTCTTCTTTTAATCTTACAAAATTTGCAAGTATTGCGATACTTGATCTTACAAAATAAACTTTAGAAGGTATTTCAAGAGAAAAAAAATAGAAGAAAAAAAAATATAACAAATAAAGTTAAATTTATCATGTCTGAAAAGCGATAACCAATTATTCTGCAATTTTTGTTTTGCAAATAATTATAAAATCATAGAACGTATCTTACGTTATATAATAATTGAAACTATCAATACACAATTTTATTTTAATATTATAAAAAGAATTAAAAAAAATAAATAATATTAATCGAAGAAATAAAATACAATCAAATATTATCCTAATAGAAATAAAGCTGTTTTATTTTCTTCTTTTTTTTTTTTATTAAACACTAAATATACCACCATTTTCAGTATACCTATCTCTACCTTCATACTAGTCAAAATGACTGGTGTATAAAAATTGTGCTTTTTGAGGCTTACAGTCTTTATTTACTCTTAAAAAATAACAAAAAATGTTTAACTATAATAATTTTAATAGATAAATGGATTTATAGATATTTTTAAATAACAAAACGCTTAATTATTTACAGAACACAAATGTTACATGTAGTAGAAATTTTGAGTTAAAATGGCCCAATCAGTCAAAATGACTGGACTAGTGTTAAATAAAATTAAAAGATTTAAACTAAATTTACACAATTTCAAACTATTGTTGGTTGATAGGATTTTCACATAACTTTGATCCATTTTTATTTGTTGGTCGCACAGAAATCTACGTTTTACGAGATGACACAAGAAGAGACATAAAAAGGAGAACAAAAAAAAAGGAACCAGAAAAAACAGGTTCGTGCGAAGGCACATATGTACGTAGTAGTGAGACAAACGAATATATAATTTGGCTCGGTGTTCATACATACTCATATATGCTTATTATACGCCTACACTATTAAACACGGTATAAGCACATAAATACACACACACATACATATTTAGAAACGTCTCGTAAAAATAACTCTATAATCGTCGTAATGTATAAAAAGGGGACTGTGTGTGTACGTGTAAAGAGAGAGAGAGAGAGAGAGAGAGAGAGAGAGAGAGAGAGATAAAGAGAAGGTAAAATAAGTAAGGCACGCTCGTAATACCTTCGAAACGTTGCGGGATTTTAATTGTAGCTCAGTGGCAATAAAGATAAGTGAACGAGCGGAACGATGCGACAATGAGGTGTTCCGATTCATGACTCGTATAATATAGAACACGTGCCATCATTATTACAAACAAATATTAGGTGTAGAAATAAATTTAATATTTGTTTATAAAGTAATCGTATACATTTGTTATTTTTCAAAATAGTCAAGCATTATTTTCGATGAGTTTTGTCCATCCTTCAGGCAACCCCACCGAATTTCTTGACAAAAATAAGATGGCGATTTTGATGTAACGTATTTATTAATCTAACCATTGAAATAATTTCTACACCCCTAATACACCTTTTTTCTTACTTGTACATAAAAACTAGTTTAACATTTTACATGATTTGCCCGCGGCGCCAATACGAATTTGTTATTATGCAATACCCAATATGTTAATTTGTCATGATTGTCTTTTTATACTCTCCCTTTTACAAGCTCTAATCACTTCTGTACGAATACTTTCTAACACCTATATAATACTAATAACAAGGTCGTGTCTTTTTATCGTTTCTCTATGGAGTCAACAGCACATGGTTTTTTTTTCTGAACGGATCACCCATCAATTTCATTAACCATGTCCACGCTGCTTGATTTTATTGGTCTGATGGAAGGTAATTAGTAATCCAACGTGGCTAGTCCGTTGACTATTATTGTGTTATTATTATATTAAAATATATTATGTTTTTATTAATTGTCATTATTTTTAATAATATCTATTATTAAAATTAATAAGAGCTAAATATTTTATGTAACCGTGCGATAATAGTGGATAAGACTTATTTACTACATATCTGTAGCAAATATGTTGTAGCGATTTCAAATTTTTGAAAATAAGAATACCAAAACTGTTTTTTTTTTTATTATTTATTTTTATTGTTTTATTCTTGACAAAAGAATTTATTAGAATTTATTTATTTCTTGTCACAGAATCTGTAGTTAAAATCTAATATAAACTGATGATTTATAATACATATTATAATGCGTAATTATTTTTGTCCTTTCATTCTTTCTATCGAACGCCATATTGTCCTATTTTGATAAGACAAAAATATAGCAATAACAGTAAGTTATACTTTTTATAAATAGAAAAATAAAGAGAAAGAGAAAATGATTGTGTCAAATTTAATATTTCCTCATCGTAAATAAGTATTAATTAAAAGAAAAAGAAAATTATATATAATGAAAAAAGATAAAAATTATTCATATTTGAATGTCGTATTTCTAAGAAACTAAATCCAAGCTAAGTCGACGAGATATAACCTCTATTATAAAATGATGAGAAAGAAGAACTAAATGATATATACATCGACACATGACGCGCCGTGCTTGCTGTTGCTGCTGCTGCTGTTGCTGCTGCTGTGCACGGGAGTAAAGATGGAGAATCAAAGAATTAATTATACGTGACGTCACTCGACTGGTTTCAACACTCGTCCCGAATGCAGCGCAACGAGTCAAGTCGAGTCCGGTCGAGACGAGACGAGATGGGACGAGACGCGACGAAACGAAACTAGACGAAGTACGGGTGCTCAGAGAGAAAAGGGAGAAGGAGGTAGAGCGGGTGGTGGTGGGAGGAGAAGGAGGAGGAGGAGGAGGACAGTAACAGTAACACAACATTACCAGCAAACAAGACAGAAGCACTTCGTCTCCTCGTGCTGTCGCACGGAAAAACAGTTTCTTTTTCTCTTTATTTTTCTCTACTTCTCTCTTTTCTTCCCTCTTTCTTTTAAGAGAGAAAGTGAGAGAGATGATGAGAAGTAACGGAAATAGCACAGTTCCAAACTTTATGACCGATAAATCAGTTGATGTAAGCTCTTTACACGGACGATGCCACTCTTAATCTTCTCTCGAGAAAGGAGGATGAAGATGAGGATGAAAAGGAGGAGGAGAAGGGAGAGGGAGGAGGAGGAGAAGGTAGAAGAAACGGAGATGAACAGACGGACAGACCGGACAGAAGAAACTCCCGTCGCATTAGCTGCAATAACAGCGACGATGGATAGGAAATTGAATGAAACCTTCGTAATTATTAATTAGGATAAAGCGAAGCTTGCACATGTTTTTTCTTCTTGTGCATAAAGAGACGAAGAACAAATATGAAGAACATGACCGTTTATATATGCATATATAAATATGTATTATATATATATGGATTTATAAAAGATGTCGACAAAACGATGATGATCGTGTCCGTCTTTCGATTCTAACTGGTGACGTCATTAAGAAATGATAAAAGTTCGTCGCTCCAATCTCATCCAACATGCTTTGTACTTTTAAGATCAGCATTGGATGAGAGGCGTATAATAATAAGACGAATGGGGTGATGGCGTTGTCACGATTGTAATTTGATCAAACACTAAAAGATAGAAAGAAAAAAAAGAAAATATTAGAACTAACTCTATTCTTTTCGTAACTTATATGCTTGTCGTATAACGCAAGCAAAACAAAGTGTTGTTGTATCACGTATGGATGAACATGATTTGTTTATTCATTTAATTTTTTAATCGACGAAATACTTAATTTTCTTTTGTATCTTATGTTAGAAGAAATGGTTAAGAAAGATCGAATATACTCGTTAGAAAGAAAACTTTGAATTTGATATACATCTTTTCTTTTCCTTTTTCTATTTTTGTCACATCAATCGAAATATTGAAATATTTTATCGACAAGAATTTTGACCAACGATTATAAAAATATATACAGTGAGTCATTAAAATATTCGTACTCCTACTAAATATTCATTATTTTCTTATAATAGAGTATTTTAAAATGCTTATACGCAGAAACATTTTTCTAGACTATTCAACTTTCAAATTTTGATATAAATTTTATTTATAAAAAACAGCATTTTATTATAAAAGAAATAAAATTTGACATAACTGATATGGAAATTAGTTTCACAAAAGTATGTCAAATCGTCTCAGAAGTATTATTGTATAAAATGCAAGAGAGGATAAACAAATATATTAATTTAACAGAAAATTGAATTAATTTTTAATTAAAAAAGACTGACATTTTGTTTTTTCAAAAAAAAAAAAAAAGATAATATCAAATTAATAATCAACGATGACCAAAATCCTCAAACTACATCCTTATATTTATATTTTGTTTTCGGGATTTGGAAACAGTGTGCGTCAGTTCGAATTTACGGACAACGCTTGTTAGTCCTCAGTGATTTGTACGTCACGTGTATGCCATTTCGTGTCGATGTGAAATGCTAATTTACACCAGTTAATCGTCTCATGAATCATCCTTAATTATCGAGCAAATATGAATCGTCTTATCCAAACCTATTGAGACTGTAGCAAATCAAAGTCCAAAGTAAAATTTCGAAGACCATTTTTCCATATGTTCATTTAACAATAAGAGTTTTTTGCGTTTTCTTTCTTATTAAAATCAATATCCTCTTGTTAACTCAAAGGTATAAACAAAATCTAATATATCAAATAAAAATATATAATAAATAAAATAAGAAAACTTATCACTACGTTATCACGATTACACAAATTGTTTGTTAACCTGCCAACCCTAATAGCGTAATAAAAAGTTATATACATATTATAGGTTTTGTTTGAATTCGTATTCATATTTTATACACAATTGTAGTTAGATTTAAAATATCAAAGTCCATTAAATAGAATATTGGATTGGCAAGAAAGTAATTTCGGTTTTTTAGTGTGAAATATTACTTTCTTGCCAACCCAATAATATTATTAATTAATATATAATATATATTAATAAATATAATAATATAATTATTATAAATAATATGAATATAAATTTAAATTTAAATTTAATAAATATATAAATATAGATTTATATTATAAATAAATATATTATTATATATTATATGTATATATATATATTTACTTACTACCGAAATTACCTTCTTGCCAACCTAATAGTTTATTTTTTGCTTCTTGACAACAACGTTCTCTATGAAACGAATACAATATACTCAATTTTTCCATTAAATATATTGAATTATTCCACATTAAAATGTAATAACTCTTATTAGAAATATTTGTTTATAAAACCTATAGTATTGGAGATCTTTAAAATAAAACCTGATTTGATATTTTACGAGATTTAGATTTGATTGTAAAAGAAAACTGAATTCAATGATGTCAACGAACAAAAGAACATAAAAAATTACCATAATATTTATTTTTATCATTCAAATGTAACTTTTACATATTATAGAAATCAGTTAAATAATAAAAATAAACGAGTATGAAATTTAAATTCGAGAATGACCATTTTATTGCTATGTCTAATCAATTTTCATTTTACTACACGACCAACCAATGTTCATCAAAATTCTGACATTGTAACAGATGTAATAAATGTCATCTATCATTCTCCTTTTATTTCTTTTGAATGATAGGCAAGGAAATAAAAAGAAGACACAGATACATAAATTTCTTTATGTTAAACTTTTCGTAAATCTTTTTAATGATATAGTATCTACGTTAAACGAAAAAAGAAAAAGAATAAATAAGAAAATAAAAATGAAATAATCTTCTTCTCTTCTATCATCGAATTCACACGAAAATTTTTTATTTCGTACACGTCTTCACGATCGATGTCATCCCATCCACGGATAGGAGCAAAATCGTTTAGCAAAGCATTTACGCAACAATAGATATGTACTTCCATACATACATACGTACTGGAGGACGATAGGTTACATCAACGAGACGTGCTATGAACACACATACACACACGCATATATTATGTTCCTGTTAAAGTTTATTCCGAACCTTGGAACGATGGAATCTCATTATCGATTTAGCTGAAGGAGTCCATCTACGAATTTATAATTATATACTTTAACTACTCACCTTTCGTGAATTCATATATTACTTACAATTAGTTATAATCAATGGTTTTATCACGTTGGATTATTAATTCACATCAGATCACTAAAGTTAAGTAATGTAGTACGGTTAGTAAAATAGATAGGTAATCCTTTCGAAAAAAAAAATCATGTGTTGTTGACTCCAGAAGGAGATAAAAAGATGCAACCTTTTTGATAATATTGAATAGGTGTAAGATGTTCGTAGAGATGTGTGACTCTAATTCGTAAAAGGAAGACTAAAACAACTAGTTAAAGTGTATAATAAATGTTTGCATATGCTTTTCCTAAAACATCTAATTATTTCATCTTACACCTGACTGTTTCATAAATTAATTGAATTAGACACTATAACAGTAACAATCCTTTCTTATCTGTTTTTGTATTTTCAAAACAAAATTTCTATTGCTGCATTGTTCTATCAATTTTGAATATATTACATTTGAAATTATTCGTATAAATGGATTTAATTCAGAAAAGTTAGCTGAGAAAAATTAAAATCTTTACTAGTCAGTGCTAACAGTGGACAAATATTACCAACGAAATACAACAAGCTTGTTTGTTTAAGTTTCCAGTAGAAAAAAAAACTAAAGAATTATTAATGATTCAAGCACTATAATATAATTCAAGTCTAAGGAGTTGTATAAAAGTTTGTTAAAATATGTTTCTGTGAATAAGAATTTGGAAACAAATATTAATTGTTTAAAATTGATAGCATAGGGTTAGAAATACTTCTGTGAATCACTGTATAAATGATTATTATTATTATTATTATTATTATTATTATTATTATTATTATTAATTGGCATTTGGAACTAGAAAGTTTATTGCCGCAAATACCAAATCCCGCCAGTGTTGTCCTCCATTTGCGATCTTCGTAGTCTATTTCTTTAAGATTGTATAAATGATACAAAGATAAATATTATTTAAATGAAAATAAACAAAAATGTTTGATAATTTTGTTTCTTTCTCTCTCTCGAATTTGATCGCTTATAAACGTTCTATGAAAAGTATTTATATATAACGTACGCAGAAGTTTCGAAATGTTTTACGAAGAAATCGGATGGAAAAGGCACTCGGCTCGATCGTAGTCAGAACCCGTCCTATTGGGTTCATTTGCTCTCCTGCCAGAGAATTGCGAAAGAAGAATCGTAGTGTTGAATACCCACGATAAGTGGATACAGACATAAACAGAAATAAAAAAAGAGAAAAAGAAATAAAGAAAGAGTCGCAATTTATATTGTTCCAGCGTGATTCCTCGACACAAGTGATCCATACAAAGCCGACCCGACAGAAGCCGAGCATTTGCGGAATATATAGAGGCCCATTATCGAGAGATCGATTGCGAGATTTGTGATCGTTAAAATGGACGTTAAACGTGACCGCCGATAGGTGAGAAAAGCTTCCATCGATCATCAATATCCTAACTGTATGCATATACAGGGTGTCCAAAAAGGTTCAAACCAAACTTATACTATGTATTAATGATATTAAATAGATAAAAAAAAAATTTATATAAACCTATGATCAAAAATTTTTTTTATTCTAAAGATATGAAGTCTTGTTTAGTATATAGTAGTATTAGTAAATGTTAGTACTTATTATTATAATATATATAGTATAATATAGTATAGTATAGTATATATAATAGTATTTATATATTACTAGTAATTAGTATTAGTAAATATTCACGATTTATTGTGGCTGTTATTAGAAGTATTCAAAAATTCTTCCTTCTGCAAAAATGCAAGCTTCCATTCGTCGAATTAACGATTGTCAAACTTTTTCAATAAACATATTGATAATAAATTAAATTGTTTTATAACCATTTTTTTTTAAATCTTGCAACAAGTAAAATCTCCTTTTTTTGATTTTATTTCTTAACCAACATATATAGTTTATTTCATTTATTTATTATAAATTTATCTTCATTTATTTATCTAAGTGTATAACTTTACTTCCGACGTTTTTAACATTTGAAACGGCCTTACAAATTTGTCGATTCTAAAATTTATAATTATTGATGAATCAAACTAAAAATAATATTTTCAATTGAATATAATATTAACGACAATGAAAAATCTTTCCAATGAACAATTCTTTATTTGTTGCCTTTTATCGTCTATCGTTTTGTAAACAAAAGATGGTTGAAGATATCATCTCTTTGCAAGTATTTTTCTCCTCTTGTTCTTTAATTACTTTCTTTTTTTTTTTTTAATTGTTATATTGAGAGTGAGATTTTTAGTAAAGATCAAAGCAAGAACATTGTAAGATAACACCTAACAATCCTTTGTTAACATATACACAATGAATAGAAGCTAGTAAGCCACATTTGCATTATTATCTAAACAGATAATAACTTGTAACTTTAAAGATCTTATTTTTCGACTAATGTGCTTGTAAAGTTTTAATTAAATATTGTTTATTACGAATTTTCAGATTTTAAACTATAAAAATAAAATAAATGCACATTTAGATTCTTTTGGAACTATATAAAATATAATATTAAATTATAATATTATATATTAGTATATATAATAGTATATATTAATAATATATTTAATATATATTAACATATTATAGAATAGTTAAAATAAGATTGTGATATTTATTTAATCGATCATAAAACTAATATCTCTATTATTTCCTAATATTATTTTTCTAATAATATTAACATCTTCGTGTAGCGTTAGATTTATTTGACTGAGTGTGTTCTACTTTGTTTACACTATATACAATATTTAAAAAATAATTGTTTAGATTTTCGTTTCCATTATATTTCGTCTTGATCTACACAACTATATTTTAAATATCTTTAAATTAACAAATATATTTTTATTTTCATTAAAATTGCAATTTAAATAGCAAATGATAACTTTTTCCGCATGACGAGTATACTTGTCAATCACAACTAATTGGTTAAAATGTAATCTAAATTTATAAATAATATATGACAAAATACACACATACATATATATATATATATATATTAAATATAAATAAACGTATTTATTTTCTTTTAATGGTTTAAATTCTATCATTAAATTATGGTTAATTTCTTCAACTAGAATTTTTTTCCGATGACCCTGATACTGTTTTAGGAATAATGAAAGTTTAACGATGAAAATAAAGGAAAGAAGGTGAGAGCTCGTATTTTATTCCGTACATATCGACCTTTTAGTAAATTACGCGGTGCTTGCTCGAGGCTTCGTCTTGGCAATTACAGCTCGAAGAAAAAACTGCTATGAGAAAGAAAAAGAGAAAAAGAGAAGAAAGGGAGGGGAGAGAGAGAGAGAGAAACAGAGACAGAAATGGGCGGATACGAGCAATGGGCCCACTCGACGTCGCGATGTCGTCACTAGCCATGACGAGAAGCTATTTTCAGGCCCCTTTGAATTATTGGTGGGGAGACGCGAATATATCTTTAACAAAAGAAAAAAAAGAAATTCTCGTTTCTATTCAATAAAATATAGATTGTCACATTTTATTTATACGTGTATCTAGGTAAAATAATATTATAAAATATTCTTTTTTGTTTGTTTATACAATAAATTATTAATGTATCAAAACTATTAAATAATTTGTAATATTCATATATAAAATAATATAAATGTATAAATAATTAAATAATATATATAATATAATAATAATAATATAATAATAAATAATATAAATAATTTTATAATCAAATATATTGATTGTTAAAAAAAAATAACTTTTAATTTTTCATATGCGCCTGAATCTTTTTATTTTATATTTCCCTTTAACGCACATAGAACCATCTTTCTCAAGAAAAAATATTTTACTTAAATTAGGACAGTTAGAGTGTTGCGATTTCAAGTTGTATTTGTAGAAAATTGTATGTTAAATTATAAGAATATTAGAAATTATCTTTATAGATTTTTTAATTACACATATTTAGAAAGAAACATCAAATTACAGGTACGAATATATCAACACTCCTATTTCAATAACCGATCTATCGATTATATTTTCATACAAATCTCATAAAATGTTTAAAATAAAATCCACGAGAGAGGTGAGATTAAGATGCGACAAAGAAACGTAAGAAAAACTTTTGTAAAAGTAAACGTTTTACATTCTTTAGAATCTGTAGAGGTTTGTAGGTCACGGAATATACTCGATTAGCAATACGATAACGATTCTTCGATCATTATCATTGATAAACTACGTATCATTGCAAATAAACACGACGTCTGCATTGAAGGAACAAGATTCAAAGAGAGATAAGAGGTTCTCGATTCTTCACATGAAATATTTTATAATATCTTTATCTATTATTATTTTTATTAATATACTTGTTGCCTAAAAAGATTGGGAACAAAATTAGGTTGCGTATTACTGAAGTCAAATGTATGAAAAAAGTTCGTGTGAACTTATTGCTTGTATTACAAATGTAATACAGATGCGTATACAAAATGCATTTGCTATTATTCCCAATACAGTTGAAATATTTGAAACAATTCGACAATTATTAATTCCACAAATGAAAGCTTGCATTCTTGCAGAGCAATAAATCATAAATATCTTTACAAGCATACATATCTTTTCAACAAAACATTTTCGAGCATAAGTTTATATGAACTTCTTCATCTCTCATTCTATTTGACCTAATAGTTAAAGTAAATTTTATCCTAAACTTTGTAAACAGTCTGTACATTTAAAGTTATCATCAAAGCTCGCATTCATTCTACGTGAAAGAAAATCATCGTTGTGTGATTTAATAATCGTTCGTATCTGTACCACGTACCGTTTTCATGTTCGAAATAACAATAGATACATCAGAATATGTTATTATAGTTTCATAAGAAAAATTGACACGAATAATTCGATGAATAATGAAATCGAAGCGGATCTAAAATTAGACGGTGATCCTGACCTGGGTCGTCGATTCACGATGATCGGAACGATGACGATTAGAGTTTCTATCACGTCAATTCCTTGTGTAATAGATCGGTACGACGATGATAGCATAACCGATTAAATAAAATCATAGTTTTTTTTCCTATAGTCAATCAATTTTTATAAATTAATTGATGAGCACGAAAGTTGAATTGGAATGTTGTAAATTTCAACCAAAAGGAAGAGAAAGCTTTTCTTTTATTTATATTTAATAAACTAGTTTGACCGTAAAAATTGTGTTTTCTATTTTAGGCTCAAAACTTTTCAACCAACCAACGTATATGCTCGTTATTATGACAATGAATTGAATAAAACAATTTTTTAAATTCATTCTATAACTTATTACATATAATAAATAATAAAACAAATATTTTTTTTTAATTTTTTGACTTATATTAGCCCATTGTCATAATTACGGACACATTAATAAACTACTACAGATTATGATAAACATCACTTTCATTTTATTTTTTTATAAATTAAATTGTTAATTAGAAATGAATCTTTCTTCGTTATGAATTTCATTGTCAGTTAATAAATAGTATATTGTGAGTCACATATTCTCCTTTATCCATTCTTCATGTTTTGTCTTTTTCTCTCATTAGTTAGAAAATAAGAGAGATCCCGTTTCGTTGAATAAATCTTTCGTATCTATATATCTATCTGTCTATCTATCAAAGTAGTATCAAGTTTTCAACGAGCTGGAAATCCGTTCCGATGGACGGGTACACATTTTATGCAATGACGCTTCGAGTAACTTCGATTTATAGATCTGTTTAAAATTCCTATGGTTATCATAAACATTTTCTTATCTACTCAAAGGGGAATTTCAAACAAATCATCAAATCGTTAATCGTCTATAAAAATGATATTGAAATTTAGTATGATAATTGAAATAATGTTAAAGTTAATTTGTGAATTTTGTTTTAAATAATAATAATAAAAAAAAAGAAAAAGCTTTAAAAAAAATATTCAAGGCATAACTTGGGATCGAGCCAAGTCGCATTATCAAAGTTAATGCAACGGTTACATCGCGTACATACGTATGTATACTTGGCTCCGAGACTGGAATGTAAATCTTCGAACGTGCGAGTTAGCGCCGGGTAAATGTGGACATGTGTGAGTGCATAAATGCATGCATGCACGCGTGCTATCACGACACCAACACAAATTTGACGAACGTGCAAATGCGTTCGTCGCCTTTAACACCTACGGATTGCTCGCAAGCTCTTCGTTTCAAAAAGTACGATACTTATACACCTCTCGTACCTTGATTTACGCAAATTATTTCTTCCATGCGGTTTTTTTCCTTTTTTTTTTTATCTACGTAAATAGAGAATTGATTTGTTAATAATATTAAATAAACATACCGATATAAGATACAATAATATTTATTTTACATATGTATTTTTCTAAAAAAAAAAAATAAAAAAAATAGAAATTATTTCGAGACGATAAATGAATACCCAATTTATTTTTAAAAATACACGGAATTAATTATTACATCTGTCTAATAATAATTATACGCATAACCTGATTTATACGGCTTTATTTGTTCGATGCATATTTTTTTCCGTTTTTGTTTTTTTTTTGTTTTTTGCACGAAAGTACATCGTGTAAATAGAAAATCCATTAGTATGAAAGAAAGAAAATAAATATTATTTTCAATCGTTACCGTAATCCAAAATAAATATTTTCTGTTTAATTTTGATTACGCGATATCTTTGAGTACTAGTGATACGTTTCGTTTCAAACGTTCGACATAAGACCAATGTGTAAAATAAGTTTTCTAACCGCATAAATTGAAACCGCGTAGAAAACGTCAGCGTAAGCGGAGTAGATTATTTATACTAGCATATAAAAAGTAAATCAAGATACTGGTGCATGTTCATCAAGCCTTGAAAAATGCGACATTAATTATTTATTATTTTTTTTTGTAAACTTTATGATAACATGATGCAAACTTAGTAGTTAATTGATTGACAGAGAAAATAATTTCAATAAGTGATCGATATAAAATTCTTTGTTAATTCAAATTCAATTTTTTTTTTAGTATATTTAAATATAAAATGTTAGTCTATTTATTAGCATTTGATTGATTAAATACAAAGTACTCATGTGCATTGATAATTATTTTGCATTCTTATTAATCAACTGGTGATATAACCGATTTGTTTTTATTATAGATAATTTAATATGAATTATAGAATAAAGATTTCCATTTTAATTAATTAAAACTTCCATATTTGCTTATTCATTATTGTCAAAAAAAAATTAATAAAACATAATAACGAATATATAATTTTTTTCTTTTTAAAACTATTCATCATAAATCTTTTCAATCGTTTAACAACAAGTTTTCCAATCTATCTGCATTACTACTCCATAGAATACGAATTATTATACAATACATAGATAAATCGTGTGTAATATCAAAATAAAAATAAACTAAAGAATAAATAAATAAATTACTAAAAAAAGAGGTTATTATTCATGAAATATATTCTTAGCTTTTTATACGAATTATAGTCCTTATTGCGTTACCCGAGATTTACGTGTTTATCAGTTATTTCCTTAACTAGAGATACATCACGTTAAAACTCGTATATGTATAAGAATGTGTAATGCAGTTGTAAGTTAAAAATAATACGCGTGACACGATGGCCTCTAGAACAATGCGCGATAACTCTCTTCCGTGAACGCGATTCGCTCACCTACCAACATTAGCAATGCAACCGAGGTGACCTCCGTTTTCCGTTTCTTCTATTTCCTTATCTCTGTCTCTTTCCCTGTTTCTTTCTCTCCAAAGAAACTTAGCATAATCGAGAAACCTCTGAATAAATGTACAAGCATTCCTATGAATTTACTTAAAAATTAAAAAGATGAAGAAGAAGAAAATAATATAAAAAATTATTACAATATAATAATAATAAAATATATTATATTTTATAATATATAAAAATAAATATTAAATTATAAATAAAATTTAATAATATATAAATATAATCTAAATAAATAAAATATAATTTAATTTATAAATAATAATTAATAAATAAAATATTTTATATAAAATATATATATTACATATAAATAAATATATATTATATTATTTTATTATTATACAATATTAATAATAATTCATATTTATTTATAATCCGATTAACATTCGACTTATAAGAGCATTTAAATTCATTCATTATCTTATCTTTGACTGTAGTTTCAAGATTAAAGTAACGATATATATGTATATATGATTATTATTGGTATACATATATTATTGTATATATAACGTGTCCAAAAAGTTAGAAATAAACTTGTACTACGAATTACTGAAGTCAAACAGATGAAAAAAAGTTTTTATAAACTTATTACCGAAAGTGGTTTAATGGGAAACTAAAAGATTCATAGATTTACGGGAAAAATTCATTGTAAAGAATCGTAAATGTATTATAATTATCAATAACACAGATGGACTTTTAATTCATCTAACTTAACGTTTCTGAATTTTTATTTATCCGATCACGTAAAAGAGTTTGTTTATAAAAATACGATAGAAACAGAACATGAACATTGAGATTGTATACATAATGCATTTACTATTATTCTCAATACAGTTGAAATATTTGAAAGAGGTAGTCATTCTTCATTCAATGAATGGTAGCTTGCATTCTTGCAAAGGGAAGAATTTTCAAATATTTCTTATATAACCATAATAAATCATAAATATCTTTATAAGCATACATATCTTTTAAATAAAACATTTTCAGACATAGGTTAAAATAAACTTTTTTCATCTATCATTCTATTTGATCTCACAATCAGTAATAGTTAAAGTAAGTTTTATCTGAACCTTTTTAAATATCCTACATATATTTTTTGAAAAATATTTTCTACTTTTATTACGTTTATGTTTGTATATATATATATATATTTCTTGTTAAAAACTTTTTCTCCACATACTAGAATTTATATTCAATATGTGTCAGTAATTACAAAAATAATATTAAAAAATTAGAAAAATGAATTTTACGATTTATTTCATATTAAAACTATTTCTATTATTTTATAAGTCATTAAATAAATTAATATAATTTGTTAACTTAGGCCTTTTTCATAATTACCGACAGACTATGTATATATATAAATATATTTCTTAAATTCTTTTTGTAGATCTTTTACAATTATTTTCACATATTCAATAAATTCAATAGGATTCATATTTTCTCTCTTTATCGAAAATTTTGTCAAAATAAACTAGAAACGTAATAATCTATGAAATTCTACAGAATATCTGAAATCTATTTGCGTACAGTAGTATTGAAAGGAAGACTGTGCTGCAATCCTATTTTCGTTTGTATGCGTTCACATCATGAACACTCGTGAACTTATGTATATATACACATGTCGGTAAAACTACGACGACGACATACGATCAACCATTCGCACTTTCTCGAGTGATCGTAAATCTTCTATCGGTTAGGGGAATGATTCTGATAATGAGAAGTATATATGACACTTTTAACACGCGTATTAGTTTATGGCGATTTATCGTTCTTCCTAAAGTTCATCACCTACTTACCTACCTACCTAGCTTACTCCCTTCCGCTATCCCTTCTTCATCTTTAAAAAAAGAAAGTTCGTTGAAGAGATGTTGTTCAACGTGACGAATCCTCTCGAACCTCATAGACGTACGAGCATAAATCTTTGGACAATCGTAAATCTTCACAAGTAAAGAGAAATCCAACAGATCGTGTCAACAATTTCAAATCATTATGCAATGTATATATTTATTTATGTATATTAATTTCCAAAAATATTTGAGCACTATATAGTATGATTAGCTTTTTGGCCTCTTACATATAATACAGGATGATTCTTGGAATTGGGACAGGTTGTTTACTGGCTCTTTATTAACACTAAACGTACCGATGTTTTCATGTATATCTATTTTTATCACATCTATGTCTAACACAAAATATACTATTTATGCAATAAGAATTCTCGACTCACAAAACAACACTACAACTTGTAATAAATTCTGCCAGAAAGTATAAAAAAGGATCAATTGACTCGTAGTGGTAAGTAAAAGTAGCCTATTTTTGAGAATTTTTTATGGGAATATGGTAAGTACATAATAAAAATTGTTTAGTGGACTTTATTATTTACGCTTTCAACAATAAACACAAATTTTTTCATTTCAAGTTGTCACAAAATGACAGCGTTATTGCTCACATCAATAAAGCAATCCTTATATCGAAAACATCCTGTACATAAGAGGTACACGAGTATTGAGATTATGCAACCCATACGAAGACTTCGTGCAACGCACAAGGAAAGTTCATTATAGCATTCTAGGATGTTATGCAAAATCGTAGAGAATCGATTATCGATTGCTTTCTTAATCAAAATGTCGAAAGAAATATTGACTTGAGTAAGAAGTTTCTTCGTATTTTCTCGGTAAATAAATTAAAAATCGCATAACTCTGGTAATATTAATCGAATCTGACAATACTTGCATGCGTTTGAAAGCTAACATATCACAGAATAATTAAAACAAAACAAGTTATGATATTTGTTTATTCAGTCAAAAGTTATTGCGTCTTAAAATTAAGTGAAAATAAAGAAAAAATTAGATACGTTTTGGAATGTTATTACAAACAAAAAATAAAACAACGAATAAGGCTGAAAACAAAATTTGTGATGTTTATTGTAATGATGCAATATCAATGCACGTGGCAAAAAACTAGTAGTTCAAGCGTTTTTAATCTGAACATTTTTGTGTTAAAGATGCACCTTGCTCTGTATGACAAATTGCTGGAAAAGTCAATTAAATCGTACATCAGCAATCATGATATTGGTAAGGGATTAAACATCGAACATATAAAATAGTTTTAAACTATTTGAAGAAAATTGGATAAAAAATATATTAAAAATGTTTCACTTTTACGTGAAAATATGAAGAAACTTTTTCCAGAACTTGATAATATATTAGATGTAACAATTTATTTAGTTTTTTGATATTAAATTAATTTCATTTAAATCGTCATATTTTTTTTCGTTAAAAGAACTCAGCAATTGCCTGAAAGATGGACCAAAGTTATCAAAAATAATAGAGATTATTTCGTAAAATAACAGATGTATGATTACTTTAAAAATAAATACTAAATTTATTTAAGTCATTGAATTATTGCCACACCTAATAATATACAAAAATATTACAAAATAAAACGTAACACAAAAAACAGAAGATACAAATATCATAAAATATAATAAACGTATGTTTCTTTATAAAATTTCTTTTAACCCTTTAATAATCCATTTATATCGGATAAAAGAAAAAAATCATATATATGTATAACGTAAAATTATACTCATAGAGAATAAATTAACTTTCGAATATAAGCCATGAATTTTGTAAGGTAAAAAAATGACCAATATTATGAATATGTAATTTGAAAGTAAGATGACGTTATAGAAGGTTAAATCGAGAAAGTATTAAAATACATACATGTGTGCATGTACACACATATATATATATATATATAAATAGACCTTCGAATTAACAATCTCTACCCGAATATACCTAATCTGCTACTTTCGACCTTCCCTTTGAGACATATATATATATATATAAGTTTCGATTTGCGCAATCGAGTTCACCATGCTCCTGCGAATTGAATGCGCGTGACAGGTCGAAAGGTGACTTTGCGATTAAAATACATTGGCAATAGAGAAAGAAGGAAAAAAAAATAGCAAAAGAAAAGAAATAAAAAAGATTTTTTAAACGACGACGAGTTAATTCCAAACGATACATTACATGAATATAAATCGTATCGTGAACAAAATTGTAATGTATCGTTGCATAACAAACGTTTTTATAACGAACGATAAACTTCACAGTTAAATAAACTTTATAGTAAAATAATAGTAAGGTAACAATAATAAAAATCATCTCGAAACTAGGTGAATTTCTCTCTCTCTTTCTCTTTTTCTTGACTGTATACAACGATATGAAATGTCAAATATCTCGTAAAGTATTAACATTTCGATGACCTTGGGTTAATACTTTTATACGCATAATAATATAAGAGATCGATTGGTTAAAAAAAAAAATAGGGTTGCATTAAAGAATAAAATACAATTGTACATAGCGAATGCATCGGTGCATTCACACAAAAAATAAGGTAATAAGAAATTAAGACGTATTATGACATATGATTTTTTTCATTATTATGTTTTATATACATATTTTTTTGTATTTTTATTTAAAGAACAGGAGTAAACTGTCCTAATTTCTAAAATCATCTTGTGTATTTATATATGTATATAAACAGTTTAGTGATTTACGGAAAAGTAATAGCCAAAGCGTCACGTGGTACGCAACGTTGTACCGTGTGACATAGAAAACGAGCGAGTAAGCGAGTAAGCAAGTAAGCGCAAAGACGTCGAGACCATGTCGACCACGAGGCGCGAGTATTTGAGGGGGAGAGAGAGAGAGAGTAAGAGAAAGGGATAAAGAGAGATACAGAGAGTGAAGAGGAAAAAGAAAGAGAGTAAAAATAAAAGAAGAGGAGAGAAGGAAAGTCTGACGTCGAGAGCGATGTCGTTTGAGAGGAATGCGCTTCTCGTGGCCTGTGACAGGTGGAACGAGAGAGCAGGAGTGCAAAAGAGAGAATGAAAGAGAATGAAAGAAGTGGGGGTGATAAAAAGAGTCGCGTGGCACCAACCTGTCGCTCTTTTCTACTACGATGAGGGGTGCGAGTTCCTGAAGAGGTGGTTCCGCAGAAATACCCTGTGCCCTTTGCTTCCTCGGCCTTGGTTTAGTCGGTGTTGCTGGTATCGGTGATTTATAGGGCAAAACGCTTAGGAACATGTCGAGGTGGCTTCTAAGTTCCTGTATCTCAGCATCGCGCCTCGACAGGAGAACTTCCAGTTCTGCTATCCTGTCGTCCTTGACGCGTAGAAGCTCCTGAAGTTCCCGGAACTTACCCATCGTCGTAGTGACCGGTAAGTCGACTGGAAATCGTGCCAACGGTTGTTGCTGCTGCTGCTGCTGTTGGGGATCTTGATATTGTTGATATTGCAGATGAGGATGATCTTGGTGACGAATAGTGCCAGCGGTGTTGGCAGCGGCCGTGGCGACGGCTACCGCCTGATTCTCGGAGGCGTTCTCCTCGTCGGCGAGCCGGTGCTGCGTCGACGAGAAGCACAGCGAGTCGAAACACACGCGCATAGACACGCAGGCGTCGCCGATCGGCCCCTTACACTCGTTATTCTCGTTCATTCAAAATATGATATTAGCCTCTACTTATACGCGCTTTTTACGGCGCGATACACTTCTATACGCGCGGCGTACGATGTTATATCAAATGACGATTACAACGACAACGACACGACGACGACGACAACAATCACGACTATGATTAACAGCGATACTTGATCGTAAAGATACTACGTGCACGGACACGTTTTAAGAGGATAAAAACAGATAAATATAATAATAATAATAATTGAAAGTGATAAAAATACAAACCGACGGATTAAGACGGCTCTATTTTGTTCGACGCACCGTCAACGTCAATCGATCGAAATACTCCCGCGATTTCGCGCCCTCGCGAAAGAACGAACAGTCGAACGATCGACCGTCCTTTACGAGGGCAACACCACCAGAGCGCGAAATACTGACGACTGTCGTGGACCGACACTGTCGCCGCTCGGGCCACGATCCACATACTACGAAAACCGCGCACGAGCACGCACGAAAGCGAGAGCTCGGTTCTCTTCGGTCTAACTCGACTGACTTCGCCGATAACCCACCACCTCCTGCTAACTCTTTACCCTACCATCCCGTTCTTCTACTTATTCACTCATTCACTCTCTCTCTCTCTCTCTCTCTCTTACGTTACAATCACGCAACTACGTTCTTTCTATTCGCTCGCGCGACCACCGTCACCGCTGACTTAACACGATAATCACGCGCCTTCTCATTGGTCACCACTTGGCGCCACTTACAAACACCCATGCAATTCTTTCATAGTCGACATTTTCGAAATTTACTTTATGATCTTTTCCTCAGGTTTCATCGATTTTAGAATTTATTCAGAATTATGTAACTCTAATGTTTAAAAAATATGTAATAATTAATAAATTTAATTACCATAATAATTATGCTTACCATTTAGCTTAATCGTATTGTCGTTAAGAAGATCACATCGATACTGTTGTTGATTATTTTGTGGAATAACCACATTTTCCTGTCATTCTATTTCACTCTTTTTAGATCGATAATATTTTTTATAATAAATGAAAAATTGAAAATATAAATATATATAATCAAAGGTAAGTAATACCATACTGGAGAAGTAAAAAATAAAGATAAGATTTAAATGCCCCCGCTTGTTCTTTAAAATACTAAAACTTCATATGCTTTATCAATCGGTAATGACAGTTTGCAGATTTATCGACACTCGATATTACAAATTATATTTACTTAATTTTGTTGCTTAAATTATTTTAATGCATTTTTATTTATAGTTAAATTAAATAATTACTATAATTATATTAAATGTACATAAAACATAATTTGCAATTACATGTCATAAAGTTGCATTTTATTTATATAAATTTTAATGCTATCTTTTATGAAAATATTATTACAATAATACAACAAATGTAACGTAGCACACAATTTTTTAGGTTACATTATTAACCTATTAATTTTATTACGTATAATATTATTAATCAATCTTATTAATTACATATCATTTGGTTGTATTTTAAATTATTACAGTATACGTAATGATTGATATAAAATATTTTACGTGTACTATCCAATAAATTACTACTTACCAAATGTAAAATTCTAACAAATGTGATTTGTTGACGTATAACATTTCAACTAAATTAAGGTTGTTATTAAAAATTATCCTAGTGGTTTTGCTGTCTTTAAATGATTGGCGAGAATTACAAGAGATTAGAGTAACAAAAATTTATAGCAACAAAATGTATTCGATAACTTGCGAAAGACGGAATGCTAATGGCAAGTGCCTTTTGATACAATTGAAAGTAAAAAAACTATATCACGTTGCACAAACAAAACAAAAAAAATTTACCCCCTGTGTAGAGGGCGCAAATACTGTAATCATTTTCGTTTGCGTACACTTTCCGCGAGAGGGTGCAGATATTGCTATCTCTTTGATGGTATTTTCGATGAGGGCGCCACACGTCGTCTATTATTGTACCATCGATTTTCTTCAATTTCTCTTATGGTAATCTTTGATTAAATTATTAAGTTCAATTTTAATGTTATACATGTATTATTATTACAGTAATTCTTTTGATAAATTGAAACTATTTACAGAAATAAGACGAGTACAATTTGAACTATAAAATGTTTTATTTGAGAAAGATCTCACTAGGGGTCTCCATTAGTATTCGACGATTTTGTCGAACAAAAAAATATAAATATTCATGGTTTTTAAAAATACTTCTTGTTTACGACTATTTGTTTTTATATTAGTTAAAAAATAATTGAAAAACACAAAGAAAAAGAAAAGGTATTAATAATAAATGTTAATTATTAATATTGTAACATAGAAAAAATATTTGAAAAGAAATTTACTTTCGAATAATAATAAATAGTAGAAAACTAATCTCTCAAAACCATAATACTAATTCCAATAAATTTTTTTTCTGTAGTCCATTCGACAAACACATTGTTCTGATATTCGAAGGGCTCGCACTGCGACGAAAGATAGTTACCGAGTTAGAAGTTCACGAATCGAATGCCCGAAGGGAAACTACGTGGACTTTTGTTGGAAGCTAACCATACGCACATATACATGCGTATGTAGTGGTTCTCCTCGAGGAAGCATAATGTCATAATAGAATAGCGATGTTAGTAATAGCGGCTGAAAGAGAGAGAGAGAGAGAGAGAGAGATAAAGAGAGAGAGAGAGAGAGAGAGAGAGAGAGAGAGAGAGATAAAGAGAAAGGGAGGTCGATTCGTACCTCCTGCCAGTTAGAGATAGTAGATGTAGGTGGTTGAGGTGGTAGAGGTGGTGCCGGCGTAGCTCGCGAGTCGGACCAATTTGCATCGCATTGTGTACTCGTTACGCCTCCATCTGCCGTCGGCTGGCACACACTCGCGCCGGCGTCGGGACACGTCGCGGCGATGTAACCACCAGTGTTCGTCCGCCCTGTACGCGTCCTGGCAATCAGCGCCCTGGGAGAGGAGCCGTGGAAACCGCGGAAACCCCCAACTCGATTATCGTTTCTGGCATCGTTATCGTTATTAGTCGCTCCATCGCCTACCTAACGTGCTAACCCCCTAATTCTCTCTCTCTCTCTCTCTATTTTTCTCTTTATTCCCTCCCTCCCTTCTGCCAGGAGAACAAAACCCCTTCTCTATATCACTCTCACACTTGTTCGTACCTTCAACTCCTTTTTCCTCTTTAACCTCTCGTCTTTCTATATTTCTATCTCTCTCTCTATCTCTCTTTCTTTCTTTCACTTTCTCCGTCTCACTCGACGGAGCCTCAATCTGATTATACGCTTTGTCAAAGCTTTAGCACCGGCAGAGAACCGATACCTTTCCATCGGTGCCGATGTACGTTCCCTTGAGTCCGTTCCGCCAGCTGCTTAATCATTAACATCGTTCCACCGTTACCGACCACTCACTCACTTACACATGTTCACTCACTTACTCGTTTTCGGAACCAGGATTCTGCCTTCGAAATGGTCTCGGAGATTGACAGAAATAGCAAGCGATTAATGCTTTCTCTATCGACGATACTTTCTCTTATTATTAATCGAAAACTGTTTTTGTGAATAAAAATCAATCGAAAACATTAAACGTCAAAGATAAGGAGACTTAGGGATATACGTATATGTACATGTATACATATCTTGCTGGACTTTGATCTTTAGTATATAGTAGCTTTGATCATGTTAATTATTCTTTGTTAATCAAACTTGGCCGGTATTTTAATCGATTGAAACCTTACAGCTGTTCAAAACTCGACTAACATATTTTGCGGCAATGTAAATATATTTACCTAGGTCGATTTTTTTAACGAAGACCCGTTGGCTAGTTAAATTCTTGTTCCCAAGAGATTAACTCGTTAAAGTTTTTGGTGTCAGAGAAAGCTCGTTGCAAATCTATTCATTATCCTTATTGAAATTGTGATCTTTCAAAATTTTTGACGTTCCTATTCATGCTTTTGTTCTTATTTTACGTATTTTCATTATTGATATTAATAAACGGTAAGATCGTAGAAAGGTTTCATGTTGATACATATCTCGAAAGATACAATTTTTTCTTCGTTTGTAAATTTCAGATAAACGTGAAGATTATCGTTCGAAGTTAGATAATAGGAAGATTTTCACAAGCATTTTACTATGTACAAAGTTTCTTCTATAAGTCGTTGCAGTATCGAAGAATGGAAAATTTGAAGAAACGTCTTCGTTCATCCCCACGGATGCTCGAGAAGTTCGCTTTGATCTCGTGCCTACTACTCATCCTTCTAAACCTTTTTATCTCTCCACCACCCCCCTCTCTATCTTTCTCTCTCGTTCTTTCATTCTTCTCTTCGTCGTTTCATAGTTCGTCCGTTCATGGCCCACCCTCGAAAATATCAACTAAACGATAACCATATTTATTATTCATTCGTCCGCTTCGTTCTCTTCTCTCTCTCTCTCTCTCTCTTGCTCTCTTTCCCCTATCCTTTCGACCCTCCAATTTTATAAAGTAGTTTTTCAAAGAAATTCGCGAACGCGTAACGCCGAGGGTGAGAAAGTCTGGCATTCGAGAGAGAAAAAACAACAGAAAAAAAAATAAAAAGAGGAAGAAAGAAAATTATACTTATGGTTCATAATGCGAACGCAATGGAAAAATTGGATTTTTTTTTTTATTCTACCTTAGTTGTCCCTAATATATTCGAGTTAAATCAATTTCATTAAATGTTCCATGCATTCTTTTTCTCTGTAACGTCGAAAATTAATAACATAAAATACGATTAATTAAGCAAATTTACACGTTCTTACTACGTTTTTCATATGCAGTCCATAATTTGATAACCAATCCGAGTTACGTTTGATGAGAAAAAAAAGAGATAACCGTGGTGTTAAGTTTCCATTTGCTAAAATCAACTTCAAATGAAAGAGAAAGAGAGAAAGAAAAAAGAAAAAGAAAAATAGCAAGCTTTGGTTCAAAATGAATTTTCGTGCTTTAGAGATTTTTTCAAGCGCTATAAAAAGTTTTCCGAATATTATTTATTATCTATCTCTCTTTTTCGCTCGTGCGAACTCTTTTTTTACAGGCTATGTGTAAAAATGATATTTACAAAAAATGTATATTTGATCGAGCTCCGTTTAAAAGTAATAAAAATATTGTCTCTTATTACTTTATTTCGCGTAGCAGAAAGGCGCCAAGCTTTCGATGTCCTATCTAGTATAAACGTAAATATATATATGTATGTATGTACATATGTATGTGTAAATATATATATATATATATATATATATATATATAATACATATAGATATACGTGCGTAGAGGATGACAACTTGATGAATCGATATTTCTATTGAAAGCGGAATGACGTTGCAGAGTTCGTTTGCGAACATTCGAGGAGGAAAAATCGAGTCGAGAAAATCCCTGCAGAAAACGAGTAGAAAATAAAGACACCTGACATATCGCGTTATCGAGATTAACGTGAACGTACCTAAGCCCAACGGCTTTCGTGCAGAGGATCGAAGGGATGCTGCTCGTCCGTCGAATTTGAGATATCAGTTACGCGACTGACCTATCGCGTTTCCGATATTTTAAAAGCGGATCAAAAGATAATACCTATTCTGATGATAACTTTTTTAAATATTTAACATAACATGTATATATACATAATATTAGCAGTAATTAATTATTATTACATAATAAATTATGGTATTAATTATTATAATATTATATTTAATTCTTTTATGATATTATATTATTATAATTAATTAGGAGAATAATGAATTATTAGTATGTAATATAATATTAACAGTATAGCTATAAAATAGGAGTAATACAATTTTATTAGAAAGAATAAAATAGAATAATATTGTTTTATTATGTTTTATCCTTTTTCTCGTATTTGCATTTTAATTGGAATTTCCCTATTGAATGTTAGTATATCAGTTAGTTACGTTACGCGTTAGTATAAAACTTGTTCGAATCTATTCACGCCTGGAGAATAATTCAATCGGCCGTGGAAGACGGTCGGGCGGTCTCATTTCCCAAATGAAGCTAGCGACTGGCATATTACGTTTAATCCGGCTCATTTTGTGTCTCGAGAGTCGAGTCCTCGAAATGTCTCTTGAAATTCCTATGGGGATGATGGCTGAGATTAACGCGAACCACCAGATATGCCAATTTGTAGCTCGTTTCTCGAGATTACGACATTCTTCGTTACTTTCTTCTTCTTCTTCTTCTTTTTATTCTCGTATTTCTTTTCTCTTACCTTTTAAGTAAGCAAAATTTATCGAATTCATAGATTACCGTTTTATCACAGGCGACGAATCCTTAAAATCAATCTAATAACGAACGTATTCGTGAGTAAAATACTACAAAATGATTTTTACAGTGCCTTTTCTTATCTCATTCTTCATTTTCGTTTTTCCTGATCCAAGTATTAAGATGAAGGGATCCGAACGAAAAGAGATATGGATTGACGAACGAATTCCTTGGGTGAACTATTTCTCTCTCTCGAACAGTCATCTTTTTTCACCCTTATTGAGCTGTCACATCCATAACCGAGTCTTCATCCCTGTGAATCCTTCTCAGAATTCACTTCGTGGTTTAACAAACTGGATTCATCAAAGTCGACATCTATCGATCGTTTACATTAGTTTGTCTACTGCTTATAGATAACAATTTGTTCATCTGAGATTAGATTTACTATATTTGATTTTTTTTCTTAAGCTATAATATTTACATTAAATTAAAGGATTATTTTTAACAAGTTTGTTCAAATATTTTACGATCAAAATATATTAACCGATCGTACAAACATATCAGTAATGTGATCGACTAATGGCTAGAGAGCAGAATGAAAGGGCAAAGATAAAAAGATATATTGACATATCCCTCCGATGAGTATCAAGAAAGCTGTAGGACCATGCCAGGATATTCGCTATATTGACAGGAGAAATCCCGTGCTAAATCATCCGTCACCCTAAAGTTCAGCCCGGTGGCACGAACTTAAGTCCCTGTCTGTCTGTCTACCGTCACTCAAGGACACGTTACGATCACGCCCCCTTTTACCACAAAGCTCTTTCGCAAAATGGAGTATTATCTGAGGTTAATCGTATTTAGAGGGTCGAATTTATTAAAAAGACAATGTTTTAAATCGACGAGAGTTAGACATTAGAGCTAATTGTAGATAATAATTGATACTGAATTAATCTCCTTAAATACGTTTTTATCTAATATCGATCAAAGCAATCAAAACTATAAAAAGAATCAACTCTAACACGTTAGATAGTTTTAGTAAAAGAAAAATAGGATCGAGAGAAAGAAAAAGGGTAGACGAGCAAATAAGTTGACCTAATAAAAGATTATTGGGAGAAAAGATAGGAAGAAAGAAGGAGGAGGAAAAGAAGAAGAAGAAGAAGAAGAAGAAAGGAGAAGGGTAAAGGAAACTACTAGATGGTGGAAGAAGTCGAAGGTGGCTGGCTCGATGCGGCGCGCGTTGCGACGAGCCACGCAAAATTCTTTTGCTACCCTCCCTTGCAATTCTTCGTTCGACGGAAGCTAGAGAAGCTTCCACCACCAAGAACGCCACGACTACCACTCCGTTTCAGGATCGCCTCTTTTCGTCCTTCTTCGCCCTCTTTCGTCGTTGCCGGTCGCATCCCCTCTTTTTCTCTCTTTCTCTCTTTCTCTTCATTCCATCGTGGATTCCATCCTGGAACACGGCCTCTCCGCGTTTCGCAGGAGGAACATGGCTCCCAGGCAGGATCCATCCGTATAGCAGCCACCCCTCTTTCTCCTTTACTGGAAGAGCTGTCCCACCCCGTTACCGCTTGGCCCCTCGTTGCATTTTAAATCAAAGCCCCGGAGGTAACGCAATCACCAGGCATCACGACGCTTCCACAATTTTCTACTTTAAGCTACTTTATGTATTAGTAGCTACCTCTCTGCCTCCGACCGTTTCACCGACCCCTCTCCTCTCATCTCATCTCGTCTCATCTCATCTCATTTCATTTCATCTCATCTCATCTCATCTCGTCTCATCTCATCTCATCTCATCTCATCTCATCTCTGCTCTATCTCTCCTTCCTCTTCTTTCTTCTTGTTTCTGGTACATCGTTCAACCGAACAGTCTTTCCAGCATCATCACCACCACTACTACTACTATCACCACCATAGTTATGTTAGTCTACTTCTCTCTCCTCGCCATAACGCTTCTTCTTCTTCTTCTATTTTTCTTTCCTTCGTCTAGAGTCTATCTTGTACGCTTCGCTGGTTCCTCCCGCCGTTGAAGAAAACTCTTCACTTCTCATCCAACAGCTACCTAACAAGGTTATTTTATTAAACAACCTCCGTTATTCGCTTGCCAATATAGCCGGATTCTACGTCGAAAACACTATTGGACGAGCGAAAATTCAACAAACGACCGGACGAATGCTAATACACCTAGACTGTCTGTGCGTTCACTGAATGTTGTGTGAGTGTCGTGTGAACTTCGTGGGATGATTTTATTTGTATAAATATACTACCTATGTAGGTAATACAAGAATTATTTTGTATCAAAGATACAATGTAATAATAGTAATACTACTATGTTACATTTTGTATCAAATTCTTGTATCCTTAACTGTTTTAAGGATTTGATAGTATTACAAAAGATAAAGAAATTCTTTTCAGTGACTATAAAATGATCTTCATAGATCGCTGTTGTGGTAGATTAGATGAGTTATTAATGAAGCGAATATTGTCAACATGTACAGACACGTTGACGAAGCAACGACGATAGTGAGATGGATAATTGAACATTTTCGGGACACCCCGTGGCAAATTGGATGGATAGAGAGAGAGAGAGAGAGAGAGAGAGAAAGAGGGAATGAAAGAGGAAGGGAGAGAAGTAGAGGTTCTAGGGATAGTTAGGTATGTACATGCGATGTAGGTATAGGGTGGTAGCATGTGGCATGTAGTTCGCAAGCGTGGCGCGGTGTAATCCAGTCACCACGTAACGCGATTATCCTCCTAACTCGGTCTCTTTCTCTTTCTCTCTCTCTCTCTTCCTTTATTTCTATCCCTATCTCTATCCCTCTATCACAGTTCGGTTGGTCGGTCGGTCGCGCGCGCGCGCGCACCCTCAGCACCATCCTATCTTCCTTCCCTTTCTATCTCTCGTTGGAAACCCGAGTATCCCTCGAGGGCATAGAGAGAGGATCGACGAGAAGAACGAAAACCTGCGCGTGGATAAGTGCGTATTCGATAGATATCATTGAATAGCTAGTTGGCTATTTATTCAATCGGTAGAGTTAACCATTGTTATTGGTGAATGAGCTTTCATTTTTCACCTCAATCTGTTTATTATACTTCATTCTTTCTTTTTCTTCTTCTTTTTTATATACCTTATATTTTATTTTGATCCTTTTTTGATTTAAACAGAAAGGGACGAACGAACGAACAAATTAACGGAGACGATCCCACGAATCAAGAACGAATTTTAATTTTACGTTTTATTCTTTATGCATGCTAAATTCAAACTTTATGTCGACTTGTTGTTATATTGTTTTCTTCTATAATATGTATCTCATTTTACTTTTTCTTATTTTTCTTGTTATTTTTACTATTTTATTGTGAGACAATATAAAATACAGTATCTATTGATTTTTCACAATAAGTGACAATCTCGTGAGTTATCGAATTCCACAAAAGTTCGGGGTATCTATTTGATACCGAGAGGAGTTGTTGGAAATGAGATTTTCAGGATCAAGCTTGAAAGAGAGAGAGAAAGAGAGAGAGAGAGAGAAAGAGATAGCTCGAAAGATATGCTAAAGAAAGTAGAAAGCATTGAAATCGAGTAAGTAAATAGAAGAGAAATATTGGAAATAACAATAAGAAGAAACGATGCGTGAGATAAAAATGTCAAAAGAATATAAGAAAAAAAAAATTAATGTAATATGGATATATCGATAAGGATGTTATAAGAAAGATAGGATGATAGTATAGTACGGTATAATACAGTGGTCGGAGATAGAAAAAGCATCCAATCTTCTTAACGGAATGAATAAGAAACTTAGAGACGTAGATACACCTGATACATAAGAGAATCGTTCTGGACGAGGGGTAAACACGATTTACACTATGATGACTATCATCCTATCTTTCTTTTTCTCTCGTCGAAAAAGAAAAAGTTCAAGCCCAAGCCCAAGCCCAAGCCCAAGCCAAGCTATGCTGTACCCAGAAAGTAGAGGAAAAAGAAAGAGAGAGAAAGAGAGAGAGAAGTAGGAGGCGGAAAAACAGGAGAGAAGACTACTAGAGAAGAGAAGTAGGGATGTTTGTCGTACGCGTTATTTGCCCAATAAAACCACGTGGTGGGCTACGCGGCAGCAGGCTCGCGTCTCACGAACGAACGAACGAACGAACGACGAACGAACGAACAAGGAGGGTTAGACGATCAACGTGCTTGAAGTTAAGGATGGGGCGGAGGATAAGAAGGAGGAAGAGAAGGACGAAGGAAGGGAAAAAGATAGAAAAAGAAAGAGATATAAGAATGGGATGAGGGGTGAGAGGGTTGAGGGTTGTGGATGAGATACAGAGAGCGAGAAAGAGAAAGAACTATAAAAGGGATGGAAATAAAAACTGGAGAGGGGAAGTTAGAGAGAAAGAGAAGCAGAGACCGAGAGAAATCAGAGACCACGCCTTACGAGCCGGTCGGCGCCTGCGTGGTTCCGCCTATCGAGCACGCTTTCCTTCGTCAGCTATCGTCCGCAGGGACGATGATATCGTCCGTGACACCGTACGCGAACGCACTACCGAGTTGGATCCCATTCGTACGGATCTCATTCGATCACGCATACGATCTTTACCGAGTTGTTAATATTTTTATTTGCATTTACGATCTATAAGTAATTATATTTAGTTCGCGTTCTAATTCTATTAATCGACGGTATAGATGTACTACACTTTTTTTTTAAGATAATGTATAGTTCTTTTTTTTTATCAATTTGCTAATTGCGAACATTGAACTTCGATATACTGTGTGAATTATATTATTATCTAATAACAAGTAGAGGCATCTGCTATCTCGAGAAGTCTTTATTGTTGTTTATCATCTGTATGTAGTCCAGGTGTTAGTTGATAATTGGTTATCATCCCATCGAAGATGCAAAGAGATCCACGTGAGCGACTTTGTTACTTTGATATCTGAAGATTATTTACATTGGCACACAGCTGGCACTACTTCATTCAAGATAAAACGTTCTACGAACTATCTATGATCTAAAGATTCTATTTCTGATGAAAGAAATGTTGTTAAACGTTACGATTTTTCAAGAAACTGTAAGATTATTTTGCAAATATTCTTTGAAGAACGAATTTGAACGATCCGAAGAAGATCGAAAGGATCAATAGAAGATCGAATTCGGTGAGTGACGATTACGAAAATACGAGAAATTCGAGGAAGAGATTTTAAGTACACGCGGACTGATTCGCGCGCTTTCGAGCGCCATTGGATTCGCGCTAAGGGCGCGAAAATCCTTCTAGTTCCGCAAACTTGCGGAGGAGATCGGGAAAGTGTTGTTCAGTCACGAGTCCAGGATTCTCACCCCCGGAGGCGGCACCATCTCGCCCGGGGGCGCGGGGCCACCCGCGAGCCCTTCTTCGGGACACTATCGTCAACAAACGCACAGTCCACCCTTGGTCAAGGTAAATGAAACTTTACGGTATTTTTATTTTCTTTTTTTTTTAAACGAACATTTTGATTTTCTTTATTTATTTAAATGAGAATTTCTTTATTTTTTGTGATGTTTTTGAGATAAGTACGTGTTTCGGTATTGTCCGTCGGATTCCTTGAAAACTGTCATGAGAAAACAAAACTCAATCCGTCGCTATAAAACGCCACAAAATTCCTCCAATTTTATGTTCGCAAAGAGTCTCGTTGCGCGTTCATTCCCCAAGAGATTGAATAATGGTCCGGAAGAGACGCTCTTGCTTTCAGTCTAAATATAGTCACTTTATTCATGTAATCGTAACGCGTAGTTAAATCGTTGATTTTATTCAAGTCTATGCGCGAAACACGGTAAGATATTATTCTTGATTGAGATTATCTACATTCAATATTTTTTGAGACAATTCATTATTTGTGTTTGAACAGAATATTAGATATAATTCTTTGAAATAAACATGATACGCGCGATATCCTGAAAACGTTTCCTTTAAAATCACATAACGATTTTTGCGGAGTGAGAGAAATAGGAAACAAAAGTAGGAAAAAGAAAACAATAAGAAATAAAAATAGTGATAAGAAAGTATCATGAGAAAGGTGATTAAAATGGATAGAAAAAAATACTGAGTCTAAATCAATTATACTAGGATGTATCCTTTTAAAATAAATGCGATACAATGCGGTAAATATTATCGCATTGAAGAAAAACCATAATCCCTTTTAATAACGTGAAGATTTTTATAAAGTGTGAGAAATAAAAGAGAAGTAGTAAAAACAAAACTTTATGAAATAAAAATAACAACTTAAGAAATACATTAGAAAGGAGTGGGAAGAGGGGAGGAAAGAGTTACAGATTCAAAATCAAGGATACCCATATCTTGTTAACGCAATACGATAGGTATCGCCATGATAAAAAAAGGATATTCATTTTTTCTCATGATCACGTAATGACAAGAGGATTTATATTGAGTAGAAGAAATGTGAAGAGGGAAAAGTTAGGAGAAAAAAAAGAAAATTACAAGAAAGAAGTAGATTGAGATGCGACCGAGGACAAAGTGAGAAGAAGAAATAACGAGAGAAATAAAGAAGAAGAAAAAAGGGAAAAAAAAATAGAAAAATAAAGGGGAAGTGAGGCTTACGATGATGGGTATAAGGGCGGTTGTCGCGGCTCGTTTTCGTCAGGCAGCAGAGGGAAATCCCCCGGGGTGCCAGCCGTGCGGCAGCTGTCTACGGCGAAAGCTCTCCTTAGAAAAGAGAAAGCTCGTTGGAATTTAACACGGAACGATTCTTACGCTTTTAGGATTCTTATATTTTTCCTGATATGTTCATCTTTCATTGTCGGATACCACTCGACTAACTCATACGAGACACCCTAAGATTATTCTTAAGATTATTTTAGTTAATGCATATCGGTTATTGATTTCAAATTATCAAATAAAAAGAAAGAAAATAAACTATAGAGAGAAACGTTTGTTGGAGGAAAAAGGGTCGAATGGTGATGCAATTAAGAATATTCTGATTAATGCGTACCGATTTTCAATTTCAATTCCAAATAAAAGGAAAATAAGTATTGAGATATACAATATCAACAAAATAAGAATAATTGGTTATCGAGTTTTCGCCATAGGAATAGCATTGAAAGATTTAATGCGGCCCTGTTTAGGCACACGCGCCAACGTCCGATATTTTCGTTGTGATTAAGCTCAATTCACTGTTTCTTTCTCTCTTTTTCTCTTTCAATAAAGAAGCAAAGCTAAGGAGAAGACGTCGCGCTAAACTGCCGCAGCGTTGTTCGCTCGCGCTGTCTGCCATCCAATCCTGCCAACTTAACCTCATTAATAAATTAATTAGATATTATTGTGTTGGCAGCCAGGGAGGCAGCTGCGGGTCTCAGTCTCTTCGCTTTCTTCTCTACGTTATTCTCTTTCCTCTGTCTCTCTCTCTCTCTTTCTTTCTTTCTCTTTCTTTTATTTTATCTTCACAACCGAACGAACCCGCAGATGATGCTTAGAAACCATGTTCGCGAGGTCGAGACCCGTGACGTCATTTTTTCTCGGGACGACAATGCGTCTATATGCTTCTTCTGCCTATTTGCTACCCGCACATTATTTTTTTTTCTTCAACCTCTTGCGATCATGATCTTCAGCGTTTCCCTTCACGAGCTTTTAATTTCCTATTATCACTTTGAAATCGAAATCACGTTTAAATATATATGTTTATTCAATTATTTTTAATATATATTGATATATAGGGTCTCTCAGTATGTTCACGCCGATTTATAAATATATTTTTTAATATACATATATTTTTTTTTAATATACATAAATTATATTTAGTATTGAATTATCTGGAAAGTTCATGTTGATTTTGATAAATATGTATTTATATGAAAAAGAAAGATAGAATATAGTTTAATAAATCGGTACGAACTTTTTGGGGAAAAAGTAAATCAATGTTTATTAAATAAAAATATACAATGAGTGAAGAGAATATTTGTACCCGCTCCCGTTGTAAATTTGATATAATTGGTATTTGTTTGTAATGCGAAGTTTCAAAATTCTTAGGTATACACATGATTGCTTATTTTAGAGTTATTCAATTTTTAAATTGAGATAAATTTGATCACAAAAGAACATTTCATTCTTAGAGGGATATAATTTTACTTAAATGTGATCATAAATTAATTTTACAAGAGTATTTTTACCTATGTAAGATGTAAAATAAAATACATTTATTATTTTTGTAAGTAGTACTTGATTTTCATCATATAATGCTTTTGAGACGATTGGATATATCTTGGGATAACACACTTTTTGTTCATTTAAGTAAAATTATATTTCTCTATCAATAAAATGTTCTTCTGGAATAACATTTATACTAATTTAAAAGTTTAATAATTCTCAGCGGCGCTATGGTAATATTGGATAGATATGAGAAGGTCTTCGTAGAGAAATGACTCGAACCCAGAAAAGGAGAAATAAAAAGATACATTAATAATACTAATGTAAAATATATTACTGTGTATAAAAATTGTGATATATTGAATTATAAGCAAATATTGATTGTTTTAAATTGGCGAGTACAAATACTTCTGGGACTAACAACTGTATATCAATTTATGTAATTTGTGTTCGATGAACGATAAAGTCTTGACGATACTAAAGTGATCAAGTTGGAAGAATTAGATTGCGTAGGAAAGAAAAGGTCAACACTTAGCGAAGGTCGTAGAGCATATCCTGGTCAAGGAGTCGCTAGTCGCGTTGCTGCTCATTACAAAGTAGCATAGCGACTGGTAATGACAAAAAGCACATGCAGCATTATCATTGCGGAGTGTATGGCATTAAACTGTAGGGGGCCAGGATTAGGATGTCGGCCATTACCGCGCGTCACTGACCGTTTATTCTACGCCGTGCACAGTGTGGTGACTTCCTCTAGACGCGTATGTATGCCTACATAACCAGAGGATGAGGACATTCGCGAGGTCGCCGTGAGCAACCTCACAAATCACACTTCACCTTTCTATATCATACGTTTTTATTAGAACGAATTTCTTCAACCTATGATTACTAAGTTTTTCTTTTTTTGTATATAAAAATTACGAATTAAAAGTTTGTCTACGATAAAAAGATTTTTCTACAAAAAGAAAAAGAAAATAGCTTTTCGAGGGTAAAATGAATTTTTGTTTAAACTAACAACAAAACAACAGATAACTAAATTGACCGATGTTCGGCAAATTTAAAACGATATTACCTAGATATTATATATATGCACAGATACATATTCATATATATTTATACTTATATACATATATATATATATATATATATATATATATATATATATATATATATATATATATATATATATAGTGTTGTATAGCGTACCAAGAGAGGTCTTTTACATGCTAACGGCTCGCGTAGGCGTAAAAGGGAAGAAAATTAACTGTAATAAGCAAATTATTTAATATAAGGAACGCCGGCACGGTCTCTCGTGCATGCAGATACATATTACAGTTGGATACAATTTACAATTTACAATGTAATTCGTGGATATAACAATATCACTTCGAGCAGTGGTATCAAAATGTATTTGCATATCGAACAAAATTTATGATATTTTAGTGGTACGCCCGTTACTCCTCGTAAATATAATTTTTCGCGTCCACAAGGCACCGCGTGACGTTCACGCGCGCGCGCGCGCCAGCAAAAGAAAAAGAGAGAGGGAGGAAAAGAGTGAGAAACATTGAGGAGAGGAGGGACAAAGTCGGAAAGATATTTTATCTCGTACGCGCGAGCCGGGGTTCCTGTCGGAAGATGGAGAGCGATTTTAAACGACGTAGGCTAATTTCACGATTGGAAGTGATTATCACGATGATTGATCGCCCCTAAGCACTCTGATTGCCCTTAAATTGATGTAACCGTGTAGAGAGATAGAGACGAAGAGACGAAGAGAAGAAAAGAGATGTAGAAAGAGAATGAGAGATATAGAAAGAGAGAGAGGGAAGGGAAAGGGACAGAGAGAGAGAGAGAGAGAGAGAGAGAGAAATAGAAAGAGGGGGAAAGAGAGTTATGTTTGCATCTGCAATTGGTCATTTCATTCCCGCGGGTATGTTTGGAAAAACTTTCCGTATCCGGTAACGTCGGGAACACCGAAATTGGCCCTTAATCGCGGTGGCGCCACGCGGCCATGAATAATTGGTCGCGTCAGGAACGAATTCGACGACGGATAATGCTGCAATCCACGAATCGGCGCCTATCATTTATTCAATGGCTCGTAGCTGGTCGCGGCCGAAGCCGTGGATTTGCAAATAGCATTAACTTGCGCCCGCGCGCTACCCGTTTGCGTACGTGTACGCGGGAGCTAGTGGGAGAATAAAAAAAGAATGACTTCAAAATGAGAGAGAGATAGAGAGAAAGAGAAGATATTTGCGGTCGAGGATCAAAGCGTAGCAGCAATTTCGTAGCGTCGTCACCGGGGCTTCTTCCTAAATAGCTTTTTTCCTCTCATTCCTCCTTCACCTTTTTTTTTCTTTTCATTCTTTTGCTATTTTATATCTCATTAATGTAATTCACCATGGGGTATGGTGGTAGATGTTTAGTATAACGCTTTTGTAAATAAATTTTTCTAAATTTGAGATAGTTCTCAAGCCCTGTTACATCTGACGATTTATTATTATTTTATCGTAAAAATAAATAAAAGAGAAAAGGTAAAAAAGATGATCGTTTTGATTGGATAGTTGTATCGATCTATCGATAGATCGATCTATCGTAATTCGATAGATCCTAACGAAGAATATTCGATACTTTACCGCCGAGCTTCGCTCACTTTAACAAACTTCGTTTCAGTTTTTCTCTCGCGTTCCTACGTATCCACCAAGGAACACCAGGGGGGAGAAAAAAATAGAGAAAGAGAACGATTTATATGCTCTCCAATTTTCCGTTCATCCTGCATACCGAAATAAGCGGGTTAACGTCGGACGAAATAGAATTTCTATCTGGACGATTGCCTGTTCGATTCTCTAGCTTGGACAGTCAGTGCAAGAGATATCAAGAAAAAAGAGAATGTAAAAAAGAGGAAGAGAAAGAGAAATATAGAAAGAGAGTGAAAGAGAAAAAGAGAGAGAGAGAGAGATAGAATCTAAGTCACGATTGTCAAATCGACGCGGTCAAGTATAAAACCTATCGAGAAGGGTGGGGGGGGGGGACTCCTGAGTTCAATAAATTACATGATAGCATAGAACTCCTCCTTTACCTACCCTTTCCTCCATTTCCTATTTCTCCTTCTTCTTGAAGGAATAGGAGGAGAAAGGGATGAAAGAGGGTAAAGCTCGTTCGCACGAGCGAACAACGTTGGCGCGAATTCACGCGGATGAAAGGGCACACGCGATACGCTGTACTGGACACGCCTGCTTTCCTCTTTTGGGCTGCACATCTCGAGTGTGAAAGAAGAAATAGATTCTGGAATAAGTTCGAACAAGGAAAGCAAGAAAGAAAGATAGAAAGGAAGACAGAAATATAGAGTTAGTTGTAAGGGAAGAAAAGAGAAGGTGAGAAGGTACAATTTTTCTCCCTCTTTCACGTACATACACACACATACATGCGCGCGTATATATATATACAAATACAACAGACATAGACACACAGACACACAGACACATAGCAAGTACTTCTGTTTTATGCTTTTCGACTTTTTCAAGATTTATCCTCGACGCTTCCTCGCTAAATCGCTTTCCGGGCTAAATTTACGGTCGGGCAATAATATAGTAGCGAACTGGTGTGCTTGTATGTGTGTGTATATATACCGCATATATACCCGTATAAGGATGTAAAGACCTAGGTACATCGTTCGTAGGTAAAAGTATAGGTAGAAGCGAAAAGAGGAAAGCAGCTCCAGCGGTCCGAGTAACGGGGAGGCTACATTCATTCTCGGCACGTTCCCGGTTTCTGCTCTAGCTGACTGACTGCTTCCATCTCTTCTTTCTCCTCCTGCACCGTATCTTCTTTTTCTTCTTCTTCTTCTACTTCTTCCACTTCTTCTTCTTCTTCTTCTTCTTCTTCTTCTTCTTCCGTGGCTATCTTTTATCTCGGGAGCCACTCACACCTATGTAACTTGCCACCCGTTTCGCCTTGCCGGTTTCACTTTATCGAACGCCCATTTCTTTTGTTCTTAAAAACAGAAAAAGAGAAAGAGAGAGAGAAAGAGATGGCTTCATTTTCGAGGACTCCCATGGCTCGAAAAATCCTTAAGTAAATGAAATGAATATTTTCCGATATTCGATTCTTACAATTAGAGATAAACGATTGGAAATTAATCCTCAGAGACTATTTTTATTTTCTATAATTGATTGAGACAATTTGATGACGAAGAGAGAAAATTAACGAGCCGAAGAGTTGTCGTGATCTGAACGATTGCTAGGCACGTGACCGAGTCGTATCGTCCACGCTGAGATTCCTATGAGAAATCCTTTTCCTTGTTGGACCTCGGGATAAGGCACGTAGAATTGTACGTTGGGGGAGAGAAAAAGAGAGAAAAAGAGAGAAAGAGATAAAGTCGACACGGTCGAATCCAATCGTCTAGGGGGCGCGACGTATTGGATCAAATTGGCGCATATCAAGAGAGGTGGGGTGAGGGAGACAATTGGAATATAACGGATCCAGATCTCGTCTGGCACCCAGCCGTTTCCTTGGCTAGTTCCTTTAGAAATGGTATCTTGGGAATAAAAATGGGAACTGAAACCCTTCGTTTGATTCAGTCTCTTGTTTTTACTTTTTCTTTCTCTTTTTTATTTTTACATTCCTAACTATTATTATTTTTTTCTATTAACTGATACTAACGTATCGATACTTATTATCTTTATTCGCGATGATGCTTAATTTTATTCAATTTGAAATTAACACATTAGAAATAGATTAAAAGATATCATATTTTTCAAATATCAATTAAAAGTGATAATTTCAAATGATTTTGAATTTAAAGTGTTAAATTATTTTATAAATATTTTATCCGCTTGCTTTGATTTGCTTTCTTCTTTTTCTTTTCATTAAAGTAATAATAATGATCATTGATTTACAAGAGACAAAAATTAAATTACAAATGTCTGAAATAAGAAAATAATTGACTGCCAAATAGTTAGGAATAAAATTCATTTAATTCGCAATATAATATGTTTCGTTACTCATAACATTAGGAGAATAAAAGAGGACAGGTTCTACCTCTTGGCAAAATAACATGCTTTCCCGTATAAAAACTTAACGGTAATGTTTTTTTTTTAGTAGCAGTTGAAAATTTTGTCGTTAGTTTTTGTGTTTTTTTTATTTGTTCTTACACACATATATAGCAAAGCATAATTTTGCCATATGTCCTCTTTCCTTGGACATGTCCTTTTTATTAGACCTTTAATTTCGGTCTAGTCGGTCTTTTTAAATATGCAGAAATATCAGGATTTTTACTTTCTCCACTTTTGCTCAAATTATTATTAGTATTATTATTATTATATTAAAACGTAAGAGAAATTATTTCTTTTCATGTAGTTGTGCGGTAGTAGCGGATAGGACTTATCCACTAATCCGATAAGCATTTAAAATTTCTGAAAGTAATAATATAAAAGCTTCATGTTGTAATTGATTTTTAATTTTTATTTTTTTTTATTTAAAAAAAAATGTATTACAATTTGTTTATTTTCATCAGGAAAGAAAGTAAGACTTATGCTGTTTTCTATTAGAATGTGTATAATTAAAACCTAATGAACCTATAATTTAAATATAATAATTGGTCTTCTTTTAATTCTCTTTTTCTTTCTTTATGAAATGCCATTTTGTCGTATTTTGACAAAAGGAAAATATGGTAACCCTAACATAGCATGTAGAGATATTAATACGTATATCTGTACATACATTCTCGATAAAAGTTTACCCTTGTTCGAGGTACAAGTACGTTCAAAGCTGACTCTACCAAGCGACTATGTAAGCGTAGAATCAATACGATCCTCCTCGTTCGGTGCACCAATTGAGCTCGTTGAATCTGTGCCCCGAGCCACGCGGTTACGTATGCCTAGCGCGACGTACATACACGCGCTCGCACACTCGGGAACGATCCATTTGCGATCGATGAACGCATTGGAGATGTGCGAGAATGAGAAAGAGAAAGAAATAGAGAAAGAGAGAAAAATAAAGAGAGAGAGAGAGAGACATACACGCAACGTAGCCACCAAACAAACTCATCCGTATAATTGGCAAATTGACAGATTAATTGAATCAGTGCCGATGCTTCTTCGGACGGAGCATCTCGTTCTCGTTCGATTGTATCTCCTCGATTAAGCTACTCGTCATGATTATGAGAGTTCTAGTATCTCTAAGCGCCTGTTTAAACATCTAACTAGAAACATAATCAGACAGTATATTTACAATCATTTACAATATGTGATCATAGATTTAAACAGAATTTAATGAAACCAAGACCTATATCTTTGATTATCTGATATTCGTATTAATTGATTATAAAGATTAGAAAAATAATAATTTTATTAATAGGTGAATCTAATTTTCTATGTGTTAGGAAAGTAACAAGTAAGAAAGTATCAAATAAAGTTTAACTTTTCTCTTTATTCGATTCCACCGCATTGCACACACACTCGTCTCGATACGAACGCACTCGAGCGAGCTTTTACGATATATATATACGTACATACGTATCTATTCACTTGACTTTTTTTTTCTGTTACTCTCTTTATTCCCCTTTTTTTCTTTCTCTCTTTCTCTTTTCGTAGAGTCCTCTTGCACGTTTGTATATACACACTCGACGGTTGACTGGTCCGGGTCTGTTCTGTTCTGCTCTGCTCTGCTCTGTTCTGCTCTGCTCTGCTCTGCTCTCTTAGTTCTCCGAGTGGCTCGTAGCTTTCAGTTTATTTCCCGCTCATCCATTTACGTTTGATTTATTCGGTTTAGCGCGTACGATCACGAAAGGCAACGCCTCGATAATCCGTCTGCGGCTGACCGCGCGATCCTCGTTGAAAGAAACGCGTGCGTAACCATTTTCGAGCTCGCCAATGATCTTGTTGCGTCCTATAATGGATATTGTTTAAACAAATTAATCGACTCATGCGTTTATTCATATCTAAATAATTCGAAGGACCACATGAATTGATACGATTATCATATATATATCTTGTTAGTTAGTCCATTTGATCGCTCATCAAACTTTATTATCTTTCGTAACGAAAATTTGTTTAACCCTTTAACCCCGCTTTGTATTATGAGATCATCACGGATATGATAATATTATTTTTTTCCATAGAACTGTTGAATCATCTCTGACGTGACACTTCGTTCACAGTTAATCAAACAAATCACTAGCAAAACAATTGTTTATTGAGAAATTCTTCTAAAATTAAACGCTTAAATATAATATATTTACACGTCTATACTATGAAAAATTCAATTAGTGTTTATCAAGAACAAATGAATTCGAAATCAATAATAAATTAATAAAACAACTTGAAAATAATTAGACTAACTGTTTGAACTAAATTTGACAAAGATGTTGTTATATAGATACATACTACTCTTGAGTATCGTGTAAACGTCGTCAATAAAGCATGAGTTCATTAGCTCCGTATGACGATCGTCGTCCCATGTCATTGTTTTTTCAAAACAGAATAGAACAAAGGGTGGGACGGTACTCGTAGCACGATTCTCGTGTTAGAGAAGGAACTACGACGTGTCCGGAAGGGAGGGAAGCAGGATATCGTGATGTTTCCCCTTGGAATCGTCGAGAGCGCGAATGCACCCGCCCACCCTTTTAGAGACTTCTAAAGGGCAGATATTCGCAGTGACATCGAACAAAGTGATACTTCTTTTCCCATTTCTCTCTCTCTCTTTCTTTCTTTCTTTCTTTCTCTTTTTCTCTCTTTAACCACCTCTCTATCTGCTCTAGCCCATCTACGTGTCTTCTCAACAACTATTTATCATGTACCCTCCTTTCACCCTCTCAATTAAGAGTTTATATATACAGCCAAGTATCGTGAAAGAAACGACCCAACCGATTTCGTTGCGCTCGATGGCCCGAAAGGTCCAGTTCCGCTTCCGGAAGTGTCTTTGCTATTGAAGCTGCATTTATGACCCTTAAATATCCTCTATTCTCCCCTAGGAGTTACGATAAAAGCTCTCTCTCTCTCTCTTTCTCTCTTTCTTTATCTTGCATCTACTGTTTTCATTTTCTCTTAACTTAATCGCTCGTGAGAGAAAAAAAACTACGAAATACGAATAAATCGAGAATGTCAGTCTTCCAACATTACGTTTTCAAGTATGAATAACAATATGAAAAAATGAATATTATTTTCCGTTACATGAATTTGATAGTTCGAGGTAGTAAAAGCAACTGAGAAAAAAAACAAAAAGAAGTAAAAAGGAATATATAATACATATACATATATTCGTGCTAACGTCAACGTAACGATCTTCTCCTTTACGTCCGCGTAATTTTCAGGACTTTGCCTTTAAACCAATAGTAAAGGGAAGGTAGGAAGGAGGGAGGGAGGGAAGGGAGGAGTCAAGGGGTTGCTCGAACGTGTGCGAGTAAAGAGGTTAGGGCACGGGAGAGCAATACCGCATGCAAAGTTAACCTCCATTAAATGCGTTAACTCAGCGACGAGCATGCTCCGATGCGCTTAACCAAAATACATTACACCGCACTCGACGTGCTAGGGAGGAGGAGAGGCGATATATCTATATCGTGTAAACGTATGCATGTGTATCTGTGTGAGTGTGTGTATTTCGTTATTCGCACCACTCGATAAGTAAACTATATTGCGATTAATCAAAATACTTTTTCCTCTTCTTCCTTTTTTGTTTTTGTTTTCGTATTTTTTTTTTACTGTTCTATTTTAACCACAAAGACAATTGATATTACGAAAGAAATTATTTCCTGATTGAAATTTCTTCTCTATCTAACAATAAGTCTATTACTAAAGTCCATTAGAAAAATACTGCTGCGTCATTTGGTAGAGGCAAAAAGCATATTTGCAAAAGTTAACCCTCATTGTACGCGTTTGACTCGTAAGAGTAGGACGCGTTTCGATATGCCCATACCAAAATACATTAGACACTGTTCTCTTCTCGTCGTCGTCGTCGTCGTCGTCGTCGTCATCATCATCATCGTCAGCATCATTATCATCATCATCATCATCATTATTGTTGTCGTTGTCGTTTATGAAGAAGACAAGTATAGAGTGAGGGACGATCCATATTATTCTTCCTTCTAACTAATTGCTCGTCGTGATGGTCGAGACGAGATGACCGAACCGCATATATTTACCCACAGTTCGTTTCGTCCTCGATTTCTCTTCAATGAGACGACATAGCGTGCTCTTAACCTTTTAACCGTTCATGCCGTAATATCATTTAAGAAGCCAATGTATGTACAATTGTGTTATATACGGCGCGACGCGTGTACTTTTGTATGCGTGTCGTCGATATATTTATAAAGATACATATATGAGCTATTTTCTTTTTTTTTTTTTGGTAAAAAAAAGTACCAAAAGTCACTACTTGTCTAAAAGCTTTTTTATTAAAAAAAAATGATATTTCAGTATCATTTAAATGAAATTGAAACCTAATGCATTCTGGAGTTAATAAAAAATTAAACATAACTTATATTAATATATATATGAGAGAGAGAGAGAGAGAGAGAGAGAGTCAATTTTTATATTGGTTATGACAAATTTTACTTTTCTTATAATAAAATGCTCTTTTTTGCAATAAAATTGATATCAATTTAAAAGTTTAACAATTCTAAAAAATGTTTTTGCGTAGAGAAATTTTTAAATATTGCATTACAAGAAAATATTGATTATTTTAAATTGACAACAGTGATAAAAATACTTCTATGACTCACTCTATACACATGTACACGTTTCGTAAATGATACAAATCGTACGTACTTTTCTTTTCATCCGCAAGATCATCAAATCGTTAAGTTAAAAATTGAGCCCATTAAATTCGGTGTATATATATAATACTTCTTACATCATATTGAAAAAAATATGGTACCTGATTATATAATAATTAAAAGAAAAAGAAAAAAAGAATTTCAACGATGCTTTTTTGGTGTCCTCTTCTCATTACATAGCCCGTTGATCCCGCATATTCTGTTTCGTCGAATGGGAGCGAAGGGCTCTCTTAATTTACGAGAGAAGATGCTTATTAAATTGTGTCATCCTCGAATAAGGGCTAACGCGCTGCATCCAATTTGTGCTGCTTAATTAATTCTCTCCAATACATCACGGGGACCGACCAATAAAGAAACCAGGACCCGACTATGCCAACGAGCGACGATGCCACCACAATATTGTCCCTAATGAAATCTTCGTTAATCGTGTCTTCTTCTAGTTTTCTAACGCACACAATGATGATGATAATGGTCAATTGAATGCTCAAGAATTTTGAGAAGTTTGCGAAAGAATTTCATAAATTTTAATAGAAATATTATTATGTATCAGGTTTAACAATTAATTCATTGTCTTGATATTAAATTCATTACATCAAAATCGCCATTTATTTTTCCTTTAAAAGAAGGATCAAGGTCATAGAAAATAACGAAGACGACATTTAAGACTTTTGAAAAATAAAAAATACACAATTAATTTATAAATAAACACTAAATTTGTTTAAAAGGCAACAAATTAACTGTTACATTGTGTAGATATAATATTATGTGTGTTTTTATTCTTGTTGGAAATTCTTTGATGATTATAATTTTAATGTTGGCTTCAGTAACGACATCGATTTTTTCTGATCGAATATAATAACGTACTTTATTGAATTGCTCTCGAGACAATGTGGTAAACAGGGCGAGTTATGCTAACAGGATTTATTCAAGAATTGATGGAGATGTATTGAGTTAGGCATACTCAGCTTAACAGCTCTAATCGTACATTATATAGTCATCGCAGCCGCAACGTACTTACATTATTATCAAGCCATACACTTGCATATGCATATATGTATATATTATATTAACTTATTTAGTGTAATATTCGTATTATGTAATACAGTGTGGATAACGAATCGTTCTTTTTACGATCGCGTGATTCCTTCTTGTTGTTTCTTAATTTTTTTCATTTTATTTTAAAGTTCTCACTTCTAAAAGTCCCAGACGAGTCATATCTTTATGTAACTCTTACTTCAATTATGGGCTGCGGCATGTGCATCGACTTTCTTTGGTATGTGGCCATGCGGTCGCCCTCGTAATTCCGTTATTCGTCTGGTAGAAAAGAATATGTCAGCAATTGGTGCAAATTGAGATAATTTAATGGAAAACTACATTTTTAAATTGAGCAATTACGTCGATTATCCGAGCGCCAATCACAGTGCATTGCGAGGCGAAGAACTAAAGCTTTGCGTTGTGAGAGTATTTATTAGAAATAGATTTTGTTTTTCTTCTATTTTTTATTGGAAAATAATTTACATTGAAATTGTTGATCTTGATCGTTTATTTTTTAATACATAAAATCGAATAATTTTATCTTTGGAAATAGATAAGATCGACGAATTATCGTGTAATTGTCGAAAGCTTTGATCTAACGTGAATGACAGGACGGAAAGCTAATTAAGAAATTATCGCCTTTAATTGCGATTCGTGCTATTTGCGCAATGGCGTGGCGGTACAACGCGCGCTATTGTCGTCGCGTGCCGAATTATTGGATGTTGACGTCATTGGAGCCACTATTGTAAGCCGGCGTCCCTTTGTTCGTAATTGCCGACACCAATTATACAATTAACAGTGCGTCGTAATGAGCACTGAGAATCATACGCTTTTGCTTCTTTGCCGATGCTTTTCGTAAAAAGTTTCGCACTTTCGTTTATTGTTTGTCTTTCATTATTTCTAATCTTTCCACGATTGATTTAAATATAAGACAAAATTTTGAAAGGGAGAAATTAAAATTAACATCAAGAAATAATAATATAAATAATAATAGTATTTTATTTATTAATTATTCATTATATTTTAGATATTTTAATCAATAAGAAGATTCTTTCCGTTTAACGTTAAAGGTTTTTATAAATAAATTGATTAAATTCTTATTAAATTTATATGTTATAATTACTATTAAAAGATATATCTATTTTTTCAGAATTAATTTAAAACATAGAAATTTTTTTCCCAATATCATTTCCATAATTATTTTAATAATCGAAGTTATAATATAGATAAAACTAATTTAAACGAATTTGTTTATAATTCGAGATTTATTTAAGGAAGTAAAAACGGTATATTTGTAGACTAGAAATGCGAATTTTGGAAGGATGAACGTACAATTTTTGATGAATAAAATTATTTATACATTTTGTGGCATACAATTTTGTGTTGACACTGTCTGTGTTCAGTCGAATTCTACTATTTGAAAAATTATGCTGCGATCATCAGGTTCATTCATCCCACTAATTATTATGATTATTGTGCGTTTTATTTACTTGTATTCTGCAAAAAAGTATTTATTTTGCAACATTTATTCGTTAGTATTTGAAATTGGGAGCTTTGGGAAAATCTGTATTTAAAAAGTATTAAAGCAATGTGAAAAACCACTGGTTAAATGTATTAAAATTACAATTAAAAGAATAAATAAAATGTATCGAATTTTTTCAGTATAATTCCAATATTAATAAATTTTATTCTCAAAATATTTCTATAATTATTTTAATCATCAAAGTTGCGATAGAGGAAAGAATTATTCTACAAAAATTTGTCCATCATTTATGAATTACATACTTGAAAAAAGAAATCAAAACATTTTTTTTCAGATAAAAAACGCGAAATGTTAGTATAACGAATGTGTAACAAATACATTGCGTGCGTCGACGTGTAAATAGTGCACGAAAGGCAAAGTAACCGCAATCCCTTCGACCCTTATGGCTCGCGTAGAAGAGTAGTAGGAAGCAATCGGATGATCGCACAATAAAACACTGGCATAATGTTTCGTCCGGGTGGTTGAACACCGCAAATACATCTTTCGACCGCATGCTGGTCTATTTTGGAAAGGGGATACCGCGTTCCCCTAGACTTTCGAAACTGAGAAAAAGAGAGAGAAAAAGGGGCAACGATGTTGGTGGTAGCCCTGACAGTATTCGCTCTCGTGCTTGAGGGACACCCGTAGGCGCCCTTCGTGGATTAGCTTCGCTACATTTCGTCCCTTCTGTCGGTGCGTATGTTCCATCGTTATGCATCTAAGTACTACTAAGTCGATAGTGTAAAAGCAAAGAATGATGCTCTCTGACGTTTGATTATAATCATTTTTGATATATGAAATGAAGTTAAATATCTGCATTTTACAAAGATTCAGAAGAAAATCATATATTTACTTATTTTATGTTTAAAAAAAAAACATAATTAAAAAAAAAGAAAAAAAGATATGAATTTGACATATGAAAAATAAACAAACAGAAGTTTCAAGGACGAATCTGAGTCTCGAGGTACTTAAATTCGTCGTCGCGTAAAGTTGCACGGACGAAACGAAAATTGCTTGAATTTCATTAAGTTTGGCAGCAATTACTTTTGATGACCGACACGCGAACGTAATTACGTTGGTGCAAGGGTCTGGAGGGAGAGAAGGGTAATAATTCGCTAATATCAATTTCAAATTTCAATTAGTATCATCTCGACATCCGCCTCTATCTCTGTTCCTGGACCCCACAGGAGCACGCCATGATCTAAAATTCAATTTGTCCCTTCGTACCCGAAGCCGCAAAGAGAGAGAGAGAGAGAGAGAGAGAGAGAGAGGAGAGAGAGGAGAGAGACGAGAGAGAGAGAGAGTTGAGTAGAAGAAGAGAGAGATATGTAGATATATATTGAGATAGCAAGAGGGGGATTGTTATAAAGAGGGGGCACGGAAACGAGATATGGATATGTATGTATATACATGGTGCCTGAAAAGACTCTAAAAACTTATATTTAACTTATATTTTTTTCATTTCTCTTTAATTTTCTCGTCAACGAGGTACCATCAAATCTTTCATCCCGACAAATTTAATAAATTCCGAATTAATGAGTCCTTGCGATAAGAATTTTGTTATTCAAATTCATAGTAAAGTTTTAATATCGTCTATATTTGATGTTATTGAAAATAAAAATGAGCTTGAGATAAATAATTCGTAGAACGCTATAAAGGCAAGATTAGACTAGAAAAAAGCGAATATAGTTGGTATACGGTGGTATTCATTCTAAAAAAAACTCGCGTGCACGTTCTGCTATTATATAAAGTGAGATACGGCCCTGTAGGCACGCGCATGCGCGACACACATGCCGACCTATTATAAATTGATAACTCCGCCGTTTATTAAGTTCCACGACCGATGCCCGCTTAGGCAAAGAGCCCTCTCTCTATGCTCTTGCTCTTCGCGTTCTACCTTTCCCTCTCTCGTTAGCAAAACTCCAACCCCCCACCACCACCGTTAGAGATACATACATTATTTATTTACGGGAGTTTACAATCCCTCTAATGGGGATCGGCGTAATCGGCCATCCAGCCATCCTCTCTCTCTCTCTCTCTCTCTCTCTCTCTCTCTATATATATATATATATTATATATATCTTCCTTTCTCACTCTCGAATTTCCACTCATCCTGTTCTTCCATTTTCTCAAACATTCACTTTTTGTCTTTCTCCTAATCATGTTTCAACTCCCCTACTTTGGAAAATCGCTCGTCCGTATAAGCCTAACTCTAAGATTTCCAATTCTTTTTTTTTTCTGAGAGAAAAAAAAGAAGAAAGAAGGATAAAAGGACTCTTCCTTATTTCTTACGGAACGTCACTTCTCGTAAATTCATTAATATGAACATTAATTTTTCTGAGAATTTTTCCACCATAAAAAAGAGAGAGAGAAGAAGTCAATTAGAGAACCCGCATTGTTGCAGATTGGATCTGTTCACGCGCATCAAACGAACAACCATCAGCATCAACATCTTCAACAACAGCAACAACAGCAGCAGCAGCAACAACAACAACAGCAGCAACAACAAACGCAGCAGTCGTTGCAGCAACAACAAACGTCGAGTCAATCGCAAGTGCCTGGTGGGGGAGGGGGTGGAGGGCCGGGGGGTGGTACGGTGGCCAGGGCCGGAGGAATGTTCTGCTACCACTGCCCCCCTGGTCTTCCGGCACCAAGACTTCCACCATCTTTGGAGTATCCCTTCGCACCGACTCATCCTTGTAAGTTCAATTCCTACATTTTATATTCTTCTTTCTCTTTATTTCACTTTATTCTTTATATCTAACATTTGAAATGACTCTAAATTCAAAAAAGAAAATATGCTTGAAAAGCCAATGGCATTACTACCATTGGATGTTATTTAATTCGATAAATATGACGGTATGATTATTCACGATAAAATTTATATCGCAGGGGTTGACTTTGGAGTTTATGCGACCGTAGGAAGGAGTTTTACATTTTTCAAACGGCTCGAGTATCGCACGCATATTCCACCGTCCCTCTTAATTCTCCCAAGAGTGTCTCGACTGTTCTGTAAAAATATGACTTTTCAATGGCGATTTAAAGGAGACTCGAAGGATATGATGTTGATGATAAATTATGCAAGATGATAGAAGAATATTAGAGGAGAGAAAATCGTGTTGGAAAGTAGAGAATAAATGTCTTTTTTTGTAGGTATGCATGTATATGTTTATATATACAGAGATGTATACGTGAAAGAGGGAGAGAGAGAGGGAGCGTGAAAGAGAGAAGAAGATAGTGTTACCGGATTGATTGTGTGGCACTTGCTCTGGCGGAACACATCGATGAAGTTACATTACCGACTAGACCGAGTTACGCAAAGTGGACGCTACAAACTGGACGGTCACTAAACTTAATTTGCACTTCGAACCAACTTCCGGTTAAACCGCGTCTCGACGGTAAAGCCGCCTGCCTGACGAAACTTCGACAGTAGTTTGCTTATTCACTGATCGTTTTCCAAGTCGAATTCCATCTTACTACGAATAAACTCGAAAACTCAAAGTCGTTTTACTTTCTCTTTTTACTTGAGAAAAAAGAAAGAGAGAGAGAGAGAGAGAGAGAAAGTTTATTGGAAAAACTGAGCAACGAAAAAGTGGCACGATACTGTAATTGAGTTATTCTTAGAAAAGGATGTTACTTTCTTGAGTTAATTATTTATGCTATTGCTGCTGTGATTTCGAAACTTTCGAATAATTCGATTTGTACGTAATCGAGGAATAGTATATGATATCTATAAACCAATAAACTTAAGCATAATAAATGAATGAAATCGAATATAATGAATAAATGTAATGTTAGAAAGTGAATGAAAATTGATATCTAATAAAACTCAAATGTAAAGATTGAAAGTAACGAATTAGACGTTAGTTTAGAAAGAGGGTTGTATGTAGTACATGAGAAATATTATTTTCTCGTGCAGACTCGTTTTAAAATAGAACTTTAGAAGGTTTTCGATGGAGCGTCAGTACCGTATGCGGTGGATGATTGAACAAATGACCTCGACGGAGAGAAAAAGAGAGAGAGAGAAGGGGGAAAGGAGGGTGGTGGGTGTCCTCAGGGACGTCCGGGCACCCTTCCAACTCCCTGTCCCCCCGTAGCCAATGCTACAGACCCCTCTTTGCCCCCCGTTGGGATAAACAGATTAGGTAACTACGTGATAAGTCGGTAAGTGGGTTCACTCCGGCCCACGGTCCAGACCTACCGACATTCGCTCTAACATCTAACTACCTCGTTAGTGTCATTAGTAACGGTCGGGGTGTCATTAGATTTAGTTCTACGTGTAGTTTTTCTATGGAGCATTCTCCTCTCTTTTTCTTTATGTCTTTCTCCCTCTCTCTCTCTCTCTCTCTCTCTTATTTAAGAAGTGAATGTTGTTTGCAATAGTTTCTTGATAGAAACCGTGACTTGCAAGGAATCTTCGCGAAGACCTATTTGATTTTTTTCAATTCGAATTAACGTGATTAGTTTCTAAATTCTTAGGTAGATCGTTGATTGAAAAATCTCTTGGAAGGTAGAAAGGTACCAACTAAGTAACTCAAAATCTAATTTTTGATGAAGTAAAAGAAGAGAGGCATAAAAGTGGATGAGGCTGGTAAATAAATGTACTGGTGTCCCAAACTGAAATCCACTCAAGATCTTAGATTAGAGTCGGGCGAAGGTAAAGCTGGGATCCAGACAACTCATACAACTCATCGAGAGTCGGCTTAATCCAATTTATTAGTATACCCGGAGTCCCGAACGGAGTCGGCTCTTGCCAACGACTTTTGCACTTGCGCGTACTCCTACACACACACACTCTCTCTCTCTCTTTCTCTCTTATTCGTCGTCTACTTGACGGTATCTTCTTTCAACGAGAAATAACTTAGATAACTTGGATCAAACATTTTTTTACAGAGTCGTATAATTTTGCAGATTTACTTGTTTCTTTTCTTTTCCTTTTTTTTTACCTCTTCATATTACCTACCAGTTTTCTTATTCTGCTCTACTATGATTTATCCCATAGTCAACGGAAGACAAAAGGTTAGGTAATCCTTGAAGAACGATAAAAAAAAGAGAAGAATAATCGTCATTGCACATAACCATCCAACAAAAATCCTTTTTATTCACGTCAAGTTTATGCGTTGCTACGTTTTCATTATGCTTCATTCAATGATTTATCCTGGTCTGCAGATAAAATAATCAAAATCAAAGCAAATTCAATGATGTAATATTGAAAAATATTTTGATTACGTATTGCAGTTGAAAATATTCTACAAGGGTGATTGAACTATTAGTTCTTTTTCTCTTTTTTTCTCTCTCTCTTTCTCTCTGTCGGTACCTGGAATTTCGATCCTTAATACAGCAACAATTTGATTGCTACTTTATCGAATCTATTTTCACGTATAATATAATGTTAAATCTTCTTTTCTCTTATATATACATATGTTGATGTTACTCAGTAACACTTTAAATATGTTTTCCCAAAAATATGAATTATTTCGAGTAAAATTTAAGGTTTTCACGATTTAACCGAATTATACAATTTAACACTGACATATACATTAACAAGAACTTTAAATGCAAATCTACAATGATTAAGAAATCAAGAAACATGTGATATTTGTCGAATTTTTTTCGATAGTTAAAATTATTACAATCTTTTTGATAACATATTACGGTAAGTTTTATTTTCATTTAATCGCAAAGTGACTTTATTTTCCTGTAATTTTATCATACCTAAAATGAAGATAACTAACATAAGAGAGAGGGAGAGAGAGAGAAAGAAATAGAAAGATAAAGAGTAGATAGAAGAGAGAACGAAATGGCATGAATTTTTATGAGTTTAGGAAATTAATTTGTGTTTTTCGTTAAGCTTTGGCTTAGCGCTGTGGTAATTAATTGCGCTGATTGCTTTGCATCATTGATGAGCGGTTCCGGGTTTCGTAATATCCATTCTCTCTCCCTCTTTCTCTTCTACCTATACTCGCTAATGTTTCTACCTCTCATTCTCTTCTATTCGTGTTTCTATATATCTGTAGGTACGCTCGAAGCTTTCGGTAAATCGCGTATTTTGGATTTCCGCGCTATACAACACAACCCTTTCGTGTAATCGTCTGGAAAATCTAAAATTGAAATTGATCGGGGGAACAACGTTTCTCTATAGATATTAACGAGGAGAAACATGTATCACTTTTTAATTAATCCCTTTGATAATCGGATCGATCACTTCCATATAAATACCTAGTACATACATACATATATATGAGTTTCTTTTTTTAAATAGTATAAGTCGAAATTTGAATAAAAATTTCTTATTATAACTAGTGTTAATATAAATTTATTTTAATTCTCATTGTATTTTTAATGACAAAACCAATACAGTATAATATCCTTAAACAAATTTGTTATATAAAGTTTCATTTAAAAGTGCAATTCCAAAAAGAAAAACTTATTTTTCTAAAACATTTTTATTAATTGTTATTTAATAGTAAAATTTATCTCAAAATAAGAATTAATAGATTTATATATCACTTTAGAAACAAATAGGTTATATAATATAGATAGATAAAAATGATCCGTTTATTTTTTTGATTTCAGATACCAGTTATTCGGCTTACCATCCAGCTTTGCACGGAGTCGGTGAGGATTCTTTCGTAAGAAGAAAACAACGAAGGAATAGAACGACCTTTACTCTCCAGCAATTAGAGGAACTCGAATCAGCTTTTGCACAGACTCACTATCCAGACGTCTTTACGAGGGAAGATCTAGCGATGAAGATCAACCTTACGGAAGCAAGAGTCCAGGTGAGTTTTTCTTTCTTTTAAAATTGCTTATAAGTGAAATTCACAAAATGAATACGAACAAAAATAAAATATTAAGTGTAGCAATTAATTCAGTACTTTAATATTAAATTCATTGTATCAAAATCGGCATCTTTCTTTCGTCGAGATAATCGGCAGTTGTCTGATTGAGATAAATTATTATTAGCGAAAATAATGAAAACTAATTTGAAAAATAACAGTTATATATTATAATAAATTTCTTTAAAAGGTACCGAATTAATTGCAACTACCTAATAAATGAAAAAAGAGTTTGGTGATTATGTCTTTGTTTATGGTGCACATAAGTACATAGGTCATTTGTAATTTTATTCCCATAACCGTGTCAGCGCTAGCCGAAAGAGAGAAAGAGAGGTAGAGAGAAAGAATGAATGAAAGAAAAAGAGAGAGAAGGAAAGAGAAACAGAGAGAGAGAGAGAGAGAGAATTATAGGAAGAAGCAAGCGAGAGTCGCACCCCTTAGCCCCATGAGGCATACTGACACCCTCGACCTGACGTAATCTCCTGACAGAGTAAGCCGGTAATCTCTGGGATTACTTTGTATTCGCGGCAACGTCCTACCAGCCATATTTACTCCTGCCGCGGTAATTCGCTCGGAGAATCCACGCAACAGCACCGATTCCCATTTAGAAAATCCTTTTGCCTTTCCCAGATAGATTGATGTTTTTCCTTACCTTCTCAGTATATTACCATATACCTTGGTGTGGTCAGTTTGTTTTCTTTTTATTTATTCATCGAAATCGTAATAATGGGATAATTGAATTTGTTTTAACACGTGATAAACTGTGATTAGCAATGATTGTTTATTCTTATAATTGATGAGTTATAGAGTTGTAAAAAAAAATCAATAAATTATTACATTGAATAAGGTTTTATCTAAATTGTACAATAACACAAATAAATTAAACAAAATGAAAAATATAATAAGATTATCTAATGAGACAATTATTAATTTAATCTTTAATCATTAAATTTTTATTGTAAATACTAGTGATTAAAATTCTATTTAGCTACGAGGTGTGTTAAAGCAATATTAATAAAAATGGTGCTAACCTTCTTATACTTTTTATCATATGCTATTACATATTTCGTATAATTTTAGCTTTTTTTTTCCCTACCAACAAAATCCATTTTAATCCAACTTATTTTCAACTTAGTAGCAACCAAATGCATTGTCAAGGGATACCGCGGTGTTGTATAACGAATAAATTCCAATGAAATAAGTACATTATTATTACTCATAAAACTTTTTAATAATTTATTATTATATAAAGCTTATAATAATAATAATGAAAATTTTATATTGGTCTACGGGTTACGACCTTACGAAAATTCTGTAGTAATTTTAATATGTTAAAAGGATCGAGAATAGATATTTCCTAAAAAAGATTTTCTCTTGCGTCAATTTAATATGCATTGTACAGGGGAGGCTAAAAGCCGAGAGGTAGATCCGATAGAAGTATATACAATAGACGAGACAAAGAGAAAGAGAGAGAGAGAGAGAAAGATAGATGCAGAGAAAGAGAGAAAGAGAGAGAGAGAAAGAGAGAGACTGAGAGAGAAGCAGCCATGACGTAATTACGGCGCAGACTCATTGTTTCATTAGCAAAGACAAAGGGAATCTGGAATAATGGACAAATAGGCGCGTTTATGTAGTGCCTGTCCTCCTCTTCTACTCCAATTAGTACCTCCTAGGGGGTGGAGGGGGACTTCTGCATCGTTGAGGCACGTTCTAAAGCGCTCGAATCGCGTACACGAATAACCATTGCACACTCTCGCGCCCAGCATTTATTCAACCTTGCATCGCTAGTTTACGCTTAGCCTTACCCCCATCATGCATCTGTGTATATATGTGTGTGTGTATAGTATTTGTCTCATTGTTTATTTCTTCTTTATCGTATACGAAGTATAAATAAATTTAATAGGAATCTGATTAATGAAATTTATTTCAAAAGAAATTATATTTTTCTAATTCAAAAAAATGGAAACACGAAGATAGTAAAGTTCATTTTGAGAGCTTATTTGAATAATTTCGTAATTATGTACAAATTAAATAATATGAAAAAAAAATGAAAAGTTAGAAGATCTGTACAAATTTGTAAATGAAGTTTTGAATATCTAATTGACAGAATTTTAACGATTACTTTTAATTCTTAAGGCAAAAAGAAAAAAGAAACATCATTCTTTAAAAAATGTAGTGTTTTGTTTTTTGACGTTAAACGACATGATCCTTAAGAGCAACAGTAATCACAGGACACTTTTAGGCTCAGGATTTATTCAACCTTTTATCAGTCCAAAAAAATAATAGTTCGGCCATAAAACTCGTTTAAACTTTAATGATCATGCATTTAATAGGAGTATAACTAGTGACGTTGAGCTTCTAGGACTCTGGTGTTAAAATCACGTTTTACTCAATTTTTTTTTTTTTTAATGAAAAGGGATACAATAGATACTTTTGTAGATACACTAACATTAATAAAAAAAATATTTATATTTTAATAACATTAAAAAATACGGTTTTAACTAAAAATATTTTTAAACTCGAGTCCCTGTGACCCGAGGTTATTAGTTAAAGTTTAAATAATTCTGTCATAATCAAATGGTATAAAGATGTAAAGAGAAAGATGTAAAAGTCATACGATCAATGAAAATATGCAGATGGATTCTTAACGAGTCAAAGATTTGCACGGTAAGCGCCGAAAGATTAAATACCTCAGTGGGTACGGTAAGAGTCAAGCCGTGGCCATTACCGACATATTTCGGATTAAATTCGTATTGAAAAGGGATGAAGAAGAACGCGCGTAAGAAATAGAAGAGAAAGGGAGAAAGAAAGAAAGAAGTATATATATAGGAACGAGTACAAGAGGGAAAGAAAGAACGAAACGCTCTACGCTGCGAGGTAGTCTCGAGGGAACCACGGCTTTGTTCCCAGCTATTACTCGCCCCCGCAACCCTTAGGATATTATTATATCTCCCCGTCTGCCAGCATAGCTACCCACTCTTCTAGTACCACCACCACTACCACCACCACCACCTCTATTCTACCTCTTCCTTCTCTTTTCGAGACCGTGCTTGCCTTCGAAACCGCACCGGCCTCCTGTAGAACCGAGCTCATCGTATTTATTTTATTAAACCATTTCCCAAGCCTCTCTCTCTCTCTTTCTCTCTCTCTCTCTCCCTACTACTTTCGAGCAACCCCCATCCCCACCTCCCGACGAAACTTTTGCCGTTGGTTGTAGTAGTAGTAGTAGTCGTAGTAGGAAGGATAGTAATTTCGAAGACTCCTTACTTCGTCCTCGAGGCATGGAATTTTTATACCCGCCAAGGATCGATTCGATATTCGCGTTTACCCTATTTCACACTTAACATTCTCCTCTCTTATCCTCTTTTCAAGATACCATTCTCGATATTTATCGATCGTTTAAAAAGCCATGAGACGCGATTTACGATCAGCTTTAAATTTGCTTACTTTCACGTATACACCTATAATGTATGTACGTTTATCTATGTATATATGTATGTACACATTGTACATATTATATACATTTGTGCGGTGAGTCACAGGAATATTTGTATATCTACTACCAATTTTAAGCAAGAAATATTTACTTATAAATTAGGTTCCAAAATTAATATATGGTTCTTTGAAAATAAATACTTAAATTTATTTTAAAAAGGCACCGAAAGAATTTTTACAATCTAATCTAATATTTCAAAAGTCTTGTACAAAGAAACATATTTTAGAATAATGAAACTTTTAAATGGATATCCATTGCAAAAGAGTATTTTATTTGACATGATTAATAAGAAAATTGATACAAAAGATGGCAATTTTGGTGGAATAATTTCAATATCAAGGCATCGAATTAAACTTCTGCACCTAATATTTATTTTCATCGCAAGACAATGCAAGAACTAAAATAAAAACAAAATAATATGTAGACGCCGAGAGGATGAGAAGAGCGTCGTTATGCTATAAGAGAGAAATAAAAAAATAAATAAAATAAACAAAGAATGACAAAAAAATAAAATAAGCAACGACGAGGAAACTGAGAGAAAGAGAAAGAGAAAGAAAGAGAGAAAGTATAGCTAGGTATAATAAAGTCTATTTCAGTTGGTATTATGTCAAGTTAGTCTCGTTAGCGGAACTCGAGCTTTTTAAAAAGCACTCGAGGGCAGTGCTTGCTGTTGGCTCGTTGAACATGCACGACGGAAAAGAGTACCTCGACAATCTTCTCCATGCACGTTCCTGCCTCAGAATGCCACCCGGTACATGCAATTATCCTTGCACATTCGCGAACAAGACGAGAAAACGTAGGCTCCCTCGCTTCCAACTTTTCTTTCTTTTGTTTTTCTCATTTTTCTCTATATTCTTCTTTCCTTGTCTCTACCACCCTCCCAGCCCCCACCGACAAAGCCAAGTAGTCGACAAAACTCAAGCTCGTTGACTTTATTTGAACGTCGTTATTAAATTTTGAATTAGGTTTACAAGCATAAATGGAAGCGATTTGAGATGAGGAGTCCCTGTGTAAATCCTGTAGCGTGTAAATTTTCGTTAATAAATGAAACGTTTTTATTCGTCGACATCAATTGAAGTTGAAAATATGCATTTTCACATGTATGCATATAATATACGTTACAGTGTGCGTATATACATATATATATATATAAATCATATACATATGTGATTTACCATTTTAACGAGAAAATTACTCGAAAGCATAAATAATAAATGCTTCCAGTGGAATTAATGGTAAAAGTGAGAAATACGCGGGTATTTTTGCAGGTTTGGTTTCAAAATCGTCGAGCAAAATGGCGGAAAAGCGAACGACTGAAAGAGGAACAGAGGAAGCGAGAGGGTGGAAATGGTGGTGCTGGAGGAACAGGAGGAGGAAGTACAGGAGGAGGGAGCGCTGGAAGCAGTGGAACCTTGGAAACCTCAGGATTGGCACCACCAGCTTCTTCGTCCGCTGGTCCTAGTCCTACTGGTCACGATCCTGAAGGTATATAAAAATAATGTAGCACAAAAATATATATATATATATATATATATATATATATATATACTTATATACTTACATATTGTATATAAATTACTACGACAAGTTATAGATCTTAAATAAGTAAGGATAAAAAAAGATACTATAATTTTACGTCTTACTTGGGCAGTAATATGATTGCTGTTTTACGATAGGTTGTTATGAAATAGGAAATTTGAATTGAATCTTTTTTAAAATTATTCTTTTATTTTTTTCATTCAAAAAATCGTTTATATCTTTGATCGAAAAAGAAAAAATAATTGTATATTCACTTTTTACATATTTAAATTGCAAAAGAGCATCTAGTATTATTTTATATAACTTTAAGCAAGGAATGTGTGTGTGTATTCTATACAAAAAAAAAAAACGTTTTCTGTTGTTCTTGCATAAAGCACAAAATAAGATGAAGTCAGAAAAGGTATGTAAAAGTTGACTGATTATGCAGGTACTACAAGTAGCAGTGCTGCTGATGCCGAGGACGTAGGACCAGAGGGTGCAGGTGGTTCGAGAAGCCCAAGTACAACATCCGCCTCGGTCAGTCCTCGGCCCCAGCCGAGTCAGCCGTCCCTGGGTGGCGTCTCGACGCCACCACCGACCCCTATAAGGGCGCCGCCACCACCGCCGAGCACCGTAGGGGGCTTGGGACCACCCGCTGAGAGGTAAGCTTTTAGCTTCGTTTGTATTTACGTCTTTAGGAAATATCTACCTCTCTTTTCTCTTTTCCTCCTCACTTGATCTTTCTCTACTAGACTCCTTCCATCTTCCTCTTTCTCTCCTCTTATCTCCCTCCCTCCCTCCTTCCCTTCCTTCCTCTCTCTTCCTCTCTTTCTCTACTAGTTCTTCTTTCTCATCCTACTTCGAGTTTTCCTTTCCTCCTAGCTTATTTTTCGTTCCTCACGAATCCCCACGATTTCAACGTACAAGCACCGCTGAACACGTCACCCGGATGCTGGATACGCGCCATTAAACTACCCCCTTGAAGCCGCCAACACTCTCCCCCTTTCTTCATCATCCTATTCGCAATGTTCGTTCTCTCTCATCGTAGACTAAGCGTTTCACTTCCTCTCATCCTTCTTCAACTCCAAACCACTCGTATAATCGCGATAATCGTCGGCTCGTTAAATCTCGCTGGTTTACACACATACGAGCTAATCTTCTTTCTATGTAATGGATCGTTTAGCTGTGTTATACTTTTCGTCTTGTAAGAGTTAGGTAAATTATTTCAATGATTTTTCTTTTCTTTTTCTTTTGTCATTCAAAATTCAATTCATTCATTCAAAAGATAAAGGAACAGGGAACAGGCCACTTGACAAATGATAAATCGCGACAAAATTTCAACAAAGGGACTCTCGACGGAAATACTTATTCCAACAAATGATCATTTTCCGAGTAATAGAATGAAATAAATCTTCTATTTCTCTTCTTCTCTCTCTTTCTCTGTCTAAAATGTTAGTTTTCTAGTATTACATATTTCACGAAAAAGTGGATTAGCTTAAACAGTCAAGAGGAGCAATGTCGGTTTAATAATGACAAAAAACAAAGCTGGATACTTATTTTTAAATTATTTTATTTAACTTTAAAATGGGGGAAAGAGGATTCTCAAATGCATTTTGTAATTAAATCTTTCTTCGTTTATACTTGTCAAAAGCACAAGATAATCGTACACTGATGGCAAGAAGATGAGAGATGAATGAAATAAAAGAAGTTAAGAAAGAAACTAAGAAGAGAGACAAAGGAAGAATAAGAGGAAGGATGAGGTAAAAGGAAAGGAGAGAAAGAGAGAAAGAGAGAGAAAGAGAGAGAGAGAGTAAATCCGACGGTTGCTCTACGTAATCCCAAAGACGAGTCTCCTCCATTGCATTGAGCCTAGGAAAAGGTAAGAACAATGTCGAAAATGTAGACACGTAGAGTACATTCGTACGAGTTAGATGGAATACAAGATGGAGGAAAAGGAGAGTATTTGTATTTGTATACGTATTCGTGTGTATATGTATATGCACGTAGAAGAAGGGTATGGGTTCGAAGAGGTGGATGAGGAAGAGAAAGAGAGAACGGTGGAGAGAGACGGTGGAGGTTGGAAAGGTACTCCTTCGCCGCCTCCGCAGTTGTAATTTATTTAAAACCGCTCGCCGTAAATATATCCTCATTATTTATTCAGATGTACGGGAGCTTCTCGACTACAGGGGTGTAAGCTTTGCGTTCCTTCTTACCTTATACATATACATATATATCTACAAAGATACAACCGCCGTGTATATCTATGACGATGGTTCTCCTTCACTTCTCTATCTTTGTATTTATCTCTCTCCCTCTCTCTCTCTCTCTCTCTCTTTCTCTTTATTTTCTTTGTTCACTTTCAAAGTAGTATTTCTATTCTCTTGTCGTCGATTTAAATCACTCGCAGTTTGACGTTTTGACATTTTTCAAGGAATCGAAAATTTTAACACATTGCGTACGGGTCACGAACATTTCCCTTAAAAATAGTAAACCATGCGTTGATGACGGGTTATGACATATCTCGTTTTGTTACTTTCTCATATCCGCGCATCGACGTCTCAATGAATTTCAAATAATTTGATTAAATTCAATTCAATTTTTGTAAATGAATCAATGAATATATATAGTAATATTTAGAAATTTATAAGTGTCAATAATAAAAGTACTGTGCATTGTACTATTAAGCTTTCTGACGCTCTTCACAATGTGTTAATCAAATTTTTTGTCATTGTAAATTTAAGAAATCATATTTGTATATAAACTCCATATGTTCTATCTAGATTTATATTTCCATGAATAGTTGTATAAATTTATCGATTTAGAATATCATTTCCAGCGCTCTAAACGTGAATAGGAAGTCAACAAGGAATCCCGTGGATGATACGCGGTATATACTCGAACGAAATTAGTTTGGTGTGTTCGCTCGAAAGGCAAGCGAGCGCACGTAAGCAAGGTGCACGGTAGGCTACGCGGCTAATTGCCGCTAATTATCGCGCTTACAGGCAGTACGATACCCCTTCCCCTCTTTCTCTTTCTCTATCTCTCTTGGACGTATTAGCAACGTCACTAGGAACCACTACCAGTATAACAGCAGCATCATCCAGCATTACTACACACCATCCTTGCAGATCCCCTCTCTTCGTTTTCGCGGTTTCCCTCTCCTTTCGTTCTTTCCCACCACCAACAGTATCGCATCGGCCTACCTAAAATCCGCTCTCGGCTAAAGGATTCTACAGGAGTCAGACCGCCTTTCCCACTTCCTTCTAAATTCCACCTCCAGAGTACTATCCGACCAACTGAATACCGTTAGCTAGCAAAATCTTCTCTCCATCTCACTCTTTATCTTTCTCTTTCTCTTTTCTCTTTCCCTCTCTCTATTTCCTACTCTTCTACGAACTCTGGAAATTACCACTTCCCTTTGCCCGCACAGCTCTTTCGCCCGAAGCTCGTTACATTAATTAAACAATATTTGCGATTAATATTTGAGATAATCATCAGCGCCTCAAAGGAGTCTTCTCTCGAAGGATGCGGAACATCGCACGTGTTAATCGGGTTAACGCTTCCACGGGCTATTTCTCTCTCTCTTTTCTCTCTATTTCTAATCCCAACATTATCTTTTCAATCGGATCCTTTTACTTGAAAAAAAAAAGAAAACGTTATTAATTACTTCTTCGCTTACACACGATGATTTAAATTGGTTTTCTTTCTTTGTTTTTTCAGCACTCCTGGATTAGGAGCAGGCTTTAGGCCAGTGGAACCACCGACCTCACTTTTCTTCTCGCCACATTTAGCTGCACAATTTTCACCGCCACTCTTTGGTAGTAAAGTTGTAAGCAGCACACCAACATCGTTGACCTCTACGACACCTTCTCTATGGAGTACGAGCGATCATCGACCGGGTAGCTTGCAAGAAATGTTGTCTTGGTCACCAGCAGGCTGGCCAGGTTCATTATGTGGCTGCTGCAAACCCGGTACAGGTGATCTTCATCGTAGCAGCAGTCTCGCTGAATTGAGAAGAAAAGCTCAGGAACATTCGACAGCCTCAGCATTGTTAGGCGGACTAGCTGGTTTTCCTGGTGGTTTACCCTTGCCCTTACATCTACCCTTACTGCCACCTCTCTTAGGTCTATCCAGAAGACCTGAGAATCATCATCATCATCTACCAAGCGTCGCCCATCAGATTCAACCGACGACGAAAGAGGATCCCTAGGATCATCTGATCGTAGTTCTTTCTTTGAATCTAATATATCCTACCTACGTTTTCTCGATAACTCGAACCAACTTAGCGGTTCGTCGGATAACGTTGGGTTTTTCACTCGGAATTTTATCGAAGTTTTGCCAAATACGATGAATTACGTCGTTGGTACATTTTTGTGATTGTTCGAAAATACTTTAAACGCACGCTCGAGATTTATATTATATAAATAGCGTCGATTTGCATTTATCCTCGAACCCCATTAGCGTATTCTTTGTTTCCGGTTCGTATCTTTTTTTTTCTTGTTAATTGCAAATGTAGATGCATTGTTATAGTTATATAGATTAGGTGCGAAATCAAACTACGAGAACCTCCGGAATCGTCTTCGTAATTTCGCGTCGTTCTGTGAAAACAGTATCGGATTTATAGATTTTGTTCGAAAAGTAGATCACTCGTTTTGCGTTTATGCGGGAAGTTATTTCGATTTTTATTTAAGCACAAAATCCGATATTTTCGCAACTAAACGCAATTGTACTTTGAATATTTTCTAACGATAGCAGATTAACGGTGATGTGTCTGAATAACCAAGTAATGTTTGCATTTGTCTGCTGGAACTATCAAAAATTAGAGTACTCGAGTTTTTCGTAGAAAATTTTTACTGTCTTCTTTTTTATATTTACATAAAATAATAATCTTTGTTTAAACTCATATCACCGTCCGCAAAACAACAATAATATGACGACAAAACCGGAACGAAGTATCATACGATGAAAAGATGAAATATTAGGTAGTTACAAAAGTTTATTTACAAGTTTAAATTTATTTAAAGTTTAATTCAATTATTGTCTACACTTTGCAAAGAAGTCAAAATTCATTTGCGATTGTAATTAGTATGAACCAGTATTTCATCGATGTGACATTATTATACCTAATTGTGAATTTAGCGCAATCAAATTTTTACGTAATAAGAAAATAAATAATAATGTTATATATATCACCGTATGTAATATTTTTAAATGATTGTTTGATAGAAAAATTTGTGACAGAATAACAAAATAATGAAACGAATGTGTATGATAAAAATGAAAAAAAAAGTGAGAGGGAAGAGGACATAGTAGCGCTGCAAATGTGTCATATATTTGCTTTCAATTTCATTTGCAATGCAACAAATTGTTTAATCTCTAAAAATTATCAACATGCATTTGAGGCGCCACATTATTTACGATAATTTCGAAATCGCACGATAAACTCGAGTACTGGAAAAATTCGAAAAATGTAGTCTTGTTAAAAAAAAAAAAAAAAAGAAAAAAAAAACAAGAAAAGCAATCAAAACAAAGGGATCGAAGTTAAAAACGTTTTATTCGATTCATACTACTCGTATCATGCCTTAAAAAAAAGAGAGAGAAAAAGAAATAAGCGATATGATCTTTGTCGACGAACGATATAAAAGTGAAACGAAAAACAAAAACAAAAAAGAGGAATACCTCTTAGCCGTTATTCTGAATTTCGTGAGTACAGCGTAGAGGCCAAAAAAGGAATACGTAGCTAACCCATAGAGACGTGTATATTACCTCCTGATTAAGTGTCAGTGCTAATTAAAGATAGTCTAAAGAAAAACTATGTTACGAGCTAGCGATTATTATGTAGTGTATAAACCTGTGGTAGTGAGATATTCGAATAAACTTGTTCTCTCGTGATAAATTGAAAGTTTATGCCTTCTATCTGTCATTTCTCGTGTTTATCTGAAAGCTCATACACCCTGACTATCCACATTGTGTTATTACTTCGAAACATTTGAGTATAACGAAACGCTTGTTATATCATTTCCAAAGACAAATTATTATTCCAATCAACACTCAACAAAATGGATCCTATAAACTACATCAGATTTCCAACTTCCTATCATATTACTTTATTTTTTTTCATTTTTATTTTCTTTTATTTCAAACACTAAATATTTGCTATAATCTCGTATGAATTAAACATGCATACATATATATACACACACATACATATATATACATAAAATAGATATAAACCCTTTGGCTGTTGAAATCGTCGAGTTAAATTAATGTTCCACGATTTCTTGAGTGAGTAGTAATGCTCGACTTTTGTCAGACGTACGCCATCGGGAAACACTCGTACGTTCGTATAAACGTAAAATCTTTTGCGCATCGTTGAACAACATGAAAATGCGGAGAAGTTATAGCGATGTAGGAAAGAGGGAGCGGAAAAGGAGAGAAAAAAGGAAAAATGAAAAAGAGAGGAGTAGGAGGGAAAAGAGGAAGAATGAGGAGAATGAGTGGGAGAAATGGGGGTATGGGAAAAAGGAAGAAGAGAAGAGGAGAGAGAGGAAGGCAGAAAGAAGAAAGAACAGCAGAAGGGGTTGTTGGCAATCAATGCTTCTCATAAGGAAAGCTCGCCCTCTCTTATGGGATCAACCCTCTTGGAGAGTACACGGAGGGGTTGCAGAAAGCGAGAAAGGAAAGGACGAAGGTGGAAGAGAGAAAGAGCGAAAGAGGGAGAGTGGGAAGAAGGGAGAGGAAGAGACGAGGGGTTGTCCTCGGCTCGACCAACCAGAGACAAGACGCCATTGATCGGCACGTGGCTCCGGGTTGGTTCAACGAATTCCACGAGGGTGGAGAGGGTAGTAGATTTCTGCTCGGAGGTGCGCCATCGTGATAGTAGTGGAAGTGGTGGAGTGAAGAAAGTGGTGGTACTCTCGTGTTGGTGGGGAGACATAGACCCGTTCTGCACACTCCGTTACACTTACTGGTAAACCGTATTAATCAACGACATCATGGTTTATCCCCATTCTTCCCCACCACCGGCACCACTATCAACACACGGCTATGTCGTTAAAGTAGTGTGTGAGTGCGACGCGCGCGCGCGTACTCGCGCACGCCTCGTCTACTTCCACCTCCACAAACTCCATCAGAGTCTATATCAAGACGCGTAGAGCTATGTAACCTCGTAGCACTCTGCAACACCGTGTATAATGTTGGACTGCGACGGGGAGGGAGGATGGGGAGATAAGGACGAGTAAGAAAGGCGACGTTAGAAAAGAAAAAAGATAGATAGATAAAGAGAGAGAGAGAGAGAGAGAGAGAGAGACGAAGCTAAGGTGGAAACAAGGCGCCAAGTTACTTTGGGTGAAGCGATCGACGCTTAACGATGTCTCTCGATACTCCTTACGTGGCTACCTAGGATTCAACGAGCCATTACCACCCTTCTTCTTTTTCTTCTTTTCCTTCTTTTTCTTCTTCTTCTTTTTCTACTTCTTCTTACTCTTCTTATGTTAGCCACGGCAAGGGGAAAATTCAAATGTCGATCTGTACGTTTTTATCCTTTTCTACTTTCAAATCCTTACAATCTCTCTTAACCTTGCTATGGCTGTGTCGTTTAAGAAAATCTTTATATCTCTCAGAAAAAAAGAGAGAAAAAGAATATATTTACGGTAGTCAATTCTTAAATATATATTAATAGTATACATTTTGTATTTATGTTTGGTAATAAAAAATATAAAACGAACAATAAATCTGAATTCTCTTATAAAGTAAATGCGATATTTCATGATAAAACAAACATTTGTTTCTCATTTAATCCCAATCCTCTCTCTCTCTCTCTCTCTCTCTCTCTCTCTCTCTCTCTCTCTCTCTATCTATCTTTCTATTCGTATGCAATTACACGATTGTGAATCAAGAGCGAAGATGAAATAGAGGGAGCTTTCACGATATCGCGAGATTCAACGGCAAGGAAGCGTAAAAGGTGGAAACCTCCTTGATGCCGGTAGACAGTGATTAATACCGCAACGTCGTCTGGCGTCTTCCGCTTCTCTTTTCCGCCCACTGCTGCCGCATGCGTCGGGATGTTCCAAGAGAGACAGAGAGAGAGAGAGAGAGAGAAAGAGGGAGAGAGTTTTCAGCTTGGCTCTCGTTCATTCCCCGAAGCGCCCTTCGTGGTAAAAGGTTTTACGAAATTCATTGTCAGGCAATTTGCATGTCAAAGCCAAACGGGAACACGCCCCGCGACTTACAACCTACACAAAAAGGGAGAGGAGACCGTCTGTATCGCTTCTTCGTTACACCTTTTTCTTTTTTTCTCTCCCTCTCTCTCTTTCTATCTTCTTCGTTTCCGACATGATGGAATTACAAGAAAAATGAGGCCACTTTGCGGACAGACTGTGAAGTCCTCGTAAAATCCATAACATTATTGGAAGGACAATATAGATTCTATGTATTCGAGATAAATTTGATTTAATTTTCTTCAATTTTTGTTTGATTATAATCTTTATAAATCTGTGCTACGTTATACGGTTAATGTGTATAAACAAGATTTTTGATTGTAAAGAATAAGAGCTTTTATGAAAAAGGATTTGAAAGAGTATCTCTCAAAATATTGCCGTACTAACGATAATACGAAATACCTATCAGAAATAAAGAAGAGAGAAATCTCTTGGAAAGGATATCCGGTATAACGTCTTATAAAGGATAAAGCTTCACCGAGAAGACGAGAATGGAGAAAATTTATCGAGGTTGTCTGGCGAAACTAAGGGGATCAGAAACCGCAATGATTTTCAATTTTCGAATCCACTTTGATAGCCGTTCTAAGTTGTCCTTCATTTTCGATAAGAGATATTGGTAGTCGTATATTATGTTCTTGATATGTAATATCTACAGGGTGTGTGTATATATTCGAAAACTTGTTAATATTATTTCAAATCTATTAGAAAGAACTTTTTGCTAGCGGTTGAACGATTTTTCAATTGAAAACGATTGGACGCTCGGTGTAAAACATAAATGCACATATATATGGATTCACACATACATAAATGCATATGTAGATACATATATAGATAGATAGGTCATTTCGAGAAAGCAGAAACGGAACGGAATGAACCTGGTCTCGTTCGAAGGTAACGAGGTTTTCCTCGGTTGGTTAATTCACCGCGGATTGAATCGCGCGAAAACACGCGCACTAACGTAGTTTTCGACTAGTCTCCCTCTCTTCGACTCTCTCTCTCTCGCTCTCTTTCTCTTTATCACTCTCGATATGTATATATATATATATCTATATATATATATATATATCTATATCTATATCTATATATCTATCTATCTATATATATATATATATGTATCTCTTTTCCTCTCTCGCTTTATCAATCTGTCCACCGGAAGTACCGACTCTGTTCACCGTTGTTGGCTAAACTCTGCACTTTGATCGGCACGGATTAATGATGAAAAAAATGCAGCCCCTCTATTAACGCGATCACTCAACGTGGTATATATCAAACGACGTTTTTACGCAAAACTCCACTACTTCGTCCATGAAAAAGCATAGATAAAATTTTTCAACATACTCGCCGTGATATAAAAATCTTTGTTTTTACAACAATACCCGATCCTTTGTTTTTTTTTCTTTCCTTCTTTCTCTCTCTCTCTCTTTCTTTTTAGTACTTTTTTTTCTGAAAGAAAAAAATTGTTCGATATATTAAACAACAGTCTGGCATAATAATATTTTCATTATGTCGAATCCTGAATATTACATTAAAAGATTTAAACTTTTTCAACTTAAAAACGATAACAACGTAGATTTCGCGAAGTGGGAAAAGCTTGCGAGTTAAAGGAAAAAAGAAAAAGAGAAAAAGAGAGAGAGAGAGAGAGAGAGAAAAAGAAAAAAAAAACACACGAAGGGGAAAGCGTTGAAAAAAAACGGATTAACACGAACTTACATTTGTATACGTTAAATGTACTCGGAAATTTTCTAATGGAATTTCATCTCCACAGATGGAACTCTTTCCATCAATATATAGTATAGCTTTATAAATAACATTTTATATTGCTCACATTACTAACATTTTATACGCATTCACTGCACTTTGATCTGCGGGCCATCCGATGGAAAAATGCAGCCTGTATAACTCTGTTATATCCTTCTATACGAACGTTTTTACGCAAAACGGTCAGAGAAAGCAGATGAAACAACGTAGATTACATATCAAACCAATACCAACTACGAGAATTTTTATACTAAACTTTCGGACATTTAAATTACATGATCAAACGAATAATAGTTCGAAACAACTCGACGAGATTTTACCGATTGTAATCAAATTTGTTACGTTTTTTTATTTTTTATCATTTCCAAGATATTCAAACAATTAACTATAACGCATTATTCATCATTGTTATATAAATGAAAATTAATGAGTTTATAAGATAATTAATGTGCAATATCATTATGATATTCCTCGTGATCATTTATCGTTCATACTGTGTCTACGGATACGTCACTTATATTTTAATTTAATAATTTCTTCATCATATAACTCGAGAAATATTTTTATCGGTTTGTCAATCGAGTTGTTGCTCCAAATGAACCAATGGACGGACGGACGTTCGGACGGACACGAGAAAACCGAAAAAAAGATATCGATGAAAATAAAGTAATAAACTACCCCAAAGCGACGGTCCAGAGACATCACTGGGAAGCAGCAGGCTGGCCTTTTAGAGTTTGCCACCACTTCCGCAAAATTTATTAAGTGATTTATTTGATGTTTGCCCTCGCAACCGTACATACCGGGTGGTTATACGCGATAACATTTTAATCCGAATATTTCTATCATTTAAATGAGTTAAAATCCTTACTAATAAAAATTACATGATAATCGATGTTTTATCCATTAAAAGCAAAAAAAAAAATCAAAAGGACAATTGTATTCCTTTTTTCTCTAAAATTTGTCGTCATATTGAATACACTTTATATTTTAATATATATATTACATTTATATACCATTACATTTTTGATTGTTTATTTATTACCACGTTGAGATAATTTCTCGTTTAACAAATTACACGTATACAATAGAGAATAATTTAGAAGTACAACAACAACAAAAGAACGCAACAAATCTGAAACAAAACTTTCTTCGATTAAGATATTATCATATTTTCTTGCCATTCGAAGGATCACACAAATATTAGAGTAAAACAAAAAAAAAAGAGGGTAATTGTTATCAACTGTTAAGCTAGACTCACCCGGTAGGTGGGTATTATGGTAGGTGAGTTATCGAGCGAGCTTGAACACCACCACCATCCCTGTCCCTGGCATATCCCTTTGGTCTCCCTTTCTCGTGTATATACCCTGTGTGCTCGGCTGCATCATAGGCAGGCGCAGCCGAACGTCCGGCAATTATTCAGCAAATGTTATAATTGGCGCATTCCATTACGCGTAATGGATCGCACTTAGCGGCTACCGGTGTGATTGGACAGAGAGAGTGAGAGAGAGGGGGAGGGGGAGGGAGAGAAAGAGAGAGAGAGAGAGAAAGAGAAAGAGGGAGGTAGATCAACAGAGGGACAGGAACAGAGATGGAAAGATAAATAGATGGGTAGATGGACGATAGAAGGAGAGAGGGAGAGAGAGAGAGAGAGAGAGAGAGAGAAGCGGAGGATTTAGGAGGGATGGAGAAGAGAAGGCGGTGAGGCCAATCTCGATAATACGGCTATAGCGAAGGATCTGTCGTCCATATGGTACTACTAGATATTATGTGCGCATTGATTGCTACAGTCGCAGATTGTTGTTGAAGATAACGATCTAAACTATCCTATAATCACGATAAATTAATTTAAATATTTTCATATTTTTACTATATTATATTATAAATAATCAAAAATGTAAAATAAAAGAAATATGATTAATATTGTAAAATCTTGAAATGTTTAATTTTCGTAATTTATTGTAAAATTGGTTTTATAAATATCATAAGATTATCAAATTTTTTTCTTGTCAAAATAGAACAAAATAGCATTTGATAGAGAAAAAAAAGGAGTACAAAAAGAGGATAGAATTACACACTTTAATAAGACACAAAATAAATCTTACATTTTTTTTGATGAAAATAAATAATTTCTCGTATATTTTATATGAAATAATAATTAGAATAATTTATGCAAAAATGCAGAAATTAAAAATTCAAACATTTTCGTATATTTAAAAAACTGACCGAATCCAAACTTAAGATCTAAAAAAGAGTACACATGTCCGGAGGGAAAGAAAACGTATGCCAACCCTCAATTATTTAATGTTTATTGATACTAATATTAGTACGAAGACAGAATAGATTGTACAATTATCAGAGTATACCTATATTCGATGAGAATGGTGAAGGGAATAGATCATAGAAACGGAAGATCGTTTATCAGAAACTCATGGAAGAGAGATAGACAGATAAATAGAGATAGAAAGAGAGAGACAGAGAGAGACAGGGAGTGAGAGAGAACATCCGAAATACGGGTGGCCGCATGCGGACAATTATTAGGATGGCGAGTGGTTGGCCACTGATGCAAATGAACTACTCTATACGAATGGAGAATACATAGGTGAAAGAGAAGGGTAGAGAAATCTATCGGTGTTTCGAGGAAAGCAGACTCAGGTGCGTTTGCTGGCTAGTATTGAATTTATAATTCCATTAAACGAAAGGACGAGGGAGGAAAAGGGTCTCCTTGCGGCGATAATATTTGTGCGTACTTGTACGGTTTCCGCATCGTTTCGCTTATCATCGTCAAATGTCGAGATCGGTTTTACACCCGTGAGAATCTTTAAAATATATATAGGTTGAAGATTTATCGATAAAGAAATATATCATTATATTTCATCAATCGAAATAAATATGCAATGAGGAAAAAACATGAATAATATATTTTGTTGAATTATTTACACGATGACTCTAAGTAAGCTATAAAGACAAAATTAAACATTACACACTCCACATACATTTTTTATCTTATCGTAATTATCGTATAAAAAAAAAAAAAAAAACAAAAAAAACATTTCATTTAATAATATATATGGTAGAATGAACTACGAGGTAGAGATAAAGGTAAAAAGAAATGATAATTATTACGAGATACGATAAATGAAGCCGCGATTGTTTATATTTGAATATTATTTTCATCTCCAATCGCATTTATTATACTGAAAATAAATTCCACTTTCCAATGACGTTATCCCCGAGATAATTGTACAAAATTCACGAAACGAAACTCCATGAGAGAGAACACGGAGATATCAATAGTTAACGATATTTCGAAATAACAGCTTGATTTTCTTCTATTTTTTTCCCCGCTCCTCTTTATTTATCCTTTTATTTTCTTTTTTATTTTTTTATTTTTTTGCTTATTCAACGATAACGCATCAGTGTACTAATTATTCGAAATGGAGTGTAATTGATTTTCAACGTCGAAAGCAGCATCGAACTAGAGTAAAAGCGCGAAAAATTCCTATACCGTGATAAAACCGATCATGGAATTAACTGATCGTCATCGATTCTATCGGAAAATACTCTGCCAAGGTATATCATTTTTTTTTCCTTTTTTCCTCCCTCTCTCTCTCTCTCTCTCTCTCTCTCTCTATAAACTCATGTCTGTCTCACGTACGGATACCAATGAATGCCGGCACTGTGTTGGCTGATGAGGCGGAAGGCACCTAAAAAGATAAAGCGGTGAGACTCCGTAAAGTGAAGAAAAAAGAAAGAAGGCGAGAGTCCAGAGAAAATGGGAGGAAAGAAGCCAGGAAGAAACCAAGAGAGAGAGAGAGAGAGAGAGAGAGAGAGACAGTTGGGGGAAAAGGGAGAGGAGGAAAAGAGGGAAATAGCAAAGAGGGATGAATGGGAGGGAAAGGGAGGAGAACCTGAGCGAAAAAGCCTGAGAGCAAAGCGTAGAGGAGCGAGAGGGAAGAGAAATCAACTTTTATTTGCCCGGAACGTCGTTAGGGGTAAGTGGAGGACCGAAGGGTGGCCGGACGTAATGGCGCCCTCAACCCAACCTTGGTTCTTGCCTTCCGGTATCTATAGTGCCTCTATCTTGCCTTTTCATCCTTCTTCCTTACCCTCCCTTCTCTCTTTCTCTCTCTCTCTCTCTCTCTTTCTCTTTTATCGTCTTCCAGCTTTTCGATTTTCTTAGCGTGTATATACCTGTCTCTTTGTGTTGCTCGTTATGTATTCGAAACCTACCTCGAATATTTTTAGAAATAAAAAAAAATCATATTATTGAAATTAGCACCAGAAGTTAAACGATTTTTCACGCTTCGATAAAGATTTGTATTTTTTTTATTATTATATTTCCTCTTTTGTTTTGTCTAATTATGCATAATACTTATATAATCAGCGCGAATATGTTTGTTAAAAGAAATAAAAAATAATTATTGCTATCGAAAATTTATTAATTCTTTTTACAAAGAAAAATATTATAAGGAGTATTTGTTTTCGAAACGTTGTATAAGTTCAATTTTGTATTAAATAAATTAAGACTAGTTTCAGTTAAGCAAGAATTACTATTTTTCATATTATTTATAACAAAGCTAATATACAGTTCAAAATTAAATATTTATTTATAAAGTAATCATACATCAATTTTTTTTTCGACATAATCTACATTATTTTCCATGATTTTAGTCCATCTTCCAGGTAACATTACGAAAAAAGGATGCCGATTTTGGTGTAATAAATTTGATATCAAAGCTCCGAATTAATTACTACGTCTAATATTTATTAAAAGACTGTTAAATTTTAACACACAAATATTGTTTTTTTTTAAGTGATATAAGTCTACTTACAACTCAAAAGAATCTTTTATTTCTTCAACAATAATATTAATTGTCAGACAATAAAATTTGGAATTCATTAACATTTTCTAATATATATAAGAATGAAGAGACTTAAATTACTTTGAAAAAAATAAAAAACCAATATATAGTGTGTTTTTAATCGAATGATTAAAAATTCAAGATTCTTAAAGTAACCCATTTGTTTGAAAGGAATGACCAAGCGTAAAGCTAGTTCGAAGGAACGACACAAAGATAAATCGCGATGATGGATACAAATCGCTTAGTAGATATAACTCGTAATTCATCGGGTGGGCGATACGATTTATTTAAGAAGGAAAAAGAGAAAGAGAAAGAGAGAGAAAGAGGAGAAGAAAAAAGAGGAAGAAAGAGAAAGAGACGCGTTTTTCCATAAGAGAATACAGCCCTGCCTAGAAAACATTATCATCACAATGGTGGACAAGGAGAGCGAGCTTGGAAAATAAAAGAGACGAGAAGTTTAGGGGAAGAGAAAGAGAAGGGGCGGGAATGCTTGGATTGCGACGTCCGGCGTCTCGACGCTCCAAAATGCCGCCATATACTTCCAACTGTGACGCCCCAACGATTACATGCTCTGAAATGCGTTCTCGATCCTCGACTATCATGGGAAACAGGATACATTTTGCGTTATCCTCGTATCAACCTCTTGACGTGTCGTTCGTACTAAACGCACCCAGATGACCTTTCGGAAAAGAATGAAGAAAACGAGCTATAATGTAGGATAGACAGATAAATATATATATGCACCTATGTAATTTGATACTTTACAGCCTAGATTATTAGATATGTTATCTTTATGACACGTGTATGGGACAGATCATTTATTATTTATAAATTTTCGTGAGAACTAGAACATTATCATTAATCGATTAATCACTTGTATTTGTTTTATATTAAATTCATATTTTATAATTACATAGTATTATAAGAATACTTGGTATTGTGAAGTACTGATCAAACAGTTCATCACTTGTGTATCTTTCTTCGTTCTTTTATTAGATGTAGAAATAAATTTGATTCCTTTCGGTAGTTGCCTGAAAGATAGACCAAAGTCATCGAAAATAATGGAAACTATTATCAAAGAATAACAGATGTATGATTACTTTATAAATAAATACGACATTTGTCTTAAAGGCATAGAATTAATTTCTATTTTTAATACATTAAATTCATCTTTTGAAATAGTGATGTAAATACTTATAATTAGTATTTTAATACAATAATACAATAATATTGTAAACTCCTAAATTATTTATATTACTTTATAGTGCTTATAAAAGTGTATATAAATAAAATATTGCAACGTATAAATCGTATAAATCTTCTATAAGGGTCGCTGATTTTACATTCGTAGTAGGAAGATTTACGACAAGGAAAGAAAATAGAACCAACTTATATAGTAGATACCGTTCGCTACTTATGTATCTCGATATGAGAAGAGACGATTGAGCCTAAGGAGAATGAAATAACAGAGAACGAAGAAGAATAGGTGGGTAATGTAACCTCGTCAGAAGATATAGTGTTGTGAGTTGGTATGGGGACGAGCAACCCTCCCGCACTGATAGGCAATAATACGTAAGGGTCGGTTTCGACGAACTGGTTATGTAGGTGTAATCGCGTGTACCGGTTAGAGCAGACAATACACACATACACGACAATACATAGCACGTGTGTTCGTGTGCATCTAGAACGAGAAAGAGAAAGAGAAAGAAAGATAGAAGGATAGAAATAGAGATAGAAATAGAAAGAGAGAGAGAGATAGGGGAAGGAGGAAGGGAAGGAGAGAAAGCAGCAGCCCGGAGGTCGAGCTATCATAATATAGATTAGCTCATATGGCTCTCCCCTTGTGTTAGCTCGGATCTGGCTCATAGCCTCGAGTGCTCCGGGATTCACTATTCATACACGCGACAATTAGATAGGCATTACTCCGTATATATAGCTCTTCACAACCACCACCACTACCGCCATCACCACCACCACCAACACTACTAGTATTACTACCACCAACATTATAAGCCAGCACGTAGTCAAGTGGAGTGGATTGCGCGCGCACCCTACGTACGCCGCACGTAGAAATGCTACGAAACGGAGTTGGTTGAAGGCAGGTACTAGTAGGGGCGGCTTCAGTCAACCCCTAAGCCAGTGTAAACACGTTTTAATAGAGATTCGCTCGAGCGGCTATAATAGCTTTCGGATGTAGCGGCCCATTCGACTTGCTCTCTCCCTCTTCTTCTTCTTCTTCTTCTTCTTCTTCTACTTCTTCTTCTACTTCTCTCTTTCTTTCTCTTTCTCCTCACCATCCATTACTCGATCTCTTTTCCATCGACCCCCATCCCATCTTTCTCGCGGTAGTTATACACGTAGATCTATGCATTCCCTCTCCAGAGTACTTCATCTTTCTACGATCTCTACTACTTTTCTTTCTACGAAATACTTTTCTCAATTTCCTAAACTAAATCGTAAAATTTTTTTACAAGTACTAGCACATTTGCTTGTATATACATGTGTAGGTAACTAGGTATCCGATAAGAATCTAATTTAATTTTCATTTCTTTTATTTCGTTTTATTTTCTTTTTTAATTGTTTTTTTAATTACTTACTTTAATTTGGAGCAAGTATTTGTAATTAACATTCCTATTGCATTTTGTAAAAAGCGAAACCGACCTTTTGAATCTTTAAGATCTATATGCGTTAAAATTCGAAAATGCTTGGAGCGCTTGATTAAAGATGAGATTAAAATTTTTAATTCATTTAAGCGTTTACTTTGGTAATAATAATGAAGTTTGAAAAAATAAAAGAGTAAAAGAAGGGAAAAATTGTAAAGGATAGGTGGGGGAGGAAGGTTGAAAAGATTGAAAAAATATCGTGACATGATTGTTACGATAATGATAATAAATAATTGAAACGTTCGATGGTATGTGTTTATGAATTATTATCGATAAACGTTGTTTTAATTAATAGAACGTTTTAATAATGAACAAGTCGTGTCATGATCGTGGCACGCTTTTCGAGAAGAATTTTCGACGTGAGAGCCGCACTAACGACGAAAATCTTAAAGAAGGAAAGAGTAGAGTGATTAGTGCAAAACTTTATCGACTTACTTACTAGAAAGTTTTCAACATAAAATGGTAACGTAAAAGTAGCGCGTAACAACAGAGAGGAAAACTTTAATAAAAGCCATCGTCGACGACACATCTGCAAGACTTCTTTCTCTCTCTCTCTTTTTCTCTCATTCTCTTTCTCTTTCTCTTTCTATATTTTTCTTTTTCTATCTATTTTTTTTTTATTTCTTTCTTTTCGCGTTGAGAGAAAAAGAGTTGCAGTCTCGCGATATCACAGTGCAATTATCTCGGTGGAAATGAGCTTTTGAGCTTTGCATAGATGCCTAAAACCACGTATGCAATACCGAGAAAGATGTATATGTATGTATGAAAGAGGTCGCGGACGGGAAAAGCTCGTATTTATACGTTCAGACGAGATAAAACGATGTCTTAGGGGCACCTGAAGCATTTACGGTATACCCAACGCCACTCTTTTTAAAAAAGAGAGAGAGAGGGAGAGAGAAAGAAGGAAACTCAAACGGGCAACTCGACGTTTTAAAATTCACGAGAAACTTGTTCGCTAGTGAAATTGCAGTAAATACATTATGAAAAATCTCTGTTTCCTTACATGAAAGAGAAAGAAAGTTAGAGGAAAGAGTAAGGAAATAAAGAATAAGAAGAAGTTTTTTTGTTTTCCATTGGCAAGAAATATCTTTTTCTTATTTTACATATAAAAAAAAATCATGATAATTATCCGAGAAGGAATTATTATGAATCTTAAATTAACAAGTACAAAATCCTCCTAATAAGATCCTTGGTTAACTTTACGTGTGGTTGGCCGAATTCTCTTTCAACTTGTAAGTACTCTGCTCGTTGGTGCTTTGAAATTAAGAGGTCAGCTGGATTTTACTATGACGAACTGTGTGTATACCTATTTTGAGAAGTCACTTTTTTCTATACTCCTTTTTTTTTTTACAAATTCCGGAGAAAGGGGAAGGAATACGCAAGGTAACGGGATACGAACGGACGACTTTTAAGGTAAAGAGAGAGTGAGTGAATGAATGAGCGGGTGAGAAAGAGAAAGAGAAAGAGAGAGAGAACCGAGAAAGTAGGGGTGGAAAGGTGCAAGAGGTGGGGTTTGCTAAGCTGAATAATTCAAGCTCTCATTAGGGCGACAAAAGCACCCTGATGGATAGCTGCTTGGCTTCGTTGGCCGTCGTCTGTATGAACTCACACGTATGTAATATTTCCCTATGTTATCGTTTATGTGTATGGGACACCTATTGCATTCTCTTGAAATATTATATAGCCGCGTACGTTGCAAACATTTCACTAACACACGCACAACTATAAATTAATATACTTCAATATCGCAACAATTTATTTTAAATTATGTGAGATTTGTTATCCTTATTTATATGAATTCTATCTATTTTAATAAAATATAAATACACCATTCTACTATTTATAAATATCTATTACTTTAAAAAATTATGTTCAATTTGTCAAACTACGTTTACTAGATGCTTGATATTGTATTACTTATAAATTTTAATTTTGATTAATTTGGATTTTATTTACCAATAAAATATTACGAATTTTACAATTCATAGATATCTATTATTTTAGACGATTACTTCGAAAATCTATTACAATGTTTCGAGGAATGATTAAATAGTATTCGCCAGTAATTAAATAGTTAACATATTGTATTTCAACTTAAATAAATAGTCGAGTGTTTCGTTATCGATCATCGTGATTCGTTATTCAACACGTCAGCCGTATTATAAACTCGATCACTCTCAGGCACTCCGTTTTATTTCAGCAATCACGAAGCGAACGCTTGCCAGACTGCATCGAAATCAAGCACGTCGAAATGATGAATTTTTTAAGTAACACGATAGCAAGTAGAAGAAGTAAAAGAAAAAGAAATAGAGAAAGAGAGAGAAAAAAAAGTGAGGAGAGGGAAGAGAGCGAACATCGCGATATCATTTCGCTCTCGCTATTACGCTCTTTTATTTGCACAATTCCAAAGCTAGAGTCGCAGACGGCAAAGTCCTTAAGCACGATAAATATCGTCTTCTTTCCTCGTCGTAGTAAACCCCCATCCACCTCCTCTTCCTCCTCCTCCACCTCATCCACCTCTACCATCTCCAGCACCTCCACCTCCTCATTTCTTTTTTCCTCTTCTTTCTCTTTCCATCCCACTCGAGTCGTCCCCCTTTTTGTTTTATTTCGGATGTTCTTTCATTTCTTAAAAGGTTCCCGGTGATAATTAGCACAATGCGCGGCCACATTAATTATTAGCCGTGCTAATTACCCGAGGATAAATCGCTTGGTAAGGGGTAGACGAAAGAGGAGGGAAATAGGAGCGTAAGAGGGAAGGACGCTCGAGAGGACGTTGGGAGGGGATGTATACTGGGCGGAGAGGCCCATTACCGTTATTGCTGCAACAAACCGTCCAACAACAGCGATAAATACGAGCGAGAGGCTGGCGTTACAAATGTCTCTCTGAGTTATGATTATTTAGCGCCACGCTTGCCTACCGAGTAGTAGTAGTCGGCCCGTTTCGTTGTGGCCGGCAAAATCACCTCTATCTCTCTTGCTTTTCTATTCGAATTTATCTATATGTATGCGTATATTTATAATAAGCCACTTCAACGAATAATTTTATATTTTTTTAACTTATTTACTTTTCTTCTTCTTCTTCTTCTTTTTCTTTCATTTGACGAAAGATGGTATTTTTAAAATTATCTACTTTGTTTTATTTTGTCGTCGATTTTATACAAATTTTTCTAGATCACTAATTAATCAAGTTAAGTGGAAAATTCAAGCAAAACTCTTAACGATTTAGAATCCAGTAGAATTTTGTTTAGATTTTAATATAAGAATAATATCAATATATTGTAATTTTATTTCTATTGGATATTTGATTGTACGATAATTTTTAATGGCTTATTTAATGGTGTACGAGTTATAATTTTCTTTTGTCTATAAATCTGTAATAGAACTATGGCTAATTTTAATAATATTGTGCACGATGTATGAGTTATTTTATGAATATTTTTCAAAATAAAAATCACTAAATTATAGGACCCTTACTATGTTTAATTAATTTTTCGTTATTATGAGAATTTTGCTTGATTTTTATATTATTTATCTTAATCTATTAAATTATGCGAATAGCACAAATATTTCATGAAATTTAGTCATACTCCAATTGACACTTATTGTAAAGTTATACCTAGATCTGCTATTTTAGAGTCCATCAGCAAAAATGAATTTAAAAAGAAGCTAGCCCCGACCTTTACTACATGAACGTAAAATTAAAAGTCTATTAAGGGTTCAGCATATTTTATATTAAATGCTTATTTTTGCGCAGGAAATTATACTATTTACAATTCAAATGCGTTCGGTATTATAATGAAATAGCTTGGTCATGTTTTCTTTTTAATGCAAAGTAACGCAAATGATCTTCCAAGAAGGAGATTAGAGTCTTGTATTTTTTTTTTCTATCTCATGTTGACTTTATAAAAATAATCACATTCGATGAAGGAACATTGCTAATTGACTTATTCTTTATTTTATTTAAACAGATTTTTCACACCTCAATTAATTCTTTTCATTAATGGTTTAGATAAAAGTTCTTATGAAATCAAAACCTTCGACGAGTTTACATAATATATTTATTTGTCAATTTACTAGCATATTTTATAATATTATTGTATATAAATTGAAACTCATATGCCATCTTTAGAAAACTGCGCTTTTCCTTTCTTTTTTTCTTACAATTAGTATTATAGGATATTTTGATCTTATTTTTAAAGAGAACTTTATAAGAGTATATGACAATTAAATATCTATCAAAATTAATTATACAAATATAATTTATTATTATAATAGAAAAACATTGTTTTCAGATTATATTACAATATTACACAATATGTAATAATTAAAAAAAATTGTCACTTTAACGGACACAAAATCTTTTGTATAACGTAAATTCAGCAAAAAGGCAAACGATATCATCATGTTTACTAATTGGGTCATTAAGGTAGCACAAGTTTAGCACTTTTTTTGAAGTAGCACATTTAAATAGAAAATTAAAAACTTTTCAAAAATGAATACAATCATAATAAACCATTGTACAGAACATTTTGAAAGATTTATCAATAATTTTTCTACAAATTATGTTCAAGCACTGCCATAATTAATTATGTACACACTAATAAATGTATTTATTTTATTAACAAATTTTTAATTTGCGTTAACGAATATGTCAAAAATTACGTATCCCTAAAAAAATCATAATACTTTCAATCAGATAATCTCTTTAAATAAATATCTGACATTACGCTATAATTGTTCAATTAAACAATTTTTCCTTACTGCATTAAACATAATATTAGATTGTTCAGTAAACTTTGATTTAATTATATTTCCAATATAGCATATTTTTTATATACGTGTAGATACACGAATATACTTCAAAAGTAATTATTTAAAAAAATAATAGTTTTACTGAAATACCATCAAAGTTTTAATCGATCAATAAAAAAGGAATCTACTATTGCTAACTGGTGTTTACCAATCAAAAACACAGTTGATTCACTTTAACCAAAGAATACAAAAGTAGATAGAAACTCACAAGTCCAGTTTTTTATTTAACCAAATTCTTCTGAGTTACTACCGGGATAACCAATGGGCAATAGAAGGTAGAATACTGTATTATTTTATAGTTTGTACCGTTCTTTGATAGTATTGTATCGTTCGTCATAGCGTTAAGTACTTACTAACGCCCACTAGTGTTCGCGGTAATAACTAAAATGAATTTTTTTGCCCGAAATATGCACTTCTAATGTTCTACTAAATTATATATTTTTTAAAATTACATACTAAAATCTTAGTCGATAAAACAGTTCATTGCCATTCATCGATTGATAATACAGAAATTTATTAAACAAACTGAGTTTTGTGATAATGATTTTTTTTCATTTTTGATAACATACAGAAAAAATTTAAAAAAATTCGATTAGTATCATATTATTGAAGTAAATTTTGCATAAAATGATTTTGATTGGATGTCAAATAAAATTTATTACTATTTAACGTCACCCAATTCACTTGTTATAATTAAAAATTGTATAATTATACTACCATTACTTCCACCCCTAGCATTACAAATCTTTTAGCTACAAACAAAAAGATAAAATTAAGTTAATAAAATTAATAAATTAATAAAATTATGTAATAAAATTAAATTAATTTCGATCTTTCTCTCATTTATGCATGTACATTTAGCAATATAATTACTTGATTCGACGTTAAATGAAATATATAAATAAGGTTGACGTTTTTTAACATTTTCTGGTAAGAATCTATCAGAATTAAAGACAAAAGGATTTAGCCGATAATCTGCATTTTTAAATAAACTATTTTTGATTATGGAAACCATCGAACCAACTGAGACTATAATTTTCTGATAATTATTGTTTGCATCTTTCCTAAATATTTGCTAGTTATTGTTCATATATTTGAATAGTTGTTTATATATTTGAATTGTTAGAACAATGAACCCGACAGTTACTTACACTCTCTTAAATGGTTGGTATCTAGCGGATCTATGATCGTTGATCGATCGTATAAGAAAACAAAAAAGGAATGAGGAAAAGAGTTAGTGAATCGATATCCTTAAGCAGAATGTTGTTGACCGCTATTCTTTCTTTACGAGATCCTCTTTTTTTCTTGGCGATCAGAACGCTACTTCACACCGGTAAAATATACAGGTGAAGGTAACCAGGCAGAGCTATCCGAGGCTACAAGTTTAAGTTATTCAGTTTTACTATAACCGTTGACTGAGTACTGACGAGTTCTCTGTTAAACTTTAACTAACTTTTATCTATTCTTAGTGTTTATTTTTTGTTCATAGTGTTTAATATATTAAAATGGAACTACATTTATTTTTCGTAAGTTCAATTCAAAAGTTTTAAGTGCATCCTATAGTATTTTATTATTAAATAATTTCTTTTTTAAATATTTCGTGTAAAAACAATTATTTTATTTATGGGGATTTCCGTGTTTTATTTCTTTTTCTCTATTTTATATTCATTTTCTGTATTTATATTGATTTATTTATAGTTTTATTAACGCAAAATCATTTAACATCAATTTGTACGCGACACACGTTGATGTAATAGATAAGATGTTAATTTATTCAAAGAAAATAGCGGTATACAAACAGTTATTTATTATTTAAAGGATTTCAATTTATTTAAAATTGTTTTAAATATAAATATGCAAAAGAGATGTTTTATACTTAAATGGTTAATTTTATTGCGCGCGAAAATCATAGATTTGAAAAAAACATAATCAAATGTATATTAATAGATAAATAAATATATAATATGTATATAAATTAATTATAATAAAAGTATCAAGATTTTTATGATTCTACATAAAAGAAAAGAAAAGAAATATAATCTATAGTATAGTTATTCTGTTACATTTTTTTTAATGAAGTTCAATGACTGTGCGATGATTACGCCATTGTAAGACATTCCTTGAATCTTCCGGTTTGACCAGTGGTAGATTAAACGGTTACCGGACTAACAATTAGTAGCCGCGTAAGGGGCTCGAGATCTTAAAATTTCTTTTCATTGTTTTGTAACTTAGTTAATATATTGCGGTATAAAATTTCTGATTACTTTTCTTTTTTATTAATAACTTAATGGGAGTTTTTTTTTTTTGAAACTTTTTTTTTTATTTAGGTTTAAGAGTCCCGAAATTTTTAATGTAATAACTTAATGGGAGTTATTTTTTGAAACTTTTATTTTTCTGAGTTAGGTTTAAGAGTCCCGAAATTTTTATCGCTTGAGACTTTACTTGGCTTGATTCGCCACTGGGTTTGACTAATACAGGTTTGAAGATTTTGTTCTCAAAACTGTAACAACAATAAGTTTTGATGTAATCATAATTTTGTAACGTTAGAAACAATTCAAAGTAGCCTAAATACAAAAACAAAAAAATAAAATAAAACTTTTATGAAAACTTGTCTTTATATAAAACGCGTAACATCGCGTTTATTTTATATCGCGTATTATTTTTTAAATTATATCTTTATTACGTACGTCATATTATATTTTTATATTAAAAATACATTAAAAATAATAAATGAATGAAACTAATTTATTTTTTTATTTTCTGAAATTAAAACAATTTTTTATAGCATATAATTTAAAGTCGGCTTAAGCAAAGAAATGATATACAAATATTTACAAATAAATAAATGCATATAATTTATAATATCAAACGATATAATTAATGGACCACGTACCGTTAAGACTGAATGCATATAACGTGTCTACTAACGGGGAATGCCGTCAATGACCCGTATGTATCGCGCAGGTAGAGACTCACGTAGAAAGCAGATATATATATATATATATATATATATAATGACCCCGATTTTAGATTAGAATATACACATATTTTTGTTCTATCTCTTTTTGAAAAATACTCTAAAAAACGTACGTAGGTAAGTTGAAAAATTTGGCACCTAATGTAAAAACAATTTTTTTTTATCACACACATTTTATTTAAAAAAACAAGTTTTTGTATCGAGACTCAAAACTTTTCAACTCATCCTGGTATATTAACATACGTACGTTAAAAATATTTTTCATTCAAATTCGTAAGTGTTTCAGTTTTAATAAAAAATTATTACCGATCAATTTTATGTTATTTTATCTCATAAAATTAGAATTAATTTTTTTAATTTACTTATTATTCTTTTTAATTTCAGCTGTTAGTTTCGTGTATTTTAATTTCTGCTGAAGAATATCATACTACTAAGCGAACAAAGATAAGTAATACTGATACACCTATAGAAGAAGAACCTCCAGAAGGATATTATGCGTTCGTTGAATCACCAAATGCTGAACCACCTAAAGTTAAACCCCCACCTTATGTTGAAAGCGATAAAGAATGTCATGGTATTAAAATATTTTTCTTTTTTAATTCTTAAGTTTTATTAGTGGATATATTTCTTGAATTTTATATTATAATAATAAATTGATAAAAATTTTAGATACTGGTAAAGGAAAGGGATTTGCATCTGTATATAATATTTGTGGTGATTTGAATAAAGGATTTATACCTAAAAATCCTATGAAGCAATATATCAATGGATCTTCCTATCCATTGTAAGTAAAATGCAAAATATTATTTATTAATTTTTTCATATTATTCATATAATCCTTTATTTTATTTTAACGTATATACACATTTATATTTTGTAGCACTTTGATAAAAAATCATACTCTCAGGTTTTTGAGCAAAGCTTTGCCAATTTTAAAAGCAGACGAATCTTTACCTAAAGTTGCTAAAATTCAACCTGGACAAAACTCGTAAGTACAATGGTAAAAAAATATATTAATATATAAAATTATACATGCTACAATTTTGTATTGCTTTCTTCACAGAGTTGATTCTGATCAGAAACGAAGTAGGAATAAAAGATCTTCCGATACAAACGATAGTGCAAATCGTAATGCTCGCAAATTTTGTGAGAATGGTAGTGGAGTGTATGTTATTTTATTGATTTAATTTATAATAATATATGTATTATGTATTTTGTACTATTATCAAAAAATAATTTTTTTAAATATCTTTATTTAGAGTGTGTATGTTGTACAAGGCCATTCAAGGTGAACCATTGGTAACATCAGCAGCAGAACGTAGAGATGAGCCTTCGACGCAAGAATATCATCAACGAAATCCTGTTCAAGAAAAGCCAGAATATACTGGTCCACCAACCCCATGTCCAGCCAAAGTAGAATATGCTACTCCAGTATTTGCAAAAAATTATCAAGGAGTTTGGCGTTATGTTGTACAAATTCCTTATGAGGGTTACTTTACACAAACGATTGAAGTTACTCGATGCATGTAAGTAATATATATATATAATAAAATATAAATATAATAAAAGATAAATATTTTTATATTATAATTTAAAAATTATATTTTATCACCAAACATAGGCAATCAAGATGTCACTATTTAGATGGCGGTTGTTTATCTTCACCAAGATGGACGAGTTTACTGGTAGCTGAAATTTATTATCCCGAAACTTTTCTGGAAGGAAGCCAAACAGATAGATTTCCAGGTCCCAGAGATCCTGTAGTTGGTGTACCACCACCTGTACATGATTTCCAAAATTATCAACAGTACTTGCAAAAGCGTGCAGGTGAAAATGAAGCACGTAATAGTGGTGGTTCTCAACATCATTGTGATGGCGTAGATGAAATGGGTTGTTTCCAGGTAACTTATTTGTTATAATTTGACAAAAAGTAAAGTAACAATTTATATGCTTGAGTAAATTCATCCTTCATTAATTCTTTTTCCTTTTCTCTAGGTACGATTGTATTATGATTGGTTTTTAATACCAGGCAGCTGTAAATGTTGGCGACCTGATTACTTCAATCGATATGTTCGTCGTAGTGGATCTAGTACCGAATTATGATCATACTTATTTTCATTTATATATAATAATTAGATATTAAACTTGCGTTTGTAAAACTATTAGTTCATTGTTTGTAATTAAAAGAGAACATTACTGGTCAGATGAATGAACGATAATAGATAGATACGTTCGAGCAAAGTTTAAGTTAAAATAAGTTAATTATAATTTAGATTAATTAATTATTCTAAGAATGTCTGCACATGAAAAAGGTCTCTCTGCGGAGAACATTTTCACTCGCATAAGATTTGTTTTAAAAATCAACAATAACAATTAATCATTAAATTATTCTTAACGTCATTGGATTTACAACACTGAGAACATTCAAAAGTAGTTTTCTCAATGAAGAGATTTTGCCCTTTTGATGCGCGACTGATTAAATTTTATAAATAATTAAATAATTACATAAATATATACACTAAGATATATATTTATGTTACAGACTGTCGTTGTGAGTCTATCTGTTTGTTTATAAATGTTATAAATATATTGTTAATTATATTCTAATTTCACGATTTTATTTTATTACTTACTTAATTACTCAAGATTTTTATTTATATGTATATACCTTTAGAAACAAAATAAAATAAAAAGAAAATTATATTAAAAATAATATTTTACTCTTACGTACTTAGATATGAAATATTTTGAAAAATTTAATTAGTATGAAATTTTATTTTATCTTCGTGGAAAGCGTAGTATAATAAATTTGTAAGTATTTATAGTTGATAAAAAATTACTCTTTAATCGAAGATAAATATGATATATATAAGATAAGTAACATTCAGTCGGCAAATAATTACATTATTTTTTTTTTTTGGTAAGGACCTCGTGCCTTTTACAACGTTTTTTCATTCACTATACTTTCATGGCATTCTTAAATTTATCTAAATTAGCTAAAAAGAGATCGATATTGTTACATAATCATTGTGCTTCTTTCCCTCTTGTAATACTCTCCGCCTGTGTACTAAAGCAAAATGCTACTAGAATTAACTTCATTAAATTATATTTTTCTATAAATTTAAATATTTTCGATATGATATTAAAGAGTATTTTACTTTTGTCCTGATCATTAATAATTCATTCTTTTTTTTGGTGATAAAGAGGAATGCCGTAATTAAATATCCAATGATGAAATAATTATTAATTTAATAATAAATTACGTACGAGTATAAACTATTACATACTATAATAAACATAATTCATGATTTTCTAATTCGACATTGTTTGAACTTTTCTCTTTTACATTCATCTTCGTATATATTACACAATTAAAAATTATACAACTTCCATGTACATAATAACAAGAAAAGTGTATTGTACAACGGATGCTTTTTTTTTTATATTAGACTTATTGTACAACAAAAATCTTCAACATAAGCAAATATTTAAATTATTTTGAAGATTGTTGATTTTTATATGCTTTGTATCGTTTTTTTTTCTTTTTTCTTTTTTATCTTTTAATTAGTATAAATTATTTTTATAGATTGCTTTTCTTGAAATTATAGGAAGTATAATTATTTTCAATCTACATTGTCCTGAAAAATGAGTTTTATATAACCAGGTGAACCTTCAAGAGGAACTGCACAGAAGGGACAGATCGCGATGTAACCATTTGTACCGTGTGGTATTGCCACCTGTTCCCAGTATCTACAGATAAATGTATATTGTTATCATCGCCTCTTTACAATTTCATGATAAACAAACTATTACGTGTAAGAATACAAGAAAATTTTTTCTTGATTTATAATCTATAAAAAGATATTATTTTTTTTATGTAATCTTTAATACTGACTTCACAGTTTTTTCCGTAGCCATATGTCCACAAGGTCTAAATGCGTAAGTAGGTGGGCCTCTGTCGACGTAAAAGGCAGGTTCAATTCCCATTGTTAGTTTCACTACTGATCCGGCAACCAAACACATTGGACATTTTCTTGTTACTTTATCTTCTTCCTGTCCCCAATCGTGATGACCTTGTACGTGGCCACATTTTAAATAAACATATGGTTGCTGCTGAGCTGTATCTGCTGCTGCCTTACGTGGAATAACTAGAGTATTTAAGCCGACAGGACATTGCGGTCTGCCAGCATTTATAGCATCAACTAATTCTTCTAAATCATGTTTTGTCTATACAAAAAAAAATATAATATAGAGTATTTATATTAGATTCATTAACATGTAAATACTAATTAAAATTTACATTGAGAAACTTATAATAATAAATTTGAAAAAAAAATATTAAAATCAAATAAAATAATGGTACTTGCAAAATCTATATTACATTGATAGTAAATCATATTTATCACATTGAAAATATTTCTTGAAATTATCTATTTTTTTTTTTTTTAACAATAAAATAGATTTTATTTACCGGTGATTTTGCAAGACCTTCCGCTGATCTCCAAAGTAATGTAGCCCCACATAAATCGATAAGAGTACCATCTTGTAAAATATTATTTTCATCCTCTACATAATTTCCCTTTTGTTGAGCACTTCTACTCTCTCTAAGAGAAAATACTCCGCCACCGACACTAACTTCTCGCCAAAATCCACATTGGGCTTCTCCGCTACAGAATTGTCCACGTGGATGCATTATCAAAACTCCATTAGTTGTCAAACCATCAATTTCTCTATTTTCTTGCCATTTTGTTGCTTTTTCCTATACTCAGAAGAAATATGTTCTTTTTCCTCTTAAGATACAACTCTGAATATAATAATGTATTTATTCTATTATAAATCTTACCCCTAGAAAGATGTTTCTAGAACTATCAAAACCAGCAGCATAAATTCTAGCAATTCTAGGATTTGATCGATCAGCAAGAATTCTACAGGCAAACCTACTAATTGTACTCTGAGCTACCCGTCCTTCATTTGCAGTTCCGCAGTCGCTCCCACCAGGACATGTATCCATTACCACAAAATCAATTGGTGATTCAGATGAACGACCAATCTATGCAATGATTAATTTGTTTAAATAAAAAACATATGTCACAGGTTTTACTTTAGATAGAAATACGAATATGTAATATCGTTTTTTTTTATTTTGATTTTTCATCGGAACTTACTTGAAACATATCTGTTTCTTCATCTTCCGTATATTCAACTATAACAGCTTGTGTTCTAGAAAGTGTATACGAAATTGAATGCTGTTTTGTATTAAGAATGGCTTGTGAACTGTGAGGAGTTTTAACAATATAATGTTTACTACGTTTAACACCATTTGGTATTGGTCTTTTAAATAAAAGGAATTTGCTTCTTCTCCTACCACGATCACCAGGTGGAAGATATCCGTTATACCTATAATAATGACTGAATACATTAATAAACCACAATCTTTTTTAGTTTATTTAAAATTTAAATATTCTTTAGAATTAATATTATTCATATTTGATAATTAAAAAATTGTTTAGTATATGCACGACAAATACATATACTGTAAGCGTATTATATATTTTTACCCAAGAATAACTAATTCTCCATATTTTACTAGCTGCTTTGGTTTATCATGGCGATGACTGTGACATTCGTGAGGATTCACATGTTGTCGATTATGAGGATGTTTATTACGTGGACTATGAGGTGGACCGAGTGTTTCTCCTTCTTCCACAAGCAATGGGCTTTCGCTACTACCACCATCCGATCTGAAATAATTTATATACTATCTATATTTAATCTTTTATACTAATTACTACATACAATATGTATATACTTTTAGTACAATTATTTTAAACGCTTATAAACTTAATTAAATAAAAATATCGATTACAAAACCAAAATAAGTTAAGTATAAAAATATACAGAAATTCTTTAACTTTATGAAGAAAAAATTTCAATTGTTTAATTATTATTTTACTTGCAATGCATATATATAATTTCTTATTATTAATCATACAATATTTCTTTTCTTTTCATTAAGATTATCTAAGTAAGATGTTTAAATGGTATAAACTTTTAATAAAATTATACGCGTGTACAATATACATAAAAAAATATATATTTATTGTAAAAAAACTTCTTTTAAAATATGAAAAACGTTATAAAAAATACATTATTTTTCATGTGTTTTCAACATAAATGAAAACAAAATTCCAATAGTATAACATTAATCTTTAATATATAAGAGCAATGAAACCTTATCAATACGATATGCATATATAAAATGTCAAGATTAGTTACCGTATCACCATTGTGTGTTCTGCTTTTAAACCAATTTTGTTCCAACCGTGAACACTTGCAACATGAGCCACTTTGAAATGTTAATAAAAATAAACTTTATTTAATGAAAATAATAAAACGTTATATGACTAGTCCAATGAAGTACACGAATCCGTTATTATAAATGCGAAGCTCAACAACATTCGAAATATAAATTGGACGTTTCATGATTATAAGTTACACGATAATCACATTTATTACCGAGTGTGCATAACACGCTCGTAGCTTTAAAGTTCAACACACTCTTATTATCGACATATACGTAAACGCTTTACATCCTATATATATACGTGTGTGTATATATATATAAGATTTTTATATATAATAATATTAAGAAATCTCTATAAAGATATAGATCACTTCAAGACAATTTTCTTGGATTGTTTTCGTTGTGATCATTCGGTCAAGATAGATCCGTACAATATATGTAATCACATAAAAGACTTCAAGCTTCATTTCTATTGTAAACTGCCATCTACATAGATTGTCTTAAATCACTTAAAGCTTCGTCTTGATTGGTCGATACTAACCTATTGTATCTCTATCTATTTGTATATTCTGACTTTATATTATTTGTTATTTTTGTATTTTTATTAATCATAAATGTTTTCTCATATTATTACATTGATTAATCAACTATTTTATAGTAATATAAGCTATAGAAAAATATTTTATTTAGTCTAAAGACTTATTAATATTCCTCTAAATAACGACCAATGGTAAAACAGTAATTTAGACATGGACGTATCGTAGACGTCACGTGATTACTTCTAATTGGTCCATTGATGACAATTTTAATTCAAATTTTTAGCGGCATATATCAAACGACACTTTTGATATTAGTTATTGTATCTTTGTAATTCTAATATTAATAGTAAATGTAAAAAATTATTATAGTAACAAGATATGAAGAATTATAATAGTAACCAGACATTTATGTCAAAATTTAAAAAGAAATCTCAGAAAAATGATTTAGACTTTATTCTTACAAGTATTATCCAAATTTTTAATGAGGCTATAAATAAATTTCAATTAGCGGTAAAAAATATTTAAAAAATAATAATAATACTTATATATATTATTCTAGCTATATTCATATAGAGTTATATATAATTGCAGATTGTAGTGCCTTTATTAATTGAAAATTCAATATTACAATCACTTCTTACAAAAGAAGAAATGGAGTTAATAAATAATATTATATTATTTACTGATAAAAACCATCAATCATATTCATGTAATTAGAAATGGTTTTTATATGAAAATTATTCTTAAATTTAATTATTTTTATTTAATTTTTTTTTTTAATGTAATTAATTTAGCTTTATCAAGAATTTCCAATATTTCTGACGAATCGTCTACAAGTGGATTATATGAAGATGGGAATATTACCGATGATATGTTTTTCAAAATGTTCAAGGTATTTTTTATTTCATTAATGAACATTTTCATTTATAAAACAAAAAGATTATTTTTTAATTAGATATTGTATAGTTATTCAAGTATTCGTGCAGCTGCTCTTTCTTATCAAATGAATATTTCAATGCAATCGTCATTATTTAAAAATTATATTTATTATTTTATGGATTATGCCATATCATTAATGCAAGTAATGCCGAACGAAGAAATGACAAAAACTTTGCATTATAGGAATATTTGGTTTCGTCATAAAAACGCTCTCACAGAAATCAGAAGTAATTAATATATTGCAACTTATTTCTTTTTTTTTATATCACTATATTTCCTTATAAAAACATATTTTTCTATGTTATTAGAACTTAGTACAAATTTAGAAATGCAAAGAGAAGATAAGGAAAAGATTATGGAAAGTACAATGACACAATACAAAAACGATACAATGATTATCGATCGATTAAATCGAATGTGTTTAGAAGATATACAAAGTATTGGGTAAAATTATGAAAAATCAAAACGATATTTTTAACTCAGAATTAAATGGTTACTTTAAGAAAAAAATTATTTCTTTGTTTAGAAATAATTATGAGAAGAAACAATATTTGTTTTACAAAAGTTGGGAATTGAAACGAGATAAGTTACATGATCAATTAGATCAAATCAAGAAAGAGTTAGAAACTATTAAAACTACGGATTTCAAAACGATAGCGAATATTAATAGCAGAAGGTTATTTTCTCTTTCTCTCTCTCTCTTATATTTTTTTAAATCTCTATTAAGAATAAATGTAATATGTACCATCGAATATAATAGAAAAATAATAATATTATATTTATCCTTTCAGTATACAATATAATATTATTTATTAATTTAAATATTTGTAACATTTGATTTTTGTAGAATGAAAACCGAAGCTCAGTTATTGAGTTTAATTAATAAATTCGATGTAGATATGGATGAAAAATTATCTGAGTATGAAGAACTCTGCAAAACTTATGAATCAGATGAGATGGAAAAAAATGATTTAAAGGTATACACACACGAACACATATTATTTTTGCCATTTTTGTTATTCTACCATATATACTATACAGGGTGATGTCTTAATTTGATAACTTCAAATAATTTTTAAGTTATTCGTTGTACGAACAAATGTTTCAAACAAAAATTGCATTTTGTCTAAAGAGGCATATAGTACTCTAATCCGTTTTTATTTATTTTACTTATTTTACTATTTTTAAATGGAATGTCTAATATTTTTGATCGAATTTGGATAATTAATTAAATCTTATGTAAAAATATATCACACAATTTTAGACTTTATTTTACTAACATTCTTATAAATCGGTTCGCTTCAGTGTTTGATGTAAATTGCTGTAGGTACGTCATTGATACTGAGTAATCGCTACATTTTTTCAAAATTTATTTTTATACGTATATATTTTTCCTTTGCACATTAATATTCTTTGACATTAATTGTATTTATATTTCCTCACCTGTATTCTCACTTTTTTACTTGTTGTCACGCATTAACTTCAAAAATCTTTAGATTTATTTAAGTTTTTCTAGAGGGGTCAACTAAAAAAGTTGTCAATTTGACGTGGAATGACAATATATATTTATTATAATGTATTATAAATATATAAAATGTGTATATTATATATTTATAGTATTAATGAATTATGAAGTTAAATTTAGCTATAAACTATATACAATTTAATCTATTTAATTTAATTAAGATTATTAAGAATTTAATTTAATTATAAATAAATATTTATATATTTATATATACATTATGTGCATTCATTATTTCAGGCGGCAATAAAATTACAAGAGGATACATACAACTTATTTTTGAAAAATGTTTTTGATGAAACTTCGGAATATTATACAGGTTAAATGAAATATATTTAATTATCTGTTATTCCTCAAAACATAGACATTTGCTGAAAGTGATTAATACTCATAAGCGTTTAGTAAGACTTTATTTGCATATAAGAATCGAACTGGAAACTCTTAAACGATCTTTGATAATATAGTATTAAGAACATTTCAAAATCCTGAAGGACAACGTTATTAAACGTTATTAGTGATTAATTACAAACAATATACAATAAGAAGTTTATTACAATAGGAACTTGTTATGAATATCTTGGAAGTATATTAAACGTTAGGAATATATTTTGGAACAATAGATAAGAAAGTTAGAATCCATACATAATTAAGTAAATTACAAATAATGTGATTGTTTATTTAATTGAAAGAATAAAAATTAACCGAAAATTTGTAAGAAATTAGAACAAAAATATAAAACACTTGATATGTTTCTTTATTTTTATAGTAATACAAACGACTAAATTGTTGAACATTCTATTCTTGAAACTTTATTTATTACTTATTATACTTTTTATACGCATTATGTTATTATAAAATATAAAATTATTTTCTACAATTGTTTTTCAATTATAAAAGGAATAAAATTTGTTTACAGAATTGTCCGATTCCATTACTATATATATTCTATATATATATATATATATTAATGTTCAAATACATATAAATACAATAAATACTAAAAAAAAAAAAAACATTTGAATATTATTATCAACTAGTATAGAAATTTGTAAGCTTATTGCAACAAATATCAAATTTTGCCAATGTTTTTGTTTTTGTGCAAGATCCTCATTTGCAACCTTCGTATCTCATTTCGATAATTATAAGATGTATTTTAATTAAAGATCTTTTTTCATAGTCTTTCCATTTACGTATTAAAGTATTCAATAGTTTTTTCCCGATTAGATGTTTTCCTTGCTACTTTATACGCACTTTGATCATTTTTTATACTAGTCATTTTTATTGTTTATCATTAATGTCATTTTATAACGTCAACAATATCGAATAATGAGTATAGAAGTATTAAAAGCTAAAAGAATGTTGGTCATGTGCGTGAGTACTTATGAAATAATACGATCGACAAAAAATCGTAATTCTACTACTAGTAGAAGATGTGTGGCTGCATGCATGTGATCAAATTATAGATCAATAGTCAAGAGTCAAGTCAAAGATAAATTAAGTTATTGGCAAATAAAGATAGGTGTTATTTAGGAGTTTGTATATGATATTAATTTTTTTATAAGTGCATATATATCAGAGTCAGAGTAAGATTCTCAAAGTGAGATTATAAATAAAGTGTCGGAGAATAAAAGCGAAGAGTCGAGAATCGGGAGTATTTGGAGATAAGAATCTGAGACTGTGTACATTTTATTACTTTCTATATATTTTTTCTTAAGTAAATATAATACAAGACATTTAATTATTTAGATTATTATGCTTCGGTTCGATTAAGCGACTTTTAAAAGACTCTGTACATTATAATTATTAATTAATACATTGATGTATTTTATAATAAAAAATGTACTTAAGATCTAATGTGATTTACTTACGAAGATTTCGTTCACGTTCCCAGAGAACCCATAGATCAGATGACGTAAACAGTCCATGTTGTATAAAAACAACAGGTTTCTTTGTAGTATTGTTTGATATAGGACTATAAGATACATTATGTATTATATCTCTTATTAATTTACAAAAAATATATTATATAAAATTGTATAATTAATTAAATATAAAAAATAGTTAATTACAAGGTAAAATAAAATTGATTTCTCTTTATAAATCATTTAACATAGATATATATTATACACGTTACATCTAATGTAACTGTTTCTTTTTTTGTTTCGTTTATGTTAATATTTCAAATAGAAGTTTATGTACAAAGTAGTAGGTCTGAAGGAGAAGAGAAGATTTTATAGTAATTAGCATTTAATTATACGAAAGAAGACTATATAAAGTTGGATCGATCGTGTTTTCTTTATAAAGAAGATTCAGTTGTGCTTCGGAAGATATTACGAAGATTCATAGTTTATCTATTTTATACGTAATTGAAAAAATACAATGAAATTAATTGCTTTAATGGTGCTAATGTTATTCGAGTATTGTTCTGGAAGAACTTCATCTTTTTCTTTGCTAAAATATATTTTATCTTCGAATGGAAATGAATTGAAGAAAGTAAGAAGCGAATCGGAACTTATAGATGACAATACTGTTTTAGATTTCGTAAGTTTAATATTATTTTCTTTTTTTTTTTTATAATAAAATATAGAAGTACTCTAATACATTAGAGTATTTTATGATTCCTGCGTGCGATGTAATATGATTTAATTCATAAATACAAGTGCAGTTTTATTGTAATGAACATTTAACTTATTTCTTATAGCACGTTAACAAAATATAGTACATTAATTCATAAATTTGTTACAAAAAGTAATTTGAATTTTATTTATTGCCAATGATCATATATACACACACAAAAATATTGATAATATTGTTTCGTAATCAATTTCTATTGACAGGTTTCTTACTAACACTCAAAACAAATATATATATATATATATATATATATCATTAGAATTAACTTTGTGAAATTCGTTAATTGATTCGTGAAATGATTAGCTAAACCCTGCAATTATTAAACTGACCAGTGAATGTATGAAAGAAGACAGAATTATATACTTCAACTAATCGTAATTAGTTATTCTCTAAAATTATTTGTTTTAGCGTCTAATAAAATTCTGTTAATATACTTTCTACAAAAAGCCGAATTATTTTATGAAAAAAAAGCCTTAGGGTTTCATGATTTAACTGAATTATATAACTTAATGTCAACATATATACATTTATATAGATTGGGTTAGTTGAACGTCACGGATATCCAGCCGAAGAGCACAAAGTTATTACAGATGATGGTTACATTATAACAATACATAGGGTACCTTATAGTCCTATATCAAACAATACTACAAAGAAACCTGTTGTTTTTATACAACATGGGCTGCTTACATCATCTGATTTATGGGTTCTCTGGGAACGTGAACGAAATCTTCGTAAGTAAATCACATTAGATCTTAAGTACATTTTTTATTATAAAATACATCAATGCATTAATTAATAATTATAATGTACAGAGTCTTTTAAAAGTTGCTTAATCGAACCGAAGTATAATCAATTTCTATTTTGACAAGTATTTAGAGAGGCAGAAATTAATAAAGATTCATATCTAGAAATACAAAATAAAATGTTGTTATTTTATTAATAAACTAATATTGATTTTTTCTTCTTTTTTCTCGATAGAGTAAATTTTGGGACACCTTATATATTATAATATGATACAAATATAACTTTCAATATACTTTAATATATGATAAAAACTCTCAGAGAAAAAAAAGTGAAAATCACTGATAATTATATTTAACAACACAAATACCCTTATCTTACATTTAAAAAATTTTAAGTCTATATACTGTTATTGTTAAAAGTGTCGATAACGAACATATATTTGATAAACAATTATCGACAATTTCACATTTCATCGATCGATATGTGATCTAATAGATTAAATCTTTCGTTAGGACATACTTTGGCGCGAATATCGTTTCACTTAAATTCGCTTGTACATACGTATCGTCGCACGGTACAATCCTTATATGGGTTGTTAGTAACGAAAAAAAAAATTGTTAAATATTACATTTTACATTTACATTTATTTTTAGTATAAATATACATTTTACATAAAGTGGGTGTAGAAAGATCATACACTAATCAATTTGAAATAAAACTTCGTGAAATTATTGATTACTAACTAATTTTTTATAAACAAAAAATAGGTAGAATGCAACAAATAATAATAAATTTATATAATTTACGAAATTAATATATGTAGGTTGAAACTTAAATAATGGCAACTATTTACTCACAACTAATACAAAAGAGTTGCATGTTTGCACCTGTTACTGTCCCTCAAAGTAGTCACCAACGTTGTGTAGAACCCGTTGCCAGCGATGTGGAAGGCGTAGTATACCGTCAGCATCATATATATGATACAAAGAGAAAATAATAATAGTATTTATAATAAATAATAATTATACTCGTTTAGCTTTTCTACTTGCTGATAAAGGATATGACGTTTGGATTGGAAATTGGCGAGGAAATTCCTATTGCAGATCTCATGTTAATATGACGACGGAAAACCCAAATTTTTGGAAATTCAGGTATAAATAATATAAATATAAAATAATCAATAATGTTTGAATAAACATTTTAAATGACTCTAAAAGAATATTAATTACTTCGGATAATAAACTTTTTATTTTCAATGACGTTGCAAAGTATTTAAAAATATAACGTTTATCAGTATAATTTCGTCTACAGTAAGTTTCGTATAGTATTGAAAAATTATCGATGACGTATTTTAAGACGAATTTTTTTTATTACATACGTATGCTACTTTTAAAATATGAGATCCATTATTTTGTGAAATAATCAACTAAACCATGAAATAGATATACTGACCGGTTGAAGTATGAAAGAAGTTAGAACTGCATACTTTAATTAGGTAATATAAAAATTCACGAGAGACAAGTTTGTAAAGAATCAAATTGAAATTTAATTTGTATATTAAATCCGATAGAACAGCATATCTAATAGAAAATTGTTTTTTAAAGTACGAGAAAATATAAAAATAGATAACTACGACTATTGTTGTAAAAAAAAAACAGCAGAGTTTAAAGGTGGATTACATTTTAATTTCATGCTTTTACTATTCACTTCTCGTGAATTCATATTTTATTTACAATTAGTTATTTCATAAAACAACTGTTTTAAGTGTATAATAAAATTTTGTCTATATATTTTTCCTAAAACACTTAGTTATTACGTGTTTTAAAATTTTTCAGAAATTAATCATATTATACAGTTTAACGGTAACACATACATATTAATATAGATATAGAAGATACATAAAATTCATTTCCTAGGTAATATAACATTTATTTTTATTTCATATTGTTTATATATGGACAAATGATTTCTGTTCAACAGCTACCACGATATTGGCTTACACGATATTCCTAAGAGCATCGATTATGTTCTTGATTATACAAACTCAAAGAAATTATTTTACATTGGGTATTCTATGGGTACAACGATTTCCTACGTTATGTTATCAATGAAGCCGAGTTACAATGATAAAATGAGATTAGTCATAAGTTTAGGACCTATTTCTTACTTTAAACACAAATTGCCACCACTTTTGGACAATCTCATGAAATTAGTTCCACAATTTAAGGTACATATTAATTGTTTGCATATACAGGTCTCCCTCCAACAACGCGGTAGATAGGTTCCTAGAAAATGCCGTGTTATTTGAAACCGTGTTGTTTGAGACCCAGAGCTAATGCAAAAAGGGGGGTTACGTTCCGAAAACTTTTTAAAAACAAATATATCTTTTTTTTTAAATAAACAACTTAATTTTTTTATTAAAAATATAAATGTATGAACAATACAAAACAAAAAATATTATCCTAATTTAACGTAACTTTAATTTAATTTATTTCTTCGTCGTCACTGCTCAATTTAATCAACTGAGAACGTTTTTTCGGTGAAATGATATCGCCTTCACTTTCAGAACGTTTTTCTTCATTTAAAGTTCTTGCATTTTCTTCCCTCTTTAAAAAATCTGTAATTTTACTTTGTTTGTTGTTTATTACCTGGTCATTGTAAATTTCTCGGTATGGAGCAAGACAGTCTCGATGCTTCTTTTTGAATTTTCGGCTCCTTTCTTTGGAAGGATCTGCATTCAAGAAAAATAACTCGAGATTTTCAGCTAAGCTTAGGCCTTCTTGTAATATTTTTAATGTTAACTTATTAACAGCACAATCTAAGATACCGTGGTGTTGGAGGGATACCTGTATATATAGTAGAAATAAAATATGTTTACATATGTGTATGTATGAAGATTATTTGCATAAAGAAAACATTTTTTACAGATCATGTTCGAGGAAAACGGTATTTATGAAATCCTCCCACAATCAAAACTAATGAAATCAGTAGGTAAATATTTATGTAGAGAAAAATCAATTGCCCTGCCAATATGTACATCACTACTGTTTCAAATTTCTGGACATGATAGTGCACAATTGAATGAAGTAAGTTAATAACAGTTTATGTAAAATGTGTGTATATACATATAATTATACTTTTAAGTATTATATTTATTTGTTTATTTATTTAGATAATAATAATAATAATAATAATAATAATAATAATAATAATAATAATAATAATAATAATAATAATAAATTTATAATTAAATGAAATCAGAGATTAAATTTACATATGTATTTAAAGATGACATAAGGTACATAAAAAATCTTCTTTACAGTCAACAATATCATACATTATGAATTATATGCCTGCTGGCGCATCGACTCAAAGTTTTTACCATTACTATCAAAATTATTTAACAGGTAAAATTGTTTTCTTTTACAGATATTGTCATTATGAGATATTATTACTTATTTGAATTTTTAAGATAATGTACAATTTTTTTTCTTTAATCGATTTTATTATAAGGTAATTTCGAAGCTTATGATTACGGATACGAAGATAATCTTATTAATTATAAAACACCAAAACCTCCAATTTATAACGTAAAGAAAATAGTTGCACCAACTGCATTAATCTATGGGCTTAACGACGCTTTATCAAATGAAAAAGTAAGTTTAATTTTATTATATTTTTTCTTATTCTTTTATTCATTTCTTTAAAAATGTTGTTCTAGGGTGTTACAGTATTGAGCAAAAAATTACCTAATCTTGTCACCTGCGAAGCTGTACCGTACGAATATTTTACCCACTTCGATTTTTTTATGGCGAAAGATATAAGATCATTATTACTTGATCGAGTATTAAAATTAATACAAGATTTTTCATGATTTATTTAAATATTATAAAATCTATAATAAAAGTGTTTAGTAAATTTAATATGTGTTGTACAGTGATTTAAGTTGTAAAGTGATTTCGAAAATGTGCCCAAAAGCCTAAAATAAAAGTTTTTGAAGTAAAAACTTCTTTTTCTCACACCTGGATGGAAAGTACGTATTTTGCTCCCTGTTTTCAGGGAGCAAAGTGCCACATTCCCGCCCGCTTGAATCTGTGCCAGGGAGAAAAGTGCCTCATTCCCTCCCGCTTGAATGTAGTAACGAATTAGTGCGCATGCTTCTATTTTTTAGCGCATGCGTACTAGTTCCTTAACCTTAAAAATGTTTTAATAAATTACTGCTCATGCTTATATATATTATATATTATGATATATAATTAATGGTTTTTTCTCACACCTGGATGGAAAGTACGTATTTTGCTCCCTGTTTTCAGGGAGCAAAGTGCCCCATTCCCGCCCGGTTGAATCTGTGCCAGGGAGAAAAGTGCCTCATTCCCTCCCGCTTGAATGTAGTAACGAATTAGTGCGCATGCGCTAAAAAATAGAAGCATGCACACTAGTTCCTTAACCTTAAAAATGTTTTAATAAATTACTGCTCATGCTTATATATATTATATATTATGATATATAATTAATGATTTTAATAACATGTGTTGTCTCATATATTTTATATTTTATTTATTTTTACAAGTTTTAAAGATATTTGTTTAGTTAAATATTACAAACATAAATAGGTTACTACGTATACATTTAGTTATTTTCTTGATTATGAGAGTTGTATTTGTTATTATTTATTATAATCTGTTTAAACTTACAATTCTTGAAAGTGACAAAAGGTGTATTGACGGTCAAAGAATCAATCACTTCGTTCTCGATTTGAATTTCATTTAAATGCTTTTTTTGGACTCACACAGACTTACACACACAACCTCTTCGATTTTCAACGCTCCCCACAATAATAATAATTTATAAACTCCCTATTTAATTAATTAAATTTTATTTTAAAAAATATTTTTTAAACTTAAGCAATAATGTATATTTTTAATAGAATCTAATTTTATATTTAAATTTTTTTTTAAGTTTTTTTATAAGTTTTTTTATATTTTATTTTATTTTTATATTTAAATTTTTTAAAGAGGGGGGCTCCGCCCCCTCAACCCCCGCAGGGGGCTGTGCCCCCGGACCCCCCTGATTTTTTTTTCGGGGGCTTCGCCCCCAGGGACCCCACCAGGGGTGAAACCCCTGGACCCCTTGATTGTTGGTAAATTTGCATAATCTTCGCAAAATGTATTAATTGACAACAAATAAAATAGTATATTACATACCTAGGACAGTATAGTAAGAAAGCGGCAACTTCGTTTTACGCAGCGAGAAGAGAGGCAAGCGGAAAGCGGCAACTTCGTTTCTTACAGATGCAGCGGGAGAAAAGTAGGCGCTTTTCGCCCGGGTAGAAAATTAGTATATTATTATTTAATTACAAGCGAACTTTCGATCCAGGTGTGAGAAAAAATTGTATACTCACCACGGGAGCAAAGTATGACATCCTTTTTGCTTGACTTTGCTCCCTAGGTGAGTAATATACTATTAGAATGAGTGTGATTTGATAAAAAGAAATCATGTGTGCAGATTACAGGTATTAGAAGTGAAACCTTCAAAAAACTAAGTTTCGAGAGAATGAGACGTGTTCAGAGTATCAAGAGTAAGATAATTTTGTAGGATTTATATATTATAATATTATTACCATATATAACAAATGGCACCGGTATGATTTTTTCTTTCAACCATCAGTTTGTTTGTACCTTATTCTTTTGTTGCCTACCTACACTCTTATCTCTGTTTATTCTTTTATCCTTCTATCGCTCCTACCTACAAACAGGTTTAGTATCGAAATTATACGAGTATAATCACTGCATCATTTGTTTTCTTTCACCATTACATTCCGGTTTCATTTCTTCACTACATTACCGCATTTCATTATTTCAGATCACACCTATTCTAAACAAGTTTTCATTTCAAAATGAAACGCGGTGATGTAATAGGGGTAAAAAACGGCTTAACACATTCGAGACGGATTGCACACCGTGTGTGCAATAATAATAATGAGCAATTATCAGTTATTCTGAGTAAAGTAGTCGTCGAAAGCAGAATATTTTTTGAAGTGAAAACTTCTTTAGAATGGGAGTGATCTGAAAAGTAAATAAACGGAAACGAAGCTATGTAACGAAGCTATGAAACGGCTGCCATACTAAATAATGAGAGAAAAAAGAGACAAACATAGGATTTAGACTGCGAGGGAATAAGACGGAATATAGCTATACAGTTTTTCCTATTCTCGGTCTCCTCTTTATGTTATGCTTCGTAATTATCGCTCTCGATTGTATATGTGTGTGTTTGTGTGCGACTGCTCTACAAATCAACTCATATACAATAATTAAACCTGTTTGTAGGTAGGGAAGATAGAAGGATAGAAAAATAAATAGAGATAAGAGTGCAGGTAGGCGACAAAAGAATAAGGTCCAAACGAACCGAGGTCGAAATAAAGAAAGAAGGTGTATGGTCTGCTTTGTAAGTTGTGTAAGTTGTGTAAGTCGTTATGAGGTTCTTTTCTGGAAAGGTTCCCTAACGATACCGATGTTTTGTTCATTATACATATTTTTTTTAAATATATTTTATCAGTATGATTAAACCGAGTGTAGGTTAACCTGTCACTACCTCTACACTAAACACAACTAAACCCAATCCTACATATATATACATTATGTCGAGTCATGAATAACTTCCGTGTTTTATGAGAGAAAGAATGACGTTTCTGTGACTGATAAGAGCAAGACAACTATCATGGAGTTTTTTTTGCACTTTTTGCATCTGTTGGATATATCTATCTATTGGACTTTGCTCCAATATTACCTTTAAAAGATTCATCAAAGTCGGAAATACGTCTTGCACTCGGTTCATCTATTAAGATCGTATCTCCAGAACGGAACTTTACAAACCAATTTCTGACTGCCCTATCAGTTATCAGTCCTGCACTTGTTTTGCCTTGCCATTGCCTTGTTTCAATTCTTAAATCATTACGTATCGAATATGCACATTTTACTATCCATTTCAGTGGTTAAGAAAAACGGTTAAATGTAACATTGACAGCATAAAAAAGTTAACAGAAGACTAACTGAATCCTCATCTATATAGTGATATTGAAAATCCGTTTGTTTCGGTGACTTATAGTAGGTAAATACGAAAAATAGATTCTACATAGCCGCATCGTAAGTTACTTATGACTCGACCTAATATATATAAAATATATATATAAATATATTTATTTCTATCTATGGCTATCGCATTCAGCATTCCATATTTATTGCTTGAATTTAAAAAAGTGTAGTTTTTATCAGCTATTCCACCCAGAGATCATACCGATGTCCTTTGATATATATGGTAACAATATTATAATTAAAAAATTCTGCAATTATCTTACTCTTAAAACTTCATTCGTTTCATTCTCTCGTAACTTAGTTTTTTGAAGATTTCACTTCTAACACGTGTGATCTGCACACATAATTTTTTTTTTGAGAGACTTTTAATCCACAGAAATAATGTTAAGTAAGCCTCGTAGAGTTTTCTTTAACTATTTGTTATGGATAAATGCTTATGTATATTATCAGTTGAAACGTGAATGTCAAGTTCCTCGCATTTGTGAGTCGTTGTTCTCTGAAAATTTAAATAAGTACAGTGAGTATAGAAAGTATTTGTACACAATTTGAAATCAAATGTTGTGAAATTGAAGTTTATTAATTAATTTTTTATAAACAATGAATTTATGCATATTTTTGAAAGTCTCTACAATAGATTTAATGAAATAAAAAATTATTTTTTTGAATAAAATAAAAAACTGATTAGGAGAACGAAAAAATTGGCATTTAATTTAATTAAAAATTAACATAAACAACTCTAATATTTAGATATGGTTAACATTCTAATATTTAGATATTAGAATTATTTAATATTTATATATAGATAACAAGGTGAATTTTAGACTCCAGAGTAATAAAAAGACGACTTTTGAAAAAAATTATGATCTATGTTGAGAACGTATAGTAACATTCTTAAAATTTGTGAAAAAGAGAATAATAACAACAAAATTTTTTTATTAAGTAATTTACTACGTAACGATAGCACCGAAATTTTTCGACGAAAAACAGATAGAAGGGATGAAGAATATATAAAGTGACGAAAAGTGCAAGCGGACGCGCATTTGATATGGTAATATTTAACAACGAGTGTTGTGTATGACTAGAGGCGACGACAAATTACGAAGTTTATAGAAACAGGAAACACGACATGTTAATTAATTATTAATCTAGATTACTACATCATTCTACCTTATCTTATTGTATCCTGTAAAACATTATTAAACATTAAATAAATTAATTAAAATTATAACAAATACATGATAACAATCTTACAATTGCATGTGATTAAATTAAAATAAAATAAATTTAAAAAAACGGCAGATAAATAAAAAATTGATTATTTACAGAAAAGAAAAGAGGAAATAAAAAATAAAAAATGAATTCTTCACTATTGATAATTTTTATAATATCAATCATCAGTTTTGATGCTACAATTTTTATAATAGAAACATTTCTTCTACCAAATTCACGTTGGAATATTCCTTTACATTTCGTAAGCATATTAATTGTTCTTAGAATAATAACGTATATCAACTTTTTGTGTAATCATACATATAAGTAATACTTAAATAAACAAATGAAAAATCTATTAATTTCAGACTGAATTATCAAAACAGCATGGATATGTCGCCGAAGAACACATGACTATTACAGAGGACGGTTACATTTTATTTTTTCATCGAATACTTGATAGTTCAAAATCAAACATTACCAATGAAATAAAACCAGTAGTATTGTTACTACATGGAGCACTTGGTTGCTCCAATATTTGGATTTTGTTCGACTCTGAAAGAAGTCTGGGTAAATATTTCCAATAGTCATAATATTTATAACAAGTACATAGATGTAACAACATAAAACATTAACTAAACTAAAATAAATTTATAATTTAATTATAATTGATTGTTATAACAGCTTATTTACTTGCGGATGCTGGATTTGATGTATGGCTTGGAAATACTCGAGGAAATATATACGGTCAAGGTCATGTGAATTTTTCAACGATAGACAAAGAATTCTGGCAGTATAGGTCAGTTATACGGTTTTATATTAATATTTTGTGTGCAGTTGACTCTCCACTGATACGTTCCAGAGATCTCTGTGTGGATGCATTATTTTTCTTTCGCATAAGCTTTGTTTTTTAATAATGATATTCTGAATTCATATACTAAAGACAGGACCCGCCCTCGCGTCCACCTCCGAAAACGGCGCGTGGGAGTCAAATGGATAATATAAATGAAGAAAAAGGAAATACAAAACAAATTACTATTGTTCATTTCGTCTGTAGTTGAAATTATAATTATAATTATAATTATAATTATAATTATATTATTTGTTCTTTAAAAAAAAAGGTAGTACTTCGGGCGATATTGAAACAAGCGGTGGTTTCGAATTTTGTAATATATGAGAAATAACCTTATTAAATAAGTTATTAGATTATAGTAATATTAATTCTAATTTGAATGCAAATAATAATTCATAATTAATATTATTAATAATTAGATCGTAAGCACGGAAAATATGTGCTGGACAACCGAGACAAGACGACATTATTATTGTCGAAAACAAAATGAGACTTGAACTAATCTTATTTCTCGAATCACAAAAAAAAGAATTAAACATTTTTTTTACAGCATCCATGAAATTGCACTTTACGATTATCCAGCAGTAATTGATTATATTCTTAATTATACGAAATCCGAACGACTTTACCTAATTGGTCATTCGATGGGTACTACAGCTTCATATATTTTATTATCAATGAAACCAATTTATAATGAAAAAGTACAATTACTTGTAAGTTTAGCACCTGTTGCTTACTTGAGGAAAAGTCGGTTCCCTTTTTTAATCAAAATTATAGTGGGAATTTATCCTTCAATACTGGTAAAAAAATATAAATAAAAAATACTATGATAAATCATATATTACGTTTTATAATTAAAGTTGAAATATTTTTATTTTGTCTCATTTACAAGGAAAGAAATATACAAGTCCAATTCAGATTGTTTTCAAATTTTATATATTTGTAAGTGTCCCTTAGAACTATACATTGCACTTTAAGTGTAGGGGTCATTGAATAATCGTTTCGAAGAAAACTAGGGATGAAGTTTTACTAACATTCTTCTATACATACCAGTTTGGTTCAGTTTGTATGAACTGTCGGCAGCGGAAGCAAATAATATAAATTAAATAACAAATAAAAAATAATACATAATTTATAATAAATATGACATAATAAATGGAACATAATTAATAATTGGAAGATAAATTAGACATAATAAATATCAAACAATAAACTTGTGTGCGTAATAAGTAATTTTAATTTTTCAATAGAAAAAGAAGATCGCAAATATAGAAGAAACTTGACACGTTCTATAATACAAATGTACCATTTTATTTTTCATTATATTTCCTATAAAAGTAATATAACATACTATTAAAAGATAAAAAAAGAAAGTAAATAAAAGATGCTTTACAATAACGAAAGTAAAAAATAAAATGAAAATTAAAAAAAAATAAAATCGACCGAACTGAAATAAACTGGTATTACACGTATATAGGAATATTAGTAAAACTTCATCCCTCGTTTTCTCGAAAACGATTTTTTAGTGTGATCTCTACTACTAGGCAATCTATAGTCCTAATAGGCACCTATAAGTATATAAAATTTTAAAAAATTCTAACATAAGTTGGGATTAGTATAGTCCTCTCTTTGTTAGGTTATCCCTTTTTTTCTTTTTTTTTTTTAATTTTTAGATATAAATAACTTTATTTTTAAATAGACTTCAATAGACTTTAGTAATTATATAATTAATTTTGTTTTTTCTTTTTCAGGTATTTTTAGAAATGGAAGAAATTTATGGTATAAAACCTAATTCATTCTTTAATAAAATATTATATTTAATTTGTTCGAAGGAATCATTTCTGCAATTTTTGTGTATTTTTGTAACATCTACAGCTTTTGGTTTAGATCCTTCCTATTTGAACACAGTAAATTTTAAAATAATTCTTATATTTGATAATATTTAAAGAATAAAACTAATAAGTATTTTTTCTTTTATTATTATAGACTGATTTAAAAACATTTTATCAATATTACCCATCGGGTGGATCTCACTACGTTATGAATCATTTCGTTCAAAATATCAATTTAGGTATAAGTAACTCTTTTTCTATCTACAAATATAATAACTACAATAACAATAACAATTGATAAACCAACTAACAATCATTTGCATTATGAGTATATTGCAAATTATCTCGTATAATTGCATACTTATCTCGCGCACTTACATATTGCTATGCACCACAGTATATTGATACGTGGTTTACATTATAATATTTTTTAGAGAGTTTCCGACAATATGACTATGGATATGAGAATAATCTTAAACAATATAAACAACATGATCTACAAGAATACGATTTAACTAAAATAACAACCCCAGTAGCTTTGATATATGGGAAAAATGATACTTTTATAGATAAAAAGGTTATTATAATTTTTATTTTACAATTAGAATATAATAAATTTTGTTTGCCAATAATAATTAATCTTCATTTATTTTTTGCAGAGTTTGTGTAAACTTTACAAAAGTCTACCAAATGCGATTTTAAAAGCAGTACCAAGGAAATATTTCTCTCACATGGATTTCGTTTTATCGAAAGATTTAAAAACAGTAGTGAATGATTTTATTGTAAAATTATTGAAATAATATTCGCAATAAATTATTGGTAATATTCCAATATTTCTTATGTCTAATAATAACGTATCTTTAACAATATCTTGGATTTTTTAAGAGATAAAAAAAAGAATGTACGTAGCCTCCACGCGCGATAGATTTGGAACTTGTATTATCATATGGAAAATAATAAATAGATCTGTAGAAGAGAGGTGACAAAAAAGAGTGAAATTTAATAATGCACGGGTTTTATTGAAAATATTTATAATAGCATTTATAAAATTGTTGGTTATTCAGTTTCCAGTGCGTCGCGTACGGCAGTCAGATCGATAAAAAAATACAAACACTAAACTCTTTTATTACATTTAAATTTTACGAACTATATTAGATTTTGTATTAAAATTTAATTTTATGAACTATTATATTTCGCTTAACAAAACACACTGAATAATCTTTACTCCAGTAACAGAATTACAAATGTAATATTTATAATATAAATGTAACTGCTATCTAAACTGTTTTATTTTTTACAGAAATGTACATGTTTCTATATTGTTATAAGTTCTTATTTATAATTTGTAAATATTTTGTTGTTGTTATATGGTCTATATTTTTTGTTTGTAACAATTTTGTAACCAAGTTTGTTCTATTTAATATTTAAAATAAAATTATGCAGAGAAAAACAAATTCAAATATATTCAATTTTTTAATTAGTCTAAATGCTTCCTTTCATTCTCTTTTTTCACTTTTAAAACATAATTGATCTTTTAAATGAAAAAAAAATATATATTCTGTTACCAAAAGAATTTAATATTGTAATATCGATGATTATTTAACATGATTATAATAAAGTATATTAGTAATAATAATTATTTACAAATACTTTTCCTTAATATTCTTAATCTTTTTTTTTAAGAATAGATATGTATTTTACAAACTATATTAGTTTCATATTTTTCTGTAGTTTTTATAAGTGTAAGAAACGTTATTAAATGCACAGTACATTGCAAATACTATAATTAAATATGAAAATCGTATTTTACACGTATATTCTTAATGAAAATAGTAATGCTACATCCGATAAACATAGTAAAGTCAAAAAAAAAAAAAAGAAGAAATAAATTTGTAACAATACTATTGTTGGTCAGAAGTATAAAATTCTTTTATTTTATTGTTCTATTAGGTTGCATTCAAATCATCCTTTTTTTTGGCTGTAAGTTCAAAAATCATATCTCTCATTCGACTTAGGTCTGTTAATTCTGCAGTCATTCTCTTTATATTTTGCTCTTTTTCGGCTAAAGTTTGTTCGTAAGACTTAGTCAATTTGGTTAATTGTTGAAGTTCTTGTTTTAGTGCCAATATATCTTTCTGATTAGCTTCTATTTCACTATTTTTTAATTCTATAATCTGTAAGAAAGAAATTATTTATTAATATAATATGATGAATGATTGAATATGATTCATGTAAAGTTTACATACTTGTTCTTTTTTATTAATGGAATCCTGCATTTTATATAAAAGTTTGCCTAACTCATGATTTTTATTAGTCATTTCTGTAGCATTTGTTTCTGCAACTGAACATGCAGTCTCCAATTCTACTACTTTTTTATTTAATGTATCGATTTTGTTCATACAAATTTCTGCTTCTTTTACACGTTCTATTAATGTTTTATTCAATTGATCGATATTTGCAGATTTTTCTGTTACGATTTTTTTTAATCCATCAATTTCCTATAAAAAAAATTATCATAATTATTTATATAAATATTTTTCTTCCTTTATAGATATATACGCCTCATACAATTATATTATTTAAATTTATAGAAGATTTGAATTTACTTGTGTTTTAGTAGAAAGTGTTTTCTTCATTTGACTTTCAACTTCATTAAATTTAATTGCTAATGTAACTTTCTCGGCTTTTATACCCTCTAAACATTGCTGAGTGTCGAATAACATTTGATGTAAGCGACTAGATTCTGCTATTACTTGAGCCAGTCTATGTTGCAAACTAGTGGCATGATTGTTTGCAGCTTCTAAGCTAGACTGCATGGCTCTTTCTGCGTGTCTCATAGCTGCTAACTATTATAAATTATAATTTTATATGATTATATATTATCTTTTCATATAATATACATTCATATCACTGCTTTAGAGTTATTATGAAAGTAAATAAATGAAATATCTATATATTATAATATATAGTAAGCATAATTAGATGAAGAAAAACTGTAGTGTAATATTGGCAAGCTGAGCTCTAAAACAGAGATATAAATGTAGATCTTAGTTCATTATATTTTATGTTACAGGAAAGAATGCAAATATTACTTTGTATTCGTACAGTTCCATTACAGCTGAAGTTGTAATATCACCTATTTGATTAGATTCAATAGCTGTTTCTAGTCTGCTTATAAAAGTGTTAAGACGTTCCTCTTGACTAAATGAAAATAATGGAGCCATATCATTTCCATTACAATTAATATTAGTTTTTATTCCCAGTCCAGTTACAGTATTAGCATTGCTTTGTACCAAAACTAACGGCTCTAATTGTCTCATACATTGTGCTACTGCAGCAACGCTGATTAAAAGAAAAATATTTAAATACATATATTTAAATGTATATATGTATATGCGTATGTATGTAATGATATATGTATATAAGTTTGGATTTAACTTACCATTCCTGTGGAAAACCTACAGATGATGTTAATTGTAAAACTTTGTGCTTAATTTCTCCATCACCCGTGAATAATGCTAATGCCATTATCATTTGTATTTGTTTTTTCCGAAGTAATTCAGAATATAATGTTAACCAATTAGAATTATTAGCTGCCAAATCTGCTGTTAAAACTAAGGCATGTATATAAAGATTTGTTGTAGAATTCTACAAGAATTTAAACAAGAGTCATTTATATTTTAAATGAACAATCTGTGACAAGCTTTAAATTAGATTGAATTTTAATTATGATGGAAACTTGCAATGTTACTGTACTTGAATAAGATTTCCAGGCCAATCCCGATTTGTAGTTTCTTCATATTCCAATATTGGTTTTAACAGTTTACGCATTGCTTGTTCACTAAATGTCTTTAACACTTTTGAACGAAGTCCTGAAATTTTCACCATTTCTTGAAATAATTGCATCAATTCAGCAAGTCTTCCTTGTGTGTCAGTATTTTGAAGTTCATTTTTTTCTTGCATTTCATCATTTTCTGTGCTAGTTATAAGCATAAGAACAGATGGATCTAGTTCGGTAAGAACTTCTGTACAATTCTTTGTACGGCGTGATTCAATCACTATTATTCTAATGAGTGCTAGTGCCTTAGAACATACCTACAAATGAAAAGAAAGAGAAATAAATGTAGATTGATAGAAAAAGAAATAAATAAAAGAAAGATACATACTTGCTCTACAGGTACCCATGTCATAGCTGATTTTACACATACTGGGTATAATGGAATCAAAGCAGATACTTTTAATTTCACTAATGCTAATAAAAATTCCATTAAGAGTGCTACACAGTCTGGATCAGAATCACATTCTAAAGTAGCCAATAATTGTTCTACATCTCTATTATAACTAAGAACAAATTAACAAAGTTAATAAAAAAGACAAAAATCATTAGAGTATTTTGTTTGTAATGCTTACTTTGCATACGTAAGTAGTATAGTTCGTGAATGCTCATTCTGTCCAACATCCTCAAAGAAATCAATAATATGTCTTAGCAATAATACATCTTTTTGTTTAAGAGCACTTATTAAACTTGTAAATGTAACAGCAGCAAAATCCAATATATGTTTTTCTGATATATTTGTATTAGTATCTTCAAGTATAATCAAAAGTTTACAACACGGAACGCTTGTACTAACATTATTGCTTTGAATCCTTAATAACGTTCGTATGAATGTTTTGGTATCAATGGTGCGCATTAATGTATAAACTGCTGCAAGATTTTTGTAACAAAGATTTACAAGTACACCTAAAGAAAGGGCAATAATTTCTTCCTCTTTCACTTGCATTACCCATTGAGTTAAAATGGATATTAAATATGGTAAATGTGCCTCTTGCCAAGAAATTTTGACACCATAAGTTAATTCTTGTAGAAGTTTCAAAACACGTATTCTTTTTTCACTTGTCAAGTTAGCCTAAGAAGATAGTTAAAATTAGAAGGTTCGTCAAATATCTTATGCATATATTTCTGGCATTTACCTCCAATAATCGTGCCAATATAGGAGCAAATTTATAAGTATGAATAAGAGCTTGTCTGGCATTTGTATTTCGACAAGCATTCTGTAGAACATCTACAGTACTCCAAATTAATGTTGTTCTAGATCCTAAAGAATTCATTAGCTCGTGCAAGCTGACATAAAATTCAGCAGCTATTGAAGTTGTAGGATCAAAAATGCATAGATCCAATGTCGCACTTATGACCTTAAGGAATACATTTATAATAGAATATAGAAAATATATAAAGAATATAGTTTAATATATAGAAATAAGTTAATTTATAGGAAATACAGGAAATGAAAAAAACTTATGTAGGTAATAATTATTATAATCTTACTCCAAGATTTCTTTGTATATCAGATATAGTCGTTTCACTTGGATGTTTTGCATATTCCAAGGCAGCTGATATAAATGCTCTCATATATTGATATTTCTCCATAATAACCATTCATAAAAAAATAATATAAAAAAGATAGAATCTTACGCACTTATGTATTTTTAGTTTACAATAGTAATCGTTTAATGGACAAAGAAAATGTTTTCTTTTATAAAACTTGTTTGTTTTAGGCCTTTCAAAGGTATGAATAATTTGTAAATATAATAAATTATTTTCCTAATAAACAATCCGTTATTTATGTAAATAAAGAGAAATAAAAAATGAAAATACAACATATTATAACGGAAAACTATATTTGACGTCCATATTTAAATACCCCTAACATTCAAACAAACCAATCGGAGTATCGTTAGGGCGGCGACCATTGAAAAATGAATTTTTACCAATTCTCTTATAAAACGAAGGTAGCACCTCTGAAGGAGGAAAAACGAAATAAAAAATATTTATTAATTTATACATCAATTGCTTTTCTTTTTATAATTTGAGGCACAATAATCGTTAGTATTTATATTATATACAATACTATAAAAAGAATTTTTTAAATGAAGTGCATCATATTATTACAATTAATATCCACCAATCAAAGAGCTCAGAAGATGGTGCACTCAACAAAACGATGGTAGGGACCCTATAGGAGGGACACGCCATACACACTGCTGGGGGAAAGGAACTGGTGTAGTCATGTGATTGCGCGCGAATGATTCAAAGATTTTAGTCTGTAAATAAACGATAAGTTATAGGTTAGGTTTGTACATTTATACTTGTAATTATTAAATGAATAAATTAAACTTACACTTATAAAAAACTACTAAAAAAACAAAACAATTAAATATAAATGTCACAATAAAAACTATAAGTATTCCAAACTTAAACTAACCACAGCCGTTAATACATACTAAAGATAAACATGGCTGCGCGATGCAACGGAAACAGTCCTCCCAAATTTTCAGCCTAGCAATGTGTATGGCGCGTCCCTCTTATAGGGTCTCTAAACGATGGTTTGCTAAAACATTTTTATTTTCTAAGTATTAAGTAAACTTTTCGCGCGCATTTTTATATATATTACTGTTCGTATTTTTGTATATTTTCGCCCTTTCTTTTTTTACTATTTTTGCCTTAAATATAATATAGAAAATAGAAGAAACATGAAAGATGATTATTATCGTTGACTATTTAAATACTCATAAAAATCGTTTATAATAAACATTTGATTTTTATCCTGCTAAAAGTTTCAAATACAATCATACAAATATTATAAAATATTTTATTTCTTATCAATAAGTTTCTTGAAAAATTTAATTTCGGTTGTATAATTATTTATTTTAAGAATTATCATTAATTTATCGAAAAATATTTACCTATCTTTAATTAAATAAATATTTATTTAGGTAATTTAATCTATGTTCAAAAATTTCGAATACATTGTTATTTCATCATTCTAAAATATTGTTATTATTTTACTGATTTAAACTAGTTCTTGTTTTAGATATTAAATACATTGTAAATTATACTTGCATAAAATAGCTATGTAACGTATTCTTGGAAAAAACATTCTATGTAAATTATAAAATAGTTCGTTATTTATCCAGCGATTAGTTCATGTCTACATTATCCACATAATTAATCAACATTTAATAGCTAATATTCATACAATGCATTATAAGAAGTAACGGTAAACTAATTCTAAGTGCATGATAAAGTTCGATTAAGTAAGTTTGTTTATCATGTTCTGTGCATATTTTGTTTCTACGTAAAGGTTTCTTTGCATATGTTTTTGCATGCATAAACGTTCGTAATATATTTGCATAAGTGTATAGTTTAATTATTTTGTACTTAATAGCGCACGTATATATACAGTATATATAAATCATTTATAAACATTTTCAAATAATTTTTTGTAAAACTATATGCACTCTTTTATGAAACTGTATATACAAATTATTAATATTAATTAAGTAATGTTATCAGAAAGAGGATAAGTTGTTCATACATCCCAAATGTTAAGTAACGTTTCATATATTTTTGTATATCTACTTTGTCAATATTCGTGTCTGTAATATAGAGAATATATGTTACAATATAGGAATATATATACATTTGGAGCATTGACTGTTTCCTACATGCTCGAGGAAGCAAACCGGCGCTTTTCCCCTCATCCTCCAGCATCCAGTCGTGTGAGTTCAGTGCCTCCCCTTCCCTCCCACAAGGCGTGCAGAACTGAAGTGGTGGTAGCGTAGCAGCACCGTCGAGGCGAGTGACGCCGTTCACCGGCTCACATTCTTCGGTCGTCTACGGTCGAAGAAACTACGCGATCTTCGTTACGTTCGTTTACGATCGACGCGCATCTGTAAGCCCTGCTGTCATTTTCGGTACGTAAGTTTTCTCGTTAATGACGTGATTCTTCGAGAAAATTCGAGACATAAATATCTTTAAGTAATTTTTTTTTATCATGATCGTGCTTCGATATATTTCCGCCACTTTGATGGGGGAAAAGAAAGGGAAAAAAGGATTGAAAGATAGAAAGAAAGAAAGAAAGAAAGAAAGAAAGAAAGAAAGAAAGAGAGCGTGAGAGTATCTTTCAAGGATAATCTCATCCTTCTCTCCTGTGGGTGTGTGCGCGTGCACGTGATTATCCATCGTGGATGTTCCATTCGCGAGTGATCATCATCCGAAAATCATCGAATTGTGACAATCGTACTACAGCCTTTGCTTGGACTTAACTGGTTCAGCTGCGGTTTATCCCTAAAAAGGACAGAATCTCAGTGGCATCGTCTTTATTTGAGTATTCAAAGAAATCAAAACGCGTGACTTTTATTTCCCATGATCGTCTTTTTCTTTTTTATATGAATTTTTAAAATGATCTTTATATTCTTTCACTAGAGGAAATATATTAGAACATTTTAAAATCATTTGTTCAAAATTTGTTCGCCACGAGCTTACACTTGCTACGCTTTGTGCGTTGCCTTGGTTACCACCAAGAGCGACTCCCTTTCAACGATCTTTTTACCTTTTTTTTCTTTTTTTTCTTCTTTTCTGTCCCGTCTCTTACTCCAGATTTTCTCGGGCTCACTTTCTTTATTCTTTTCTCTACGAAAAAGATAGAATCATTAGAAAAAGAGAGAGAGATTGGGACGACTATGATTTACAGCATGACAAAGCCACGCTTTTTATTATCAGCATGTTTGTCTCGCTTGGCTGGTTAACACGTTTCTTTCAAGATGACGGATCGTATCGTCCTGAGGATAGTGACATCATCGTAGCTAAAACGTGATCGTGATCGTTATCGTCATGGTCATCGTCATCTTTGTTCAATCACGCATCGTACAAATCTTAACTGCAATATCTGTTAACTATTTAATTTGTTGTTGTCACCAAGCTTTCCCTTCTTTTAAATTTGATTTATAATCCATCAAAATTTTGAATAAGTGAGAACAGAGAAGAATGGAGGAGAAGCTGTGGGTAAACGAGTAAACTACCTCGTTGGAGCAAATACCATCAAGCATGGCGTACGGTTGCACGAAGGGTAGCTCGGTCCGTTCCGCACCCTGCGATCAATAAACCCAGCGAGAGAGGGAGCATCTCTCTCCTCCGTGTGCTTCTCTTCCCCTTCTTTCCTTTTCCTCCCTCTCAGAGGGGGTTTACTTGTCTTTTACCTCATTCTCTTCACCACCCCCTCTCTATCTCACTTGTCACTTCTTTCTCAGTTTCTACGACCGCCATCGCTGTCTAACGGCGACCCTTTCAGCCCATCAGAGATTCAGCACGTGTACGATGCGAGATACCATGTCTTTCAAAAATCGTCAGACCTTTTACTTCGCCTTAACGATGATTTTAATTTTAGTGATGCGAAATCGAATCGAACGATTCAGGCACAATTTGAAAGAAATGCTGACGTTATGCAGACACGATCTTTTGAAAAATTTTTTAATTAGTCAATACTCAAGTTATCAATTTATATTTTCCTTGTTCTATAAACAATATCGATTATTTGAAATTTTTTAATTTTATTTATTTAATCAGAAATTTCTATGAATAGCAGAGAAGAGATTTTCGTCTATTTATTTTTATTATTAATTTTTTAATGCTTGTTTGCCAATTATCACTTATAGATATTTGTTAAATACATAAAACATTAGCTTTTTATGCTGTGTTGAGTATTATTTGAAATACATATTTGAAGATATTATTGGTCGTATATAAGCGTAGGAATATATGCAAATTCGTAAAGTACGACCGATTATCTCAGATAATTCATATTTATTTTAGATCGAATTCTTATCTTCAAGATTAAAATAAATATTTTATTGTACTTTCTTCTACATGCTTATGCATACTTAGTTTAAATCGTTTTAATTGCTTTTTTAATTATGCTCTTCATAACTTTTTAATGATTTCTATTGAGCTTAGACGTTTTCTTCGCGATCGATAATAACGTAAAGTCTTGAAGTGTACAATGGAAGTCTTCCATCGAAGACTGGAGAGTATCTGAAACAGTCCAGTCCAGACGGGTGGTGCGATTGTCACAAAAAAAAGTCGAAGAAAAGGTGCAAAATCGTTTGAGACGTGTGTTTTGTGTACGATATAGGTGAAAATCAGTGCGATCAGGATGTGGCGTGAACCTCCAGGAGGGGGGTGTAAAGCACCTACCTACATCTTTACAATGATTTTACTGGCTTTACTGGCATTGACTCATGGTAAGTTGACTTTTTAGAATTTCATTTGAATTAGTTATTTTTTTAACCCTTTATAGTTTCAATTTACTATACGATTAAAAATATCTATATAATTTATTATCAACAAATAGTAAATACAAATTGAAAAATAATTTTTAAAGATACTAAATAAACTCTGATATTTCAAGCTAGAGTTGATAATCGCTATATAAAGAATCTTTTATTGGTTAGCAGAATAAGATTTAATGAAAATGTTTATACGTTGATATGTGACTTCAAAGTCGTATAAAACTCTAAAGGGTTAATATCTACTCTTATGATGTCTTTAAATTCACATAAGTCGACGGTTAACCATGTTTGATCTTAACTTGATTTTTTTCACGGTCACGATTTATAAGACGTCTAATTACTCTATCTAATTTCTACTTGTTTCTTTCTTTAATAGGCACTATAGTACTTTAACGATAAGCGAAAGCAAGTTTTAGTTGAGTCAAAGATCGTTACGTACCCTAGCATAAAAGGATTAAATGTCATGGAGATACCTTACTCCCTGTTTCGAAACACGGAAAGCTTCGTTAGAATGATTATGAACTATGTTTCATTGTAGAACTGATTCAACGTGTAACGAATATGGAAAGATCTTTGATATATTATTATTTATTGTTATTATTATTATTATTATTATTATTATTATTATTATTATTATTATTATTATTATTATTATTATTGTTATTAATAATGTTAATTGAATAAAGAAATATTATTTTCAATGATAATTAAAAACTATTGAAAAAAGAAGATAAACTTTGAATATTGAAAATATTATTAAATATAGTGTTTCAGGATTTTCTAACTAGATTCTATTAGAACATTTTATAAGTAAAAGGAAGAAAATAAATTATTGAATTTATCGTTATCTATGTATCATACTAATTGTAAGAACAAGTCCATTAAGTTTCTTTCGTGTTTTATATTTTTCCAATTAAATATTGTAATAAAGTTTTTATAAATCTATACGTTTATATGACATTTATTTCGATAGAATAAACTGATGAAATTGTACTGAAAAATTCTTAAAAAATAATTTATTCTACAATACCTACTTTCGAAGTTGATTTAACTGTATACATATTATATAAGTTATAACTTTCATCCTGTCAGGTGTATTAGCGTTCCTTATTTTATGAATGACGTTTACAAAGGAATTCGCGTGTATAAGGTCGTACGAACAACAATATTTTTGCTTTTTCAGCTTGGAAAAGAGTCCCACGATGTTCGGTATCAATATGATATTATTATAAAAGTCTCTCACGATATCCGTCCTTGTGGTTTGCTGTGGCGAAACCAAGCTGCTCTGTCCTTGTCGGGATGATCTTGTGTTCTCTTCTGAATCTTATAGGAGGTTCGTCGTTGCTCGGCCAACCAGCCGTTGTGAAAGGTTCGAGAAGCGTAGGTAGAGGAACAGAGTGCAGCTGCTGAAGGAAAGAGCTCGAAAAAGGGCGGGGAGAGAAAACCGAAGGAAAGGAACAGCTGCTGTTCCCAGAATGGAAGCTTATCTCTCTTTTTTGCTTTCAGAGATTCCATTTTATCCTGGACTACTCTTTCTTTCTCTCTCACCTTCTTCACTCTTTCTTTCTTTTTTTCTTACCGACCAGGTGGATCCGTCTTAGGTTTACAGACGTTTACTACTAGTATCATTGAACTTGCTTTGATGATAGATTTATCTGTTCATGAAATGAGAACAAGAATGCGAAATGGTCTCTTGGTTTTTCTACAGAATTACTCTATTTATTAGTGTCAAGCTGTTCTTAACACATTTAGTGTGATAATAATCATTGTTTGATAGTAAAAGATTTAGTGTGATACTTATATTATTTATTATTTTGTTCGAATATTTCTGAGATTCATTAAAAAATGTTTACAGTATTTTAATTGAAATATGCAACAAAAGAATGATTTGTCGTATAAATATAATAATGATTTTATTTTTATATTTGATTATTTATATATTCGGATATTAAAAATAGTTATGGCTCACGAAGATCAAGTTTTATATATATATTTTCTTTTGTTCTGAACAAAGGGGATGTTTCGCATATAAAGATCAAATATGAAGGCCTGTTATATCTTCGTTTTTACGATAGTTATTTCCTTTTTTCTGAGTCTATAAAATTTGTTCATTTTTTAATCAACATCATGGAAGCAGTTAACTTATATAGTAGAGTAATGACAAGTATATTCGCTGTGTAACGTTAAAGAACATAAACGTGGCTAGAAATAGGCGAGAATAGCTAAAAAGGAACGTTACCTAACACGTCTACAAACCGATACACCCCGGATTTAGGAATTTCTTAAGGCTTCTACCCACGCAGTGTGCGTTTACTAACCTTTCTACCATTTGGTCTTGCATTAGTAATACGATTGCATAGGAAAGTTGAGTGAATTATTTTTTTAAATCACGTGGGCGATATTGTCTTAAGCAAGGAATATTTCAGACAAAGATGATTAATGTAACATCATTTAGCATTCCATGATAAATATCTTTAATTTATGTAGTTTTTATTTTTATTCATTATATCGTCCGTAAATTTATTAATTGTACGATTACTATTAATATTGTGCAAATTGTAGATTGTCCTAGGTGTACTCTATATTTATGAATATTATACATGGTTGATATACAATGTTTTAATAAAATGATACTATTTTTAATGAGGATTGAACGTTAAACGTTAATCATTAACATAAATTGATCTTACTAATAGGATATAAAATTAGAAACAATAGAATATTCAAACTATAGCATAAATAGATTTGCAATATTTTTAAATATCAAGATATAGTCTTTGTGTTCACAGTGATCGTAATAAAAAAGATGAAAGGATATTTTAAAATTGTCTTTAGCTATTTTGTACATACTTTTATATTTGATTATCAATATCTTAAAAAATACTATCTTCAAAAAATAGTTTTCATTCTCATTGTATCAATTTTTTAAATTAAAACATATGATTCTTTAAAAAATACTTTCTATCATAAAAATTAATTGAGACATTTGTACTTCCTATTTGAAATAATTCAACCCGTTATATGAAACATATTATATATATATATATATTCATTTTATATTAATAAAATAATATAAACATTTACATAAAGTATTGTATGTAGGAAGATCTTCCGGATCAGTCCAACCAAATGTGATCATTGATCGATAGTCATTGTTCTTTATCGTCGTTCAACGGTCGATCGTCTTAAAACGTCGTCTTATTATTATTCAACTCTCGATTTCTCGTATATCTTTTATGCGCGGGTGTATATATATATGTATTGTATTGCATATGTGTACGTGTACATACTTCACACGTGGGGTGCTTTACACTAGAGATTCGTGCGTGTTCATTCGCGAATGTGTGGGTGTGTATGTATAGTTAGAAATATATATACGAAGCAGCGTGTCCGGACGCTTGAAAGCTTCTCTCTCTCTCTCTCTCTTTCCTTCTCTCTATAGATATATACATATATATATAGATTACAGAGCGGTTGTCGACCGCGAAGAACCCCTGCTTTTTATTGTCGATGGATACGTGTGCGAGCATGTTAGTTTGAACATAAAAATTCTAAGACATATGTAGAGAAGAAGAAGGAGAAGAAGAAGGAGAAGAAGAAGGAGAAGAAGAAGGAGATTAGAAGAGAGAAGAAAATGAAAAGAAAAAAGATAGAATAGAAGAACGGTAATAGGTCTTTCTCGTTCATGCGTAGACCACAGCAAATGCCATTTTCCTCTGTATATTCTTCTTGCTTGGTTAGAACTATGAGTGCATGTTTTACATAAGCTCGTTATAATAATATATATTGATCCGATAAAGTTTAACGCACGAGGGAAACACTTGTGGTTTATGAATGGTTTAGCGTGTTAACGCACTGGTGAACCTTTTACGTTGTCGTCATTGATGGGTTAAAAGATTCACAGGTCATTTAGGTTAATAGTATTTTAGTATCGATTAATAATTCGTTAATTATTTCAATATCCTCCATCAACTAGGACATCTCATTTCAAACGCATCATTATTATATTATCTTTGTTCTTAGAATAATTAACTGTTGAAGATATCGAAATAATTTTTCAATCGGGATATTCATTCTATGCTTGCAGAAATTGTAATCATTGTTTCGTATAGATATTTTTCAAAATGTATATCTATATTTACCTAATATTGAATAAATAAAATATTAAAGAAATGAAAATTAAGTCAATTTGATAAAAAAAAGATCTAAACAAATATTCTTTCAAACGATGTTTGAAATGTTAAGTAAGTTTTTTTTTTTTTTTAAATATATACACAGAGATGAATAATAAATTAATACGCATTATCTAAAGATATATACAAGTTTTCTTGAATAATTTTTATAATATGTGTTGTGATAATTTTGTTTTTATGCGACGAGAAAAAGCGTAATATTTTATCATCTAGTGTTATTCTCAATGAAATTGTATCGATATCTTGTGCAATTAAAATTCCTTTTACTGGTTCGAACGTTTGCTATCTTTGCGATGTAAGATCAGTAGCAGTGATAAGTTCCTTTCAACGGAACGGAGAGAACGGAAAACGTGTTCGTGGTTTGCTTGGCTGATGATTGTTCGGAAAGCGTAAAGCTCCGAAGGTGAAAAATCTGTAGCACCTGTTTCGTATACCTGCGTGTACCTCCTGTCGTTATTTCGATACCTTCGATGCTGTAAGCCTTACGGACCGGTTCTTCGTAACTCGATTTTTTATAAATAGTATAACTACAGTTATAACGTAAAAACAATTTTCGCTCATGTGTTTTCGTTCTTTCATGTAGATACGAGTGCACGAGAAGTTTGAAAAATAAATTCTTTGGTAAATTCACACATTTCATTACGTGAACAAAATTTCGAATTACGATCGTAAATATATATATATTTTAGTATTAATTTTTTTGGGTATAATTTTGTTCAATCGTAAATGAATCGCTAACGAATAAGAAAAGTTTCTAGATCGATGAATTATCCTTCTTAGAAACATTATCATTTGTGTTTCATTATCGATTTAAAACTCTTTCCGCTCTCGAGTTTTGCGATAAATGCAAGTTAGGTACAGCGGAAAAGGAATCACGCATTGCATATCTTCTTTATGGATATATGACGTTGACAGCATATTATTCAATAGGAGACCGGCAACCTGTTGTTTGCCGTAATTGGCGACACGCCAGTCTGGTGTATGCGCATGCGTCTAGGGATACACGAAGCGTATCCCAGAGGAAACGAATGATAAGGAAAAGGAAATCCACGAACTGCTAGGATTACTTCTTATTTTGGCATTTAATCGAAATGTCATATTTCATAAATAGATTATTATACTTCGATATTCTCGATCTTTTCTAGATTCGTCATACGATAGGATAAGTAATTTATAAAAATAATCTAATAGAAAAGAAATACAATATTATTTTAATTTGCTACTTTGTAATTGAGGTATTTCTGCTAAAAATGTGATTTAGATCATCGATCAATTCACCGTTAATGAGGAAATTGCGGCAAGATCTTCGCGTTAAGAATTGCAACGATATCTCGTGTTATTGTATACTAGGTCAGACCATTTCACGACGACAGTTATTATATCATTGAGAAGATGAGTCAATGAAGATGGATGGCTTTTTATTTCAGTTACTACCGCTGAAGATGAATCTATGGGACCCGTTTTCGTTAAGGAACCACCAAACAGAGTCGACTTCTCAAATGGAACTGGAGCTGAAGTTGAATGCCGAGCTAGAGGAAATCCCCAACCGGACATTATCTGGGTTCGTGGTGATGGTACTGCTGTTGGAGATGTTCCTGGATTGAGACAGGTAGCTTCCATTAATTTTTTCTTTTCAAGTAATTTTGTTATTGTGATAACGATAAATTATTCGCGAATATATAACCGTGACAAACATTCAAGAATTTCTCTTGTATTTGTACGCTTTAGTTGTTTATTGTGTTATCCAATTATTTCCACTTCGTTACTTCCATTGTTTTGCCTTATTCTTATACGGTGTGAAATATTAATCGACCCTAACATATAATACTTACTTTCATGGGTAATGAAGCCTACTTACTGCCATTTTTATCTAATCGACCGTAAGATTGTTGACTTCTTTGCTACATATATAGTACTTTCATATACGCGTACATATTAACATAAAGAGAAATAGTTTTTATATAAAATAGAGTACTTCTTATATACTCGAGATCAAAATCTTTGAACGTACATACTCGACAGCTCATTCTTCTGTTTGTGCGTGCTGCAGGTCCTACCGAACGGAAATTTGGTCTTCCCTCCTTTCCGCGCCGAGGATTATCGTCAAGAGGTTCATGCTCAGGTTTACAGCTGTCTCGCACGTTCTCCAGCCGGTTCAGTTCACAGCCGAGATGTTAATGTAAGAGCCGGTAAGTGCCTTCCATCCCGAATACTATACCTGTACGATATAGGTTCTTCTGTTGTTTGGCCATCTGTTAAAATTTTTAGAAAAAAAAATAGAAAAGATTTATCATAATAAAATTTCATTAAATTTGATGTTCTTATGGTCAGTAATATTCTTTTTCGTAAAATTTATCAAATTTTCACTTAATTTAATTTCAACAAATAAAAACATTTACTATCCCGAATATTCAAAATTTCAATTCAACAAATTATACATTATTGATTTAACTAATACTTGAATGATAATATTTATTTTATTATGTACTTATTATATATTAATTATTATATAATTATATTATATTACAAATCTAGAAAGATGGCCAAACGCTTTAATGTGAGACTTTTTTTCAGCAAAATTATAAAGAAAGCAAACATCTTCGAAGGTCAAGTACTAATTTATCGTGTACTTGAAAGCCACTAACGCGTCGTCGTTGTCAATTAGGTAGACTTTGTAAACAATTATCCAGTTGGGGAAAGAAGGGATTAAGACGCAGGAAACTTGGATCTCTTTTACGCGTTTAATTACAGAGGAATAAAGATCGCTGCCGCCGCCGTCGCATTTTATGTGTGAAACGCGTGTTCACACAATGACTCTTCTGTCTCTTTCTCTTTTTTTTTGTTTTTATATCTTTCCGTGTCTCACTCTAATTTCGATATATAAATTCAAATAAACTTCGTTTACAAAGTATCTCGAGTCATGAAAGAGAAAGGGAGAGCAAGAGAGGAGGGGCTTGTTTAGTGATTCATTTTGATGACGTTACCGGCAGCTTCGTGACTCGCTTTGCTATCGATCGAAGTTATTTTTGTGCGTTTCTCTTTCACCGTCTACGTTTTTCTTCCGCGATTGTATAAAGAAATGTACTTATCTCGCAAGTGAGTTTTTTTAACCGGATTTCTGGATTACGTTGAAACAAACAAATGGAAGAAGAAGAAGAATATGAAGAAGGAGAAGAAGAAGAAGAAGAGGGGGAACAAATTATTCCTCGATCGTGTAACGAACGAATAATGAGCGGCATATACTCTCCTACGCTTTCATTTGAGCCTCGTTAATCTCTCTCTCTCTCTCTCTCTGTTTTTTTTTTCGTCTACGGTATTCTCGCGTAAGAGTATTGAACGTCATTAGTATCGTCGAGAGATAACGAGTGTATATGTAACACGTGCTTGTTGTTCGTGAAGCTTTTAACGAGAAGTGCTGAAAATACGCGGATTTTTGTTTTAGTATATTATATTTTGTAACAAGTCTAGTTTTGTTAGAAGTGGTCGTTTGTTTCAATAGAAGGCAGAAACAAGTTTGATTGAAATACAAAAATGTAATAATAAAATATTGTTGTAATGTTAGGAAATGTAGAGATGAGCGGGAGTACATCTTTTTAATTATTTATATTAATCATTGAAAATTGTTATTTCTTTTTTTCTAATTTCCTTCTTCCTATATGAAAAAAATATCCGAAAATAGTGGTGGCGCAATATTACGATACTGATGTGAACAAGGAATATGCTATCCGTGGGAACAGCGCTATATTGAAATGTGTCGTGCCTTCTTTCGTCGCTGATTTCGTAAAGGTTCTTTCATGGCATACCGATCAGGGAGAGGAATTCGTGCCGGGCAATGACTTTGGTATTTTATTTACAATTAGTTTATTTCATGTTAGACTTGTGCATATCGAACAAACGAACGAATTCGCTATCTATCTATTTATAAACACATTATACTATACTAAACCAGCATCCTTTTTTTGAGCAGATCGAGCATCTTCGCACTTTCTATCGTTTTTTTTACGGTCGTTAAATTATCTGCGTATGAGTCATTAAATGAAAATCATTCAGTAAGAAAACAGCCTGTCCATTATGATTTAAAATACGTTTAAGAAATTTTATATTGCAATTTGTAATTTCGAGACTATAGTATTCGATTTTATCGATTTGGAGAAGATTTTTTTTCTATTTTTATGAGTATTACAAAGTAATATGTTGAGTTCGTGAACACACACGAATCCGTAATTCCTTTCATTAACGTTGTTCTCGGTTCATATTCATCACTCTAAAATAATTGGAGCGCGTTGACGACATCTGTTCCATTCCCCTTTTATCTTTCTATATATGTACTTATTGTTAGATATATATCTAGATCTATCTACCTATTTCTATGTATCTATCTTTCTTTTTAATGTATGAATCCCTTAGGGTTCGTCGTCCGATGATAAAACATATCCCTTACGTGCAGCTTCGTGTAGCTTCGTGCAGTCTTGCGTGTTAGGCTGCTGCTGCGACTGCGGTGTAAGATGCGACAATGCGAATCGATCTGCTCTCGAACAGCCGATGTAATCTCACCCTCATGGCTCTCGTCAACGTCGACGAATTTTCTTCCAGTCGTCTACCTCCGATGAATCGTGATATAAATTACGTTTTTTGCCGTGGTTGTCGATATATATATATATAAAATTTTTGAAAACAGTTTTATACGCTTCAAGAATCATTTCTTTTTTCTTTTTTTTTTAAAGAAATTCTTAGGAAATTCATATCAATATTCAATAAATATTAAATTCAGTCAATATTAAGAAAAAAGAAAAATAGTAAAAATAACATTATCATAAATCTTTTTATGATATCTGTTTAAATAAATTTGTTAAATTCATTAATATGTTTTATGTCATTTTGTAAACCATATACATTTATGAATTTAATACATTTTAATTGAAGTTAACAAATTTTGATAAGAATTAAATTTTGACAACAGGAAGTTATTTAGCGATTTAGAAAATGACTTCAAGTATATAAGTAATTTCTCTCTTGATTTTATCTTAATTTTCCACTTATTTGCGAAACGGTGTATTTGATCGCGTGCGTGAAGATTATTCGATGCTTGCGAGTGATAGGAGAGAGAGAAGAGTGAGTCGAATGAGCAATAGTGTCGTCCTTTTAGAAACGGCCACGGGAATTCATTGTCATCATTTATTACAGTGGTGCATCAGTATTATCAGTCAGAAGTCAACAACGAGTACGTTATTCGCGGCAATGCGGCGATTCTCAAGTGCAGTATACCGAGCTTTGTGGCGGAATTCGTTCAAGTAGTCGGTTGGCAGGATGACCAAGGAAATTCGTTTAATCCGGAGGAAGGAAATGGTAGGAGGGAGAAGTTTGATTAGGGGAGACGAATTTCTTTATCTCTGAATATTTTACATTACATCTGGACGTTGCAGGCAGTGTTGTATTTCGCGAGCGGTCAACGTCGAACGTGCGCGATAAAAATAATTCCATAAGAGAATTTTGTTTCATGGATGACTAATAAAATATTTGATTACATGTAAGCGAAATGTTACGTGTAAACTAAGACTCGCTAGGTTGATAGGAGAGATTCGATGACTATTATTATTTCATGGTCTATTATAGAGATTGTGAGAAAAGCAGTAGCGTATTACCATAAATTATTACTTAATTTTTTTATTATATATAATTATAAAGATTATATACTTTTGTTATATAACGAAAATTATTAGAGTATTTTAATTGTTTTTATAATAGAAGTATTTGTAGTATCTGAATCATCATGCGATACGCCACTGTATATTGTAGAATGGTAAGAAGCTTGTAGTATACTCATTCAACGAATGAATCAAGTTTCAGTGAGACGAAGTAGTCAATGGAATTTCAAGAGTTTTTCTAGTAGTCATTTCTTTCCTTAGTTGTGACTCAGTATTACGAGGCAGAGGTAGTATCGGAATATGTGATAAGGGGAAATGCAGCCATCTTGAAGTGCACCATACCGAGCTTCGTTGCTGAATTCGTCTCGGTTGAATCGTGGGTGGGAAGTGATGGCTCGACCTTCAGACCGTCTAATGATTATGGTACACATTCATAGCAATGCATCTGTATTCACACAGACATACAATCTTACACACATATAGACATTTACACATCTACACATATAAAAAGACGAGTTTACCCCTCGATTTTTCTCTTTTTAGTCCCTTCTTCCTCGTCGAAAAATTTCATTTCCCTCAGAGTCCTCGACGCCCTTTTGGCATCGGCGCGTTCCCTCATAGCACGTCGCGTCATACGTCGTAGTTGAACATGTACAAAGTAGCACGTGGTAAACGATTCGTTTCCGCTCGCGCGCCGACTCTCGGTGTCTCCTGATGGCACACGGCGGTGGCAGTTGACACGTACGTTACATTCGTATGTGTAAGTTGAGGGTTGATGAACTATACGATCATTCTCACGCTGTACAATTGTACCGTGGTATTAAAATTAACGAAATTTTTCATGACTTTAACCTATTTTCTCTCAGAAACTTGTTTTAGAAATTACGTTTTATTTCTTGTTTGTTTCTACTTTGTTTATTATATTATAGATATTTCATCGATTTATCCCGATTTAAGTAGATTAATTTGATATCAACTTGAGTCACAAATAAAGTGACAACGATCTCTCAGCAAATCCGGATTAAATTGGACTAGAACGGAGCTTAATATTAGATTTGAATATATTAATCATGATCAGGAATATCTGGTGTGTGTATGTTCGTACAGTCGTCGCGCAACCTTACCAACCGGAAATCCTGACGGAGTATGTAATAAGGGGTAACAGCGCGATCTTGAAATGCAGCATCCCGAGTTACATCGCTGAATTCGTTACCGTTGAGGCATGGATAAGAGAGGACGGAGAGGTCTACATTCCGGAGGATCCTGCTGTTGGGCAGGGTACTAGAGGCGTGTCTCCTCTTTCATTTCTTCATCGACTAATCGATACATTCGCCCGAATTCGTTTCTTATATCTTTTTATAAAATTATTGAGTGTTTAATATTTTTATTTGTTTATAAATCGTTTTATATCATCCGACCATGTGTTTAACGCGTTTTGTTTTTTTCAAAACATTTATTAACGTTATTGTTTAAAAAATATTATTCAATTGTTTCGAATTTGCAAAAAGATGTATCGATTGGTCTTGAAGAAAACCTGGCATTCGTTTGTGATTAATCCAAGCTAACCGAAAAATCAATGAAAAAAATTTGTTTTTAACTAAACAGCACATTGTTTATTATATTATTTCGAACTATTGTTTTTTAATTTACCTGTTTGCCTAACAATGTCCTGGCAATGCCCGCGCGGGCAGTCGTTTCGCAGTTTTTTGTCACCGAGGCTGAGAACGAGTATGTGATCAGAGCAAACAGTGCGATCATGAAATGCAAAATACCGAGTTTCGTGTCGGAGTTCGTTCAGGTGGATCAGTGGATTGCCGATGATGGGACAGTGTACACGGCTGGAGAGGAGTACGGTAGGCGTCGTGGTCGATAGCCGCATAATTAACGATCACACACTCCGGGACTTGGACAATTTTCATCTTTCCTCTGCAAATCTCGTTCCTTTTTCTCTCTCTCTCTCTTTCTCTTTAATTTTACCTATCTGTTATATCAATCTCGTTTACTTCTTGTCGAGAAATAACGGCAACTACGTAGAAACCACAATTTCGGTTACCTATTATCTACGTGATTTATTTCATTAAGAGTATTTAAACGATTGATGGTCTGTGGCTTGTTGTTTTTTCGTGGAAAAAACAATTTTCTTCTTCTTCTTCTTATTATTATTATTTTTATTAATATCGTTTATAGTTTATGTTTTTTGTTTAAATTATTTAATTGTCTAAGTTTCATAAGTTTCATCATTGATTCTTTTAATAATACCTTTTTATCCCATTATCGAGTTCTATCGATTTTATCTAACCTATTTTGTAATGATTCATCATCGTTTACATAACGATCTACCTATCTCTCTTTCTGGGAAACGGCGCGTTGCAGTGGTCCAGCAGTTCTACGAGACGAGAGTCATCGACGAGTTTGTCTTGCGCGGTAATACGGCAACCTTGAAGTGCCTCGTGCCCAGCTTTGTGGCGGATTTTGTAGACGTGATCGAGTGGCTTGCAGTTGAGGACGGCTCGACGTATACTTCTAGTAATCAAGACGAAAAGGGTACAATTTTACATCGTCGTACGATTTCGAGTGTGAAAATGAATTAACGACCGAGTAGCTTTAGTTGTATCCATTTTTATTTAAATAATGCTCTTGTAGATCTATATATATTGTGTATATCGGCATGCCTTGAAAACGATATCCTTGAATTTTTCTTTAAAATTGAATAATAAAACGATAGGAAATAAAAACATTCGCTATAAAAGTATAGGTATGATACGATCGAAACTTCAGTTAGTAGCGGAATTAGAATGGAAAAAGCTGTACGGCACTCGACACGGTACTTTTATTGAATTACTATATTAAATTACAACTCGTACTCATCCTTGGGTATTAAATAACGTGGTTTTCCACTCGCGTGCGTGCGTGCGTGCGTGAGTGAACGTTTGCACGCAAAACCACCTTTTTTGTTTTCGAAGAGTGAAGAGAGTATTGTACACGATCGAATACGATGATCGTGCTGGTATATATATAAAAGAAAAAAAAAAGAAGAAGAGGATGGTCGATGAAGCGGAAAGCAGGAGTCCGAGGCAAAGTTTGCACCTGCCCTTTTCTCGATCGATTCTCGGTTTTACATGGATGGGTGGATGGAAACGCGCGTGCGGCTGGCAGTGGCCTCGTTCGGCTTGGGAACTTCGGATTAGGTTAAGTCAGACTAATCAGGCCGAGAGCAAATTAACGTACCGTTTCTCTACGAAGAGACGAGACCAGCCTCGTCGGCTTTATATTCGCTTTTCGGTGAAGAGAGGATCGTTTCCGGGGCTATTTGCCGACGATAGAATTGAATTTTCCTACGGCGCTTTACCCACATCTATTACTTTCTCTTTCTCTTCCTCTCTCTCTATTTCATTTTTACTCTTTTTCACTCTTTTTACTTCTTTTTCTATCTAACTGTCTCTCATTCTCTCTATCTAGGAGAAATTCTACTGGTTGCTCGTTCAAACAAGAATCCACTAAATTTGATCTTTGATGTGTCATCTGTTGGAAATGATTATGTACTCGTAATGTCGTTAGGGATCATTGATGGTTTACTCTTAACAGATTTACTTTGGTTTCTGTTAAACAAGAGAAAAATTGCCCGTAGGAAAATTAGTGGCTATCACTTATAATTAGAGTAATACAATTACTATAGAAGATCGTTTTAGATGTTTCATTCGACAAGCGTTGATTTTTGTAAATATAATTGATGTTTAATATATTATAATATTATTTATGATAAGCAAGACGACTAAGTTTTTTTCGTAAAAGATGATTCGTTTAAGCTAGTCAACGTGTTAACAATATCTCCGTAAACGTTTTGGTGGTCTCTTTGTAATATTCTCCTGTGTCGAGAATATTGGTATTTCGTAAAAATCGATCGAACGAACGTGTCGAACGAAACGATGACCAGATGAAGTTTTGCACCGTTTAATTGACATTCCACTTTTGTTCGCTGAATCTGACGAAGATTCATAGAGATGCATCGTTGGGTTATCAAATTCACGAGTTGATCCCTGCTTGGTTCATTGAAATTTTAATCTGTGAGATCAAAGCAAGAGGTCGTGTTCCACTGACGATCTCCCCTTCTCTCAGTCTCTTTTTCGAACTTCTTTTTTTAAAAACTACTCTTCCGGTCTCCCTCATTCTTGTATTCCATTTCTATCTCTCTTCTTCTCTTTTTATCCTTTTTCTCTTCTCGCTTTATTACAGTGGTCGGGCAGTACTTTGAAGTTCAGGTTTACGACCAGTTTGCAATACGCGGCAACGCGGCCATTTTCAAATGTCAAGTTCCTTCCTTCGTAGCAGACCACGTGGATGTTGTAGGTTGGATCGACTCGAATGGCGGAAGTTACGTCGCCGACGACCAGTCATACGGTAGAGACATTCACTCGAACGTATTACGCCAAACGTATATATCTATTATTTTACCCCTTTGTCGCAAGTTCAATACCTTGAACGAGGATAACAACGTGAAATATTAAATGAATAAAAACAGTGTCGTTAAACTCGTTCGTTCGGCTTACTAAATATCTTCTTTTTACTTTTCCCAATTCATAAAAACAATCCGATCGTAGATGCACGCGAGATATTATCTGCCGAAGATGCAGATCACTACGCAGATTTAATGAAAAAAATTAATGAACTAATTTAAGACGATCTAACAATGATCTTATAAGCAATAATATCGAATATTTATTTCGAACGTGAACGAGAAATAGAAATTGACGTACCTATCAATTGTACCTAACTGACAATTGATAGGATGCACTGTGTAGAAGATTTGCATCTTTATGGTAAAACCGGAAACCGATGTCTGGTTACAGTTGTCGGGCAGCGGTATGCAGTGAACGTGATGGACGAACACGTTCTACGGGGGAACGCTGCTATTATCAAGTGTCACATACCGAGCTTCGTCGCCGAATTCGTGGAAGTCGACTCTTGGATTGAAGACAATACTACTGACATTTATCCTAGACCCGATTATGGTACACTTACATTTACCAAGAAGAAATATCGACTCGCGTTTACCTTGTTAATTTATTGTCGTTTTGTCTTGTCCTTTGTATGCATCGTAAATCTCGTTGGTGACTTTTGAAAGTTCACCCTGATTTATATTTTATTCGAATCTCGACTTTCGAATTAGATTGTCGATTTTTCTTCTAGTCGTATTTTCTTCTAGACGTACGTAAAATCGAATCTTTAAAAAAGAAATAAAACGAACAAAGACAAAAAAAAAACTATCGAGGAAAAAGTTAAAATCCGTTGAAGAAATTAACGAGTAACTATCAAGATCACTTTCGTACACCGCCTTATTGACCATCCCAATTAAATTTACGATTTTCTGTTTTTCACTCTTGGCGTGAACATGAATTAACGTTGACGTGTTTTATTAATTGTATAATAGCACGCGATTAGTCTGACATGCAAGGTCGTTGTGTTACTTCTTTTTCTTTTCGTTTATCTTAAAGAAAAATTATGTTAGATCAATTTAGGAAGATAGAATTCAAATATGTCAGGAAATTGGGTTTCAGCAAGAATCTTGAATGTATGCTCTTCTATTTTTTTCTACGAGTGTACTTTCGTATTCTCTCGATCGATCTAATTCTCGATTTTTTCTCATAATCTAATGTAATTTAAGATAGCTTATGGAGAATTCTCGTTTTATTCGAACGCTCTTCTCTTATGAACGTTCCGAAACCGGACACATACTTAGCAAGCGTATTTTTGAAACCTTCGTGTATTGCTGCCGAGTATATCGAATCTCTCTCGGAATAAATTCGTACGACGTTGACTGCCGCTGCTCGCGCTGTCCCAGACGTCCTTTCCTTGTCCTTCAATCTTTTTTTCCTTTTTTATTTGAAATCGTTTTATTCCTTCCCTAGCGCCATTCCGATTAAACCCTTTTTTTACAAGTCTGTAGTCATTAATATGCTTCATAATATTTTTAATTGCTTGAGTTTTTCTTATCTTTTTTTTTAATTGCATGTCTTTGATTAATCCGTTCCGTATGTCCTGTTTTGCGACATATAAAATGTCTTTACTACGTTTCTAATAGATTGTCAATCATTAGGACAGATGTTTTTACTAACATTAAACATTATGTTTGATAAATATCAGATATAATTTTTAACGACAACTAATGATCAGTTTAATTCATTTAAAAGTGTAAAATAATTATAATTGTTCCAAGTATTTGTCTTTTTCTTTATTTCGAAAATAAACCGTTTCCTAAAATATTCAAATGTTGCAAAGCATGATGTCGGAAATGTTAACAAAATAATTCCAACGATGGACCCTTTTCATTTATACGTGTAGTTTTCGTGGTTTTAAATATTTATTATAGAATTGCAATGTATTTTATAAATAAAGTTGTTCATAAATTTTATCAGAAAGACAATTTTTGCCGAAAACATAATAAATGTTTATTTTCATCAAAATAATATCAATTTGCAATTCAACAAACTATAAATATTTTATTATGACAGAGTAAATCACATGGATTGCGTTTTCAAAGAATAATTAATTATTCATGAATTTATTTAATTCATTACGATATTTGCAGTGTTTACTTTTTATTGATGGCAAATTTTAAACAATGTATCTAACAAATGTGTATATATTTATAAAATATTTTATTCATATGAAGTTTAACGTTCCTTAAATGCGAAGGGTCGGAGGAAATAGTGCGCAATAATAATAATACTGGAATGCAATAAATGTAATTGTGTTTCGTAGTTGCTTGATAACAAACATCACATTTAATTAAGCGTCGAATGTACTTGCAGTATTTCCTCTTGTCGTTACATTAACGCGTTGGAACTCCCTGGTGGTACGTCGAACGATTGAAGTAGGAAATAGAGACGAAATTTCTCGGCATTCAACGTTCGACTCACTTGGGAAGCAATGACTATAGTGTGGCATGCATACGATTGTATTCAATTAATTGTATTAGATAGTTTGTAAGAACGTTTAAAGATCTTGCTCGTTTTTTTCAAAGTGATTGAATTTGATCTCGTCTTGTTGAAAATTTAATGACAAATTCTTCTTATTTCTCGAATACGTACTTTATAATTTTTATATTAATTTTGAATATAAATTGAATAATTATTGTAATTATTTATACTATAAGATACGTGATAAAATGAATTTTTTCTATTTTTGAACTTAATCTAATTCCATAGTTATTAATGATCGAGTATCAATCATTTTGATTTGCATGATTTTGTTATAAAGATGAAGATAAGATTATTAATCTTTTTTTCCTTTGGGGGTTATTTCGAATAGATGGTAAATACTTGGTTTTGCCTTCTGGAGAATTACATATCAGAGATGTTGGACCCGAAGACGGATACAAGACTTATCAATGCCGTACGAAACACAGACTCACTGGAGAAACAAGATTATCTGCTACTAAGGGACGTCTCGTCATTACCGGTAAGTCGAAGCATACAAATTTTCTATCTTTCACATTGAAATTACGATTCTGATTGATTTTTTTTTTAAGATTTTATTCTTCATTAATATTCTATTAAATTAAATTTAGAACAATGTTTGTCAAGTTTGGAATTCATTTGTTGCTTATTCATTTTCATATATACGTGAATCAGAATCGTGTTTCCGATTTTGAATCCAGACGTTTCAATGATACAGTCAATTAATAATCATTTTACATTAATTATACGTATCATATGGTCGAAGTAATAATTATATAACAATTTATTGTAATTAATATATAGTAGCGCCATTTTATAGTGAAGTCATTAGAAATAATACTTTTTATAAACATAATGAAAGATTCATTCGATTTGAGATAGTGACAAATATTAGTATTTTTGTATGCATGGAAATACGTCTGGTTTCGAAATTTTTCTTTATAAGAAAATTAATTTTCCTATTCAATTAAAACATATTAAAATAAAAATAAAATAAATGACAAATTTTGTATTAATTATTTGATCGATGTATTTGCACAATTCTTTTATTGGAAAATTAACTTTCTTATATCATGTAATTATTCGTCTGGCCTTTTTTGCCAATTAGCTCGATCGTTTTTCAATAATTCATTATTTTCGTATAACAATTACCAACAAAAATGGAAGCAATTGGATATAATTTATTGCGAATTTTAAAAAGATTATATTTCTCATTTTGTTAAATCATAAGTAAATACAATTAATTTCATATTTTTTAAAATAATTCATTAAAGGATCGAGTTGATTGGTAAACCTGAATGCTGGGACAGGGTACCCCTGCGGGCACGCGCCACCGCCCGCCAAAAACTTGACTCTTGGCATGATCGGTTACGAAAGTTGTATTTGAAGAAAAAACAATTAGAAAAAAAAAGAAAAAGAAAACAATGATCGAAGCGCGAAATTCTCTTTCGTTATTTAACGGCGTGCTCTCGCGATCTCCGGGCTCTGACCTTCGCTCTCGCGTGGTAAGTTCTTTAAAAAATAATTAACGTCTCTAACGAGGAATTACAATTTTACTATTATTATTATCAATATGAAATTCTCTTTATAATGGACGTAACACTTAAGGAAGCTGCTATTTGTTTTTTGTTTATCTCTTTCATCTATTGTTTTTTTAATTTTTCGTGTTTTTTAATGTACGATGAAATATTTTTAATTCTTATCGAACAACGACTTCTTCAGCTTCGTTGAGTGTTTAATTGTCCTATTTTACAACATTGATGGAGAACAAAATGTATAACAGCGATTGGTGAGAACAAAAGCACTGGTTGAAGTCCTCTATTTGTGCATCGAATTGATTTTTTAATGGATAATAAATAAAAACTATAATAATAGATATTAAATACGAAAAGATTATTCAAATGAACAAAGATTAGAAGGTTCTAATAATCATAGAAAGTGGATAAAATAGGAAAGGGTTGCTATACTAATAAGGTATAAGGTTCTACGATCTTTTGGTTACGCAGAACCTGTGGGGAGTGTACGACCAAAGTTTCCAAGTATGGACAACATTAATGGACTTACAACGAGTTCCAGTGACAATATACCGCTTCTGTGCCCTGCTCAAGGATTTCCGGTTCCATCTCATAGGTACGATATTTTCTATCGTATCGCGTCGATCTGTAAGCGTGTATAAGGATATAACAAAAGGAACGGAATCTTGATAAAGGGTTTAAAAACACGGAAGGAATATTTCTTTATTCGAAGGCCTAAATTCAGTGGTGTCGAGAAAATAAGGAAACGACTGAGTATAATTTTTAGAATAATATCTTTTATTATCTAATCAAAACTGAAATAATTAAAATTCCATCATAGGATAATAATAATGATTAACGGTAGCTGATATCTCCTTTCGCCTCAATGTTCTTATTTAGAACCATCAGAGAGAATAGGACGTGGTATTTCACATACTCGACGTTCCATCTCTCTAAGGTCTTTTCCGTGTATTCTCAGAGACACCATCGGGAAATACCGAGTCGAAGATCGATAAACGCAGGAATGTGACATCCATCGATGTCAGATTAATACCACAATCGTTCAACTACCGACATTACGGTGACCTATTTCACTCGATCTTAGCATTCTACGGTTTTTAATAACTTCAATCCAATCGCATTACTCGATGTTGTCCCATTTTGTTGATACTTATTGTGATTCGAGGAATAGCAAAGAAATATTAGAAAGATTATTGAAAGTCTCTAAATGTAGGCCTGCTTTTTAGAGCCCGTGGGAAGCGTACGTCCCAAGATTCCTTCTACAGATGACATCCGTGGCTTCAGAACACTGGTTGACGGTTCGCAAGCCCTGTTGTGCCCAGCACAGGGGTTCCCCGTTCCTCTGCACAGGTAGAGAACAAACCTATGTTAGCGGTATGAATAGGACGATGTTTAAATGTTAAATAGGCAATAACGAATCGATTTTAAAATAACGCGACACAATTAGAACCGGTTGGCAGTGTGAGGCCAAAGTTTCCAACGATCGATGACTCCAGGAGTTTCCGAACAACCATGGATGGCTCGGTCACTTTGTTGTGTCCCGCTCAGGGCTTTCCTGTCCCTCTGTACAAGTAAGTCGAGTTTTCAAATCGTTAGCGTATTTCGTTTGTTTTTCGTCTATCCATTTATCTACCTTTGCCTTTATCTTTTTTTCCTTTCGAATGTAAGAAAAACAATGTTTATGGTTACTTTGACAAACAAAAAGAAATAATTAATGGTTAGAATTTTCGAATTAGAAGTACGAATATTCTACTCTGCTTCAAGAGTTTCCGTTAGTAATGCATTGGTAGAATTAGAATGTTGTTCGTATACATATAGTTGCTGGAGATATTTGAGTTGTTTCATTTTAAAGTTTTACCAGGGTTTCCCTGTCCCTTTATGGTAAAGAAAAAAGCGCCGATAGATTCGGATTAATTTTGAATTTATCGGTTCTTTAGAACCGGTTGGCAGTGTAAGACCAAAGTTTCCTGCTATGTCAAACATAAACGGTTTCATGACGTACCAGGGTGGAAGTATGACGCTATTGTGTGCTGCTCAAGGATTTCCTGTTCCATCTCATAGGTACGATCATAATAAATTTAAGTTTAACACTTTTGATTCGCTGAGATTATTTTTCTCGATTTATTATAATCAATAGGATACACCTGTCCCGGTGTAGACAGGTATAAAGGATACACTTTCAACAGGAGTTTCGAATTTTTAGATTATTATCATCGTCATTAGTATTATTATTATTATGATTATTATTATCCAGAACCCGTTGGCAGTGTGAGACCAAAATTTCCAACGATAGACGACACTAGAGGATTTCGTACGATCAAAGACGGCTCAGTAACTCTAGCTTGTTCAGCCCAAGGGTTCCCTGTTCCCGTGCACAAGTAAGTCGCGAATCGTCAAATAATTTAGATCATTATCCAACGATTTTAATTATTCTCTTGTTATCTATCTTGGTGGATACAAATAAACAGAACCTGTGGCGAGTGCACGACCTAAGCTTTCGAGTACGATCAACCTGATTGGACTTTCAGCGAAGATGAACGATAGTCTTTCCCTTTTTTGTCCTGCTCAAGGATTTCCGGTTCCGACTTATAGGTACGATCGATATGAAAATTTTTAACTAATGATGATAATGGTTGTTGAAACGCTAATCGATTAACAAAACGAATACAATGGCAAAGTGAAAGCACGAATGGCAAAGGAAATCATTTATATTGATCGATGCTAAAGAATTCATTCTGCGAACGGAATGACACACATTGCAAGTAGATAATGTACACATATTTCCAGACAAAATGAAGCTCTTTCAATTGTTAGGTTCCCTGTCCTTGCATCGAAGGCATTTCTATGTTTCAATGGAAACGTTACTAACGTTCAACGTTCTAGTTTTCTCTCGTTCTAATTCACAGTGCCCGTGGGTAGTGTTCGTCCTAAATTTCCAACGATGGATAATTCGCGTGGATTTATTGCAAAAAGTGGCCACCCTTTAACTTTGCTGTGTCCTGCTCAGGGATTTCCTATTCCATTGTATAGGTGGGATCAGGTCATTGTATATATCGTAAGATTAGATATTAGAATTTGAAATCGATCGCGAGGGCGAATGGAATTTAATGTTTGAAAAGAACTTTCGGGTGTGATAGTTTGATAAAAAATTAATTGGATTGTGAATTAGATATACGATCGAAAGGATTAATTAACAAAAATTAATTACCCTGTCCTAGCGAAATAGAATGGTTTCATGTAACAGGGCTTAAAATGATATTTGAATTTTGATTAACGACGATCACACCCAAATAAAAGTTCTTTCTCACAGAACCAGTTGCCAGCACAAAGCCCAAATTCCCGATGACAGAGAATTCGCGTACCTATACGACGTATACGGTTTGTCGGAACGAATCACTGGCTTTACCATGTCCAGCTCAAGCCTTTCCTGTTCCAGTCTTCAAGTATAAAAAATATCTTCGATGTAAGAACTGAATTAGATTATTCCAAGCGCGTCCGAGTGAATGCACGGCTGCGATATCAAAGAAAAGGAACAAAGGTGGATGACAAATTCGAGGTAGTGGGAATATTTGCATTCCTTTTTTCTTTCTCTGTTTCGTGATAATTTCATCGATTCTCAAAATAAATAAATCAATTTCTCGAATTTTAAAATAAATATGATAGATTCGTAGATAGTTTTATAGAATAACAAGAATTTAAACGGAAATTATAAAGTTTTAAATAAAAATAACATTAAACTTTATTATTATTTGCAAGATGATATTTAGATGTTAATATACATTATTTCACTGGATACAGTTTTCAATCACACTTTCAAGTACTCGTGTTATTTATAATATTTCATAGAGCCTGTCGCAAGCACCCGTCCGAAATTCTCGTCGTTACACGATTCGCAGACTTTCAAAGTGTCCCTTGGTGGTGCGATGACGTTGCTGTGTCCTGCCCAAGGGTTTCCTGTTCCATTGCACAGGTAAAGAAAAGATCATCCACTTGGACGTGTCTATTTGAAGTCGGAGGATACGAAGATAGTAACTTTTTTCATTAGAACCAGCATCCAGTACTCGTCCACAGTTGTCCGGATCGAGCGACCTTCAAAGGTTCAGCGTATCTTCTTTAAAAAGCGTTACACTTTTGTGCCCTGCTCAAGGATATCCAGTTCCTTTATATAGGTAGGCAGATGAAAACGTTATCCATTAGGAGACTTATAGGAATGACAAATAGTTCGTTTTGAGATAGACAAGTAAAAAAAATTTGACTTACAAATACAACAAAATGAAGTACCATTGTATTAGGATATTGGAGTTATCAAGTTTGATAGGGGGTATCCCTATTCCAGCATGTCACTGAAGGATTTAAAAGAATCTGGTTGAATCGACTTTTTTAGAACCTGCTTCAAGTACAAAGCCTCGATTTCCATCTGTGAACGATGTCGGATTGCGTGTTACGAAAGACACAAGTTTTACATTGCTTTGCCCGGCTCAAGCATATCCAGTTGCCACATATAGGTAGGTCGACCGATTTGTCGATCGGTTTGCATTGACTGAGATTCTGTTACACGTTTTTAACCCTGTCCCAGTAATCAGATGGTAGACTTTTGAATGATGTTTGTCATTCGACAGTGACGTAACCTTTACAATGAATCTAACATTTCAAACAATTGTTTTATTTTCTTTGTGTCAACAAAAAATTTGATTTGGTTACGTCATTTTTGCTTTTGATTTAACAAAAGTAGTGGATAAATGCTTAATCTCTATTCTCAGACTAATTTGTAGAACCGGTTGGCTTTGCAAAGCCCAAGTTTCCCACGATCGATAAGAGTCGAACTTTCGAAAGTTTGGAAGCACGAAGCGTTCAACTTTTGTGTCCTGCACAGGCGTATCCTGTACCGGTGTCTAAGTAAGTTCTTCAATAGAGGAATTAGAGAATTTGAAGGTTTATTTCGAGCTTCGTTTTTTCGTCGTGCTTGGTTCAAAGTGATCATCGCCGAGTCAAAGTCAATTCTCAATTTTACGGTAGGTAAACTTATTGCAAGCACGCCATTCGTTTCTACGACCAACGCTACATGGATGACGACAACAAAGGCAACCCTTTGCTTATTCTTGTTGTTAGAAAGGCCACAAGGGATAGTCGATAAATCGTTAAATCGATACACCACTTTATTTCCTTTTCTCTGATAACTTCTCTTTCCTCCTTTTGTACCCTTGGTAATCGAAACAATTTAGTTCTCGATCCAGTTTAAAATTAATTCGTTTAATCTTTCATAGTTACTCGTGACAATGAATTTGTTAGTTTATCGAGGGATATGTACCTGAACCCAGCGTTGAGAAAGTCAGACAGATTCGAATTCGTTTAAAATATTTAAGTTTTTCGGAAAAAATATCTTTTTTCTATTCAGAACCGGTAACCAGTGTAAAGCCGAAATTCACAAATGCCGATATAAAGGTGGTCAGGCCAACGCCGAGCATGAGCAAAGTGTCGATGACTTGTCCAGCTCAAGGGTTCCCTGTCCCCATTACACGGTCAGTAATAATTGTTATCTCTCAAAGGATCTTCCGTCCTTCTATTCTCGATTAGAACCGACGTCGAGCGCGAAACCAAAATTACCGGCCAATCGGAAAGTCGAATTCGTCGAAATGAAATCAGACGGTGCGGTGAGCCTCGTGTGCCCTTTGCAAGGCTACCCTGTTCCAATTACGAGGTGAGACAATTACTCACCGTGAATTCTATCATACGCGTATATGTATCACGTTACATCAATCTCGTTAACCATGTCGAACATATGTATACTTTCGAGAGTATCATTTCAACGCTAGTTTCAGTTTTCAAATCAATTCTTCCACGTATCGGTATCAAACTTTCTATCGATACGAGAGTTAAACTTGATTTCACCCTCAAAGCTTTCATTTATATTATTTTTCTGCGCAATTTTTTTTCTTTATTTTTTTATAAATTGTAAAATTAATTCTTTAACGAATCATTCGAACGACCATTTCGATCTGAATCTATTCTCTTAGAACCTGTCGGATTCAAGTCTCCGATATTCTCCAGTGATGTTACGTTGAGCGCTTATTCCAGACGCGAGGGTATTGGTGTGGTGCTAGCCTGTAACGCTCAGGGATTTCCTGTTCCAACTGCCAGGTAAAACGAAATCTTTTTGCATCAGCAAACGATTATCTCCTCTTTGAGGAACCAAAACGATCGTGGATTTCAGAGCCTGTAGGCGCGAGATCACCTAGGTTTACGTCGGATGATCTAAGCCGTACAATTGGAAGATATGAGGGACAACCCATCACAGTATTTTGTGCAGCTCAGGGAAGCCCTGTCCCTACTACTAGGTAAATTGAAAAGGTTAGATTCTTCTTACGGAATGATTAGGATTTGTTTTTTGATCAAGCAAATAACACCATTTTACTTTCCCTTAAAATTGTTTCTCTTCCTTTCGATGATATTTAGAACCAATTGGAAGCAAAGCACCTGCCTTTTCTGGAGAAGCCAAAATCTCTTTGCTATCACGACGAATCAAGACAGAAGTTAGCATCTCCTGCAATGCCCAAGGTTACCCTGTCCCTACGTTTAGGTACGAAAGTTCGATGATAATCTCGATCCTATAAATTAGTTGTTACTTCGTCAGTTAATTGCTCTTGGTCGCAAGAGAACCTCTCGGCTCTCTGTCCCTTGCCATTGTATCCAAGTAATCGAATTCCGATGCTGTTTAGAACCCGTCGGAAGCAAAGCACCTGCCTTTGCGGGGGATACTAAGCTCTCCTTGCTGATACGAAGAGTGAACTTGGATATTGGTCTTCTCTGTAACGTTCAAGGCCATCCGCCTCCTAAGGCTAGGTATTAGTCTCACAGTTGAAAGATTTCTATTAAAATTTTCACTAGCCCTTTGAATTCGAGATTTATTAGAATTGCTTGATTATTCAATATAGTGAATTTATAAATTCAAAACTCTATTGACGGATTGATTAATATGAATTGAAATATTAATATTTATAAACAGCAATTATATCAATACATATGTGTAGTATATTACTTTTGAAACTCGATCTCGAAGGGTAAACGTCAGTGAATAGAAAAAGATGAGAATATTCTATTTTTGTAACATAAATTGAAAAGAAGTCGTCCTTGTATGTAACAGATCTGAGGTAGGTCAGCTTTGTTTGCGAAGTTAAAGATAACCTTGCGTTTTGCTGCAAGTAGTAATGCAGAATATCTTTTCAACGAAGTCACTTAGAGATTTTAAACGTTGGCAATTTTAAAGTACACTATTTTCTTTTGAACGCTTGAAGGTCATGGATTTGAAATGTAGGCCAAAGTACCAACGGGGTATCCTGTTTAAGAAGAAAAAGAAGACAAAGAAAAAAAAAATGAGAGTAGGGATTGACTTCAAAGAAATTTAGTCTATTTTTTCATTTTCTTTCCCAGAACCCATGGGAAGCAAAGCACCCGCATTTCTTGGAGGTGTAAAGTCCTTCTTTTTCTTCCACAAAATGAACACGGAAGTAAGCTTGCTGTGTAATGCCCAGGGCCATCCTGTTCCTGTGACCAGGTATTACATTACCTACTCTTGAAAGTTGTGCCTCAATTCCTTTGTAGGTCGCTCGTTTACAGACATGATGGGAAATTTTTAGACTATTGATCGTCATTTCTTCGCTTCTCAATAGAAATAATATTCTAATAATGTCCGTTGTTCGATGGAGAGATTGATCAAAAAATCAAAACTTCCGTTTCTTTTTGCTTGTTTGTTAAATATCACGGCAGAACCAGTGACAACGAGGAAGCCGAAATTCTCGAGTGACTCTAAAATAGTAGGCTGGTATGATCGAGCTGCAGGTCAAGATCTCACCTTGTTATGTCCTGCCCAGGGGTTCCCAGTTCCAACTTATAGGTATATTATAACGAAGTTTAGAGAAGTAGACAGCGAGCATGCCTATGTTATTCTTGTCCGTGTTAGAGCCAGTTACTACGAGGAAGCCAAAGTTTTCGAGCGAGTCGAAGATCACTTCGTATGAACGTCTCATCGATCATGATACTACTCTACTTTGTCCCGCCCAGGGGTTCCCAGTACCAACTTATAGGTATATTATATTTGCATAAATATATGTAGAAAATTCATAAATAGAGGATCTTTCGATCATACAAATTTGTAATACTTTGAGATGAACAGTAGGTACTTTCATATCACGTTTCGATTATTATTCGTTTCTTTGCAAATCTCACGATTATAGAGCCAGTGGCAACGAAGAAACCTAAGTTTTCGAGTGATGCTAAATTCGCTGGTTACGATCGAGTCGTTGATCAAGATCTCACTCTCTTCTGTCCTGCCCAGGGGTTCCCAGTTCCAACTTATAGGTACATAACATTTACGTAAATATGTGTAGATAAAAATGTGTAGAAAAAAAGAAATCATTTATAAACACAAGACATTAAAGTAATTTAAAACGAGTAATACCTACTCTTTTTCGTGTCTTGGTAAATATTACGATTGTAGAGCCTGTGATTGCGAAGAAACCAAAGTTGTCGAGCGACTTTAAGATGGCCTGGTACGATCGAATCGTTGGTCAAGATCTTACTCTTTTCTGTCCTGTAAAGGGGTTCCCAGTTCCAATTTATAGGTATTTTATATTTATATAAATATATGTAGATTATTAGAAAGGAAAAAGAATTATTCGATTATAAGTAACACACACAAACTCTCTCTCTCTCTCTCTTTTGCGTTCTGATTATCATTGGTTTCTTTGGCAAATCTCATGATTATAGAACCAGTGGCAACGAAGAAACCAAAGTTTTCGAGCGACATTAAATTGGCCTGGTATGATCGAAT